>NC_073378.1:99574937-100174937 GCF_028641065.1 Leucoraja erinaceus
GAGAGAGAGAGGGAATACCGAGGCTACATGGTGAGAGAAATCAATATTCATACCACTGGGCTGTAAGCTGCCCAAGCAAAACTCCAGAACTAAGATGCTGTTCCTCCAATTTGTGTTTAGTCTCACTCTGACAATGGAGGAGACCTAGGACAGAAAAGTCTGTGTGGGGCTGGGAAGGAGAATTAAAGTATTTAGCAACCGAGAGATCAGGTTGGTTCAGGCAGGCTGAGCGAAGAGGTGGCCCCGGCATTCTCTCTCTCTCTCTATCCTCCCCCACCCAAGTCGCACCAGCTTCTCGTTTTCACCCTACTAACAGCTAACAATGGCCTGTTTCATTTATCATCGTTACTTTTCTGTATATCATTCATTCATTGTTCTTTATCTCTCTATATCATTGTCTATATCTCTCGTTACCCTATCCCTAACCAGTCTGAAGAAGGGTCTCGACACGAAACGTCACCCATTCCTTTTCTCCAGAGATGCTGCCTGTCCAGCATAGTTACTCCAACTTTTTGTGTCACACTATTTCTATGTTATCCCACTTTCTCATCCATTCCCTACACACGCCTTTATGATATGGGAGGAAACCCACATAGTCACAGGGAGAATATGCAGACTCCACACAGACAGCACTGAGGTCAGGATTGAACCCGGGTCCATGGCGCCGCATCATTCTAATGACTTTCCATTAACGGCAAGTGTCTCACACCACCTATTATGGTAACATCCATTTCTAGTCTATCTGGGTAAAGGGGAGCAGGAGTAACTAAGCCGCTCGCCACATTAGATTCACCCATGACTAAAACCTGTTGATTTACCTAACCAGATAATCTTGAAAGAATCACAAAGTCCCATCACAGCTGTCGAGTCTTCCCCTCCTTTTAAGAATTGTTATGATTAGTTTAGTTTAGAGACACAGTGCGGAAACAGACCCCTCGACCCACCAATTCCGTGCCAACCGGCGATCCCCGAACACTAACACTATCCTACACACTAAGGACAATTTACAATTTTTACTGAAGCCATTTAACCAACAAGCTGGATGTCTATGGAGTGTGGGGGGAAACTGGAGCTCCCGGAGAAAACACACACAGGTCACGGGGAGAACGTACAAACTCAGTACAGAGAGCACCCCTGGTCAGGATCAAACCCGGGTTTCTGGTGCTCTATGACAGCAGCTCTACAACTCTAGAGCTACCACCATGCTGCCCTCATATTGGATGCACTGTGAATATCACGGGCCTTGATGACACAGTGAGGATCTCAATCGTTGTGATTACCCCACTCCTGTCACTACTTCACCTTCAGTATCCTTTTTGTGTCATAAAGGAACATGTGGACTTCCTGTCACTCTTCCCAGCCACCCATGGACACCACACTTCATCTCTCACAGATTATGACAAAATTGTCATAGACAATTGGTTCAGATTTCCAAATCAATCAGGCCTTTCCTCCAGCACCTTACACTTGTAGGATTTAATCCTCATTTGCCATTGTCTTTGCAATGTTAAGGTGTCTGAGATAAGTGAGGTAATTTGTAATTATTAATCACCTTCACTTTTATTTTTCCTCTTCTAACAACTCTTTCTGGTATCCTTTCATATCTTACCCTCGCAATAATTCTCTATGTGTAAGCCTTAATAATGTTTATAGCAGAACACAAAGTACTGGAGGTATTCAGTGGGTCAGGCAGCATCTGTGAATGAAAGCCCAGTCAGAAGAAGGGTCTTGATCTGAAATTTTGCCTGTTCATTTCCTCCACAGATGCTTCCTGACCCATTGAGTTCCTCCAGCACTTTGTGTTTTGCATGATTCCAGCATCTGCAGTTCCTTGTATCTCCAATATTTATAACTGACCTTTTTACTGCAGGAGGGATCGCTTTCGGGTGTCCGGGATTATGGGGAGAAGGCAGGAGAATAGGATTGAGAGGGAAAGATAGATCAGCCATGATTGAGTGGCGGAGTAGACTTGATGGGTCCAAAGGCCTAATTCTGCTCCTATCACTTATGAACATGAACTTATAATACAACATAACCATGATTGTTCAGAAATGGCTGCTTATTCTAAAGTCATTTCAACAATTAATCTAGAGTCCCTGTGTTTGTATTCTGTCTGTTCAGAAACGGCAGATTATTGCAGATCAACTGAGTATGGCAATATTAACAGATTGAGAGGGAAACCATCAAGGTAACGTACACCAAACCTTCGCTCCTAAAATAACAACATAACCATGAAGAAATGGCTGCTTATTCTAAAGTCTTCAATCATTAATCTAGAGTCCCCAGTCACATTTTGCAGATAATGGATGGCAATATTAACAGTGGGTCCATCAAGGTAACGTACACTACTTCGAAAATAAGTAAAGCAGCTTCAATCATTCTGCCCCAGTCACATTTATAATGGTAATGTCAGCACAACTCCACTGGAATCTCATATTACAAGTACAGTATATCATCAGGATAATGTTGCTCTATTATTTCACATGATTAGTAATGCTTTCACACCACCGCCAGTTAAAGGGATATCATTTTGAAAGAGGTTTTTGTTTGAAGAGAACAAAATAATAATTTTGCAACAGTAATATGATCTTTCACTGACAGTTTAATAATGAAATGTGATTTGTATGAGAATATATTTTCATGTAGATTTTGCTCTTTTAAAACATGTTGGTCCTTTGATGTTGTAACATGAATCCAGTTCTTTAGCTGTGCAAATATCGATGACAAAGTTCATTGATTTGTCTACCCAACACATAATAAACAAAAGATCACAAGAAAAACACGAGGATAATGAATGAGAAAGATAATTTCCACTGCATTATCATGAATGTTCAACCCACCAACTACATCCAACAGCAAAACAACAGTGAAAGCAAAATAAAAATTATTAATTGTGCAATAAGGAACTGCAGATGCTGCTTTACATTGAAGATAGGCGAAAACGCTGGAGTAATTCAGCAGGTCAGGCTGCATCTCTGGAGAAAAAAAATGCGTGACGTTTCGGATCGGAGCCATTGTTCAGACTGGAATTGTTTGCTTTGATACAGTAATAATGGGCACCAAAGTTGAAAGGTTCCACGATTCTGGTCTTGTAATGATTATAAAATCCAACATGATCTAGAAATAAAGATTTTGCTCCCAGCTTAGCGCCAATCACTGACTCGGAGCTTTGCAATTACTCATGTCTGAACTACAATCAAAACAAATAAATAACCAGATCTCTGCTAAGTGCTCAGGGTCACTTTCCCCACAGACACTGGCATAATGATAGGATGACACACTGAGACTAGAGAGGAGGCACTGGAGTCCCCAAATGTGACCATGGACAGTATGTCTGTGTTCTGATCGTTCAATATGACGCCAAATTTAGGAACATAGAACATAGAACATACTGCACAGGAACAAGCCTTTCAGCCCAGAATGTTCATGCCAAACATGATACCAATATAAAATAATCTCCTCTGCCTGTCCATGATCCATTACAGGCAACTGTTATCAGGCAACTGAATCTTCCTACCACAACTGAGGGTGGTCCTGAACTACCATCTACCTCATTAGTGATCCTTGGACTTTCTTTGGTCGGACCTTACTGGCTTTACATTTACTAAACGTTATTCCCTTATCATCTATACACAGTAAATGGCTCGATTGTAATCATGTATTGTCTTTCCGCTGTTTACTTAGCATGCAACAAAAGCTGGATCCAAGAACTTATCCAAAATCACTTAAATGTCATTGTCATAGCTGCCTCCACGACCATGCCTGGTAGTGTTTTCCAGCACCCACCACTCTCTGTGTAAAAAATCTGCCCCACAAATCGCAGGAACTGACCTCCTCACCATTGAAGGGATCTCTCGGAGGCACTATTTCAAAAAGTCAGCCAGCATCAGGGACCCGCACCACCCTGGCTGGCCACGCTCTCATTTTACTCAGGCATATGGGCCTGTCCCACTTAGTCGATTTTTGAAAAATGTCGTCTGAAAAACCGGGAACTGGAACAGCGACTGTCAGAGTGGAACACACAGACACACAAACACATCGCAAAGGCGGGGGCCAGGGCAAGCGGGGGAGTGCTGTCTAAACAATTCCCACAGTGCAAAGCCAAGGTGATACAGACACACACCACGATGAACAGGAAGGTTGGCGCTGTAATTAAGACGGCTAAAGCACAGTGTACGGTAAGTCCTTTAAAAGAGGAAGGAAGAGGGAGGAGAAGGGGGAGAAGGAGTGGGGACAACTTTTAAGAAGCCAGAGATACACGGCTTTGAAGTTCGACCGACATTTAACATTACCGGTCGGTTCCTTGGTTCTGAAAACTACTGCTTATCTATTTTTTCCCCCAATGAGCCAATGAAATTCACCGGTCAGCACTGGCTCCAACCTACGAGAACCTTCGACCTCCTGACAACCCACTAGGACCTCCTTGTGACCTACCCATGGCTCGAGAATTCTCGCTAATCTTCATTCTAGTCACGGCTAATTTTTCAACTAGCCGCGACTCGTTCCCAGAATGCGGGAACTCCTCACGACCATGAAGGCGACCCCCCGGCAACCACCCGGCAACCACCTGCGACCATGTGGCAACCATGTGGCGACTGCAGCATCTCCTGTAGTCGCCTAAAAAGTCGCCTAAGTGGGATAAGAACAATAGGAGTCTGAAAACTGTGACCTCCTGCTTTGGTGGTACAATCCCTAAGGTTTTTCACTATAATTGACATTTGGTATTCTTGGGGATGACCACTAGGTGATTTTGCTACCAGTCAGACACATCTTCAGTTGTGTACCTCAATGTCACTGGGTGTTTCGACCTTTTATCACAAGACACCCTCAGACGACCGCAGGGTGATTAGACCTGCGTGTGTGTCTTATGGTTATCCTCTAGATGGTCATGTGGCAACCCAGACAGCATCTTTTCTCTTCAGCCACAGGAACTGAGGAATAGTTGATCATATTAAAATATTTAAATATTATAGATGTATCAAAAGCCAAACTGAAAATAGACTGATTGATGCAGTCTACGCCTTGCTGATTGATCCATGCCTTTGATAAAGTTCTGCAAGGTATGCTTCCCTAGAAGGTTAGATTGCACAGGATCCAACAAAAGCAAGCTAATTCATTAGACAATTGCCTTCTTGGGAAGTAGCAGAGGTTGATGAGGGAAGTTTGTATTTTGGACTGGAGAACTGTAGATAATGATGAGGCTCAGGGGTCTGTGCTAGGGCTGTTACTGTTTGTTATTTACTGTATGTAAATGATTTGGATGAGAATGTACAAGGCACGATTAGTAAGTTTACAGATGATGCCAAAATAAGTCAAAAATTACAGTGGGATCTTGATCAGCTGAGTAGGACTTTGGGGAAGTTAAACCAGGCAAGGACTTCCACAGGAAGAGGCAAGGCTCTGCATAGTTTTGTAAATCAGAAAGACTGATGAGTACACATCCACAGTTGCCTGAAAGTGGCATCATGAATGGGGTAGAAGATGGCTTTTGACACATTGGCACTAGGGTTTGACACATAGAGGTTGAAGTGTTATTGTGAAAGGTGGATGAAATGATTGTGCGTTCACCGTTTTAATCAGAAACAGGAATCTGAGAGAGTCCATTCCAACTCAATGTAAGAGCATTCTAACTAGTCCCTCTACCCTTATTCCGTGTCCAGTTCACATTTAAACACTACAAATGAGGCTGCCCTCAGAAATACAAATAGTGACAATGTAGTCCAGACTCTAAACGCTCATTGTGAAACATTTTTCTTCATAGCACTTTTGGAAATGTTCCATTTTAAAAGTTAGTGTTCTCTTATCTATTGCATGAGAAATTGCAAACTCGGCTGCAGTGCTGACGGGTACATCTTCAAGGCTGAATAAGGTTGCCTATTCATTTGAAATGGTTTGCTACAAGAGCAGAATTAGTATTTATGGGATGGGGGGAGCGGTGGGTGGAGAGGAGAAAGGTAACTAGGCCCATATCAAATTGAGCAACTGATATATGTTTGAAGACTACTTTGAGGCTGAGGCTTTATAAGGCACTGGTCAGACCATATTTGGAGTATTGAGTATTGTGAGCAGATTTTGGCCCCATATCTGAGGTAGGCTGTGCTGGTGTTGGAGAGGATCCATAGGAGGTTTACGAGAATGATCCCAGGAATAATTGTATTAACATATGATGCGCATTTGAAGGAACTGACTGGGCCTGTACTCGCTGGAGTTTTGAAGGATGTGATGGGACCTCATTAAAACCTGCCGAATAGTGAAAGGCCTGGATAGAGTGAATGTGGAGAGGAGGATTTCACTAGTGGGAGAGTCCAAGGCCAGAGGCCATAGCCTCAGAATAAAAGGACATATCTTTACAAAGGAGATAAGGAGGAATTTCTTTAGTCAGAGGGTGGTAAATCTATGGAATTCATTGCCACAGAGTTCTGTGGAGGCCGTCAATGGATATTTTTAAGGCAGAGTTTGACATATTTGGCCAAATGCAGGCAGATGGGACGTGTAGCTGAGACATGTTGGCTGGTGTGGGCAAGATGGGCCAATGGGCCGGTTTCCACACTATGACTCTATGACTCTATCTGGAATCTCTTGTGGCTCCAGTCATGTTTTATCGTCCTTGCAATATCTTGATGAGGTGACTACCTATCCAAGCAAATCTATGTTGTTGAATCCTATGTTATGGTAGTTTATCCCTGGAATAAAATCTCTAGAGGCAGCTACTAACAACCCCTGTGGGAGTACACTCACCACAAAGAGCACATGTGTACAAATGTAAATCACATCACTATAATCCTAAAAGAAAGTGAGAATGTAGTAAAATGCTATCAATATCCAGATAAAGATAGTGAATGTAATCTTTTTTCAATACAGTCAAGCACCCACAGAGTAATTTGTGCTGGCAGGTTTCCACTTTGATTGTGTTACTATGATGACTAACCTCAGAGAATCCTATTTACTTTGATGCTGTGTGTAGTTCACAGTTTGAACATTTTACAAAAGCTGCCTATACACAATGAGTGTGACCTCCTGTGACAATGTGAGTGATACAATGGGCAACAACAGATTAGACCTGGCTAATAGTATACACAGGACTTATGGCATTTGATAATGGTACATTCAACCACAATGATCTTTCACAAAACAATCTTGAGAATCACTGATCTACGATAAGATACGAAACGATAAAACTTTATCTCTGCCTGTAAATGGTTTCTATGGTTTGCTTTATGTCATCAACTGGCCATTCTGTTCAAATCAAAGCCATATTATCGAATAGATGTTTTTTGCCATAGATTTATGGATGTTTGCCACCAAGGATGGCACGGTGGTGCAGCAGTAGAATTGCTTTCAGCTCCAGAGACCCAGTTTCAATCTCGACTACGAGTGCTGGCTGTACGGAGTTTGTATGTTCGCCCCGTGACCACATGGGTTTTTTCCGGGATCTTCGGTTTCCACCCACACTCCAAAGATTTACAGGTTTGAATGTTAATTGGCTTAGTATAAATGTAAAATTTTACTTCGGAGTCACGTGAGTGACTACATGAAGAACCCCGCCAGGACGCATGCGTGCCATATCGCTACACGCATTGCAACGAGTCACAACAGGGGGAACAACGTTCCCCATAGCGGCAGAATTGAAAAGCCGGGAACAGCAGGTAAGGAGACTCTGCGTTCTTTCCACTTACTATTGTCACAGGTGGAGGCATGGACAGATCCAAGAAAAACAAGAAGGCTGCGAAAAAGCTGGCGGGGGAGTTGCGGGCAGCCAGCAGCGGCCAATGGCACACCAATCTCCCACAATGGGAACAGCTGTGCCCGACTTTGCCCCCGCACCGGCCAAATCAACACTGCGGCCGGGCGGTAAAGCAAAGCAAAAAACTGACAGAGTCATTGACTCCGATGAGTCCGACTTTGAACAGCCCCGAGCGGCCAGTGCCCGTGAGCATTGGGGCCGGTTGGAGTGGCTTGAGGAGCAGCCGTGAGCGGCCAGTGCCCGAGAGCATTGGAGCCGGTTGGAGCGGCTGATGGAGCAAATGCTCCAAAGTGGCAGGCTCCGGGAGATGGAGGCTAGCCACAGTGGGCAGCTAGTAAGCCCTACAGCAGTACCTCTTGTGGGGCTGCACAGTGTTTCTCCCTCATCAGAGGGGAGTACGGGGGGTCAATTCTGGGCTGACCCTGAAGAGAGGTGCAGAACATACCCCTAGTGCGCATGGGGTGCAAGAAAACCTATTGGATATGGTGTCCCAGTTCATTCAACCTGACCAAACTGGCCAAAACCTGGAACCTAAAATAGCTGCAAGTATCGACTACATGTCATTCAATCAGCGACAAGGATAGGCATTATTGGACACCACAGCAACACACTTACCACCAGGGAACTGCAAATCACTGAATGTTCCCAGTGTCAACCAGTGTATTTGGAAACATGTCGGAGCATCAATCAGAGCCAGGGACTTGAAACTACAAAAAGTTCTGAAAGTCCTAACAGCGGGAATTACGGCTTTCGCCCGCACAATAAACGAAAAAGACATGACTCAAGATCACCAAGATGCACTGGCTTTATTTTGCAACTCCCAATATGAGTTAAATAGTATTAGGAAGAGTGCCATCCAACGACTTTAGACCCCAAATTTGCAGGCCTGTGCAAACCTGGAACCTCCAAACCACCAATATTACTATTTGGAGACAACTTATCCAAACAGGTAAAAGAACTTGACGAAGAGGCTAAAACCCTGGGGCTCATTAAAGCAAAGTCTAAAAACTACTTCGGCCAGAAACAGCGCCCCTATGCACCCACCAGTCGGACAAGACAAACTGGTGAAAGCTCGAAGGCCAGGTACACGCAACATCGGTCTTTTTTAGGCCATGGCCCAGACCAGCCTTCCTGGAAAATGCGCAAACCCCCAACACCAACCCAAGTACAGACCCAGACACCGGCGCCTCAACGTCCACGGAGGATACCGAAAAAGTAATAAGCCTACCACTGGTAACCATGGAGATAGGTGGGTCTGGTTCCTTACGAATTGAAGGGAGCATGGAGGTCAACATACCTGTGGCAAGGAACAGAGTGTCATTCTGTTGGGACACACCCCCTGGTAACTAAACTCATGAGGGGCATTTTTAATGTTAATCCCCCAAGAACCAGGTACTCTCAAATATGGGATGTGAGCATTGTACTGACCATGTTAAGAAACTGGTCTCCAGCTACAGCTCTGTCCCTACAGAAACTGACTATGAAACAGTCATGCTGATGGCCTTGGTCACGGCACTAAGGGTCCAGTCGCTACAGAAACTAAGGCTGGAAAACATGACTACTTCATCTGGAAATTTAACTTTTCACATCAATGTATTAGTCAAACAGAACAGACAGGGGTCAGCAGGCCTATAAATAGAATTCAGGGCCTACCCGACAGGTGATCGTCTCTGTATTGTAACACACTTGCTATTATATATGGAGTATACTAAGATCATCAGAGGCAAAGAAATGACACTTTTAATCAGCTACAAACAGCCACACAAAAAAGTGACAGTCCAGACCATCTCAAGATGGCTAAAACAGGTCCTAATAAAGGCTGGAGTAGACACTAACATTTTTAAATCTCACTCCACCAGGGCTGCAGCTACATCGGCAGCTATGAAGTTGGATGTTTCTATGGACCAAATTCTCAAGACAGCAGGATGGTCAACGGAGAAAACTTTCCAACGATTTTATAACAAACCAGTAATTGAACCTGGAACATTTGCAGAAACAATTTTTTAAGTTCTGTAATAGCCCCATAAATAGGGGCTATAATTTGGTGTTAATAAATTTATCGTTGTTTTTCAATATTGGATTGATGTCTAATAATGTTAACACTATTCTCCCCATAATCAAGGCAGATGTGATGCATGGACTCATTTCCACAGCATGGAATCACAGAGCTTTAAAATCTTCACGTAGTCACTCATGTGACTCCAAAGTAAAATAGTAAGATTAAATGAGAACTTACCAGTTCAAAGTTTGATCATTATTTTATGAGGAGTACGTTAGGGAATACGTGCCCTCCGCTCCCACCCTTGATCATATACTCAACTGGTATCTTCTTCTCTAATCTTACTATGTTTAGTCATTACAGTTATCTGTGATTTCACACCGCTGCTTTGAAGAATGACACGCATGCGCCCTGGCGGGGTTCTTCACGTATTCCCTCAACGTACTCCTCATAAAATAATGATCAAACTTTGAACTGGTAAGTTCTCGTTTAATCTTACTATTGTCCCTAGCATGTGTAGGATGGTGTTAATGTGTTGGGATTGCTGGTTGATGCGGACTCCGTGGAGCGAAGGGCATGTTCCTACACTAAAGCTCTAAACTAAACTAAACTTTAAATCCAAAGCATTGGGGATAAGTTTTATCTTTGCTCCTTTTAAGTGAAGAAAGCAACGCAAGGTTAGTACTGGAAGGCACTGAAGTATCAACTGTAATTTTTTTTGAATGACAGAGCAGGCTCAAGGAGCTGAATAAAACACTCTATTTATTGTGTTCATCAGGTTGTACAGTGGATGAGTGATACCCAGAAAACAACCATTTTGGAGGAGGATGTGGATAGAATAGGCAAGTTTTGGTGCTGTGCTTAAATCCAAAATACCTATTCTATAATAATTGGAAATTAAAAGTGGTAAGATTCTATAACATTCCAGGCAAACTGTTCTGATGTTCTACTTCCCTGTCTGTCCCCCATAGCTTTAACATCACCATTGTGCAAAACTCTACTTTTAAATACATTTTAAAAATTCAATGTTCATGACTATTTGGACTGGAGACCTCCAAAGACTCATGATCCTCATCTCCTTCTTAAACATGCGACTAATGTACAAGGGAGCGACTATCATGATCAAGCCAGCTCGTGCACCTAATAACATTTTAACAGAACTATCAATGACAATGTGTGAGAGATTGTTTTTGAAAGGTCATAAATATATTCCAAACAAGAGTCTAATGCAATTGTTACTAAAAAAAAACACCCACAAAATGCCTGGTTTGGCTGCAGTAGAGAAAGGCCTGAAATTAACCACACCTGATTTGAATAAATTCAACGAATATCCGGCTCCAATCAGCAACTCCAACAAAATTTGGTGGTCTGCACTTCTTCATGTCAATACTCTGCAGGTAAATCCTGAGAGGTTTGTCAATTGGAAGGTAATTAAGAGGAGGTATGGTGTGTTATTGTATGGTACTTTGTTTGTCATATGTACCGAGGTACAATGAAATTCATTTTTGCATACAGTTCAGTACAAGTATCACTATACATAAGAACATAGATACTCTTCAGTCTGAACAGGGGCTCCAACCCAAAACATCACCTAATCTATTTTTCCAGACCAGTCTGAAGAAGGGTTCCGACCCAAAATGTCACCTACCCTTTTTCTCCAGAGATGCCTCCTGATCCACTTAGTTGCTCCAGCACTCTATGTATATCTTTGGTATAAACCAGCATCAGCAGTTCTTTGTTTCTACAGAAAGTTAACTTGTCAGCACCCTGCACATTCACTCACATGTGCCATTTCCATTGGACAGGCTATGAAACTGACTGAAAGTTGAGTGCTGTGGTTTGACTTATTATCTACCCCCCTCCCTTGCAGACACAGGTGTGCAGATATGACCTGTGGGCATCGACACCTTGTTTCTGCAACCTTAAATAATTCACAGCTTTCTTTATTCTCCGTTTCCTCCAAGCACTTTGGAAAAAATAAGTTTCTGATTAAGATGTTTATCAAGCAGATAGCTGGGCTGTAGAATGTGCTGCATTCATGTCAGTTTTCTAGGTTTAGAAGTGAGCGTTGAGACCAATGTGGGAGCTGCAGGCTCCTTCATAGATGGGGCAGGAGGTGTCCGATGATACTGGAGGTGCACGATATGATTATGGGTGGGTAGTTTGTAAGCTGTTGTACTTCTTCCGTTTCTTGTGAGGGGTTTTAACGTGCATAGTGCCTGGAATACGAGTATGCTGGACAAGTTGGGTCTGTATTATTTGAAGTTTAGAAGAATGAGTTGTGTCATGAATGGGATGTCTTTGAAATGTTTCATCCAGTGGGCATTGACTACCTCTCTGACCCAAATAAGTTTGTCACTATTCCTGGCTCTCATTTGGAATGAATCATAGATATTTGGGCCATAACTGATTTTGTCAGTGTTTTTAACTCGTATATATTATAGCTGTCGCTCAATTTGCGAGCTTGTTCCATCCACTAACTGTACTTTGTGTCCATGTGAACCTCTCTGTTTATCTGTCTGTAGACGTGTTTTCTCTTGTAATGGTGGAGCAGGAATGCCTTAAGTTTGCTTCTAATTATCTCCTTGATCATCTAGTCATTATCACCATCTGTATTCCTTCTTGTTGGATAATCTCTTCACAAGTGCCAGTGATGGAGGCCCTCAGGGAAGCCCACAAACTATAGGCATTGCTACTCCTATAGGCTAGGAGTTGACAGGTTGTATGTGAGATATCACCTGAGAAAAGCTACCTTGGCGAGGTTTCTGATATCTTCAACATTGGCCTTTGCGTTTATGCGGGTAATGTGGCCATTGTTATGGTCCCTAGTGCAAATAATGATACAATTTATCTGGTAGCACTACATGGTCAGAGTGTGGCCTTGAGATCTTGTGTTTGATGAAGCAGGCTGTTCATTATGATAAGACTGTGCTCCAACTAATTTGTCAGAGAAAAGATCTTGAAGGATTTAGCTACCCTACTGCTTGATCTGTGATAATACTCCTATCTTTGATTGGACTTTACTGGCTCTATCTTGCACTAGACATTATTCCCTCGATCATGTATATGTACACTGTGAATAACTCAATTGTAATCATATATTATCTTTACGCCGATTGGTTAGAATGCAACAAAAGCTTTTCACTGTACCTCGGTACATATGACAATAAATAAACTAAACTAAACTAGCTGATCACATCTTGCCAGAGGGCTCTTCCCATGTTGATGTTGGGGGGAAAATAACTTAGGGGTTAGAGTCCTACAGCATAGAAACAGGACCTTCGGCCAACTCATCCATGACAACCAAGATGCCCCATCTGAGCTTGTCCCATTTGCCCATATTGGGCCCTTATCCCTCTTAGACTTTCATATCCATGTACCTGTCCATGTGTATTTTAAATGTTGTTATGGTATCTGTATTGACTACCGCCTCTGGTAGCTTACTCCATATACCCACTACCTGTTACGAGAAAATGTTGCCCCTTAAGTTTCTATTAAATCTTGCCCTCCTCGCCATAAACCTATTACCCCAAGTTCTTGATTTTCCTATCTTGTGTAAAAGACAGTGCATTCTCCCTATCTTTTTGCATCGTGATTTTCTATACTGCTACAAGATCACCCCTCAGCCTCCTGCATTCGAAAACATTAAGTTCTAGCTTGCCTAACCTTTCCCTATAGCTCAGGCCCTCAACTACTGGCAACATCCATGTAAATCTTCTCTTCACTCTTTCCAGCTTAATGAAATCCTTCATATAGCAGGATGGCCAAAACTGAACACAATACTCCAAATGCAGCCAAAGTTGATAATCAAAGGATCAATGGGGAAGCAATGCTATTTTCAAAGCAAATGTATGGTGCACTGTTTTATGAAGTGTATATAATCTGAAAGAACAATGTCTTCACAATAGGACACTACTGATTTCAAATTGCAAAAGGCAAGTTTGAAACTGAAACAACATGCCTTCATGTAAACAATTACTATATGGGGAATGGAATTTTAGATGGAGTAGTTGAAGCAAAATTTCTTGAATACCAAGGAATTGTTGCAAATATGTTAGTCGTCTTGAATGTATGAGCCTAATATACTATGCCATTCTTGCAACTGTATCTGACATGTGAACTTGTGCTGTCTGTCCTATTATTACCATAGACTTGCCCAATGTAGATCTTGCAATAAGGAAATACCTATGTGAACTTTAGTCATAGACAGTTAATGAGGTGTTACAGTATCTAATAGCCTGTAGCCATCTACTGCATAGTGACATTGATTTTTTTTTCCTGCCAACATTTTTGCTTTATTAAAGTGTGACACTTTTTCGATAAACGTCATATTTTGCTAATTATTTGGAATTTTTCTTTGCGTTCTTTGGAAATAATAAGCTGGGGTACTGCCAGATTCACCCCAACCCCATTGTGGACATAATATGCATTACAATACTATATTATGCACTCTGTATTTTCCCCTTTGCTTTACCTATTGTACTTGAGTTAGGGACAATTGCATTTATGTAAAGTATATCTGACCTCTTTGAATAGCATGCACAATAAACCCTTTCACTATACCTCAGTACACATGACAATAATAAACATAAGCCTAAATGAGTGTCTACAGTAATTTCAATGAACAGCTAGCTGCAGAGTTCATTTAAATGTCTTTCTGCGTCTTCCCCACATCTTACCTTTGGACAGCTCATCCTCAAGACAGGTTTAACTTAGGTTAATTTTAGGTTTAATCCAATAAAGGTTTAATTTATTTTCATCACCTTGCAGAGAAGTGTTATCACAGGCATTGGTTGGCCACCGTCACCTCACCTATCTAGCTGTTTCTTGAAGTGTGAGCTAGACAGTAAATGTTGTTAATGCTCATCTACAACCAAAAGGTAGAGAGACAGGATAGTCATGAACTACAGCTCAGCGTTTAACACCATCATTCCCTCCAAGCCGGTTACTAAGCTCACAGAACTGGGTCTCTGCGCATCCCTCTGCAACTGGATTCTCAACTTCCTCATCAACAGACTACAATCTGTACGAATTGGCAGCAACACCTCCTCCTCGATAACCATCAGCATGGGAGCACCACAAGGCTGCGTGCTCAGTCTCCCTGCTCTATTGTTCTATATTCACAACTGTGTGGTTGGACACAGTTTGAACTGTATCTTCAAGTTTGCCGACGACACCACCGTTGTTGGATGGATTATAGTTGACCATGTGTCAGAGTACAGGAAGAAGATCGATCGACTGATCGACAGGGACATTAAGCACTCCTTTAGAGGTCCGCTGTTATAGCCTAACTTGGAATAACATTGGCCATTTAAACTTTAACTGGCTGAATGTAATGGTCCATTGGCCAAGATTTTTGGACTCAAATCTGTAGTGTAATTGAAAGACAGGCAGGAGACGCTGAGAAGAAGACACCACAAGAGGTATTTTTCAATTTTCTACTTCCCAGACCCGCCCAGCTATCTGCAATGAAATGAATTGAGAATTTCCTTCACTACAAAGAGCTGATTGAAGTCACCTGATTTTCCAGCAGCAAGCTTCATATTCCTGTTTAATGAGGGGTGAACTGGTAATGAGGCCCTGAAATTGGGATATTCTGGTTCTGCGTTTCTAAAACAAACTGCCATTCACCCATCCTCTACGATCCGAGAGTTCAAATCAGTGTCAGGAATAAATCGAGAGATTAAAATTATAGCTATTGGAGATTTGAAATGATTGCCATTGTGATTATGTTAAGCTATATATAATGTAATGAGACATTCAAAATGGTGGTTTGGGTAAATCGTTTGCTAATTGTACATGATTGAGCTACTGATTGTACTGGTCCCAGAAAGGATGTGAAAGCAATGATCAACAAAATGAGCCATGTTCTGTTTAGAAGCCATTGCCACAAAGCTTTCCTTGTATGTAAATGAGGCAAACATATGGCTCTAAATTGTGCTTGTGTTAATTCACAGGGGTGCATCTGCAGTTACATTTCAATTTCTATTTTATCATCATTTGTGTGTTGGATTCCACCAAGAGCATTCAAATGCAAATGACGTGATTACCCCACTCGCTGCCTTGAACAGAATATGTCAGCAGAATTTGGCATATTATAAAAGAAGTACACTTTGAGACAGCAACAAATATCCCTGTGAAGCAAAAACATCAGCTGGTCATGACTCCTTGGAGATGGGTTTCAACAGATGCACAAAGGGAACTACTGGGGTAGAAAAGTACTTGTTCACAAGGGTTTACCAGAATGTAAGATGAATTGAAGCAAGTTGTTCTGCCTCCTGTGTACGAGGTTCTGAGGTCAGAATTTCCTGGAACTCCTTGCTTAGAATTTTCCAACACACTTTCAGCAGGATTATAGTGAGACATCAGAAGAAGTTCAATTTAGAGACTTTTTTTTTTGCCACCTGAACATCAGTTTGCCGATCGCTAACCACAACACAAGGACAATAATGAGATGATTTTCATTGATTATAGAAGATTAGCTGCCAGTATTTCTGACGCCATTTTCATAGTCCTGTCCAAATGAATTCGACCAATAAGCTTTTTTACTATTAAAATAATATTTATTCATAAATATTTGGAAGAAATACAGAAAAACAGTGCATGGCCTTCTTTACTTTCAAGTTACATTTATTGTCACATGCACCAATTGGTACAGTGAGATTTGAGTTACCATACAGCCATACGAATAAATAGGACACAATCCACAATAGGATTTGACATAAAACATCCCCACAGTGGAATCAACGTTTCCCACTGTGAGGGAAGGCAATAAAGTTCAGTCCTCTTCCTCTTGTTCACCGTGGTCGGGGCCTTTGAGCCCTCTGCAGTCGCCGCTACAGTGGCCTGATGTTCAGGCCCTCTCACTGGGATGATGGAAGCTCCGGCATCGTAACGGAAGAACACCTTCAGCGGCTTGGAGCTTGTGAATCGGCCGCTTCTTACCGGAGACCGTGGCTTCTGAAGTCCACAGGCTGAGCTGGGCGGAGCTCCAACACTGATGATCTTCGGCAAAAGATCCCAGGACTCTGTGATGTTAAAGTCAGCACTGCCCGCGGCTAGAAGCTCCGCAAACCACAGCTCTACGATGTTAAAGCAGCAGGCCCAACATTCTGGAGTTTCAACGATCCCCGGCAAGGCATCGTCCTGCTCTGTGATGGAATACAGTGCTGCGCCGCTGCTGAAGCTCTGGCCGGTCTCCGGTAGGAAAGGCTGCGCCAATCCAGTTGGTAGGCCGCAAGATGTGACTCATCAGAGAAAAGACCCATCTCGACCAGGTAAGTGACTGGGAAATGTTTTCCCCCTTTCCCCCCCCACCGCACCACATAAGAACCTTTAAAACATACTTTGTGACATACTATAAATAACAAAAAACGGTGAAAGGACGCACGACTGCTTGCGAGGTTGCCACACTCGATAGCGCCACCCGATGGAGTCAGTGAGAGTGTTAACCAGTGTATACATTCATAATGTTATTGTGGATTCATTAGTGATGTTGGAAAATTCTAAATACAAGGCGCCGTTGCCACGTATTTAGACTTAGGCTTTAGAGACAGAGTGCGGAAACTGACCCTTAAGCCCACTGAGTCTGTGCAGACCAACGATCACCCCATTCGCTAGCACTATACTACACACTAGGGACAATTTATGATTTTTACCAAAGCCAATCAGCCTACAAATGTGTACGTCTTCAGAATGTGGGAGGAAACCATAGAACACCCATGTGGTCACAGGGAAAATGTACAAATTCCGTACAGACAGCACCCGTAGTCAAGATCGAACCTGGGTCTGTGGCGCTGTGAGGCAGCAACTCTTCTGGTGTGCCATTTATGTGGCCTCTGAATCAGATGCATTTCAAGTGTTAGAAAAGCTTTACCACAGGATCTGGCCCATGTGCCCAGTGGTAGCTGGACCTTAAGCTGAAGTCCTTACCCATAAAGCCCTTGTGTTACATAGAAACATAGAAAATAGGTGCAGGAGGAGGCCATTCGACCCTTCGAGCCAGCACCACCATATATTGTGATCATGGCTGATCGTCCCCTATCAATAACCCGTGCCTGCCTTCTCCGCATACCCCTGACTCCACTAGCCCCTGGAGCTCTATCTAACTCTCTCTTAAATCCATCCAGTGACTTGGCCTCCACTGCCCTCTGTGGCAGGGAATTCCATAAATTCATAGCTCTCTGGGTGAAAATTTTTTTTCTCACCTCAGTCTTAAATGACCTCCCCTTTATTCTAAGAATAAAGAGAACATGCAAACTAAACACACACACACACACACACACACACACACACACACACACACACACACACACACACACACAAACACACACACACACACACACACACACACAGCACCCGAGGTCAGGATTGAACCTGGGACTCTGGCGCTGTGTGGCAGCGGCTCTACTAGCTGCGCTAATCTGCCGTTGGCTGCACCAAACGTCAGGGTGTCCCTTGTTTAGGTCCTGATGATACACTGTTGCACATTCTTACCTTTCTGTGCACCGCCACTCTAATTAGAACACTAGGTAGCATAAGTAGAGGTTAGAATCATTCTCTCTAGGTAATCCATACATATACAGGAGGTGAAAGGACATCTCAAGAAACAATTCGGCCAATATTAATTTATATCCCATTCATGTTGATTAACATAGATATGGACTTCAGAGGATCCGCTGTCTCAAGAAATACCTCATAGAACTACGAGACTATGTAAAATAATATTTAATTAGGCCAACAAATGCTCACACCTGGTTTACAATTAGTAGAATTTGTGTGCCAATAATCTATGAAATAATCTATGAAAATATTCATAGAATCTTAGAATTGTCAAAATTTACAGGGTAGAAATAAAGATATTTAGTTTCTTCAATTTCCTAGCTCTTGGTCTATAATGTTGTAGGTAGACATGAAATGCTGGAGTATCTCAGCGGGACTGGAGCATCTCTGGAGAGAAGGAATGGGTAACGTTTCAGGTCGTGACCCTTCCGTAGCGTGATTGTGATGGGGGGGAGTGGGCTGGACAAGAGTTTTTGGGGGTCAACAAAGCCTGGCAAGTGATAGGTGGATGCAGGTGAGCGGGTAGATTAGCAGATGGGTGAACCATTGACTCCATTGACCGTGACTGCAACAGGTGATGAGTGTACCCGGTGTGACAAGTGTAAGAATTGATGCAGATCTTAGAGCCCCAAGGTTATTGAAGCCTTCTCATGCCTAGTTCCTTAAAAAACCGAGAGCATGTTTTACTGCATTTATAGAAACATAGATACAAAGAAAATAGGTGCAGGAGTAGGCCATTTGGCCCTTCGAGCCTGCACCGCCATTCAATATGATCGTGGCTGATCATCCAAAATCAGTACCCCATTCCGGTTTTTCCCCATATCTCTTGATTCCCTTAGCCCTAAGAGCTAAATCTAAACTCTCATCCAGTGAATTGGCCTCCACTGCCTTCTGTGGCAGAGAATTCCACAGATTCACAACTCACTGGGTGAAAGGTTTTTCCTCTTCTCAGTCCTAAATGGCTTCAGTCCAGCCATCCCGGGAATTAATCTGGTGAGCCTACGCTGCACTCCCTCAATAGCAATAATGTCCTTCCTCAAATTAGGAGACTAAAATTGCACAGAATACTCCAGGTGCAGTCTCACCAGGGCCCTGTACAACTGCAGTAGGACCTCCTAAACTCAAATCCTGTCGCAATGATGGCCAACATGCCACTGGCTTTTTTCACTGCCTGCCGTACCTGCATACTTATTTTCAGTGACCGATGTACAAGCACAAACAGGTCTTGTAGCAGTTCCAGTTCTCCTAATCTGACACCATTCAGATAATAATCTGCCAACCAGTTCTTGCCACCAAAGTGGATAAACTCACATTTATCCACATTATACTGCAACTGCCATGCTTCTGCCCACTCACCCAACCTATTCCAAGTCACCCTGCAGCCTCATAGCATCCTCCTCGCAGCTCACACTGCCACCCAGCTTTGTGTCATTCGCAAACTTAGAGATGTTACATTTAATTCCCTCGTCTAAATCGTTAATATATATTGTAAACAACTGAGGTCCCAGCACCGAGCCTTGTGGTACCCCCCTAGTCACTGCCTGCCATTCTGAAAAGGACCCGTTAATTCCTACTCTTTGCTTCCTGTCTGCCAACCAGTTCTCTATCCAGGTCAATATCCTGCCCTCAATACCATGTGCTCTAATTTTGCACACTAATCTCTTGTGTGGGACCTTGTCAAATGCTTTTGGAAAATCCAGATACACCCCATCCACTGGTTCTCCCTTATCCAATCTACTTGTTACATACATCCTCAAAAACTTCCAAAGGATTAGTCAAGCATGATTTCCCCTTCATAAATCCATGCTGACTTTGACCGATCCCATCACTGCTTTCCAAATGAGCTGCTATAACATCTTTAATAATCGACCAGCTTCTTCCCCTCTACCAATGTAAGGCTAAAGGGCCTGTCCCACTTGGGCGTTATTTGCGCGTCATTTACGCGTCACGATGCACGATCTTGAAACCACCTCCCAATCTTGCTTTTCCTCTAGCTATTGCACTTTCACAGCTAATTCCTCCAGCAGTTGCGGTCCTCCTTTCTAAATCAGATTTTCCAGAAAAACCCTAATGAAGGAGTTGTTTCAATGCCAGAAACCTTTCAGAGTTTAGTTTAGTTTAAAGATACAGCATGGAAACAGGCCTGTCCATCCACTGTGTCCACGCCGACCATTCATCATCCACTCACACTAGTTTACCCCACTTTCTCATCCAGTCCCTGTACATTAGAGACAATTTTACAAATGCCATTTAACCTACCAACCTTCATATCTTTGAGTTATGAAAGGAAACCAGAACATCTGAAGAAATCCCATACGTTTCTGCAGGACCAGCTTGTTTTCTTGTTTACAAGAAAAATGAAGTAAGTGGGAATAAGATTTGCAAATGCCAGCAGATGATAAAACTACAGGTAAAATAGAATGAAACCTTCTGAAGATTATGGCGGCATAGCTGCGCAGCAGTAGAGTTGCCGCTTTGCAGGGCCAGAGACCCAGGTTCAATCCTAACTGGGTGCTGTCTGCACGGAGTTTGCACGTTCTCCCTGTGACCACATGGGTTTCCTCCATCCCAAAGATGTGCAGGTTTGTAGGTTAATTGGGCTCTGTTATTTGTCCCTAGAGTGTAGGATAGAACTAATGTAAGGGGCAATTGTTGGTCGGCTCAGACTTGGTGGGCTGAAGGACCTGTTGCCACACTGTATCTCCAAACTAAAAACATTACTCAATTGTGATGAACTAACTGAACTAACAAGAATTATAGTTCCCTTGGAAGGATTAAGGTAGTTATGTACGGTTTCAGAATGATGAAACTTAGGTGGGTGGCCAAATTGACTTTTCTCAATTCCAGCTTCTTATGGTTTTCCCATGAGTTGTATGTGATCTATTGTCCGTGCAAAACCTCACATTAAAGTTTCTTGTGTGATGTGCTTAGTTAAAAGAAGATCGTAGTTTACTCTTTAATTATAATGCCATAGGCCAAGTGCATTCTTCATTAATGTTGCCATGTGTGTTTGGCTTCACAACCTATAATAAATAGTCTGCTTATATGGCTCCAACCACCAATTAATAATCATCTTTCTTGGATAGCTTTGTAAAATTAATTACAACAATAATTAGCTTCTTTAATTTTTAGCTTCAAATCATCTTGACTGTATAATTACATTACATTACATACTTCTGGCAAAGTTTCCGTGTGATCCAAGTTTTTTTATTGAGCTGGTATGTGAGCCCAGGACCAAATCTACTTAGTAAAAGCATTAGGGAGATGTATGTGAAACTGAAACACACTTTAAGCCAACATAAGAAAATATTTTTCATTCTAAGCCTGCATTAGACGGACATTAGATAAAATACTTATATTATATGTAAGGTTAAAAAAGTTGAAATCAGACGTGGGCTTTGATAAACTGACTGGAAGCAGGAGGGAACTTAAGGAGGGTATCAGGAGGACTGGAAAGAGGCTGTGAAATGTATTCGGTAAGTAGGGATAAGGAGAATCCCAAAGCATTTTGGTCATACATACATCTCTCTCAACAACCACACCTCTGCTACAGCCACAGTCACTCAAGGCGTTCCCCAAGGCTCCGTACTCAGCCCCCTCCTCTTCATCATCTACATCCTACCCCTTGGTCAGATACTCCGCCACTTCAACCTGGACTTCCACTGTTATGCTGACGACACCCAGATCTACCTTGGCACCAAATCCCCCCCCACCCCCCTCCCATATCAACTCCTGTTTGTCAGCTATAAAAACATGGATGCAATATAATTTCCTCAAGCTCAACAGCGATAAGACAGAATTCCTCCTCATAGGCTCCAAAGCCACACTCAGCAAAATCAATAACCCCACTCTCACCATCGACGGCACCACGACTATCTCCCCATCTCCGCAGGCCCGTAACCTTGATCTTTGATTCCACCCTCTCCCTTGAGCCTCACATCTGCATGTCATTAAAACCTCCTTCTTTCATCTCCGCAACATCGCCAAACTCAGACCCTCTCTCACACCGCCCGCTGCTGAAAGACTCATCCATGCCTTCATCTCCTCCCGACTGGACTACTGCAACTCACATCTCCTTGGCATCAGCTCCACCTACATCAACCGACTCCAACTGGTCCAGAACGCAGCCGCCCGACTCATCACCCACACCAAATCCTGGCATCACATCATTCCAGTCCTCAAACAACTTCACTGGCTTCCCATCTCCCATCGGATCAACTACAAAATCCTGATCCTCACCTACAAAGCCCTCCACCATCTGCCCCCCCCCCATATCTCACTGACCTTCTCTCCCCCTACCAACCCACGCGGTCCCCCAGATCCACATCAGCCGGTCTCCTCTCCATCCACAAGTCCAACCTCCGCAGTTTTGAGCACAGAGCCTTCTGCAGGGCAGCTCCCAGGCTCTGGAACTCCCTCCCCCAACTGATCCGCAATTCTGTGTCCCTCACCATCTTCCAGTCCCACCTCAATACCCATCTCTTCACCTCTGCCTATCCTTAGCCCCACGTCCCCCTCCCTTTGCATCTGTACATTAATTGCCTCATATTGTGTTTTGTATTGTATTCTGTCTTTACTTTGTGTACTAGTCATGCCTCTACTATTTATTTCATTCCCCTTACATGTTTTTCCTCTACCTGCTAAATTTTTGTAAGGTGTCCTTGAGACTCTTGAAAGGCGCACATGAATAACATTTATTATTATTATTACACATTAAAAACAAGAGGCTAACTAGGTAGGACCATTCAGCTATAAAGGAGGCAATTGATGGCAAGAGCCTGAGTGGGTGAGGTACTAAATGAGTACTTTGCCTCAAAGATGTATTGAAAAGTAAGGAGGGAATTATACATGGCTCAGCATTCCTGTTCAGTGGGTGAGGTACACTCCAAGGTATTTGTACTACTTAAACTGCACATCCACATGTATTGACAGAAGACAAAGCTAAAGTCCACCACTGTACTTATTCTTATTGGTCTGAGCTGCAGGTGGTCCACACCACTCAATGAAGTCGGACTACACCTCTGAATTCAGCTGTATTAGGACTGCAAATTTACTTTCTGACTTTTGTACTCTACACTGCAACCAGCAAAGGCAATGAAGGCTTTCTCTACCATCTTATCTACTTTCAGAAAGCTATGGACTTGCACCTCCAGATTCTTCTGCAAATCAATGCTCTTAATGCGACAGGCATCATCTCTGGAGAAAAAGAATGGGTGACGTTTTGGGTCGATCTTCCTTTTTGTGTCTAACTTCGGTTTAAACCAGCATCTGCAATTCCTTCTTACACAATGCTCTTAAAAGTAGATCTAATCGAGTCAGGCATTTTTGGGTTAAAGAGCTGAAAATATAGGTGCTGTACTGTTCCGAACAATCTGTACCACGGGAAGTGGTGAAAGCAGATACGGTAATAGCATTTGAGGTATTTAGATAGGCATAAACAGACAATGAATGGAGGTTGCAGTTTAAATTGGCATCATGGTCAGCACAGACATAATGGGCCAAAGTGCCTGTTCCTGTGATGTACTTGATATTGTTCTATGGTAAGCATGTGGTAAAATTAATTATCAGTGATAAAGATGGAGCATTTAATCTCCATCATAAATATCTGGAGCTAAAATCTGAATCGAATGGGAATTGAAATTGTGTTATTGCCTGACACAGTTGTTTTAATAATCCCTTCATGGTGAAAGAAAATTGATAGAATAACAATATGTTTTGTGCCCCTTAGTGTTGGCCTGTGATTTGCAGTGCTCCCCCTCTTCAGATGGTTGGAGTCCCCTAATACTAAGGGACACATGAGAGGAGCAGCGCTTAATGCTGCATCCACTCTCTGATTTGCTGTCACCTTCCTCCCATATCCACCATCTCCTAATTTATCAATAGGACAAAGCTTTCATCATTCCATTGCACAATCAGAAGGGTGCTCCATTATCATTTTGCATCCCTCCGTCTTCAAATCACATCTTAAAACATATTTTTGCAATAGAAGAATCAGTTACCAAACTTCATTTGGAAGCTCCTTGGTGCTATTTTTCTAGGAGTTTTTCAAAGCTTTTCAATTCATGGGAGAGTTTATCGACGATCTTAAGTGAGCATCCCTTTTATGCTCATCTGCTGATTGCAAGCCTTTCATAGATGGCTATGCAGGCCTGGCAGAACATCACCAGAGGAATCCCAGCAATCTGAATCGCAGACTTCAAGCAGACTTGCGAGGATTTTCCTGCTGATGACTACTTTCATGTTCCACTGTAAGTTTATTTATTCTGAAGACTATTATAAATAAAAACTGCTATAATTTCTACATGGTGAAACCAAAATGTATAAAAACGGCCATTATTAAAATCTGATAATGTGCACATTAACCACATGTGATTTTTGCTATTAAAAAGCAAAAATTGTAGAGTACAGAGGCAAATAAATAAATGATGGGTCTTTATCTCAAACATTATGGAGGGCACTGTACAATGGTGAATGCATATACTTGCTAGTTATTTTTGATGGAAAATGCCAGGGCACTAATAGAGGAGAGGTGGAAAGTTTAGATCTTCAAGATAAAGAGATTGGGTGGCAAAAGGATGCAAAGTGCTGGAGTAACTCAACTCAGGGGGAACCTTCTAAACCATCATAGCTTTTGTACTATTTCACAGATCTGAACTAAATTTATTTGACTTGCAGCAGAGGAGAATGGTAAGTAAGTGATAAAGATGGAGCATTTAATCTCCAAATTGTAGCGCTGAATCGGGGGATTATTTATGTCTGACAAAGTTGTTTTAAATACAACAAATTGATAGGAAGTGGTCAAGATTTGAGACTTTTAGTAATACTAAGGGACACTAGGAGACTGTAATGGCATCCACCTGATTTGCTGTCACCTTCCTCCCATGTTCCAATACGGGAGGGCTCATCATTCCATTGCACCAGAACGCTCCATCATATTGCATCCCTCTCTTCAAATCACATCAATTATTTTTGCAATAGAATTGGCAGCCACTTCACTTGGGGGGGGGGGGGGGGGGGGGGGGGAGTTTACGACGTTTAAGTGACATCCATATTCATCTGCTGTGCAATTTCATAGATGCTATGACTAAGCACCAAGGGAATCTATCTGACAGGCAGACTTGAGAGGATTTTCCTGCTGATCCATGTTCCACTGTAAGTTTATTTATTCAAGACTTTAAAACCAAACTACACAGAAATCCTGACTCAATAGCAGAATTCAAAATGCAAATACTAATCTTTGCCTGGGTGGCATCCTCAGTAATTCATGCATCAATCTTGCTCTGATGTATGCTGGCAGGAGTCTGTTTAGTTCAAGATACGGCTGGATGGAAAAAGGATGCAAAGTGGGCTCAGGGGGCTAAACCATCATAGCTTTGGGACACACGGCTAAATTCCTTGTGTACCAGGGTGTAAGGTGCCACCAAATTCGTAATGCAGTTTCCTATGTGCAAATTTCAAACAGCAGGAAGGGTGCAAGGCCATCAAATTCTAGAAGTGCCTGTTGGGTTTCCACGGGATGGCTGGTCCCCCAACGCAATATTCCACCTCTCCACCAATTCCAATATTGGC
Source organism: Leucoraja erinaceus (assembly GCF_028641065.1). Taxonomy (NCBI): domain Eukaryota; kingdom Metazoa; phylum Chordata; class Chondrichthyes; order Rajiformes; family Rajidae; genus Leucoraja; species Leucoraja erinaceus. The sequence goes on from NC_073378.1 coordinate 99,600,812, forward strand.
AGCCAGTGGGGGGAAGGGGATTTCTGGAGCGCTAGTATGGGTGTTGTGGGATGTAGGGACTGGCTTCCAGAGGGCTAGTATGATCAATGTGGGCCAAATTGATTATTTGGGTGGCAGCTCAGTCACTCAAGCCTGATGTGCTGGCAGCTCAATTACGGCTGGTGGGCTGGCCGTTGACACACGGCTATTCCTTGTAAGGGTGTAAGGCCACCAAATTCAAATGCAGTTTCCTACCATTTCAAGCAGGGTGCAAGGCCATCAAATTCAAGTGCAGTTTCATACCACGTCAAGCAGGGTGCAAGGCCACCAAATTCAGGTGCAGTTACCTAATACTTCAAGCAGGATGCAAGGCCACTGAATTCAAGTGCAGTTTCCGACCACTTCAAGCAGGGTGCAAGGCCACCAAATCCAATTGCAATTTCATACCACTTCAAGCAGGGTGCAAGTCCACCAAACTCAAGTGCAGTTTCATACCACTTTTCAAGCAGTTTCATACCACTTCGAGCAGGGTGCAAGGCCACCAAATTCAAATGCAGTTTCATACCATTTCAAGCAGGGTGAAACCACCATTAAACCACAAAACACCACATAAACATCACACTCACAGTTCAGTAGACATTCAGTGTATTCAGTTGATTCACAGTTCAGACAGTCATGACCTCTCCCTCCCCCATCTTGCAGATACAGAGCCACACCCACACATCCTGGTTTTATAATCCCTCCCCCTTCCCAGTAGAAGAGGTGTGACCTTCTTGACGTGAGTGACAGGAGAGATTCTCAAAAAATTTTAAACACTAATAACACTTTTATTTCATTGATGGGAGAATCCTCTGCACCTGATGAGCGGAGGGGGACTGAGTTAGATGGCCAAAAATCAAAGCCCTCAGTCATAGCGTTTTATCTAAAATCAATATACAGTGCGAACAGGAAGTTGTTAAGTTTAGCCTTTTAATCATTTGCCATTTCGAACCAACCACCACCACCACCACCAACCATTTGCTGTGCTTTATTTTGAACCAACCACCACCAACAACCATTTGCTGTGCTTTATTTCACACCAACCACCACCAACAACCATTTGCTGTGCTTTATTTCAAACCAACCACCGCCAACCATTTGCTGTGTTTTATTTCGAACCAACCACCACCAACAACCATTTACTGTGCTTATTTCGAACCAACCACCACCAACAACCATTTGCTGTGTGCTTTATTTCAAACCAAACACATTTTCATTTTCAAACCACATTAAGGGCACCCAATGTCAGTAAAACTGCCTTCACAGTTTAGTACATATGTGTTCAGTGTTATTCAGACTGAGATGTGACTTTCTCACTTCCTCCATCTTGCAGAGACTGACTAAGGCACTGAACACTTCCGGGTTTTATAGTCTCTCCGGAAAGGGCATGGCCTTCAGGAGAGTTAATCTCAACATTTTTTAAACACTAATAACTCTTTTATTTTTCATCGATGGGAAAAATCCTCTTGTCCTGCGCAGCGGAGGGGGACTCTAAGATGGCCAAAAACCACAGCTGTAAGCGGCAGCGTTTTTTTCTAAAACCAATATACAGAACAACAAGAAGTGGTCAAGATCAGACTTTTAGTAATGTTATAGATATAGATAGAAGATAAGAAGAGAGAAAATGGGACTGATGGAATTGTTATACCTACATGGACCCAATGGACCAAATAGCCTTGTTCTATGTCTCAGTAAGGTTGTTTGTCAGTTAGCAAATACTTGGAGAAATAATATTACATAGGTTGAACAGAAATAAACAGTTGACTACGATTAACCCAGTGGGCAAATTGGATGGGATGGTAGGTGAGCAAGGAGGGTGGAACAATTAGGATTACTGCTTACCAGAATGAGGCAATCAGTATTTCAAATGGACACTATGCAGAATGCTAAAAGAGACTCCGTGAATAAGCAGAAAAGTGTTCCATTCTTTAATCTGGAAAGAACACAGAGAAGTTTTGCATGGATGTTAACAGGCCCCATAGCAGAAGCGTCCATGTCGCGGGGTTGGAAACTGGAAGTATCTTGAGCTAATTCTGCTACCACCATCGTCTATTGCGACAAGTGATGGCCTCCACTGATTGTCGCCGGAAGCTTGCGTCTTTTTCAGGACGGACGATGACAACGAGGCCAACATTTGAAGCAAGATGGGCACGAAAAGAAGAAGAAGAACAGGACTCAAGCTATAGGGAGAAAATGGAAACGCTAGGGCTTTATTGTTTGGAGCGCCAGAGACTAAGGGGTGAACTTTCAGATGTATTTAAAATCATGAATAAAATGGATAGGGTGAATGCACAGGGTATGAGAATCAAGAACTAGAGAACATAGGTTTAAGATGAGAGGGAAAAGATTTAATAAGAACCTAAGGGCCAACGTTTTCGCTCAGAGGGTGGTGGGTGTATGGAATTAACTGCCAGAGGAGGTAGTTGAGGCAGGTACAATAACAGCATTTAAGTGTGTGTGTAGGACAGTGTTAGTGTGCACGGACCCGGTGCGCCGAAGGGCCTATTTCCACGCTGTATTGGGGCGGCACAGTAGTGCAGCAGTCCGGTTGCTTCCTTCAGTGCTTACAACTTTGAAGACCCAAGTTCGATCCCAACTATGGGTGCTGTGTGTACGGAGCTTGTATGTTCTTCCCTTGACCGGCTTGGGTTTTCTCTGAGATCTTCGGTTTCCTCCCACACTCCAAAAACACACAGGTTTGTAGGTAAATTGGCTTGGTAAATGTAAAAATTGTCCCTAGTGTGTGTAGGGTTGTGTTAATGTGCAGGGATCACTGGTCGGCGCGGAACAAGAATCAGAAACACTAGAGGAAGAGGAATGAATAACAAAATTGGCAGAACTTTATTCCTTGCTAACTTAGCACACTCTCTTTTGAAAAGAGCCCAGTGCTGTGCCTCCTCCAAAAGTATACATGCTGGCCAAATTACTGCAATAACAAACAACATACAGAAAGAACCAGACAAGTGACACACTAAGTGATCTATATTTTTATGGTAACAAAAAAAAGCCCTTTGTGAGGTTGTGTGGCGGTGTTACACAGCTTCCTTTGTAATTGACATAAAGTGCTGTTTACTTTCCTGACTGAACACTGCTGTTTCCTTCTAATTTCTGAGAGTGGCCAAAACTATTGTGCTAGCACCGACGGCAGGTTGTTGCAAGCACAATTATTTCCATAAAGGGTTTATGTAAATAAACTCAGCTCTCTTTTTCTTTGCCGGTCTGGAAAACGCTGTTATTTCTTCCAGCCATCGGTTTCCTCAGGTTTATATTAATCCTGAAACTGAACGTTTTCATTCCCATGCTCCCCCTTCATCTTTCTCTGTACTTTTTTGCCTGGTTTCCTCTCATCTACCGCCAGTCATAACAAACCCCTGGGGCTGTTTGCAACTCAGTGCTCTTTGATCTATGACCTTCAGCAGGTGCTTGTGTGCTTAGCCTTGGGTTTGAGAAAGTAACATCAAAGTGTGTGCTGAGTGTGCAAGTCCCTTATAGTCTCAGCCTTGTTCAATGTTTGATCAGAGAACCTTCGGATTATAAGAGGTCAAGCAGTGCAGCTGCAGTACTGTCTGGTTGATTTGAATGGTGAAGGTTCATTGAGGTAGAGTTAGAGAGCTTGAGATGCTAAACCACGGGTCTCCAAACTATGGCTCACGGGCCACATCCGGCCCGCCATGAGAGTTTATCCGGCCCGCCGCAAGCTCTTAACACGTTCCATGCAGCGGGCTATTTAGCGGATTCTGTGCTAGCGCGGGAACCTATACGTCGGTTTGCCATAGGTTGAGGGTTTGTGTGCAGCTGCTGACAGGTTACCATCGATGGCCCCGGGGAGACAGTGCAGATTGGCGACAGCGGCGGCTGTGGCCCCAGTGAGTGGGTGAACGGGTGTGTGTGTGTGAGTGTGTGTGTGTGTGGGTGAGTGCGTGGGTGTGTGCTTAAATGTGAGTGTGTGTGGGTGGTGAGTGTGTGGGTGAGTGTGTGGGTGAATGTGTGGGTGTGTATGTTGTGCGAGTGAATGTGTGTGTGAGTGTGTGAGTGTGTGTGTGTGTGTGTGTGTGCGTGTGCGTGTGCGTGTGCGTGAACATGTACGCCCCACAAAAACGTGCCAAATATATAATGTGGCCCTCATGCTGAAAGGTTTGGAAGCTCTAAACCATGCTGGCTCCTGCTCTAAACCATGCTGGGTCCATTTTCATGTGTTATTTATATTAGCAATTTGGATGAGAACATACCTGTAAATGGCATGTTCAGTAAATTTGCGGGTGACACTAAATTGGTGGTAAATGGACAGTGAGACATTCATCTCTGATTACAACAGGATCTAGATGAATCAGGGAAGTGGGCCCAAAAATGGCAGCTGAAGTTTAATTCAGATAAATACATGGTGTTCATCAGTCAAGGTATTGCATACCGGAGTTGAGATATGATGTTGCTGTTGTATACGATTATGGTAAGTCCACATTTCGAATACTATGTATAGACTTGGTCACCCTACAATTGGAAAGATGTCATTAAATTGGGAAGGTGCAATGTGGATTCACAACAAAGATTACGGCATCTAGAGGGTTTGAGATATAAGGAGAGACTGAGTAGTCCAGGATTTTTTTTTCCTGGAGTGTAGGAGGCTGAGGCGTGCCTCATAGATGTTTATAAAATCAGAAAGAGATTAGAGAGATGAATAGCCACAGTCATTTCCCCACTGTGGGGAGCCTCAAACTAGAGTGCACTGTAAGGACACGAGGAGTAACATTTTGGCTCCTCATGTAGTACATGTATAAAAAGCTGCCAAATGAAGTGCTTGAGGCAGGTACAATGACCGCTTTGAAAAGACATTTAGACAGGTAAATGGTAGGAAAGAATTAGAGGGATACTAGACTAAGTGGGACTCGTTGGGTCCCTGTCGCCCAGGAGGCTTGGTCCCCCAGCGCAATATTCCACTACTCACCCATAGCTCCCAACTGCACAAACGCAGCTCACTTCCCCTCATCCCTAGCACTCTCTCACCCTCCTCTTCACCCTCCCTCTTCTTTCCCCTCTTCTCCTCCCTTCCCCAATCCCTCCCTCACCTCTCTATCACTCTCCTTTCCCCTACCCTCAGTCACTCGCTCTCTCCCTCCTGATCTCTCTATCCGCCATCTCACCCTATCCCCCCACTATCCCTCCTCACCTCCCCACCCGGAAGCACCAGCAGCAACGGTCGCTCCAGCGTGTGGACGGGGGGTGGGAGGGGGGCGGAGAGATCGGAGAAAACACGGAGGAAGAGCCATGCGGGAGAGGGGGGTATAACGGGGGAGGGTGCAGGAGCCAGTGAGGGAGAGCAGAGGAGAAGGGGCTGGAGCTGCGGGCGTTGCGATGACGGTGTGTTTGGGACTCACAGTGGGCGTTGGACGCTCTCCTCTGCCGGGGTCAGGCTCTCCGCTTTCCGGAATCTCTGACTCCAGGCCGCTTCTGGTCCCTCTGAAAATTGGAGACCTCCGTGGCCACCCTTAGCTCCAGTAAAGACGCGATGGCACAGGAAGGGGCGGACCGTCCTGTGGAGTGACAGGAGAAGAGACCAATCCACACAACGCTGAATGGCAGGAGAGGAAATCGATCTGCGCACGTGTGGTTTTTATGATTTTTAAACCTCACTAACCTTTGCAATATACTACCGATCAGAATAAAACTTGTTGCAATCGCAGCACAGGAGAACAGTGGGTGAGCTGGCGGAAAATCGTAGCGCTATCGCGTACCGTTTTTGTACAAACCGGAAGAGCACAAGATCAGAGTTTTATTTATGGAAGATAGATAGATAGATAGATAGATAGATAGATAGATAGATAGATAGATAGATAGATAGATAGATAGATAGATAGATAGATAGATAGATAGATAGATAGATCAAACATGGGGAAATGGGATGCGTAGATTGGCATCTTGATTCAAATGGATCAGCTGGGCTGAAGGACTTGTCTCCGTGCCATGTGACTATCAGTTTACAACATGTTCTGCAGACTTCATGGTGATATTCTGTTTAAATCCAGCTCAGCACTGTTTTATTTAACCACATTTGAAGTCCCAAGGCAAAACTATCCATCAAGAGAGCATCACAAATGAATTTAATAACTAACTTAATAATTGTCAGAACTTCCATCACAATGGTGATGTATAGCACATGCAGTATGACAATCCACGTGATTTCTGCATTTAGCAGAAGTCCTCTCTGACATCTGCAGCTGATCCCATGATGTAAAATGGCCAACAAATATTCTTCAGTGATGGCTTTGAAGTCTAGTTCATATTTAGTTGAGTATCCATGTATGACAAATCTTACTGCTTCAAGAACTCGGTTCACACCAACCATGCATGAAAATATTGCAATACTGGCAATGGACATTTAATCATCATCAACCACCTGGTTCTGGCATGATCTAACCATATTCAAATGTAACATCTGGTTAATTTAGTATTGTTTAGTTTAGCGATACAGACCCTTCTGCCCACCGAGTCCGCGTCGACCAGCGATCCCTGCACATTAACACCACCCTACACACACTAGGGACAATTTCCACTTACACCAAGCCAATTAACCTACAACCCTGTATGTCTTTGGAGTATGGGAGGAAACCGGTGATCTAATAGAAAACCCGTGCAGTCACGGGGAGAACGTACAAACTCTGTACAGATAGCGCCCGTATTCGTGATCGAACCCGGATCTCCGGCGCTGCATTTTGCTACAAGGCAGCAACTCTACCGCTGCGCCACCGTGCCACCCAGGTGGGTAAAATATTTCACTGAGATGTTTTCTTCTCTGGCCTGACTAGCACTTCTCTGACCTATGTTTCTGTAAAAGAAGAATGTCTGAGCTTACAGTACAGTTCAATCTTAGTATTACTCATAACCAGCATTGTCAATTTAGGCATACTTTAAACTTAATTCACAATTGTGCAATAGCATTTCTAAATACAGTTTTGCAGTATTTGCACAAACACTAAACATACTATTACAACAGATGTTTTAAACTCAATCCTTGCTATGTTGGTTGCTCCATGCACTGGACTGTGAATGTTGCCATTTCTAATCATTGGCCATTGGCCACAAACAATACATTGTATTAGACCGGCACATTCACTTCTTTTCTTGAATACGATTTGTTAATCTGTTAAAGGTGGATATGTATCAGATTTACACTATATTTATATCATATATAAATATATAATAATGACATAAATATCATTAAATATTTATCCTAAAAATACAATTTCCATGATAGATATAAATATTATCATGTATAAATATTCCTGTTGTATCATATTTATATGATGGAATAATCAGCTGTTGAATCTATATTCACTTCTGCAGCCTGGTCATTAATAAATGCTGGCATTTAAAAATGTTTGTTGCTTCCAGCCATTTCCATTGGTAATATAAATGCTGCAAAAGTCTGCTTCAACTATATCTGTAACTGCTTCAAGGTTATTTAAACTCTCCCTCTGAATGTCCATGTAGAAAGAAAATAATTGCTTATGTGCGGAGATTACATTGGTGGCACAGATCTGGTTAGTTATTCTAGGAATGGATCAACTTGCATTTCCTTCTTCTAATACCGATTATATTTTGCCTCCTTAAAAGGAACTGGCCTATGATAATAGCTGAAAATGCATCTCATTTTCACTCAGTGTTTTTGGAACAGCATTTGTCTGCACAAATGACAAGTAGATATCACAATCTTGACGAGTATGCTGGAAAGTCTCTGGGATAGGTGAGAGAAGTCTTTGCGGTACAAGGTGAAGGGGAGGGAAGGTTAGCTCATTAGAGTTGGACGAGGAGTATAAGTGGAAGCTAGAATGGAAATTTAAAGTCATCCATGGAACAGCTGGGTCTAATTGCATGTGTTGCATACTAGATTCTACGTAATTGTATCCAATGGCACTTGTTTATTGGCACCAGTTATTATTATTTCTAAATATAAATGCCACATGGTCTCTCCAACTTTGGCAAGATCCTAAAATGTGAACTGGTCTTTGGTTGAGCGTAGTACATATTTTTCTGTGGCTAACATCCAGCCTTAGAATCATACAGCTTGGAAACAGGCCCTTCGGCTCAACTTGTCCACGACGACCAAGGTGCCCTGTCTACATTAGACCCACTGGCTGCATTTGGCCCTTATCCTTCTAAACTTTTCCTGTCTGTGTCCCTGTCCAAATGCCTTTCAAATGTTGGCATAGTTTCTGTCTCAACTACCTCTTCTGACTGCTCATTCCATATACCCATTCCCTCTGTGTGAAAAGGTTGTTCCTCAAATGTTATAAAATCTCCTATTAAATCTTTCCCCTCTCACTCTAAACCTATATCCTCGCTGGATAAAAGTGTGCATCTTCCTGATCTGTTCCCCTCATGATCAGAGCTGTATAAGATACCCTTTCATCCTCCTACACTCCAAGGAATACAGTTCTAGCCTGCCCAACCTCTCCCTGTAGCTCAGGGACTCAAGTCCTGGCAACATCCCTGTAAGTCTTCTCTGCACTCAAAATCAAAGTCAAAGTCAAAGTCTTTCCAACTTAACAATATGTTTTTCCTATACTCTTTCCAACTTAACAATATCTTTCCTATAGCATGGCGACCAAAACTGAAACACAATACTTCAACTGAGGCCGCACATCACCTTGTAGAACTGTAACATAACTTCCCAACATCTGTGCTCAATACTCTGATTGTTGAAGGCCAATGTGCCGAAAGCCTTCTGGGACTTTCCCAGAAGGAAGTATGTACCTGCACTCCTAAATCCCTTGCTCTATAACACACTCCAGAGCCCTGCCATTTACTATGTCGATCCTGCCCTGGTTAGACTTTCCAAAATGCAATACCTCGTACTTCCGTGTATTAAAATTCGTCAACCATTCCTCAGCCCACCCGATCAAGATCCTGCTGCAATTTTTGATAACCATCTTCTCTATCTACAATACCACCCTCTTTGGTATCATCTACAAACTTACTAATCCTGCCTAGAACGTTCTCATCCAAATTGTTGATATAAACCACAAACAGCAATGGGCCCATCACCAAGCATTGAGCCGCACCGGATATCACCTGTCCCGCTGAGTTAACCCATCCTTTTGTGTGTATCCACTGATCACAGTCTCTAGTCTGCAAAACAACCTTCCACCATCACCCTTAGCCTTTCATAAAGCCAATTTTCTATCCAGTCGGCTAACTCTCCCTGGATCCCATGAGATCTAACCTTCCAGAGCAGCCTATGATGCAGAATAATGAATTCTGAAGAAAGGTCTCGACCCGATATGTCACCAATTCCTTCTCTCCAGAGATGTTGCCGTCCTGGTTAGTTACTCCAGCATTTTGCGTCTATCTTCCATATGGACATCGTCTATCGCTCAGATTCATGAGACATGATCTCCCACATGCCATACAATAGACAATAAACAATAGGTGCAGGAGTAGGCCATTCAGCCCTTTGAGCCAGCACCGCCATTCAATGTGATGAAGGCTGATTATTCCCCAATCAGCACCCCTTTCCTGCCTTTTCCCCACATCCCCTGACTCCGCTATCTTTAAGAGCTCTATCCAGCTCTCTCTTGAAAGCATCCAGAGAACCTGCCTCCACCGTGCTGACTATCCCATGCTGACTATCCCAAATCAGTCCATCTCTATATGACTAAAAGTCTTTAACTTGTTTGTGCCCACAATGTGTGTGTGCGTGTGAATCTGGTTAATTCATATCTTCTTCCAAACGCTATGCCACTGCCTTCCAATTTTCACCCATCCTACTCACATTTTTCCCATGGTGGAGATAAACATCTTCCCATCACATTTCCACCTATATTTCCGAAGTTATTGATTGTTGAAACTTTAAAAGCAGCCTGATTTCTTCAAACTCACCAATTTTGGAATGCACTCACAATGCACTTGCAAGGCAGGATGGGCCACTCCGGGAGGGAGGGGCACTCCAGCGCTCCAAACCCCCCTTCCCCCTACCCCCCCCACCACACACACCCCTCCTCCCCCCCCCCCCCCCCCCACTCCCTCATCACACCCTCCCCCCCCCCTCCCCCCCACCCTCTCCCCTCAGCCCCCCTGTTCCCCCCCCCCCACCCTCCAGTCTTCCGGCACGTCACCCATATATATTGATTACATATATCTCAGCTAGGGCGTCTGCAATTTCCTCTTTGGCTTCCCACAGTATCCTTGGATATATCTGATCATGCCCAGGAGATTTGTCTACCTTCATATGCATTAGGACATCTGGCGCCTGTCTCACCGTAATACTGTCCTCAAGACACTTCCATTAATTGCCTGAGTTTCCGGTCTTATTACTTTTCTCGGTAAAAACAGAAGAGAAATACTCATTGATGATCTTGCCCATCTCCTGTGGCTCCATACAAAGATTACTGTTTTGATTCTGGTTGAACCCTAAGCTCTCTTTGGTTACTCTTTTTCCCTTAATGTACATAAAGTTTCTTTGGATTTTCCCTAATATCTGCCAGAGCTATCTCCTGCCCCCTTTTTGCCTTCCTCATTTCCTTCTCTAGCGTGCTCCTCAGTTCATGAAACTTCACCAAGGATATACTTGATCGGAGTTGCTGTCCCTGTCCTATGCCTCCTCTTTTTTCTTGACCAGAGTTTCAATCTATCCCATCTTCCAAGCTTCCTTATGTCCACCTGCCTTGCCCTTTGCTCCAACAGGAAGATGCGTGCCCTGAACTCAAATCACTACACTTTTATAAGCACCCCACTTTCCAGACATTTCTTTTCCTGCAAACAACCTTCTCCAATTAACTTTTACGAGTTCCTATCTAATACAATCAAAGTTGGCCTTGCCCCAATTTAGTTCTAACTCATGGCCCGCCCTGTCTTTATCCATAACTATCTTAAAGCTAAGAGAAAAGTGGCCTTGTAGACTAGCTCAATTGGTTTTCAGAATCTTTGACCAAGATTAAGCTCTTTTTACTTTGACACCATGATTCCATTTTAGTCACACCTTGATTCATCACCAGCACAAAATCAATATTTACATTAGTGAGAACAAATACAAAGCGACAATGTATTGATTTCCCATCAAAAGCTGTGGTTCAGAACACCCAATATTGATTGCTCCATCCCCTATATAGAATAAGACCTTGCTATCAATAATGCACTTATTGCAATATTTCTCTTGTGCTCTATCCAATAGAAGATTTTGTCACCTCTAACCAAAGCCCACACCCAATGCATGATGTAAAATGCTTCATGCATGTGGGGAAATAGTCACAAATCTCCTCAATGTTGTCGCGCTATACTGTGTCACAGCCTTCCTGTGAGTAATGCTCAAGGAAAGCACTGCCTGGACTATAGTCCTAGAGAAAGTTAGTAAATAGTGCTGTTCATTTCATTACCTTTGTTCTTACTTTCACAAAATCCCCTCCAAGTGTTACACAGGGGATAACCGAACCTCATTGTAAATTGCTCATTGACTGACAAGCAGCTAAGCTGGATGCTGCAAGAATGACAGTTGCACTATTTTATTCTTTTTTTACTTCTCCAATCTGACAGTGCTGCTAAGGGGAGATAAGGATTCAGATTTTATTTTTTCCCACCTGCAAATGACTGAAATTTGAATATTAAATCTGAATAATGAGAAAATGTCAAATGCAGAATAATTCATTTTCAAATTAGGCATTTTCTGTTTCCTCCTGGCTACTGTCAAAGCAAGCCCAAATTATGATACTGATAAATCGTAAAGGATGACATTATTATTTCTGCGTTGCAGATTTTTATTTGCAAACAATAAAGTGCACATAGTGAGGACTGGAAATCGTGCCAGAAATGAATGTTTCATTTGATACGTTGTTTTCAGTTTTGCAAGATAGTCTCAACTGAGTCTAGGAAAGGTGTAGACAGAGAACATAAAACTACACGAGTTCTGGAGACGAGGTCAGTGTCCATCAGAATTTACAGAATTGTTGAATAGACTGAATTGGGCAGTTTAAGATGGATGCTTTAAGTGAACATCTGCATTTCTGAATGCCTGTTGTACAATGTGGAGGCACTTCCGAGATTAGAGGATTCTATGAAACAAATAGAAAATAAATCCGCAAGGAGGAATTCTCCCTACGGTAGGTTGCGGTAGGTGAAGCCGGGTCTTGATAAAGAGGGAAGATCTTCAGAGACGTCACTAGAATCATAGTCTACATCATGGAAACAGGCCCTTAAGCCCAACTTCCCCCTGCGGGCCAACATGTCCCACCTGGCCCGTCCACGTACTTGCTTAAAGATTTCTTAAGCATTGCGATAGCACCTTCTTTTCTTCTTTTCCTTTCACCCACACCCATTACATAAACTCCCCCCACACACACAGAACTAAGCCATAGAAATATTGCATATAAAAGTTGAAACAAAAGTAATAATTCTCCTCCCAGGAGCATTTGAAAAACGCAAACACAATTTAAACAACAGAAATTGATGAGCTTCATTCAGCCCATCATGTCTACTCCGCCATTCAATTATGAATGATCTATTTTTCCCTCTTAACTCCATTCTTCTGCCTTCTCCCCAGTCTCCATATCTATGGTGCTACCTTCTAGGAACTATGTACCTGTACTCCTGGATCTCTCTGCTCTACAACAATCCCAAGCCAATACCATTCACATGAAGATCTTGCCCTGATTTGACTTCCCAATATGTAGCATCCCACACTTATATGCTTTAAATTCAATCAGCCATTCCTCAGCCCATTGACATTTCTCAAAGCGTCAAGCCAAATGTTTACAGCAGTTATTTATGTCCCACATTGTCATCATGTGAGGGTGCGGGAGAATTACAGGGACCGGGTAACCTTACCAACAAAATAGCTGAGAAAAACGTTGACAACATCTCAGTAACAGCTTTTGGATGTCAAAAGTGTCACCAATCTGAAGCTTTAAGAATGCTTTGACATTCTCTAATATTCAGAACAAAGAATTTAAAAAAAATGTTTAAAGCATTCTAAAACTAAATATTTTAAATAATAAAAACATTGTGGGCGGCACGGTAGAGTTGCTACCTTACAGCGTTTGCAGCACCAGAGACCTGGGTTCGATCCCCACTATGGGCGCTGGATATACAGAGTTGTATGTTCTGCTGGTGACCACATAGGTTTTCTACGAAATCTTAGATGTCCTCCCACACTCCAAAGACGTACAGGTTTATAGGTTAATTGGCTTTGTATAAATATAAATTGGCCCTAGTGTGTGTAGCATAGTGTTAGTGTGCGGGGATCGCTGGCCGGTGTGAACTCGGTGAGCCGAATTGCCTGTTTCCACACAATATCTCTCAAAATAAACAAAACCACATTAATTGAATTAATATATTAAAAAATACAGACCTTACACTTGTGATCTTTACAATCTTTCCTCCTTTTTTCAAAATAATTAATTTACATCCTGCACTAGGTTTAATCTGATCTAAGTTCAGAGTGCAGATTCCCTCAGTGCAACTTTTGGTGTACAGTCACAAACATTGACCCAAACAGGAACTAATGCAGCTCAGTTCCACCAACACATAAAGGGAAAAAAGTTGTTCGGCACGGACTTGTAGGGCCGAGATGGCCTGTTTCCGTGCAGTAATTGTTATATGGTTATATAATATAATTTATGGGTACTTTGGGCAGATTTTAATGGAGAACAAATACATAAGAAAAATTCTGCACAAAATATGATCCCTTCCAGCAGAGCTTGAAGCAATGTATTGGCCATTTTTATGCACGGAATGAGGGTAAGATGATTTAGAATTCTATTTGTTTACATGTATGCTGGTGAGCTGGTGAATACCTGATGCTTCACAATAAGCCTTGGAGATCTTTGCACTTAGTCAGCTAACTGTGAAATGTCTAATCTACCTTTTTAAATCACACTTGTCAAAATGTCCATCAAATAGCACTATTCCCTATACCCTTTGAATGCTATAAAAAAAAAGCAGCTGTAGATTGTGCAGGAAGGAACTACAGATGCTGGTTTAAACCGAAGATAGACAAAGAATGCTGGAGTGACTCAGCGGGACAGGCAGCAGCTCTGGAGAGAAGGAATGGATGACGTTTCGGGTCGAGACCCTTCTTCAGACTGAATGTCGGGGGAAAGGGAAATCCCGCCATATGTTATGTCCTCGCCCAAAACTATTTCTCTGTTTACTCCTCTCACTCCTCTCAAGTCAAAGGTGTAACCATAGGCACTCGCATCGGCCCGACCTATGTTTGCCATTTCATTGGTTATATTAAACACTCCTTGTCCCAAACATACCGCTGTACCATCCCACAATTTTTTCTCCATTATATCGATGACTGCATCGGGGCTGCCTCCTGCACCTGTGGAGAACTCGGTGATTTCAGCAACTTTACTATTAACTTCCATCCTGCCCACAAATTCACGTGGACTATCTCTGACACCACTTCCCCATGTCCCCCATTTCCCTTTTATACTCTTCCCCCCCCACCCTGTCCCCTTCCACTGTATTTCTCCTCCTGACTTTACATTTCACTCCTCTACTCTCCTTATCTGACACCCTTTGGTCTCCTTTTCACTTCGAGCCTTTGTCACTAACTCCACCCCTTTCTCAATGAAATACCGTCACCTGTATCCACCTATCATTTGCCACGCTTTGTCCCACAACTCTTTTCCAGCTTTCTTTCCTCTACTCCATCAGCCTGAAGAAGGGTTCCAACCTGAAAGATCATCTGTTCATTTGTTCCGCAGATGCTTCATGACCTACTAAGTTTCTCCAGCACTTTGTGTTTTTCTCTAAATTCTATTCAGATTTCCAGCAAAGGCCACTGAAGAGCAGACATTTCTGGAAGATTAAAATAAAAAGCTGGAGTAACTCAGTGGGTCAGGCAACATCTGAAAAGGAATAGGTGATGTTTCGGGGCGAGACCCTTCTTCAGCCTGAAAGTCATGGGAAAGGGGAACGAGTGATGAAGATGGTAATAGAGAGATATAAAGAAAAAATGAGTGAAAGATATGCAAAAAAGTAACATTGAACAAGAAAGGTGGAGCCCACAATGGTCCCTAGTTGGCTGTGGGCTAGGTGATAATGAGCTTTACAGAAAATGAAACTCAACAGGAGAACAGTAAAACTATACGACGACTGGGTGGAGGAGGAACGGAGAGACGGTGGTGACACTGTGGCGCAACAGTAGAGTTGATGACTTACAGCGCCAGGGACCTGGGTTCGATCCTGACTATGGGTGCTGTCTGTACGGAGTTTGTACGTTCTCCCCGTGACCTGTATGGGTTTTTAATGATATCTTTCGTTTCCTCCCACACTCCAAAGACATACAGGTTTGTAGGTTAAATGGCATGGTATCAATGTAAAATTGTCCTTAATGTGTGTGGGATAGTGTTAATGTGTGGGGATCGTTGGTCTGTGTGGATCGGTGAGCCGAAGGGCCTGTTTCCGCGCTAAATATATAAACTCTCTAAAGGTGGGGGGTGCAGAAACTATTCTTTGCCAGGGACACTTAGGCTTTTAGACTGCTTTATCTTATATACAAACAAACAAATTAAAAGCAGGATTATACCACTCGATATTATAATGTAGAATCTTAAAAAGGAATCTTTGCATCATTATTCTAGGATTTCCGCAGAGGGGAGCAGATGTTAGGAAAGATGCTTCATTATTTTTCATCAGCGTCTCTCTCTCGCTTACTTTTAAGACAGCATGCTTATGGATCAAAGAGAATTCTTGAAGCCTTTCTGCGAGAAAGGATAAAAGACTTGTAACTCAAGTTTTGCACAAGATCTGCTCCAGGAAAGTTTCTCCAATTGAATCTAAGTTGGAACTTCTCATATAACAATACTCACAATTCAAGTATTGTACCTTCTAAGCAGTCATCTGCATGCTGCAGTTTGATTTATGAGAACTAGGTCACCGTGATAATCCTATTTCAGAGACAGGTTTTATGTCACAAGGAAAAGGAAAGTGGCTCAACTGGGTTAATTCCCCTTTATCCAGAATGCTTGGCTCGCAGCAAATCACACCGTTTTCCCTAAAGTCATGATGTAGGGAATGAAACATTTTTGATATTTTCCACAAACAGATGAACTCTGGAATAGTTCCCCCCTGAGAAAAATAATAGCATGAAGGGGTAAGTGGAGATCTGGCAGTGGAACTCAAGAAAATGGATGACTCTGAAGCCGAAGATACTGTGGACACAAAAAGCTGGAGTAACTCAGCGGGTCAGACAGCATCTCCGGAAAAAAGGAATAGATGAGAATAGATGAATAAAAAAAGGAATAGATTAATAAAAGGAATAATTCTTCAGGTCACGGGTCGAGACCTGAAGAGTTACTCCAGCTCTTTGTGTCTATCTTTGGTTTAAACTGCATCTGGAGTTCAGCCCACACATGACTTTGGAAACCATTTGAAAATCTGTTCCTTTACTGCCTTTTAAATTGTTGGATCACAATCTGTTTGGGATCCAATGCTGATTGTGAGCTAATACTTAAATAGAGGTTGGAGAGACTTGGATTGTTTTGTTTTTTGCCTGGAACAATGGAGGTTGAGGGGAGATCAGATAGAAATATATCAAATTATGAGACATAGATAGGGTAGACAGTCAGTGCGTTTTTCACAGGTTGGGAGTGTCATATACTAGAGGACATAGCTTTAAAGTGAAAGATGCAACGTTAAAAGAAGATGTGCGATGCAGGTTTTTTAAACAAAGGATGGTGAGTGCCTGGAACGCGCTGCCAGACACAACAGTGATGTTTTATAGGCTTTTAGATAGGCACATACTGTATATATGACAGGATATGGCAGGATATGAATCATGTGCAGGCAGATGAGATTAGTTTATTTTGGCTTCATGTATGGCACAGACATTGTGGGCCAAAGCGCCAGTTCCAGTGCCAAACTGTTCTATGTTATCTGTTCTAGTACATTACCATATAACTGCAGAGAAGCAGCAGCAGTTTGCTCTGGACTTCCATGCCTGTGCATTACTGTGCAGAGGTATAGAATAAGCTGGAGATCAGATGCTGGCCCCTGCCTGAGGTTTCATTCACCGTGTAATTCCATGAGTTGACGAACAGAGGGGCTGAATACACTTAGTATCTGCCCCATTAGCTTTATGTCACCACTGACTGGCACATCCAGCACGTCTCCACTCACCAGTGATAACGTTAAAAAAAAGATGTTTATTGCATTGTGCATTCATATTTTAATTAACTATTAGTATGTTACTCACTTTTATATAAATGTATTAATCCTTTACAGTTTTGAAAAAGTGATTTAAAACTGTGACCACCAGGTTCAAGAATAGCTTCTTCCCAGCAACCGTCATCTTGAACATTACACAACAGTAACTTCAAACGCAACCTTGGCGTGATCTTTGACTCAACCCTCTCCCTTGAACCTCACATCCGCCATGTTGTCAAAACATCATTTTTTCACCTCCGCAACATTGCCAAAATCAGACCCTCTCTCGCACCCCCCCCCGCTGCTGAAAGACTCATCCATGCCTTCATCTCCTCCTGACTGGACTACTGTAACTCTCTTTTCTTTGGCATTAATTCCAGCAGCATCAACCGACTCCAACTGGTCCAGAATGCAGCCGCCCGACTCATTACCCACACCAAATCCTGGCACCACATCACCCCAGTCCTCAAACAACTTCATTGGCTTCCCATTTCCCACCGGATCATCTACAAAATCCTGGTCCTCACCTACAAAGCCCTCAACCACTTGGGCCCCCCCTTATCTCACTGACCTCCTCTCCCCCTACCAACCCTCACGGTCCCTCAGATCCATTTCAGCCGATCTCCTCTCCATTCTGAAATCCAACCTCTGCACTTTTGGAGACAGAGCCTTCTCCAGGGCAGCTCCCAGGCTCTGGAACTCCCTCCCACAATTGATCCGAACTTCTGAGTCCCTCACCATCTTCCAGTCCCACCTCAAGACCCATCTCTTCACCTCTGCATACCCTTAGTCCCTTGTCCCCCTCCCCTTTGCATCTCTGTCACTGCTCTATTTTGTTTTGTTCTTGACTCACCATGTAAAGCGACTTTGAGTCCTTGAAAAGCGCTATACAAATAAAATGTATTATTATTATTATTAACCATGAACTTCTATGGACTTACTAAGCGCATTGTTTTAGTTTTGCACTAGTACTGTGGTAATTGATTTATTTAATTTTTGCTTATGCTATGCACCATCGAGAGCATCCTGACCAACTGCATCACAGTATGGTATGGCAACTGCTCTGTCTCCGACCGGAAGGCATTGCAGAGGGTGGTGAAAATTGCCCAACGCATCACCGGTTCCACGCTCCCCTCCATTGAGTCTGTCCAAAGCAAGCGCTGTCTGCGGAGGGCGCTCAGCATCGCCAAGGACTGCTCTCACCCTGGACTGTTTACCCTCCTTCCGGGAGGCGCTACAGGTCTCTTCGTTGCCGAACCAGCAGGTCGAGGAACAGCTTCTTTCCGGCGGCTGTCACTCTACTAAACAACGTACCTCGGTGACTGCCAATACCCCCCCCCCCCCCCCCCCCACACCCACACACACAACACCACCCACCCCCCCCCCCCGCCCCCCCCCGGACACTTATTTTTTTTTTTTTTTTATTCAAATCGTTTGCTATGTCGCTCTTCAAGGGAGATGCTAAATGCATTTCGTTGTCTCTGTACTGAACACTGACAATGACAATTAAAATTGAATCTGAATCAGATCTGAATCTGATATATTATCTATGTGTATTGTGTTTACAGGCTTGTAATGCTGCTGCATGTAAGAATTTAATTTTTCAGTTGGCAGTACAAATGACGATTAAACACTTGACTCTTGACTTTTAAACCTCTCTCTCCTGCATTAAGCTGCATTCCTATCCAACTGTCTCCATCAGTCCCCTCATTAAGATTGAAGAAGATACAATAGAGGACTCTGAATCAGTCACTCAAAGAGTAACTGGAAGCAACATTTAAAAAAAAAAACATCTGCCTGTTACGTGTGTCTTGTAGTTGGACAGCACTGTGCTGAAAGGTTTTATTGCTTACCCACTGCTGCCACAGCCAACTCATGTTGTATCTTGTTAATTCTTCTCCCCCTTCTCTTTCCCTTGATCCAACTCAATGCTCAGATAAATTTGAGAGAAGAGAAGAATTTATTTAACCAACATAGGGTAACGTTGGAGTAAAATAGAGGCACAAGGAACTGCAGATGCTGTAATATTGATCAAAATACAAAGTGCTGGATGAAGTCAGCAAGTCAGGCAGCATCCGTGGAGGGAATGGTCCCAACCGAAAATATTGCATGTCCATTCACATAGAAACATAGAAAATAGGTGCAGGAGTAGGCCATTCGGCCCTTCGAGCCTGCACCGCCATTCAATATGATCATGGCTGATCATCCAACTCAGTATCCTGTACCTGCCTTCTCTCTCTCCATACCCCCTGATCCCTTTAGCCACAAGGGCCACATCTAACTCCCTCTTAAATATAGCCAATGAACTGGCCTCAACTACCTTCTGTAGCAGAGAATTCCAGAGATTCACCACTCTCTGTGTGAAAAATGTTTTCCACTTCATGCCAGATACTGCATGACCTTTGAGTTCTTCCAACACTCTGCATTTTATTAACATCCTTAGGTTGGATGGGAGCCTTTAAATTCCATCGGTGCTCGCTTCGGCAGCACATATACTAAAAGTGTTCGGCTGGAACCGGAAGGTACAGAGAAGATTACTGTCGTTGTGTCCTTGGGGCAAGACACTTCACCCACCTTTGCCTGTGTGTAAATGTAATGTAATTATGTGAAGCACTTTGGGGTCAATGCAAGTTGACTAAAAATGTGCTATATAAATAAGTGAAGTATTATATACTAAAAATTGGAACGATACAGAGAAGATTAGCATGGCCCCTGCGCAAGGATGACACGCAAATTTGTGAAGCGTTCCATATTAAAAACATAAATAAATAAATAAAAATTCCATCAACCATTCCTGCCTACCCGAACAAGATCCTGCTGCAATTTTTAACAGTCATCTTCACTATCCACAATACCACCCACTTTAATTTCATCTCCAAACTTGCTAATCATGCCTTGTACGTTCTCGTCCAAATCACGTACAGGTATACAGATGACAAACAGCACCTTCTGACCATCGAGGGGGCAAAATTCCTCAGCAATATTTGTACCATTTCTTTTAAAGTGCTAATCTTGCAAGTCACATAAGGTGGAAGATTCAGTCTGCTTATCCGTTTGCAGTGAATTGAACCATTAAGTAGTCCAAGGTTTAGGAATACATCAAAGTTCCACTCACTGGATAAATCTTTAAATGCAAAAATATAGTTTCTGACTGCTTTTACTGTACTTTGATTCTTCGAGTTGAGCTTGCAGCTCTGCTCTATTTTTAGTAGCTGTGGATTGAAGTAATCCTTCAATTTCTCCTCTAAATGGAACGGCTTTGATTCTCTAGGTCTAGCGGATTAGCGAGCATGTGATAGATCTCGGAGCCAATCTCTGCCTACAGAATAGTATGTTTATGTCCTCTTATAGTAATGCTCGGCACCTTGATATTTTGAACGTGATTCTTTACTTTGAGGATATGAGTAGCTGTCAAACATTTCCTACCTTTGCAGATTGCAATGTGAACAGGGTTGCCAACTTTCTCACTCCCAAATAAGGGGCAAAGGTGGCGTGCCCGGCTAATAGGGGACAGTTGGCAACCCTACAGGCACCCTACAACTGATGCACGTAAGGGGCACTGTGATTGGATGACAGGTAAATCACTCGTGTGTCGTCAACAGCACATGCAACATGCACGCTGTTGTTTCAGATCTAGGATCTGTCTGTAATCGTGCAGAGTACAGATGCTCCTCGACTTACGATATTTTGACTTTACAATGGTGCAAAAGCGATACAATTTCAGTAGAAACCATATTTCACTAACCTGGCCTTGTGACAGTGTTGGGCTGCGTTGATAATTTAACGGTAATGCTTTACTGTTTAATTAAAATTACTTTCCTGTGGTATATTTAGATTTACGCCTGCTCTGTTGAGTAGACGCACTCACTCGCCTGAGCTGGCTTGTAAGCATCTAATGTTATTCTGTGCACTTTCTCTCCTATTTATCTTGATGTAAGGTCGATTGAGTCAGCTGTTTTGTATGTGAGGTATCTGAGCTGAGGCTGGAGAGAGAGAGAGAAAGTGTGCAGTGGATACAGAAGAAGCGAGCTTCAGGACCGAAGAAGAGGCTGGCGTACGGCGAGATTTTGCAGGGAGGTAAGGGAATCGTGTTAGCCTTTCCGTGCAAGGGATTTGTGAGGAATCTTGCAGGAGGCGAGATGGACATCGAACGGCAACAGAACTGATGAGTCTGCGGTGGCTAGCAGCGGGGAGATTTAAGGGGCTTCGGTGCTCAGGGAATTGTTGAGCGCTCCGACAGAACAGAGGCGGTGGTGGAAGTGGGGGTGGGGTGGGCGGTGGAGAGACGCCAAAGAGATTTCATAATTAAAACGTGGAAATTACAAACACTCCCACAGGCAGAGGACTGAAGAGTAGAGAAGGAGAGGCAGAGGGGGGGAAACTAACCTGGAGAATGAAAACCCACAAGTGCCTGGTGGTCCAACCATGAACACTCTGGTGATGGTAGGTTAGGCGTATTAAATGCATTTTTGACACAATATTTTCGATTTACGATGGGTTTATCGGAACGTAACCCCATCATAAGTTGAGGAGTAGCTGTAGTGGCAGTCAAATACTCCAAGGGCGGTCCCATATGGGACAAACCGATTTAATCCAATATACAGGATGTCCCAGCTAATACGGGACTGTTGGCGCCCTAGATGTGAAGGACTCACATCAGATTGACACAATGCTATTAATTGGTGTGAACGGCAGCATTGAGAACGGTGAACAACTACTTCCCCTGGAAAGCTATGCTTCGGGTGGCTGTCAATCTAGCAAAACACATTTGTGCTTTTTAAGTAATGAAATAACAATATATGAAACAAGGGGACAGAGAGGCAATTTGGCAATATTATTTTTCTGCCCTATCACCAATTCTGCGGTTCTTCGAATATTTATAAATCTATTGAACTCAGATTTGAATGTCACCACTAACTGAGTCTCTGCAAGCCCCCGCGGCAGAGAATCTAAATCCTCTTGAGAAAAGCTATTTCTCCTGATTTCAGCATGAAATGATATCCATCTTATTTTAACAGTGGCAGTTAGTTTTAGACCACGTGGCCAGGAGAATCATTTTCCCCACATCTACCCTGATATGCTCTCTGCGCATTTGCAATGTTTCCAAGTGGCCACCTCTCATTCTTCAAAACATTAGGGCATAGAGGCAGAGGCCAATCAGTGTCATCTCACACAGGAGACCTCCAGCCCAAGAACTTTATATTTTTCTCAAAACTGAAAGAGGTAATTTGGTCCTTCGGGTCCATGTCAGCTTCCAGCAATCCCGTTAATCTCCCTTTCTATATTTTATATTCTTGTGACCATATTCTCTCTCACATGTGACAATTAACTACATTTTAATTGTTTTTGCCATTAACCTGCACTTAAGGGTCTGTCCCACTTAGGCAACTTCTTTGGCGAGTGCAGGAGACTCTGCGCTCACCACAAGATCGCCACATGATCGCAGGTGGTCTCCTTCATGGTCGGGAGGAGTTCCCGCATTCTGGGAACTAGTCGCGGCCTCAGTATGGTCGCCAAAAAAATTTCAGCATGTTGAAAATTTTTCTGCGACCAAACATTGGAGAAAATCAATACTTTTGTAGTTGTAGGTCTAGTGGGGTGGTAGGTAGTCATAGGTAGTCTTAGTTAATCGCCTTTGCTGACCGGTCATTTTTATTTGCTCATTGCAAAAAAAAAGGTATGTAAACAGCAGCACGTGATGCGCTGTCATTCCAGTGCACAGTCATTGCGCAATTTTGCTTTCAGTGGATCACACGGTGTGAGACATGACTCCGAGGAGAAGGTTTCGGTGCAGGGGCAGGGCACAACCCTCAACACCACCCACCAATTTGAGTTAGCCCTTGCTGTCTCCTCCCCTTCCTATCTCTCCCTCAGCCCTCGGGCTCCTCCTCCTCCTTTTTCCTTTTTGCTCCCCGCCCCCACCCCCCCAACCCCCATCAGTCTGAAGAAGGGTTTTGGCCCGAAACAATGCCTATTTCCTTCGCTCCCTCAGTGCTGCTGCACCCGCTGAGTTTCTCCAGCAATTTTGTGTACCACCAATTTGTTTGTTTATTAGACTTTTGTGTTTCATTACCAATAATGGAAATCCTGACTTTTTAACCTCAAATTGATGTATGAATATTCATTCTTTTTCATAGTAGTCCCTCTTGTCATCACTTATATCTCATATTTCATTTCTCATATATTTAGATCATTGAAACACACACAAACGCAAGGAAGGAATGCACTGTATTTAAAGTTTGACCACATTTATTTTGATGAAGAAAACAGATACAAACACTTCAAATGCACTGCATTTAAAAGGATTTTATTTTTATACTTCTCGAACAAGCAATACACTGAATTTAATAGAACATGTTTGAAAAATCAAACTTGATTTCTTTAGGTGATCTTACGACTATAGAGTCGTAGCCAGTCGTAGCCAGTCGTAGCCTGTCGTAGCTTGTCGTAGCTTGCCTTCTGTGATTGTGGGTGCAGACGTCTGTAAGACGAAGGTGGTCATCTTCAGTCCCCACTATTGGGTCGCCAATTGTCACAAATGCATCGGCGATTAAGTCCTACATAGCCGTAGGATGCGTTTGATACATTCACTTTTTCGGCGATTCAACAAGACTATGACAGTCGCCTGCATTCGCAAAAGAAGTCGCCTAAGTGGGACAGGCCCTTTAGGAGTAATTTACAGCAGCTATTTAGCCCACTGCAGACACGAAAATTGCTATCAAAATATGGAGGGGACGGGGGACAGGGGGGGACACAATTTCTTGGCGGCCGCGCGTGCATGCGCACACACTTACACACACACACACACACACACACACGCGTGCGCGTGCGGCTTCGGAGGCTCGATCCAGCGGTAAATGCAACTCAACTCCGCCTGTCTCGCCGGATTAAACTACAGCCCTGCCTGGACTGACGGGACATCAGCCTGGAGGCGTGAAGCTAGCGCTGTTTCTCCGCGCTGGCTGTACACCTGGGCCATATTTCCCGCAAGTCCACGCAGGGCTGTAGGTTAACCTGGTGGGACAGGCAGAGTTGAGATGGGTTTAGCGCTGCTTCTCTCCACTGGCTGTGGGCCTGAGGGCAAAGCTCCCGTCTGACTCCCGACTTCTCTGGCCACCCCCAGGCATGGGGGTGGGAGGGCACTCGTGACAGCGCCAAAGAGCCGGGATCGATCCTGGCTGCGGATGAGGCGCAGGTTTGTGCCAAGAGTGTTTTGGCATGTCTCCCTCCTCCAATCACCGCGCTCTATCCTCTGTCCCATCCCCCTACGTCCGCCTCTGACCGACACCTTCCTCCTCCAATGATCGCGCTGAATCATCATGTCCCGCCCCCATTGCCTGCTGACCGACGTCTCTCTCGTCCAATCGGCGCCCTCGATCAGCAGCCCCACCCCCACTGTCTCACCAGATTTCACCGGGTTTTAAAATCCGAATTACAAAAAATGGGGTGGATCGTCCCCCACCTCTCAAAACAGGAGGGGAAGTTACTTAAAATTAATGAATTCAATGTTCATAACATGGTAAAGCAAAATATGAGGTACTTTTCCTCCAATTTGCATGTGGCCTCACTCTGCTAGTAGAGGAAGCCCAGGACAGTATGGGAATGTGAAGAGGAGTAGAAATGGTTAGCAACTGGGAATCTCGTAGGTCTAGGTGGACAGAGCGTAAGTGTTCAGGGAAATGGTCACCGAGACTACGTTTGGTCTCGCTGATGTACAGGAGACTACATCCGGAACAACAGATGCAGGAGATAAGGTTAGAAGATCACATGTGAACCTCTGTCTAACCTGAAAGAATTGTTGGGGTCCCTGGATAGAGTCAAGGGAGGACGTTCTGCAGGAATCGCTCCCTCTGCACTCCTCAGTTCACTCATCCCTACCCACCCAAACCATCGCCTCCCCAAAGCCTTTCCCTCGCAACCGCAGGAGTTGCAACAGGTTCATCCGCCTCTGTCTGTAGGTTAATCAGCCTCTGTAAATTTCCCCTTGGATGCAAAAGGGGAATAGCATAGTGTGAACAGGTGATGGATAGTTGGCATGGACTCGGTGAGCCGAAGGGCCTGTTTCCATCATGTATCTCTAAACTAAACAAAGTGCTGGAGTAACTCAATGGGTCGGGCAGCACTTGTGGAGTGAATGGACAGTGACCTTTTGGGTCAGAACTTTTTCTTTAGCTCTGGCAATGAGGGTGATGAGTCATTTGCTTTAAAATAATACTTAACAGCTTATCAGACTTGGCAAAAAACAATGAGTAATATTTAGTTTTGTAGCCTAATGGTTTGTCAATGATTGATCATTTGAAAGGTAGAAAAGCAAAACAGCGACTGAGTGTCTGTGACCTGAACATGTTAGTCTATTGTACTGAGTGCCTGAGACTGGCATAGCTGAAAGGGATCAATTACTGTTTTGATCACTAGCTCCCTGCAGAGAAAATAAAGGTACAAACTAGGATAGCAAGCAGGTTTGCAATTATAACAATGATTGATGTTTAAGGATCTGTGCTGCAAATGGAAATTGTTGCAAGACACATTGTTAATTAATGGACGTGCTACCTGTGCAGGTGGGGACTCGGAGGGATTGCCGCGAGTGCAGTGATCTCGGTGTTTGCGGGGACATCGCACCATGAGGACCTCCTGGAGTCTGGTGCGAGTGTGGACGACTTTCTGACAGTTCGGGCGGACAGGGACTGGAAAGAGAGTGACAGCGGTTTGTACAACTCTGGTCACATCACGGTGAGGGAGCGTGTGTGTGGCCCGGACATTGAACTGGTGGCTGTGGGAATCTGCTTATGCTGTGTGCCCTGGAGATTCTCACACGTCGCTGTGGTAGCTGTTTATCTTTAATCTTTGTGTAGTTTTGTATCTCGTTGCTTTTTTTGGTATGACTGTATGGTAAATCAAACTTCACTGTACCTCGGTATGTGTGACAACAAAGGACCATTGAACCATTGATTTAAATAATTTAAATTATTATTTTTTTAAACTGTTAATGACTAGTAAGTGGTAAAGACACTGATGTGCATTTAAGTCAAAGATTACTTTTTATCTGATTAAGTTGCAAAACAGGCAAACAATTGAATGGTTGACTTTTGCATTTATATTTCTGAACATACAGAGACGCAAGCAACCACATCTGATTCACTGATCTATGTTATTACAAGTCTAAGGTTGTTAACTAAGAAAAATAACAACTGTCCTTTACTGACCACACGTTCCTATGAAAATGTAGGTTGAGAGGCATCTTTTGGTTTGCATTTGACCTCTGATCTCGTTCCTCTCCACTTTTATTGTCATGTTTCCAGCTTGTTGGCTCATCTCCATGAAACAGAATGTTTAATGGTGAAAGCTGAGCAGTCATTCTATGTAAGGACAATGAAATGCATCTGTTCCCATTCAGCTATGGTGCGTAAATGTTCAAAGGGGACAAAACACAATTCTCGGCAATCATTTTAAGAGCCACCTCCTTGCAGGTCAAACCTACCTAAAGTGAGTTTCAACAGCAACAACCAACTTCAAGAAGGAACGAGAAACAAAGAAGTTGAAGAAACAAAGAATTGCAGATGTTGGTTGATACCAAAGGGAGACACAAATCCTGGAGTAAGCAGGTCAAGCAGCATCTCTGGAGAAAAAGGATGGGTGACATTTCAGGTCAGGACCCTTCTTCAGACTGGCTGAAGCAAAGATGTTGAGATGCTGATGAATGAAATTCCAGAGTGGGGCCTTTTGGCATGGCTACTACTCATGATGAATTGAGTGGGGGGAGGGTGGTGGGTGAGTGGGGGTTAGGTGGGGTGTAGGTACATGGGAGGTAAGGTGGGATAGGGGTTGGGGGCTCAAGAGACCTGGGTTGGTTGTGGAAATAATATTTAAGGGGTCTGGAGTCCAGTGTCAAGCGAGTCGAGTGTTTTATTGTCATATGTCCCATGCAGAACAATGAAATTCTTACTTGCAGCAGCATCACGGAATATTTAAATATACTTCGCTGTAAACAATATTATAAATGAGAAAAAAAAGAGGTTACAATTTCAGGGAGAATGAAGGACTGGAGGACACTACAGAGACATGGAGAGTGAAGCCAAAATGTATTTGAAATCAAGGAAAATAATTTTACCTCAGCAATGTTGCTGAAACAGGACTGAGTTTAACAACTTCCAATGATAATTTGTAATGGAACAAGGTATGAACTTGGAATTGCAGAAAATGTCCAGCTGGATTCAGACTTACACAGATGTTAGAAACATAGAAAATAGGTGCAGGAGTAGGCCATTCGGACATTCGAGCCAACACCGCCATTCAATATGATCATGGCTGATTATCCAAAATCAGTATGCCGTTCTGACTTTTTCCCCATATCCCTTGACTCCCTTAGCCCTAAGAGCGATATCTAACTTTCTCTAGAAAACATCCGGTGAATTGGTCTACTACTTTCTGTGGCAGAGAATTCCACAGATTCACAACTCTCTGGGTGCAAACGTTTTTTCTCATCTCTATACTATTACTAAAACTCTCATCTTGACCACTTCCGGTTTGTTTATCTTTTTAATTTGCACAAAAACGGTACGCTTTATTGATAGGATATTTTCACCACCTTACTCACCGTTCTCCTCTACTCCAACCCACCAAGTTTTGTTCTGATTGGTGGAATTACACAAAAGTTATGAAAGTTTAAGAAATCTTCTCGCCTGTCAGTCAGCATGAAGGTAACGCCTCTTCCGGCACCCGCTGGAGAATAAATCCCGGAGGCTGGGCTGAGTCCGCAAGTAGTCCTGATTGAGTCCGCAAGAGTGGAGTCGGAAAAGCCGGCTGAGTGGAGTCGGAAAAGCCGGCTGTGTGGAGTTGGAAAAGTCGGCTGTATGAAGTCGGGAAAGCCGCTCTGTGTGGCCGCTGAGTCCCTCCACTCCTCCTCTCCCCCATGCTCCCCCCACCCTTTCCCCCTCCACCTCCTCCCTTCACACCTCCGTCCCCCCCCTCCTACCCTCCCCCCATCCCCCTCCTTGCCCCCCACACACCCCCTCATTACCACTCCCCTATTCCTCTCCCCTTCCAACCACCCCACTCCCCACACCACCCCACCCCCCACACCTGTGTGCTTAAAGTTCCATTTTTTATCAAAGCCCAGCGCCACTCTCTTCCAGTCATCTGGTGTACTGGGACAGTCCATCACATCATCTCCATTCACCCATTGAGACTTCTCCTTGCGCTTCCTCTTCACCCTTGCTCTTCCCCTTCTGTCTTTCTTAAAAGGCTGCTGAAACAAAAGGGCTACTGCAAACAGCAGTAAAATGGACTTGGTCGAAGCCAGTCCCCAACATAGTTGAAGGAGGTCGAAGGAGGTCTTCAACATAGTCGAAGGAGGTCTTCAACATAGTCGTGGGAGGGTCGTGGGAGGTCTTCAACATATTCGTGGATGGTCGTTGGAGGTCGTAGGTTACCGCAACCTTTTTTTTAGGTCGTTTAAGATCGTCAGAGGTCGCGATTTAGGTTGTGAAAGCGGGACAAGGGCTTTAGACTAATTTAAGAATAAGCTTATGCAACTGTGTGGGATTTGAATGCATTAAATATAATTATACTTCAGAATGTGCAACTGATTTCATAAGGGATCTAGTTCTAATTTAACTGTCCACTTCAGGCACAGTGTGAAGCATGTGTGCTGGAAGATTATAGGCTTGTTTGTCTAAAATTGTAGTATTCGTCCTATTAAGTTGCTTTCATTAAACATAAGTCTTTCTGCCTGTGTGAATAATGATATGGATCAGAGATTCAAATCCCCATCTTAATTATTAATTGAACAAACTCTCTGTGTGCTGTTGAAATGTTCACCAAAGAAAATAACACTTGAAGTGCAGAGAGAGTATTTTAGCTCTTGTTTGGGAAGGTAGTGAATCAGAGTCTGTTGGGAATAGGGGAGGGTTGTTTCATAATAATGTATTTTGATATTTGTTCCAACTGAGTATAATTATCCCTTTTCATCTGTCCATGTGAAGTATTGTAAAGCCTTAACACTTCTCAGCAATTCAGTTACAGCTTGGAGGATATGTTTTTAAGAGAGAGTTAAGAGAGAGCTCTTGGGGCTAACGGTATCAAGGGATATGGGGGAAAAAGGAGGAACGGGGTACTGATTTTAGTTGATCAGTCATGATCATATTGAATGCTGCTGCTGGCTCGAAGGCCATATGTCCTACTCTTGCACCTATTTTTCTATGTTTTCTATGTAAAGTTAAATAATTCACTCCTGCATTGAGCTGCTGGCAGGGTAGGCCTGGGAGAATAGGTGAGGTAGTCCTGGAAAGTTGCTGTGGATGAGGGTTTGGGGCTGGGGAATGGGGGAGTTGTAGTTCACACTATATGTTTGTATATTTTTTCACACAATTAAAAAGTTCATGGAGTATGTAGGGAGAAGAGTGGAACACCGGGAGAGACAAGACTTTGCCTTCCATCACAGTGAGAAGGAGGTAACACAAAAAAGCTGGAGAAACTCAGCAGGTGCAGCAGCATCTATGGAGCGAAGGAAATAGGCAACGTTTCGGGCCGAAACCCTTCTTCAGACTGATCGGGGGCGGGGGTGGGCGGGGACAAGTTCTTGAAGAAGTTCTCCTCTTCTTAAACACAGTGAGAAGGAGATTCACTGTGATGGATGTTTGTGTAAATTGTGTTGGTTGTGTGTCTTGGTTCTTTTCTTGTTGTATGACTGCAGAAACCAAATTTTGTTTGAACTTCTTTTGAGGTTCAAATGACTATAAATAAATTGTATAATTGTATATAATAATGTTAGCTGGGCTGTGGACTGCAGGCCAGTGATAGGAAAGCTTTGGTTTAGAAATCTCGATGAAGCTTTCAACCACTCAATTGCCATTGCATGTTAAATGCAAATCAGGCATAGAAAGTCAGCTCCAAACCCCAACATTTATGTCCTCGTATTCAAATTTTAAAAAAACTGCTAAAAGAATATTATGTTTGAAAACTGAGTGTCCCATGTGCAATGACATTTAATACATTGTTGTACCAGATACTGCTGTTAATTGTGGGTGTCATATTTGTAGTTTCTGACAGCAGTCCGGTGCTATTACTTAAAATTGCACATAATTAGATTCAGAGCTACCAACAAGATGTCCTTTATAAAAAAAATAGTCAACTCGCAATCAACAGCAATCCATAGTTTATTTCTCCTTGGACTTCCTTGGATGTTTATAGGATTGGTAGAGAAAGGTAGCAGTAGAGCAGGCAAGATGGTGATGGAGAGAGAAGAGGAATGATAAGCAGACGGGGTACTTGCCTCCCGTACCCTTGCAGGCACTCTGGGGGTTCCAGGGTCAGCTGCCGGGAGTTGTCCTGGGGCACAGAAGCTGAGAGGAGGCCTTGGGTTTGATTGCTCCTTATACCGATCGGTGTGTTGGTGAAGCGGGCTGCTGGAGACCTTGCAACAGTCTGGGGCTCCATTGAATCAGGTGCCACTTCAAGAGGCCAGGTGCATGGATCGAATGAGCAGCCGTAGAGGACATCAACAACATGTCTTGGCAAGGCCGATCCCTGCAACTCCAACTCAGTGCTGCCGGCAGGACCAGGGGCCTTTATAACCAAGTTAAACCTTTACATGTTTTAACAACTTTGAACTTAAAAGGTACAAGGTGCTGGAAATGTGGCGAATCTTGTGCACTGCCTCAGTGTAATCTATAATTCTTGCACTGCTGTTCCTACGTATGATTGTGTGCCTATGTAAGATTTTTACTGAATTGTATGTAAAAAAAAGAATGTCACATTGCCATGAATCATTGAACCTTGGATCATTTTAGATAGGAACAGCCTTGAGAGAGCACAGGATGGTCTAAGGAAAGTTAACAGTTAATGCACATAAATGCACAGAGAATTAAACAAAATGAAGAGTTGCAGATGCAATTAGAGAAGTTAGACTTTGATGTTGTGCCAATAAAGAGGCCGGGGTTGGTTGTTAAATATTCCTGGATATCAGGATATTAGGGAAGACAGGCAATGAGAAAGAAGATGGGCTTTTGGTAACGGTTGAGAATATTGCAGAGCAGAACAATGTGAGAGTATATTTGAGCAGACAGTAACTCAGTCTATTATAATTAGAGTTCAAATAAATGCAGTAGTACAATACTCGTTGCATTTTAAAAGCTGCCAACCTCTGCAAAGGATAGAGAAGATCATATTTGCAGGGAAATTACAGAACAGCATAAAAGCCATCAAATATTAATGAGATCTTCAATTGGACGTCTCGGTGGTGGCTCTGAATCTGTTATATTGCCATATTAGGTAACAACACTGGGCTGCCAACAGACACAACAACTGCGAGTTCCACAATCAACAGCAGTGTCTGGTACAGTTACATAATATGGATGGGAACATTCAGAGAAAGAGATTTATCTGAAGCATGTTCAGTAAACTTCCTTCTCGGTACATGTTGCAGGGAGTTGTACGTCTGGCCTGTGTTCTGAATCTAGCTTTCACATGGGGCCCAGTTGCTTCTTAATTTCTTAATTCTCATAGAGTGGTGGTGAATTTCTCAATCATGTCGGTTTATTCAAGGAATAACAGTACATACAGGGAAACACTTTGTGAGAACCCAAAGTGCTTCAGTGATTCGCAACAATTACAACCTTTTTATATTCTCCAACATAATGGTCCCATGTGGATTTTACATTTTTGAAATAATTCATCAGTGATGTATTTGTAATCTTTCATGCTTGTTTTTTTTCCACAATTATCTTTAACCTTCTGTTCCCTGTTATTTAGAAAACCATTATTTTGCTTGTCTGACAAATGAGTATCAAAAAGTGACATCTCATGATTAGTTTTACTACCCTCAGCATGGTTTACAGCCTCATATGTTTATCTTAACCCCAGCTAGCATTGTCTTGTAATCTAAACACTTCCTAAATCAATGTATTCTTCTCCTAATGTGATCTAGAGTTAACTTCACTATTTTGGCCTCTTTTCCCACCATGCTTCTCTGGTACATCTGCTCTCAGGACAAAGTCACCCAATTTTCTTATAATTTCCAGAAATCCCTCTATGAGTAAATTTCCCATTCAGTGAAAAAGGAAACAATGATGGTATTGGTCCTCAGGGTTCAGATGGTCACATTCCCATGCATCAGTAGAGGAACATGTGGGAAAGTGTAATCATAAGGAACCAATGCCAGAGTGAAGCCACATGCAAATGTGATGACCAGCATCTCATATTCTCATAGCTTACAACCCAATAGTATGAACACAGAATTCTTCAATTTCAAGTGATACGTCCCCTCTATTTCCTATCCCTATCCATGCAGTTGGATGGATCTCTCTGCATCCCCCCATCTCTCACTTTCATGCTCCCAGATCCTTTTCTATCCTCCATATGTTCATCCCCCATTCCCTAGTCTGAAAAAGGGTTTAGACTGGAAACGTTGCTTATTTCCTTCACTCCAAAGATGCTGCCTCACTCGCTGAGTTTCTCCAGCATTTTTGTCTACCTTCAATTTTCCAGCATCTGCAGTTCCTTCTTGAACCCCTAGTCAGCTATTTTCCTTTTATCCCCCTCTTCCCTGCCTCCTTTTCACCCATATCCCTTCCTCCGGCTTTACATTTTACTTCTCCTCTTCTCTCCTGATCTGACCACTCTTTTGTCTCATTTATACCTCTAGCCTTTGTCACTAACTCCACCCATTTGCCATTGAAACACCCCTCACCTATACCCATCTATCACGTAAGATAGACACAAAATGCTGGATCCTGGTAACCATGGCATTCATAGTTTCCACAAAATTGTAACAATGTGGCTTGACTGGATAAAGTACATACAAGCATCCACATGATAGATTAAGAATCTTCACTTTGCAGTGGTCCAGCAAAGCATTCCGTTCAGCAATTTATGTTAAATAGTCAAACTCTCATCTTTTGAATATTCCCATATTCTTTGAGATCAGAATGTACAGAAATCCCTTGAGATCTTTTTTTCTTCTTTCCAGCAAAAGACTCTGAAGCTCTGTTTGTTTTATAAAAAAAACACTGGTCTGAAGATACGTATCTTATAAGCCTGGAACATAGAGTAAAATAAATGTCACATGAAAGAAATTAGCATGGTAAAAGAGTTACCATAGTATGTTGAAACAATCTGTGTACATTTCTTTCACGCATTTCTTGCCTCTGCCATTACACATGATCAAAAAACAAGTGAAAGATAGACACAAATAGCTGGAGTAACTCAGAGGATCAGGCTGAATCTCTGGAGAGAAGGAATGGGTGACGTTTCGGGTCAAGACTCTTCTTCAGACGTTGCATTCCATCTCTCCAGAGATGCTGGCTGTTCCCTGGGCCGGATTTGCGTATACGCTTCACAAGCTTAAGCATAGGGCCTCTAGATCTAGGGGGGCCTCTAGGGCTGAATTTACATATAGGCTTCATAGGCTGAAGCCTAGGGCCTCAACATCTAGAGGGCCTGCGGCCAAGGTGTTTTTTTTCCCAAGAGTAAAAAACATCCAGAGAAAAAAAAAAATTGGAGAGTTATCAACGTTTCCACTTTGACAGAAATTACCCGAAATTCTGGTTCCAGCCCGCCGGAAGTTTTGGGGAAAAACAATTGCCACCATCCGCGCCTGCGCAGTTGGGGGAAGCTGGTGGTGCAGTAGCGACGCAAAATTACTCTGAATCTCCGCGCATGCGCAGTGGGCCAGGGCGGGTTCAGATCTCCATTTGCACTCCACACAATCACCTCAATGCCTACTCCAGGTAAGTAGTGGAATATTGCATTTCGGGAGTGCCTGTTTCTCCTTCCAGCGGGCCCGGGGGGGGGGGGGGGGGGGGGGGGTGCTGCGGTGTCTGTGGTACGGAGTCTGAGCCTCGCTGCATGGGAGAGAGAGAGATGGGGAGGGAGAGAGGTAGAGGGGGAAGGAGAGGTGAGAGGGAAAGGAGGCTTATCTTTAGTGAGATTGCAAAATTAAGGTAGGTTTTAGAGCAATTATATTTTCACCTCCATATGAATAATATCAAACCATTGGAACTACTTTCTTTTCCTTCATAACGATACTGAAAAATATGTATTCCATAGTTTGCGACTTTCATTTTGCATCACATTTTTAATATGCACACACTAACATAGTCGAACAGTAACGGGCAATCAAATCAACACATAAAACATTTTCTAAAAAAAGGTTTTATTTACTGCAAAAACTGACAGTATTTTATTTACAGTGATTGCATGCTCCTTTATAACATTTTACATAACATTTTACAACTTGATTATTAAAACAAGGACAGCTTCAATACTTGATTAAAAAAAATATATACAACAATGACGCCAATCATCCCATTCCAACCATTCATTAATCTTGACTCAACCAAAATGATCTCTGAAATATTGGTAATAAATTTGGTGCAAGAATGCTCCAAAATAAGTCTCAGAATATACCAGAGAGCATCAAAAACCCCAGAGCTTCCAGGCCCTAAAGCGGGCACCGGACCATGGTTGCAAGGGTATTGGAGCTTCGCGCTTGTGATATGCGCTGCATGCACTTATTTCTGATTAAAATTTTGTTGTACCCCCTTTTTGAAAAGCTTCTTAAGGACCTGGTGTATAATATTTTTTACACTGTCATAGGCCTTTCTTACATATGCTGTCACAACGCACTGTAGTCTCTAAACAACACTTCAGTAATTTTCCTTGCCCTCCATTTCAGAATAATAGTGTTTTAAGCCGATAACTCGACACTAGCACTGACAATAAATAAAAAGTGCAGATTTCCAGCCCTTATCTCATTGGCCGCGCTCGGCTGCACATCGGTGTCAATCTGGTGGACTCTTCCATCTTCCTCTCGTCGTGGGGGTGGGGGATTGGGAGGGGCCTCACAAGTGGAATAGCCTAGGCCCTGGCTGTCCCGCTGAGTTACTCTAGCTTTTTGTGTTTATCTTCAGTTTAAACCAGCATCTGCAGTTCCTTCTTACAGAAAACAAGCCAAGTGTGTTGAGAACATAATCTTTCCCATTACCACTATTCAGATCAATAACAGGACAAGGTCATGATCGCACACCTAAATTTTGTCCACAGCTGTCCACTCTCCACTTAAGTTACTAAAAATCAGAGTTGTTACCGATGGCTCTTCTTTTTACCCTAAGCCCGGTGTTTCAAGACAACCCAAAGCTTTGTCTCTGTCATTCTAATTCTCATATCACAAACTTCCTTCACTCTTCAAATCATGACAGGTTTTTTCAAAGGGTGTTTTCATTCTGAACACTTCAACAACTATAGTGTAAAGCATGTTTCTGTGCACGGCATGAAAAGAATTTCATTAGAATACTGATCACTGAATATCAGGCACTTGTGTAAGAAAGAACTGCAGATGCTGGTTGAAATCAAAGGTAGACACACAATGCTGGAGTAACTCAGCAGGACAGGCAGCATTTCTGGAGAGAAGGAATGCAATGTCTGAAGAAGGGTCTTGACCCGAAACATCACCCATTCCTTCTCTCCAGAGATGCTCCAGCATTTTATGTCTACCTTCAATCAGGTACTTACCAAGTCATTTACAAAATCAATGATTTCCCTCCTGGAAATGCAATGCATTGGTGACTGAAGTGTAGAACAAATGTCTGAACCCCTTTTCATATGTTCCATTCTCATTCTGTATCCTGAAAGTCGTGTGGGCTGCTCAGATCCAGAGCCTTATTTCACAACACACCTGAGGTCGGCTCTAGTATAACTTAGGGGGTGCTACCTTAGGAGGTCCCTGCTCATGGAATCTGGCACTGGAAACAGACTGCAGGTAAGTGCTCCTCAAATAAAATGATAGTGGTGCAATTCTAGTCAGGCCTGAGGCACTGGGTGCAATAGAACATGATTTACATGATTATTACTGTCAAAGGACTTCCATTGCTCACAAAACCCACGTGCAGGCAACTGCATAGAGCACATTTAATGTCTCTTTTTGTGATGCTAAAGCAACTTTCAGCCTGCATCTCTTCATATTGCATCATTTGCAACCATTAATATTTGTCTCTCATATGGCTACAGGGCACCTGCTATAATGCCAGTTGTGTTTAGTTAATCAGCTCAATGCTCTTGAGGTGAGCAAGCTTATAGACCATATGATACAGGAGCAGAATTAAGCCATTAGACCCATCAAGTCTGCTCTGCCATTCGATCATGACAATCTTTATATATCCCCCTCAATGCTATTGTCCTGCCTTCTCCCCATAACATTTGATGCCCTTACTAATCAAGAACCTATCAATCTCTGCTTTAAAAATGTCCGATAACATGGCCACCACAGCCATCTGTGGCATTGAATTCTACAGATTCACCACCCTCTGGCTAAAGAAATTCCTGTTCATCTCCATTCTAAATGTACATGCTTTTATTCTAAATCTGTGCCCTCTAATCCTAGACTCTCCAACTACTGAAAGTATCCTCTCCATATGCACTCTATCCAAGCCTTTCATTATTTGGTAGGTATCTATGAGATTTTCCGCTCATCCTTCTAAACTCCAGCCAGTACAGGCCCAGAGCCATCAAACACTCTTCATACATTAACCCAATTATCCCCAGGATCATTCTCGTAAATATCCTCTGGCACCTCTTCAAAGCCAGCACGTCCTGAGATTTGGGGTCCAAAACAGATTACAATATTCCAAATGTTGCCTCACCAGCGCCTTATAAAGCCTCAGCATTGTATCCTTGCTTTTATATTCTAGTCCCCTCAAAATAAATGCTAATATTGTATTTACCTTCCTTACTACTGACTCAACCTGCAAATTGACCTTTTGGGAATCGTGCATCAACACTTCCAATTCAATTTTCACCTCCTATTTCTGAATCCTTTCCCCATTTAGAAAAAAAGTTTGTATTTATTCCTTTTATTAAAGTGCATGACTGACAGTACACTTTGCTATGCTGTATTCCATTTCCCACTTCTTTGCCCATTCTTCCAACCTGTCCAAGTCCTTCAGAAGTCCTGTAGAAGCCCTGCTTCCTCAACACTACCTGTCCCTCCAGCTATCTTTGTATCATCCGCAAACTTGGCCACTTGGATAATTCCTTCATCCAGATCAATAGCATTGACCCTTGCGGAACACTGTTGGTCACCGACGGTCAACCAGAAAAGGCCCCCTTTATTAGCACTCTTTGCCTTTGGCCGGTCATCCAATCTTTCATCCATGCCAGTTTCTTGCCTCTAATACCATGAGCTTCCATTTTGTTTAATAGCCTTACAATATCAAAGGCCTTCTGAATAATCCAACTAAATATCATCCTTTGTGCAGGAGGGAACAGCAGATGCTGGTTTGCACCGAAGATAGACACAAAATGCTGGAGTAACTCAGCGGGACAGGCATAATCACTGGACAGAAGGAATGGGTGACGTTTTGGGTTGAGACCCATCTTCAGACTGAGAAGGGCCTCGACCCAAAATGTCACCCAATCCTTTGTCTATCCTGCTTGTTACCACCTCAAACTCGAACAACACGATCTCCCCTTAACAAAACGATGCTGACTTTAGATGTTTTTATTACATGCTTCCAAATACCCTGAAACTTCACCCTTAACATCTGACTCTAAAATGTTCACGTACCGAAGTCAAACTAAGAAGTCTATAATTTCCTTTACTTTGCCTTATTCCCTTAACAGTGGAGTTACATCCATGATTTTCCTGGCCTCTGGAACCATTGCTAACTAGTGAATCTTGAAAGATTGCCACTTATGCCTCCACGATCTCTAATGTAAAGTCAATATCTCAGTAAATGTATCGCAGTAAAGTCACTAGCAAATCTGTAAAGAGGACAGCGTGACTCATGTGGTGTGCGGCATGTTGGTTAGCAGCAGTCACATCCAACAAAGCAATGGGATACGGTAGCAATAAATGACTGTGTGAGCAGCCAGAGTCCTGGACCAATGAGCCACAAATGGGCATCCAATTCCCACCTCAGCAGCTGTGAAACTGAAATTCAATTACATCAATCTGAAGTTAAAAGGTTAGTCTCAGTACCCTTGAAGCAACAGGAATATTGTAATAAAAAAATCTTGTTCACCGACATTTTCAAGGAAGCAATATCTGCCACCTCTAGTCCCATTGATATGTTGACTTTGCTGCCTCTTCAGTTCAGGGATAAGTTGTGATAGATAATGAATGGCAATTCCAATCAATTCCATAAACAAAAATCCTCTGTACAATATTAGAGAATTAAATGGCTGTGTCGGCCAAGTCCCATTTGGGGGCTGATTAAAAACCTTCCACTTGTTTCATAGCACATCGAAACCCAGCAGCTTCACTGCTGCGCTGAGAATCACACGTTTATTCCAGACATTAACCTCATTCCATGCTTTCTTGCACATCACTGCACTATTGAGTTTGGTAGCGGTTTACGCTTGTGTCTTGAAAGCTTTCAGTAAAATGCTTCAATCACACTTTTGTGGTTAGCACTACGTGTGAAGAATGATGTGGGTGAAATTTGGGGAAAAGGTTTGGGACTGGAGGTTCATAAATCAGTGATGAACCATGCCTAACTGTTCTGCTAAAAAGTTATGGAGTTCTCCTTGCTAAATTTTCCCTCCTGATGAGTCCAAGGCAATGCCAATGCTTGATGATAAAAGTCCACTACTCTATCTGATCTTCATATTAATTCAGTGGAGGTATTTTTCTCTTCCAGTCATCCTTTCTAAAAAAAAGCAGGAAAATTAATCTGTAACGGTAAGGTAAACCACAAATGAGTTATATTGCAGATGAACTGAGGGCCCCAACATGAAACCACCTGTTTTTTATCTGCTGCTGTAAGATGACATGGTCCGCCATTTCAACCTGTCACGTTTATGCAGAGCTACCCTATTTCCCTGAAAAATTTCCCTTTAACTTATTCTCCCTCTATTCCCATCTTCACCTCCAGTTTGTAGCACCCACCAACACACTAGGGACAATTCACTGTGGCCATGTTGGCTACTCACCTGTGTACGAAGGAACTGAAGATGCTGGTTTAAACCAAAGGTAGACACAAAAAGCTAGAGTAACTTAGCGGGTCAGGCAGCATCTCTGGAGAAAAGAATAGGTGACGTTTCTGGTCGAGACCATTCTTCACCCATAACTTTGGGATTTGGAAGAAAACTGGAGTACACAAGGTAAACCCATATGGTCACAGGGAGAACATATAGTCTTCATATAAACAACAATGGAGATTCAAGATTGAATCCGGGTTGCTGGAGTTGTGAGGCTTAGCCAGGGAGACCACCATGTCATCATGGAAATCTCTTAGCAAAAAAGTAGAACAGCCAGAGAAACTCAACAGGTCAGACAGCATTTGTAGAAGGAACCAGACAGTCAATATTTCAGATCAAGAACATTCATCTAAATCAACATCAGCAGCCCATTTCCCTCCACAGATGCTGCATGATCTGCTCAACTCCTCCAGCTGCTCTCCTTTTTTCCTGCATCAGCAGTCTGTTAAGCCCGTCCCGCTTACGTGTCCTTGGCAACCTCATGGTCGCGTTGGGCCGTGATGGTCCCGCGAATGTCGTGCGCGACTTCATTCGACCGCACAGCCGTCTGGAGCACGTGACGTCATTTAAAGATGGGCACAAAATGCCGGAGTAACTCAGCCGGACCAGCAGCATCTCCGGAGAGAAGGAATGGATGACATTTCGTGTCGAGACCCTTCTTCAGTTTGAAAGAAGGGTCTTGACCCGAAACGTCACCCATTGCGTTCGCTACAAAAATTTCGGAGCCCCGCGTGATGTCGCGCACAGCTACATACCCCTCCACGCTTCTCAGTGGGACCGTCCCCGCGCGGCCATACGATGCCCGTGCCCCTCAACGCGATGACGAGGTCGCGTAATTTGCGTGCCAAGGACACGTAAGTGAGACAGGCCCTTAACGCTTTTAGGAAAGCGTTAAATTGTATCCGAATAGGACATAGGACACTGCCGATTGACAATCAATCTTCTCTCCTAATTGCTTAGCAAAGACAATGCAGTTAACCCTTGTTTTAACAACGCCTTTATGACAGGTGTAAGCGGACAGAACTGCCGACCCATCCCCAGCGAGCTCGTCTTCAACCACCAAAAGAACACAAAGTGCTGGGGGAATGCAGCAGATCTGTTTAGGGAAATCGGCAGTCAATATTTATCGAGATTAATGTTGTTGACCAGAAACGTTAACCATTCAATTCCTTCCACAGATGCTGCCTGATCTGCTGAGTGCCTTTAGCTGTTCTCCTTTTTTGGCTACAGATTTCTCTAACCACCCAGCCATTGCAGTCACTGTTCAAGCATACTCACCTCTACCATGATTACTGTACACTCACAAATTGCTGGTTACAGTGTGGAAAACAAAATAGACAGCAGTAGATGACTAGTCCTGCCATTAAATTCAACTGAACCTGGGAACATGCTATTACTTTGGATTGTCAGAACACTACATACAACACTACACTGGCTTGCCCCCATCCTATATATAACTGACACGTATCCAAACCAATTAATCCACGTATATTTTACAAATGAGATGTTCCTATCTGACTATACATTGTACACAGCACTCTCACTGTCAAATATTTATCTGCGGGTATTAACTGATAACAACAAATGAGTGTTCGTTGACCAAAAAGTATTTTGACAGTAGCAGCCACCCAGAATCGGAGTGCTGAGGACACTGTGACCTTTACAAATTTCTGGAAGCCATCTCATTACTTATATAACCCTATTATATAAGTAGTGGGTTGTTATTTTTATTCTACATCCCTAAGTGCACAAATCAGAAATTCAAATGAATTGTACATGAATTTCCATTCACTTAAATTAAAGGTCAAAACTAACCTCAGCATATGCATAGATTTAAAATAGGTTCTCTTGACACGGAAGGTCCTCCACTTGAAGCGATAGGATGATGTATTTCATTTTATTATCCTTTCATAATTTAATGATTTTGTAATCTTCCAGCATACAGTAAAGGAATACAGAATATTGATAAGTCAATGAGTCAGGCCATTTCAATGGAAAGAGAAGCAGAGTTAATGCTTCAGAATGAATTCTGTATGGTACAAACTAAACCAATGGAGCCCTAAAGCAGTTCCCTAGATCCCCAGCTATTGCATGTCACGTTGTTTATTGTCATAAGCAGACGTATGGTTAGGTTCAAGTGCCAATCTTGTTAGCAGCAGCATCATGTGCACATAGCAACAGACAATACAGAGATACATAAATTATAAATAGATTACACATCAATTCTACAAACAGTGAAAAGAAAAAAAATGTGTGCACTAAAAGTAAAGAATCACACAAGAAATCCAGGTGGCCATCACGATCACAAAAATACAATTCTGGACTAAGCTGGAGTCACAGACGGACACTCAACAGCTGTGGCAGGACAACAATGCAAGAGACTGCAGAAAGTGGTGGGCATAGCCCAGTTTGTCACGTGCATAGAATCAGTATGAAGAAGAGTCTCAACCCAAAACATCACCTATCCATGTTCTCCAGAGATGCTGCCTCACCTGCTGAGTTACACCAGCAGTTTTTGTCCTCCTCACCATCAATAGCATCTACATAAGGAACTGCCCCAAGAAGGTAACATCAATCATCAAGAATCCCCATTATCCAAGCCATGCTCCTTCTCGCTGCCACCATTGGAAAGGATGTACTAAAACCTGAAGTCACACACCACTAGGTTCAGGAGCAATTGCCTCCTACAACCAAAGATAGACACAAAATGCTGGAGTAACTCAGTGGGACAGGCAGCATCTCTGGATAGAAGAAATGGGTGACGTTTCGGGTCAAGACCCTTCTTCAGTTTATGGAAAGGGGTCGACCCAAAATATCACCCATTATTTCTATCCAGAGGTGCTGCCTGTCCCACTGAGTTACTCCAGCATTTTGTGTCTATCTCCGGTGTAAATTATTTCCTACACATACCTCCTACAACCATCAGGTTCTTGATCCAACTTGTACTACCCTAATCCTACCTCGACAACAGTACAATGCGTATCACCTCTTGCATTATCATGAACTTGTTTTCTCATTCTGTTTTTGCATTAATGTCTTGATTTTACTGCAAAAAGAGGTTTGGCTGGACTTCACACCTTTCGCATTTGGCTGTGTTTATCCTCTCATTAAATATGCAATAAATGCTCTAAATTATCTGCATTAAATGGAACGTGATTCAAGTTGAATACACGCGATATGACTGAATGATACATGTTATTCCTGTTCATATAAGGAATTAAATCAAATAATTTTAATTTATTCTATGGTTTAGGTAGAATTATGCATGTAATCACTGTCAACAATTCAGATGCCATCAAGTTACTGTATATTGTGACAGATTTTACAGGAAAAGACGTCACGACATCTGGATATTCTAACATTTTGGCAATAAACCATTAAACACACATACGCAATGTTATTTTGTTTGGTCCCTGGGGGAGCTGCTTAACCCATTCACCCTGTCAGTATCAAGTTTCCTTTGCGATAATACACCAGCTATCTGAGTGCAGAACACATGCAGGAAGGATCTTCAATTTCTTTCGGAGGTTTGCAAGCAATTTTCCTGGCAAATCCTTATTTTCTTTCCTTACAATTTCAAAATAATTCCAAATCCATAACCTTCTGTTTGAGCAACCATGACGTAAACATAAACCCTCGCAGACCGCCTCACATTGGGCAAATTTCCAGCCCCTTACTTGTAAATGTTATACTTGTAAAGGACATAACTAAGTAAATATTTAATCGTTACTGTGAAATTACTCATAACCCTACTGGTATTTTATTTCATTATTGGTTTATATAATAGGATGCTGCTATTACCTTAGTCACAGCATGGAAACAGACCCTACAACCCCATTCATCGATGCTGACCAAGATGCACAGGGATTGGAGGTGAGCAAATATTGGGGGGGGGGGTGGAGGAGAGTCAGGGGCCTGTCGTACTTTGCGATTTTTTTCAGCGACGGTGTTGTTCCCAAAGTCTGTTTTTATCCCATAGTCAATGTTACTAAAACAGATGATGTGGCCTTTGTGCAGTACTATTAGTGGGATCTAGCTGTCACAGGCTGGATCCACAAATGGGGGGGCATCAGGGAAGGGGAAGGGGGGGGGGGGGGGGGGGGGGGCTGGAGAATGGGAGAAGGGGACGTGAGGGCAGGGGGGGAGTGGAGAAGAATGGAGAGCGGGGGGGAAGGGAAGAAGGGGGGGGAGAGGGGATGGGAGAAGGGTAGGAGGGAGTGGAAAAGGAGGGATGGGGGCGGGAGGGGGGGAGATGGGGGTAAAGGGGAGAGGGGAGTTCAGTCTACACTCACTGAATCCATCCCTGTGAAAAGTTAGAGACGGTGATTAGATCTGGAAGT
Source organism: Leucoraja erinaceus (assembly GCF_028641065.1). NCBI lineage: Eukaryota > Metazoa > Chordata > Chondrichthyes > Rajiformes > Rajidae > Leucoraja > Leucoraja erinaceus. The sequence goes on from NC_073378.1 coordinate 99,644,281, forward strand.
GGACCAATACATCTGTAAATAAAACGGATCGACTCAGACATCTTTTCATTTGCACAATTGATTTTATTGTATTCATTTTAATATATTAATGTTTAAAATCCATGCATTGAAGGAAGAATATTTTACAGCCCATCTGTGGTCCCTAACCCCAACCCTAACCCTAACCGAGCGTCACCTGTAGGACAGCATACGTCAGCGTGTGACAGGGCGCACAACATGATGAGACAGCCAGATGTCGCCCCTGGATTTTGCACATTCCAAAATCCTTGGGTGGCAGGGAGATACCGCGCATCACCTGTACGTCACTACATGCGTCACCACGTGTCACGACCCGACCACGACGCGACAACCACTTTTTAGGCTGTTGCATAAAATGTCTCCAAAGTGGGATAGGCCCTTCAGTCTACCCCACGACAGAAGGGGCAGGGGTTCAACAGTTTGATAGCAACAGGAGCTCCTGTGGCGTTCTGTCCTGCATCTTGGTGGAACCAGTCGGTTGCTGAAAGTACTCCTCAGGTTGACCAGTGTGTCATGGAGGGGGTGAGCTGTATTGTTCAGGATGCTCTGCCGTTTGAGGAGCATCCTCCCCTCCAAGACCATCTCCCATGAATCCAAATCCGCCCCCAGGATGGAGCCAGCCTTCCTGATGAATTTGTTGATCCTATTGGCATCCGCAGCCTTCGCCCTGCTGCCCCAGTACACGGCAGCGAAGAAGATGGCACTGGCTACCACCGATTGGTAGAACATCTGCAGCATCTCACTGCAGATGTTGAAGGAGCGGAGCCTTCTCAAAAAGTACAGCCGGCCCTGTCCCTTCTTGTACAGGACCTCAGCGTTCCTGGACCAGTCCAGTTTACTGTCCAGGTACACTCCAAGGTATTTGTACTCCCTGGTAAACTGTACATCCATTATATAAAAAAGAAAAGCTAATGTTTTAATTTTTGGGGTCTGAATTATAAAAAAAGGTTTTATAGAGGTGGAGAGGACATTTGCAGGTGTATGGGAAACATAACCACAGGACATCAAGTACAAATAGATCACTTACAGTATACTGCAGGATATCATTCTGAAAGAACTCCCTTATTTGGAGAATGCCGTGAATGTGAAATGAAACAACAATTACAGAGAATAGCATGGATGAATATACAATGAACCTAGATAAACACATGAGAGATACAAGAAAGACAATGTTTGGATTCTAAGCATTGACATGACCCAATTATTATAAATTACCAGATTTTTTGCCGAATATTCTGCAAAAAATTCCCAGCTGCAAAAATTAGCCCTGTACCACTGCGAGGCTTCAATTATTATCCCATTTACTTCATCTGTAGAGAATCGAGAAGATAAAATATTTCTCAAAAGATATGAAAATATTGCCAGCCAGATGCTATTTTCATAAACATATATAAATACCTAAATGCTGATTTGTGCTCACATGCTCAATGATAAAATACATTCAGGGAGAAAGCTGGTCAGAGAATCAGGCCTGGAGTGTTTCACTGCTACCTATAACTAATGCTTCCTTCACGTATAGCTCCACAGGGCCCCATGTTCTACTTGGTAAACAACAAATGATTCTTCAGGCTTCATTTCTCTTGGACAAAGCTGCCATAAAAAAGAAAAAAAATCCAAATGCCTCATCTTTACAAGAGATGTAAGGAATTAATGACCAGTAGCTATTTAACAGCTAACAGCATTATAATCGCAGGCTCTAAATTAAAAAAATAAGGTTGAGAACTCTGATCACATTAATGTGTAGGAAGGAATTGCAGATGCTGGTTGAAACTGAAAATAGACATGAAAATTTGGAGTAACTCAGCAGGTCATACAGCTTCTCTGCAGAAAAGGAATAGGTGATGTTTCGGGTCTGAAGAAGGGTCTCGAACCGAAACGTCACCTATTTTCCTCCAGAGATGCTGTCTGACCTGCTGAGTTACTCTAGCTTTTTGTGTCTATCATCTGATCACATATTCCTTTCTAAGCCTAACCAGCATCTTCATTTAAGATCACAACAATTATTGCAGTTCCATCACTGTGACAACTGATGTAAATTTGGCAAATAAATGTTTGGTCTGTCTGATCCCTCTGGTTCTATTTTTGACTGCCTTAACTGTTTTTTTCCATAAATATGTTTGTTTAAACGCCAAGCAGACATTCTTGTGACAATGATTTAGAGAAGATGCGGCAGCTGAATTAACATCCATCTCTGAAGGGACAAGATAGATCAGTGAAGCACCTGCATTTAGTGACATAAAATCCTGTGGATATTAGTTCAGCTGCTTCCTCCTGATTATTTCAATGACTCCCCTGAGCCTGTTCATGCAAAGAAACCAAGAGCCATAAGAATAATGGAAAAGGATGACACAAACAAAACTGGTCCCACTATGAACCAGTAAATTAAGGGACCACTTTGTGTAAGATCATGCAATTTGATAAAATCAAGTTTGAATTCTGGTATCAGTGATTTACGATGATCACAATGCTTCTGCACAAGGAAAGGAAAAAAAATAAAACGTTAAATTTGGTTAGTTTCCTTTTTGAAAACTAATGATAAGAACATGAAGCGTGCACAGGAATAAACTCAACTCTCAAAACATTTGCATTTATGTAGTGCCATTCATAAACACAAGATATTAAAAAACTATGCTATAGCCACTCAAATGTTCTTCTTGAAATGTAATCACAGTTCCTCTGCGAGAAGCATTGAACCTAATTTGTACACAGCAAGATCCCACAAAGACCAATGCAGAAATGACCAGCCGGTGTCACGTTGAATGGTGACTTGAAGGATAAATATTAGACAGCTCAGTTTTTGTTTCCAAAAATAATGACATATGGTATTTTAGGATCCCTTGCAGGCAGAGATGATCCCAGGTTTTAATATCACATCGGAAAATTATTCTGATGGTACAAGTGTTCATCATTGACAGGGACCATGGGCAAATATGTTGGGATCCTGTCTCTAGAACGGGGTTTGGACTCACAACCTTCTGAACAACATTTTATGTGGGACAGGTGTAAAATACCTTAGGTAAGTACTTGCCTTCAGTTGAAACTAGCGACTTTGCGTTTGTTTTTGCTCCAGGGGGAGCAAAGCAACAGAGGGAAGCGGCCCCCGTTCGACTCCAGGGAAGGAGCCGACAGTGGAGGGGGGAGAGGCGGCAACGGGACCGCACACGCTGCGGTCCACAGACACGGGTGCTGCGCTGAAGCCCAGTCCGCTAAAACAGCTCTCTGACCAACAGCAGCGGACTGGAGGGAAATTTAAAAACCTGCACAATAATATTTACAAATAAACAATACCGTCACACCCACCACCCAATATAAAGATTCCAAAATATTCTAAATACTAAATATTAAATAACTATATTACAGTTCTGGTCTAGGATGTATTCATACTCCCGCCGTGCTCAGCATTCCCTGAAATTCCCATGGTGCCCAGGGGCACCGCATGCTCCTTTAAGTGGGACACTCTGGCCCGGAAAAGGGGTCAGGCAGTTGGCTCGGGAAGGGCCCTCCTCTGCCTGGTGCTGTGACCCACGAATGGCCAGCTTGGCCAGGCCCAGAAGCAAACTAACTAGGGCATCCTCTGCTCTACCCGTTCCCCTAGGCACTGGATGCACTAAGATGAGGATGTGGTGGGACTGAAGTGCAGCCAGAAAGCGAGGTGCAGCCCCTTCAAATACTCAAACAGGGGATGCAACGTGAGGATGAGGCTCTTTGGTGTAATACCCTCCAGATCAGAGGATAGTGGGTGGGGCAGTGCAATGCTGGGGATTCACTGTGCTGGGGAGACCAATGATACCAGGGAACATTACATGGGGATTTACATCATCCTTTACACTCCTGACATGCCACAAGTGTGATGTATGTCTGAGGTCTAATCACATTTTCATGGAGATGCAAAATTATGTTGATGAGATAAAGAATTGTTAAAAAAGTTTCTCCCTTTTCAAATTTCTCTTGAATGTATTACAAAGTGCAAAGTAATGCATTATCCCCGACTAAGATGATTACCTATAGAAGAGAATAACTGACCATACACTCCAGACCTTACATCAAAATGTACTTGCACAAATTTCCAAATGAATACATAAAACATTGTATTTTGACATGTCCTTGCTAGTATCCCAAGTTAAAAACATGACCTCCGTGGGTATATTTACTGCTTGCATTGACCTTCAAATTCCGTTTGCATTGGCTTTTAAGGTGTTACGTAGTAATCTTCCCCCATGATTACTCCCCAACTCAGTCCCTTCACAGATTTTGAAGTCATGGGGAATTTCTGAAGAAAATATTGACTAATAATTCTTACTATTGGAGGAATTAACCCATCTTGGAGCCAGTGTTACTCTATGGGAAGAAGTTTTGACTATTTCACCCTCCGGAGGCAAACTTCTGCTATCTTCATGCCAGTTATTTGTAGTGGTGGTATTAAGTAGAGTAAGGCAAGGGAGCCCTAGCTTATGCCCCACAGCCATCTACATGTGGCTGAGAAACAAAGAACCAAGATTATCATTCCAGTGAATGGGCCAGGAATTAGTGGCAAATACAAGCTAGGCAGTTAAATATCAGAAAGTCCTAAACTATGTCCACGCATTATCCAAATGCTGTCCCACATCTTTGTGAATGGACTTGATTTGATCAGATTTCTCAAAACTATTATATTGAATGAAACATGTTTATATCCCTATTGAATTAAACATGTGCTTTCTTTCCAATTAGCTGCAACTTTGCCAACCTATCTATTCATTTCCTAATCAGAATGCATAGGTTTAGGTTTCTTATTGTCATGTGTACTGAGGGATATAGAGTGCATGCTATCCTTCAAATCAGATAATACATAAATACAATCAAATCAAACTCAAGTACAATAGGTCGAGCAACGGGGAAGATATAGATTGCAGAACATAGTTCTCTTGCATTGTAATGCATCAATGTAAAATGATAATCATAGAAATAGGATTGGACAAAATGAGCCTTTCTATTTGTGTAACATCTTCTCCTCATATAAAACACTCCTATAAACCTGGCCTAATTGGTCTAATCTCTGGCACTGTAAGTCAGCAACTCTGCCGCGACACCACTGTAAAGCCCAGGTGGGCGGCACGGTGGAGCAACAATAGAATTGCTGCCTTACAGCACCAGAGACCTGGGTTTGATTCTGACTATAGGTGCTGTCTGAATGGAGCTTGTACATTCTCCCCCTGACCTACATGGGTTTTTGCTGGAATCTCCAGTTACCTCCCATACTCCAAAGACGTACAGGTTTGTACTAATTGGCTTCAGTAAAATTGTAAATTGTCCCTAGTGTGTGTCGGATAGTGTTTGGGGATCGCTGGTCGGTGTGGGCTTGGTGGGCCGAAGGGCCTGTTGCCGCACTGTATCTCTAAACTAAACTAAAGTAACTCCTGGTCGATCTATTCATTTCTCCATGATGTATAACAAATAATCTACACATCAGTCTATCAAGCATCTCTATCAATGCAGCAGCTATCAGCATTTCTATTCATTTCAAGGTTACTGAGGTTATAACATTTTCTAATTCAATTTCCTCTTACAGACAGCTCGACTAACAAATCAGGACATTGCTATGTCCTGATTTGTGAGTCGAGTTGTCTGTAAGAGGAAATTGAATTAGAAAATGTTATAACCTCAGTAACTTTGAAATTTATTTAGTTATTTAATTGCAAAAGATAACTACAATGCAATGCAAATGCTAAATGCATTTCGTTGTCTCTGTACTGTACACTGACAATGACAATTAAATTGAATCTGAATCTGAATCGGTACAATCATGAAACTACTTCATGAGTTTTAATAAAGAGTATATGATATTAATACCAAGTGAGTTTGGGATTTAAGTAGTTAATTAATTTGCATTTAACAGAATATTTTGCTCAATTGTCTGTGAACAAAGTTAAAGGCAAATGAAATTACATACTGATTAATAATCCATGATTCATTTAATTATAAAATAGCTTTAAACATCATATTAACAGAAGTAATAATGGCTTCAAACAAATTGTATATAAATCTAAACAAATATTTACAATTGTCAAGGGAATAAAAAAATGTAATCAATGACTCCCATGTCAACCAAATTGTACTTGACATCTGCATATTCCTCCATATTACAATGTTACCATGATATCACAGCTTTCTATCTGCATTGCAAGCAACACTTTGCACCAAATTTCTCTTGAGTTCTTTGCTAAAGAAATCTGACCTTCATTTGTTTCACAGTGAAGCAACAAAGAATATTTTTTAAAGTATCTCAGCACTTTGGTTTGGTTGTTCAAGTTGCAGTGTATTAAAACGCTTCATGCGCAATTTTGACTTGCTTAAAGCACTGTCCCATGGTACGAGTTCATTCCAAGAGCTCTCCCGAGTTTTAAAAAAATCAAACTCATGGTAAGCATGGAGAATGAGCGTAGCGGGTACGTCGGAGCTCGGGGACATCTCTTAGCGCTAACGGCAGGTACTCAGGAAGACCTGCTAACTGCAGGTAAGCACGGGAAGACTCGTGAAGATTTTTCAACATGATGAAAAATGTCCACGAGAGCCCCGATTACCGATGAGTGGCCATTACCGTAAATCTCCGAGTTCGAATCAGGGCAAACTCGGGAGAACTCTTGGAATGAGCTCGTACCGTGGAACAGGGCTTTTATTCATCTCTTTCAAACTGATTGCCAATCAACTCTACCCCCTTCCTCCTCATCAAACTCGCACTCCACTGCCATGGTATCACCAACATATACCATCCCCAAAAGGAATCCCAACCTTTGTTACCAGAGCATCAAAAGTCATTGGAATTACATTTCAGATGTGGAGCACAAGATATAGAACAACTGACCAGAAAGTGAATTCCAATCGGATGTGACCCTAATCTCAATGGCAGTAGAAGCTTTAAGGTTAGAATGAATCTGCGGGCAGCATCAGGTTATGGCCAGAATCAAATAATTATCTCAGCAATACCGACTAATGATATGTATTATTTTTGCTTTATTTGTCCTGGGGATTTGTGCAATAGTGACAAAGCCTAAGTTATTATGGTACATGCGCCAGTTATTATGATAAAGTACATGTGCTCAGTGGGTTCCCAACCTCGAACAAAGATGTGACATGAGGTCAAAGTGCATCAGTGTTCTGGATGTATGGACTTGCACTCATTGGAAGAACAGAACATGCCACGTGGTTTTATGGAAGAATTCAATGTACACTCTCTCTCTGGAAATGTTCACAAAATATTGTTGCAACTCAAAAGCCTTCAGCCACATGACACACTCTGTAAAGAAATTATAGCCTAAAACTATCAAACGTCAATACAAAATACACGAAAGTTGTACATGCTTCAATGAATTAAGAAGATTATGGAATCCTTCACCTTGAGGGTCAGGTCTGGGGGATTTGCTCCCACTACGGGCATCAGGTAATCCCGTGCTACCTGCTCCATGGTTGGTTAGTCGGAGACTAAACTGTCTCCCCCACCTGGTTTGCCAGGTGAGGAGGGGGCTACGGACCCACACAAGCCTGTCAAAGGAGGATGAGCACCTCACGAGCCAACAGCCATCCACACTTCAGTAGAAGTTGCGATCACTGTCGTACATAGCATTGCAAGGCACCGTGCCCGTTGATGTTTTTAACAATGATGATGATGATGATGATGATTCACCTTGAACAATTTTGATTCTTTGCGTTTTTTGTAGGAGGAGTGACTGTTAGTGAAGAAGCATTTATACACCATTTCATCCTGTTCTACAAAGAGAATTTAAATGTATGGAGCAGTGATATTAGAAAAACCTAAATGTATATCCAAATCAGAATCATCAGGTTTATGTTTAGATTTATTACTGTCATGTGTCCTAAGGGACAGTGAAAAGCTTGGTTTGCCTACAATCCAATCAGATCAGATAATACTATCCATAAACACAATCTGATCAAGCACAGGTACAATAAATAGAGCAAAGGCTGAGGTGTAGGCAGGGAATGGATGGATATGAATCATATGCAAGCAAATGTTTATCTTGGCATCATGTTTGCAGGGCAGGATTTAGATGAAGAGAGACCCTAAGCTATTCCACTTGTGAGGCTCCTCCCAATCCCCAACCTCACGACGAGAGGAAGATGGAATAGTCCACCAAATTGACACCGATGTGCAGTCGAGCGTGGCCAATGAGATAAGGGCTGGAAAGCTGCGCTCTTTATTTATTGCCAGTGCTAATGTCGAGTTATCAGCTTAAAAACATTATTCTGAAATGGAGGGCAAGGAAAATTACTGAAGTGTTGTTTAGAGACTATAGTGCATTGTGACAGCATATGCAAGAAAGGCCTATGACAGTGTCAAAAATATTATAAACCAGGCCCGTACGAAGCTTTTCAAAAAGGAGGGTGGCATGGCAGGATTACAAACATTTTATGTGAAATAAGTGCACGCAGCGCATATCACAAGCACGAAGTTCAAAGACCCTTGCGGCCGGGCTCTGGGGTTTTTGATGCTCTCTGGTGCATTCTGAACCTTATTTTGGAGTATTTTTGCACCAAATTTATGACCAATATTTCAGAAATAATTTTGGTTGAGTCAAGAGTAATGATTGGCTGGAATGGGTTGATCGGGGTCATTGTTGTATACATTTTTTTAAATCAAGAATTGAAGCTGTCCTTGTTTTAATAATTAAGTTGTACTATAAAATGTTACGTAAAACGTTATAAAGGAGCATGCAAACACTGCAAATAAAATACTGTGTTTTTGCAGTAAATAAAACCTTTTTTTAGAAAATGTTTTGTGTGTTGATTTGATTGCTTGTTACTGTTCAACTGTGTTTAGTGTGTACACATTAAAAATATGATGCAAAATGAAAGTCGCAAATTATGGAATACATATTTTTCAGTATTGTTATCAAGGAAAAGAAAGTAGTTCAAATTGTTTGATATTATTCATATGGAGGAGAAAATATAATTGCTCCAAAACCTACCTTAATTTTGCAATCTCACTAAAGATAATCCCCCTTTCCCTCTCCCCTTCCTCCTCCCCCTTCCCTCTCCTCCACCTCTCTCTCCTTCCCCATCTTTCTCCCCCCCCCCTCCCCTTACCCTCTCTCTCCCCCCCCCCTCTCTCTCTCTCTCTCTCCCCCCCCCCCCCCCCCTCCCCCTCCCCCCCCCCCCCCCCCCCCCCCCCCCCACCCCCCCCTCCTCCCCCCCCCCCCCCCCCTCTCCTCTCCCTCCGACTCCGCGCCGTGGACACCGCAGCCCCGGCCCGGAGAAATGGGCACTCCCGCAATGCAATATTCCACTACTTACCTGGAGTAGACACCTAGGATCTTTGGTAGACACGAGGCATCGAGGTGATTGTGTGGAGTGCAAATGGGGATCTGAACCCGCCCAGGCCCACTGTGCACGCGCGGAGAGACAGCGTCATTTTGCGTCGCCACTGCATCACCGGCTTCCCCCTACTGCGCAGGCGTGGATGGTCACAATTTTTTTCCCCTAAACTTCCAGCGGGCCAGAACCAGAATTTCGGGTAATTTCTGTCAAAGCGGAAACGTTGAAAGCGCTCCAATTTTTTTTTCTTTGGATTTTATTTACTCTGGGGAAAAAACACCTTGGATGGAGGCCCCCTAGATTTCGAGGCCCTAAGCTTAAGCTTGTGAAGCTTATACATAAATCTAGCCCTGCATGTTTGGCACAGATATTATGGGCCAAATGGCCTGTACCTCTGCTGTACTGTTTAGATTAGTTTTGTTTAGAGATACAGTGTGGAAACCGGCCCTTCAGCCCACTAAGTCTGTGCTGACTAACGATCCCTGCACACATTATCCTACACACACTAGGGACAATTTCTACACTATCCTACGCACACTAGGGACAATTTACAATTTTACTAAAGCCAATTAACCTACAAACCTGTAAGCCTTTGGAGTGTGGGAGGAAACCAGAGATCTCAGATAAAAACCATGCAGTCATGGGGAGAATGTACTAACTCCATAGATACAAGCATCTGTAGTCAGGATTGAATCCAGGTCTCTGGTGCTGTAAGGCAGCATCTCTACCAATGTGCCAACATGCACATCCTGCCCCTGCCGCATTGTTATTTGTTGATGATAATAGCAATAATGAGAAGGTAGAGGAACAATACAAGTGAGCCCTATAAACAAAATGGTGCTCAATCTACACCACTCAGAACAGTAGCTGGTGCTAAGAATCCAAACAAATTATACTAGATTTTAAAAAAAATATTTTTTTTAGGTTGCTGACTCTGACACAATGTGAAATAATAAGGACAAGCTATGTGACCTGCAGCAGCTTTGTGAAGTGTTATATCATCAACAAATTCTAAATTAGCTTGTTGCCTTTCCGACTTCCTGTATTACTCCTTAACAGTGCTGGCAGCAGCTGATGAGCAAGGGAATGTGCAAGCATCCTGCTGAGAGATCACTTCAGAGACAGCGATTTTACCCAGAGGTGATTCATGCTGCCATCTACAGAACTCAACCTGCAACAATAATATTGCTCATTAAATCAGCTTGGCAATGTACTGACGGAAGAGTTGTGGTGCATTTGTGATGAGATTTTTTATGGCTCTAAATAACAGATTGCACCACCTTAGATGACCAGATTCTCGTAATTTGCCCAACCTCTGAGATGTCACCGTGGTTTCATGTGTGACACACATTTGAGTTCACGTGCCCATAATCAACAACTCTCCCACCTATTCACACCCTCCAGTGCAAATTCCATTTCTATCTGACTAGCATCACATTTTAATGGCAGAGTATATATTGGAGAAACGTTCTTGTCCCTGACATTTGCCATATGTTAAGTCAACAATGATTTGTAATTATTTTCATAAAAATCGGAATAAATTATCTTTATTGGCAAAATAATGCATTGGTGTGCGTAGCAGATACACTAATTTTTATGTCAATACATTTAACCTTTGTTACTCAGTGCTAAGTTTGCTTTTTACTCCTGGTTAGCACAAAATAGCCAGGAGCAATTGCAACAAGACCAAATGACGCACAAAGTTGACCTCAGTTGCAGCTATAGGAACAATTTGTACCCTAGTGCCAATGGTTGAGCCAAGAATTTCCCAATGGGAGGCACCCTTAGAGTTTAAGTGGACTGTTTCTAACCTAACAAAAAAATGAATCTTTAAGTTACCTCATACTTGTTGAAGTGAAACTGCTGCCAACAGTGAGAATACTTGGAAAGTAGAGGTGGATTACAAACTGTCCGGAATTAAGTTATAACACATTTTTACCAATGTACGTGAAGCAAATTGAAAATAAATTAGTCTTGACAGCTCTGTTGACATTGCATGCTTAACAGGACCCATATGTTTCCTAAAAGTTTCCTGTCAAGTGCCTGTAAACAAAATCAGGGACTATGGAATGGAATTGAATATGTTGATGTTCTTAGATTGCCGTAAGGATAGGAGGTTATATTACATAGAAACATTGAAACATAGAAAATAGGTGCAGGAGGAGGCCCTTCGGCCCTTCGAGTCCTTAGTTCTGAAATTATTGTGCAACAAGAAGTTCTTTGACATTAAACTGGTCCTTTCATTCTGAAACTGGAGATAAATTTTAAAATTTATGTTCAGAGGTTAATATTCCCTTTAAAACATTCAAATGGTTTCTACTACACAGGAAGGAACTGCAGATGCTGGCTTACACCAAAGATAGACACAAAATGCTGGAGTAACTCAGCGGGACAGGCAGCATCACTGGAGAGAAGGAAAGGGTGACATATTGGGTCAGGGGGGAGGGAGACACAGAGATAAGGAAGGATAAGATGTGAAAATGAGACACTATAGGAGATGATGATCAAGGAAATTGTACAATAGATCATTTTTAGCTAGGAGAAGTTGACAACGAAGCATACAGAGATCAAATTTAATCAGGGGGACAGTCAGACTGGTCGGAGAACAAGGAAGGGATAAGGATGGAGAGGGAGGGAAAGGAAGGGTCGCTTGAAGTTAGAGAAGTCAGTATCATACCACGGGGTGTAAGCAGTCCAAGCAAAATAATTTCTAATGTTGGATGTGGGGAAAAATAGCCCACAATGTCAGTTTTAGACATAATCATAATTCTACCCTTAACTCCCAATTCCATTTTCACAATTGGGTTATGGGCACTTGTACCAACATTCTTGTAGGCTTCAGTATCCAGTTACCTGACTCAATATATTTTTTGAACTGCAATGTGGGTGGTCTCCACAAATCTCCCCTGGTAGTAACATTCTTAGTTCTGGAATGGACCAAATATTCAAGTGAAATGTGCTGCAACTTGATTTCAGGTTGAGGCAAATCACCGGGTGGCGGCACCTGCAGTGGCTGCCTCGCCAACGCTTTGCCTGTCATTTCTTCTTTTGTTATATTTAGTATGTGTAAAAAGTATGTTTTAGTGTCCCTTGGTTTGTTTTATGTGGGCTGGGGGGGCTGGGGGGGGGGGGGGGGGGGGGGGGGGCCGGGTTGGGGGAAACTTTTTCAATCAATCTCTTACCTCGACGGAGATGTGATATTTTTCTGTGTCGCATCTCCGTCCCCACTGAGGCCTAACATCGTGGAGTTGGCGGCCTGTCCGGGAGACCGACCAGGCGCTCCAAGCCGCTGGAGTCTGTGGGTCTTTAACCTTGTGGAGCATGTGATCGCTATGCCAGGGATCGAAGCACCAATCGCGGGGCCTGTGGACTTTAACATCGTGAAGCCCGCGGTCTCTGGTAAGAAGAGGCCGATTCAGGAGCTCCATGCCATGGACAGAGTTTCAGCCGCCACAACGTGGGAGCTTCGATCACCCCCGATGGGGGCTTTGATTGTCGGCTGCAGGGGCTTTGATCACCCTGACTGCGGATGGGTCGACTGTCCCGACTGCCGGGCATGGAAATTGCTATGAAAACATGGGGGGGACTGGGTGACCGCCATGCGCCCATGCGCACACTCACACATGCACGAACAAGGGTCCCGACCGGGAACGGCATCCATACTTTAACTCCAGGGAAGCTGCCTGACCATCTTTGTGTCTATCTTAATGTTTGGAGTTTTAAATAATCCTAACATCTGACGGGAGCAGTGCCCCCAGGCCCATAGCCAGCGCAGAAAAGCAGCGCTAAATCTAGCTCAACTCTGCCTGTCTCACTGGGTTAACCTACAGCCCTGCCTGGACTGATGGGACGCCAGTCCGGAGCTGTGGAGCTAGTGCTGCTTCTCCGCGCTGGCTGTAAACCTGGGCCGTCGTTCCTGTAAGTCCAGGCAGGGCTGTTGGGTTAACAGGCAGAGTTGAGCTGGATTTAGTGCTGCTTCTCCACGCTGGCCGTTAGCCTGGGCCGTCGTTCCCGTAAGTCCAGGCAGGGCTGTGGGTTAACCTGGCGGGGCAGGCAGAGTTGAGCTGGATTTAGCGCTGCTTCTCTGCGCTGACTGTGGGCCTGGGGGCACCACTCCCATCTGTCTCCTGATGCCTCTGGTCACCCCCAGGCATGGGGAGGTGGGGAGGTGGGGGGCACTCGGCTGGGGACTGGGATGATCCAGTGGCAGTTCGGCAGCGATTGCAGTGCCGGATGGATCCTGGCTGCAGATGAGGCGCAGGTCTGTGTCCAGAGCTGCCGAGAGTGTTTGTCGCTTGACCTGAGCTTGCAATTCAATCTTCGCTCTATGATCTTTGCTGCACGGAGTCTCCCTCCTCCAATCACCACACTCTATCCTCAGTCCCACCCCCCTACTTCTGCCTCTGACCAACACTCCTCCAATCATCGTGCTGAATCATAATGGGTTCTCCCACCTCTCAAAACCTCCACCCCCCCGGGATTTCCGTCCCTGCCGACCGCGGGAGAACAAAGAGGAAGAAGATTGAACTTTATTGCCTTCCATCACAGTGAGGAATGTGGGATCCACTGTGATGGATGTTTATGTTAACCTTTATGTGGTTGTGTGTCTCGTTGCTTTTCACTTACTATGGCTGTACGGTAACTCAAATTCCACTGTACCTTAATTGGTACATGTGACAATAAACTGACCTTAAAACCTTGAAACCTTGAGACCCTGGATCAGGACTGAGAGGGAAGACAAAGAATTGTTAGTATGTAGTGGTACAGATGGGGGTGGGGATGATGTGGGATAGAGGCTGGCAGGAGTTAATTGGAACCATATGGTGAGGGGAAGATGGGCAGATGGGACCAGGTGAGCAAGTGGGGTGGAATAGGGATGGGTAGCTGATAGTTGGAAATGAATGGGGAGGGGGTGATAGACAAATAAAATCAGGGGTGGACATTGGGAGAGGTGAACAAAGGGAGAAGAAATGTATGTGAGTGTGAGTAGATGTCCTCTTCCTGTTTTACTTATCACCTACCACCTCCTGTCTCACTCCTGCCACCTGGCTCCATCTGCCTAACAAACCCTTCCAATCGGGTTCCACCTATCATTCCAAGATGGCGGCGCTGCCTTAGTAGCTACGATTCGCATGTAGTCCGTCTGGTTTTTTTTGTCCTGTTTTAGTTAATTTTTGGTTTATTAGGTTGTGTATGTGTGTGGGTGGGGGGGAGAAACATGTCTTGGTTTCTTCCTTCGGGGGCATGCGACTTCTCTTGTCATATCCCCCGTCTCCGTCTCCGCCTGCGCCGAGGCCTAATAGCGGAGCTGGCGGCCTCGGAGCTGGGGCAGCGGCAGCAGCAGCGGCTACCCGGCTTCAGAGCTGGGGCAGCAGCAGCGGCCACCCGGCCTCGGAGCTGGGGCAGCGGCAGCGGCCACCCGGCCTCGGAGCTGGGGCAGTGTTCGGCGGCAGCAGCCACCCGACACAACCACGGGCCCAGTGGACGACATCGTCAGGAGCTCGCAGGTCACAGGTTGGTGACCTGTTCTCCGGAGCTCCCGCAACAACAGCTGCGTCCGCTGGACTGGAGGGCCGCAGCTTCGGCGGCTTCGACCACCCCGGGCCGCGGAGTTGAACCGGCCCGTTCGCGGAGCTCGGATTCAACCGCAGGACTGACATTACTTACCATCGCCCGGCGGGGTCACAACATCTGAAGCCTGGATCGCCTCGGTGCAGAGGGAGAATAAGAAGGGAAGAGACAAAGACTTTTGCCTTCCATCACAGTGAGGAGGTGCCTGGTGAACTCACTGTGGTGGATGTTAATTTGTGTTTATTGTGTGATTTTGTCATTTTTACTATATGTAGGACGGCAAGGCAACAAAATTTTGTTCAGACCGCAAGGTCTGAATGACAATAAAGGCTACTTTGACTTTGACTTTGATCTACCATTCTACATTCCTATTATCTTCATGCTGCTGAGTACAGGCAGCCAATTTTTTGCATATCTTTCATTCATTTGTTCTATATCTCTCTATATCCCTGTCTGTATCACTTGTTTCCTTTTCCCTTGACCCTCAGTCTGAAGAAGGGTCTCAACCTGAAATGTCACCTAAGCCTTCTCTCCAGATATGCTGTCTGCCCTGCTGAGTAACTTCAGCTTTTTGTGTCTGTCTTCAGTTTAAACCAGCACCTGCAATTCCCTCTTACACAAAACTTCATTGCACTCCTTTTGTGATGAATATACCCTTTTTGAACTTACTTGAGTTTCTCCACCGCTTTCATGTCTTCAATTACTAAAGATGATAAACAGAATGTTAGGAGAAATTATCGTGATGTTACAGAGTTAAATATATTCTGTATTTTGTGAGTTGAAGACCTAAAGTGAAAGTAGGCAAGATGCTAAGTGCCCAGACATGAAGCTGTCTGTTCATATCTGGATAGCTCTCAGAAAGAATCGCCCTTGGTTAATATTTCCAGGAAGATAAGTAGGCCGATCGTAAAACTAGCTGGGAGGCACGGATTGTTGTTTCTAAGGCACAGACAAACGTCACAGGCTCAAGCCTGGGCAGAGGCCATACTCCAGTAATGGTAACAAAAAAGTACAGAAGCGAAAGCTGGAAATTTAAAACAAAAAAAATGAATGCCAGTCACTCGGCAGGTCTGGCAGCATCAGAGTTGAGCCTGTAGAAGGGTCTCAACCAGAAACGTCACTCATTGCTTCTATCCAGAGCTGCTGCCAGTCCTGCTGAGTTACTCCAGCGTTTTGTGTCTATCATTGTGAAAAAGAGAGTTAGCCTTTCATGTTCATGTTCATCAGAAACACTGCCGGATTTTATATACTAGATCAAGTGGGACCCGTTGGGTCCCACGTGAGGGCTGGTCCCCCAACGCAATATTCCACCTCTCCACCAATTCCTATATTGGCGGCCAGTGCGGGGGGGCAGGGGGGGGGGGGCAGGGGGGGGGGGGGCTTTCTGGAGCGCTAGTATGGGTGTTGTGCACTGAAGGGACTGGTTTCCAGAGCGCTAGTATGGACATTGTGGGCCAAATGGATTCTTGGGCTGGCGGCTCAGCCACATAAGCCTGTTGTGCTGGCAGCTCATTCACGGCTGGTGGGCTGGCAGTTGACTCACGGCTTGATTCCATTTCAAGCAGGGTGCAAGGCCACCAAATTCAAGTGCAGTTTCATACCATTTCAAGCAGGGTGCAAGGCCACTAAAGACAGCAAGTCATGATCTCTCCCTCCCCCATCTTGCAGAGACTGAGCCACGCCCACACTTCTGGGCTTTATAGTCCCTCCCCTTCCCACCAGAAGATGCATGGCCTTCATGGCGTGATTGACAGGAGAGAGAATCTCAACATTTTTTAAACACTAATAACTCTTTTATTTTTCATCGATGGGAAAAGTCCTCGCCACCTGATGAGTGGAGGGGGACTCTGAGTAAGATGGCCAAAAATCACAGCCATACGTGGCAGCATTTTTTCTAACATCAATATAAAGCGCAAACAGGAAGTGGCCAAGATTAAACTTTTAATTATATATAGAAGGTAAGGCAACTTTAATTTGGCAAGGCAACTTTAATTAGGCAAGGCAACTTTAATTAGGCAAGGCAACTTTAATTAGGCAAGGCAGCTTTAATTAGGCAACGCAGCTTTAGCACTTTCAAACCAAAGGCAACACAGCTTTAGCACTTTCAAACCAAAGGTGACACAGCTTTAGCACTTTCAAACCAAAGGCGACACAGCTTTAGCACTTTCAATCCAAAGGCGACACAGCTTTAGCACTTTCAATCCAAAGGTGACACAGCTTTAGCACTTTCAAACCAAAGGCGACACAGCTTTAGCACTTTCAATCCAAAGGTGACACAGCTTAGCACTTTCAAACCAATGGCAACACAGGTTTAGCACATTCAAACCAAATGCAACACAGCTTTAGCACATTCAAACCAAAGGCAACACAGCTTTAGCACATTCAAACCAGGCAACACAGCTTTAGCACTTTCAAACTACATTTTCAAACCACATTAAAGGCACTGACAGGTCAGTAAAATAACTCACAGTTTAGTATACATTTGTTCAGCTGCTGACTTCACCATCACTCAGTAAACAAATATTATTAATAACTCTCTAATTCTAACTCAGGACTTGCTCTATTGGACAAAGCAGAGTTCAATTGAAGACAACCAAATTCTGCAACTTTGCTGGTTTAGTTTCGATTTGTTTAGTTTAGTTTAGAGATGCAGCATGGAAACAGGCTCTTTGGCCCACCGTGTCCGCACTGACTAACGATCACCCCGTACACTAGTTCTATCCTACACAATAGGAACAATTAACAGAAGCCAAATAACCTACTGACTGCATGTCTTTGGGATGGAGGAGGAAACCAGAGTGCCCAGAGATAACCTATGCAGTCACAGGGATAATGTACAAACTCCGTACAGACAGTTAGGATCAAATCCAACTCTCCACAACTCTATCACTGTGCCGCTGTGCCAAGAAAATAGATTAAGGTTTACAATCATCAGCAATCTATTTTATTCTTTAATCAACAGCCTAATTAATGTAAAACGTGAAGTAAAGGATTGAGAAAGACCATTTAAAACATTATTGTAACACATATTGGAAATTTGTCACAAAATGCTTCAGCAGTCAGATGTTCTGCCAAAACACGTTCACTAACTCCAATGTCAGAATTGAAAACTCACATATATTAAAATATACCCTCACACGTAATCGAACAGACCAGTACCTACAGGAATTTGGCTGTAAAATTGACTGAGGCATAATTAATAATGGAACTTTTGTTCCTTGGCTCTAGAAAGAACAAAACAATTTGAGTAAGGAAAAATCAACGTATAATCTGACAGAATGCAATGGTAGGGACACTATTTCAATATGGGGCAAGAGCATGGGAAGATGTTGCTATTCTGGGTGGGTGGACAGAAGGGTGCAAACTATAGTTGGCCAGAGAAATAAAATGGGCCATGCCAAATGGTAAGATTAAATAGACTGGCATTAAGTGAGTTGCCAGTTAAAGGTGGAAGAGGTGGGTACAATTACGTCAATAGAAAATACATTTGGACAGGTAAATGGATGGGAAAGGTTTATATGGATATAGGCCAGGTGCACCTCCCTGCAAACTGCCTGCCCAACCCTGTACAATCTCTGCTCATTTTTTTTTAAGTCTACTGAATGCAGATGTAATCTCTCCTCATGAAGCCAGTCTTGCGAATATTTGCTGCACCCACAATTTGAAAAGTATATTATTGTTTTCAGATAAGGAGATCCACACTCTGCCCAATACACCAGGCATCGGCTTACCAAGGCCTAATATAATTGCAGAATGACGTATTTACTTATGTTCACTCAACATTTATCATTTAATTGCTTGTGGCGCCTTAATCTTGATACACGTCTTCTTTCTAAATGTACGTCATTTATTCTAAGGTGATGGGCTTTGGTCCTTGGCTCTCCCGCGAGTGGAAACATCTCCACATCCACTCTATCCATGCCTTTCACTATTCAGTAAGTTTCATGCAGGTCCCACCTCACCCTTCTGCCGCAGCGAGTACAGGCCCAGTGCCGTCAAACGCTCATCATATGTTAACCCAATCATTCTTGGGATAATTCTCATAAACCTCCTCTGGACCCTCTCCAACACCAGCACAAACTTCCTCAGATATGAGGCCCAAAACTACTCACAATAGTCCTAATGCCATCTGACCAGTGCCTTATAAAGCCTCAGCCTTACATATTCTAGTCCTTTTATATTACAGACCTCTTGAAATAAATGCTAGGATTACATTTGCCTTCTTTACGACCAATTCGACTTGCCAATGCTTTGCTTGTCCGATTTCTGAATTCTCTCCCCATTTAGAAAATAGCCTATGGATTTATTCCTACTACCAAAATGCATGACTCCACACTTTGCTATGCTATCTGACTACTCTCCCATTAATTTCTAACCATACCGCCCTGATCATCACCACAACTGCTCTCACAATGTCAGCCTCTCCTCTTTCTGGTTCTCCTGGGGTTAAAGGTGGAGTTTATACAGCAGGTAACAAAGGAGGATAGAGGATTTGCAACTTGATTCACTAGACGATGAGCCAGCGTGGATCAGCAATGAGTAATCAATCCAGGGATGACTAACACACAGGTATGTACCCGTTTAACCTATCTAGTTCCTGTTTTAATATTGTTTTGTGATTTGGCTAATTTCAATCTTTAGCATTTTTAATTATGCGTGTTTAAATGAAAAAACTGTGAAGGGGAGAAATATTCTCCAATTTAGAGTTATCATAGAACAGGTTCTTGCAAGTTAGATTCAAGTTTCTAATGCTACAGCAATTTCCTAACGTTACGGCTTCCAGAGACTCTCTGATTGATTCTTCACCCTTTTCATAGCAATGTGATGAATTAGCACCTGGGGCCTCGGTCCACTCTTTAAATGTAATGAATAGCTGTCATACCAGAACCATTAGTCTGATCACACCTAGCATGCAAATACCTGACCATTTTAGTCACAAATGGCTATCATTTTGCAGAAGGCACTGAGCATTATTACTGAAATGAATATTAGATTGTAATTAGGTCAGGACAGCTTCCACTTCGAGCAGTTATTCACTTGCTGTAAATTAGATGGGCTATATTACCATGACCTGCTGCCAGTCCAGAATAAATTAAAACGATATCTGAAATATTTGTCATGTCTGTGCTGGTATTGCCTTTGTCCTCAAGAGATAAACCTCAGTTCAAAAGCCACTTTCATGTTGAACTTTGATCCAGAAACCAGTTTATCTTAAACAGACATTAATTGATTCACAAGATAGTGGTATTTAACATAGATTGAAGTAAATGATTAACCAAGCTGTTCAGAAAGTCTGACACATGTTTGTACGATTTACCAGTAGGGTGCACAGCGATCTTCATTGCAAAGCCAAAGCATCTTGTTCTGGGTCATTTCCAATTAATTAACAAAATCAATATTTAGCTCATTCCAGTGTCATTAAACTCCTGCCAATTTAAAATGTGATGAATAATGTTCTGTTTATATTCTGTAGCTAGTGCAAAATAAAACCACATAAAACAAGAATCCACCATTAGTCAGCATTGCTTTAACTACTGTCATCACCTGAGCCACTCTAATTACCACAGAGCCTTTGTGTTAAAGAGGGAAAAGGTTGACAAGATTCATGCTGTAAAATGCTATCCAGGTGGTGACGGGATCACAATCAGCCAAGATGCCTGTGTCTGAATGGCCCATCAAGGCACAATTACCAGGCTCACATATGAATCCCGATACATTGATTAAAGTATCCTAGGGCTCCTGTGAAATGCTGCCAGCATGCATCACCACCAAGTACGGGAAGACGTTGAGAAAAGGACTTTAGTTTAATTTAGTTTTGAGATACAGAGTGGAAACAGGCCCTTCAGCCCACCGAGTTTGCGCTGCCCAGCGATCCCTGTAGGTTGGGGAGAAAGAACAGAACATCATACATCTGTACCTGTAGATTCACTCGCATTCATCACAAATGGTGATGTGTCACAAATTAGGGATGACAAATGAGGCAGCACAGAGGTGCAGTGGTAGAGTTGCGGAAGATAGGCACAAAAAGCTGGAGTAACTCAGCAGGATAGGCAGCTTCTCTGGAGAGAAGGAATGGGTGGTGTCACCCATTCCTTCTCTCCAGAGATGTTGCCTGGCCTGCTGAGTTACTCCAACATTTTGTGCCTATCTTCAGCATTATCCTACACACTGGGGGCAATTTACAATCTTCACTGACGCCAGTTAACCTACCACCTACCCAACACCCTCTTGCTCAACATAACAACAAGGAACTGTGTAGGAAGAAACTGCGGATGCTGGTTTACAATGAAGATAGATACAAAATGCTGGAGTAACTCAGCGGAACAGGCAGCATCTCTGGATAGAAGGAATGGGTGATGTTTCGGGTCGAAGAAGGGTCTACATGTATGTCTTTGGAGTGTGGGACCAAACCGGAGCACCCAGAGAAAGCCCATGTGGTCACAGGGAGAATGCACAAACCTGTAGTCAGTATGGAACCCAGGTCTCTGGTGCTGTAAGGCAGCAGCTCCCCTGACTAGTCTGAAGAAGGGTCTTGACCCGAAACGTCAAAGGCCAGCTCATTGGCTATATTTAAGAGGGAGTTAGATGTGGCCCTTGTTTCTAAAGGGATCAGGGGGTATGGAGAGAAAGCAGGTACAGGATACTGAGTTGGATGATCAGCCATGATCATAGTGAATGGCGGTGCAGGCTCGAAGGGCCGAAAGGCCTACTCCTGCACCTATTTTCTATGTTTCAATCAATCAATCAATCAATCAATCAGTTTTATTCGTCACATTGCACATAAAGTGCAAGTGAAATGAATTTGTCAGCAGCGGTACAATAATAAAGAACACACAACCACAATAAAAATTTTACACAAACATCCACCACAGCATTCATCACTGTGGTGGAAGGCACAGAAATTGGCCAGTCCTCCTCCATTTTCCCCCGTGGTCGGGACCTCAACCTCCGCAGCCGTTGCTGCGGGCGTCCAGATGGTAAAGAACAAAGTAAAGTCAAGGTAAGTCCAGGATCGGCTCTTCCCCACTGGAGACCGCGGCTTCAGGATGGTGTAGGCCGCAGGCCGGCGGTCAAAGATTTAAAGTTCCCGCCGCGCCGCAGCCAGAAGCACCGCAGACTGCAGGGCCAGCGGTCGAAGCTCCCCTCCAGGGGTGATGGCAAGTCCATGCCGCGCCCATGGTAGAAGTTGTCCGCGGGCCGGCCGATGGAGCTTCTTCCTCCCCCCAGGTCTATTCCTTCTCTCCAGAGATGCTGCCTGTCCTGCTGACTTACTCCAGCTTTTTGTGCCTAACTTCAGCAACTCTACCGCTGCGCTACTGTGCTGCCCGCATTAATCCTCCCTCATTTGTGACTCATCACCATTTGTGATGAATGCCAATGAATCTACAGGTACAGATGTATGATGATCTGTTCGTTCTCCACATCTCCATTTTGTTTCACTGGTTAATAAACTGCGATATGTTCCTGTGGGCAGGAGGGAGACATATTATTCCTTAAACTGTGCCGTTTCTATTGAATCTTTTCCATCATTTGTCACCTATGTAATAACAGTGCCAACCACTACTAGCTTAATTTAAACAAATCTGTGTCGTAATAAATAACTGCTTCTTACGTTTCCTGGGAAATTTAAAATGCTATTTTATTTCCCTGAACTCTATATGAGTTGGAATGCAGTTATAATAAGTTATCAATTAAAGATTGCATCCAATATCTTCAGCAGAAGTCAAAATCATCAATTCCCTGAAAATTCTTTGAACTATAGCACAACTTCAGGACATGTGAGAGATTCACCACCTGGTAGATGTACAGCATCAAAGCCATTCTGTCTTTTTTTATGTATTTCTTATAAACAATTTAACAAAGATTGAACTGCAGCTTGCATTGATGTGATGATTTACTGAAATCCTTTGGAGAATAGGGCCAAGCCTGCTAAGGTTTGACCTGATTTTGTAAGTTTACGGTGTGTAGCTCAGTATTTGTAACATACTTGCTTCTTGCTATCAGATAATCAAATAGAAACATAGAAACATAGAAATTAGGTGCAGGAGTAGGCCATTCGGCCCTTCGAGCCTGCACCGCCTTTCAATATGATCATAGCTGATCATCCAACTCAGTATCCCGTACCTGCCTTCTCTCCATACCCCCTGATCCCCTTAGCCACAAGGGCCACATCTAACACCCTCTTAAATATAGCCAATGAACTGGCCTCAACTACCAACATAAATAGTTTATGTTGGCCTACTGGAGGCAAGAAAATAATCACAATTTCAAACATATTGCTCTGAAAATTTGAATTTTCATGCACTTGGTGTCCCTCAGAGAGTACAAAACATACCGCAGTATCATAGAGCAAAGCAAAAGACCATTCGAGGCAATTTTCTGCATTGTTTAAAATATATAATTTAATATCTTCTTCCCTTTTCTTTCCCTATAACTATATATTTTTTCCCTTTTGACCTACCGATTCAATTTTGCTTCACTATTCACTGCCCTTTTTAGACAATACCGTGCCTACCTGATTATATATGCGAGGCAAAAAAAGTTGTATTGATTGTTCTGAAAAACTAGATGGTACTGCATTAAGTCAACCTCAGAATGTACATATCAGACCACATCATACAGCAAAAAAACAGGCTATCTTCATCTCCCGTTTAACTTATTTACCAATTAGTTTAAATGTGATAGAGTAGCAAGAGATACAACATGGAAAATGGCCCTTTGACCCAGCTCATCCATGCTGATCAAGGTGCCCCATCAATGCTCATCCCATTTGTCTGCTTATGGCCCATATCCTTCTAAACCTTTCCTGTGTACCTGTCCAAATGTATTTTAAATGTTGTTATTGTATCTGCCTCAATTACTTTCTCTGGCAGCTTGTTCTATATATTCATCACCTCTGTGTGAAAAAGTTGCTCCAGGTTCTGATTAAATCTTTTCCCTCTCACCTAAAACCTATGCCCTCCAGCTCTTGATGCCACTACACTGAGGAAAAGATCATGTGTATTTACCCTCATGTGTAATTTTATACACCTCAATAAGTTTTACACCCTCAGCCTCCTGCACTCCAGGAAATAAAGTCCTTGTCTGCCCAACCTCTCCCTATAGTCCAGGCCCTCAAGTCCTGGCAACATCCGCATACATCTTCTCGGCACTCTTTCCAGTTTAATGGCATCTTTCCTATGGCAGGATGACCAAAATTGAACATAACATTCCAAGCCGTCCAAAGAAGGGTCTCAACCCAAAGCGACACCCATTCCTTCTCTCCAGAGATGATGCCTGAGCTTGCCAGCTTTATTATGTCTATCTTCAGTTTAAACCAGCATCTGCCGTTCCTTCCTATACATAACACTCCAAGTGCAGCCTTACCAACATCCTGAAGAACTGTATCATAATGTCACAACCGGTATTTGCATTTCTTTCAATTTATTGAACTTCTTCATTACGGTATCTTCTGAGCACTGTGTTTACAAGCCAGCTGTGCTGCCGCACATAAGAAATGCACTGTTGTCTTTTGGGACATACGATAATAAGACTCTCTCTCCCTCTTTCTCTCTTCCTCTCTCGCTCTTGACTAGAAAAGCTGATATTCTCACCTAGATCAGGAGACGTGAGTAGGTTACAACAGACCCCTGATGAGTCAGTTGCTTTATGGGCTCAACCAAACAGATGTTTCCTTCAGCACAGTAACTGTATAAAATGACTGACAATTTATTGTATTTTTAGAGCCTGTTAGGCGCTGGTGAATGCTATATACTTACCTCTCTCTGTTTCTCTACCCAGTACAGGCCTCGTGGCTGTGAGTCTGGAATCAAGGGGTTAAAGGCTCCTGTACCCGATTGGCCAAGCTGTGTCAGGTGACGGGTGACTCATCTGAAGCTTAAATACCAGAGTTTCCCAGGATTCTCTCTCTTCTTCGTAGACCCTGACTTGTGAGCAGCCTGCTGGTGTGAGCTGAGGAAGGCCTGGCCACATGGCATAGAACTTTGTGTACTTTCACCATTACTTGTTAACAAATATTGAATTGGGACGGATGAGGGCTGACCTTAGTGTTTTCGGGTATTTTGTTTCAGGGTTATATCTCTTTAGGCAGGTTTTAGAGTCTTTGGTTCGACGGCCCATTACATGGCTGGCTGGAGCACTGTTTAATTGTTTGTTAGTCCATCCATATCCATGATTGGGTTGTTTGAATCAGGTTTGGGTTTTGTGTTCCATTGAAAAATTAAAACTATTTTTGAACTTGAACCTGGTTTTTGAATTATGTTACGCGGCTCTGAAATACCTGCATTCGGGAGCCATAGAGTGGTAGAGTGAAACTCAATGAAACAGGAAACAGGCCCTTCAGCCCAACTTGCCTACACCAGCTAACATGTCCCATCTGCCCGTGTTTGGCACATATCCCTCCAAACCTGTCCTATCCAGATACCTGTCTAACTGTATTTCCCAGCATCCAAGACGCTATTTTTAACTCTAAAATAAGGCCCAAAAATTTACGTGCGTCTTGAAGGCAGATGGTTAGGCCGAGTAATGCCACTCTCGTAGCAACTACTCCGCAGAACCTGCCACACTTTTGACCCTCGAACTGTGTGAAGTGGGAAGCGATTTTCTAATGCGGTCATTGTTCCGAGCACCAAATCCCTTCAGCTGCACCTGCAACTGAAGCTATCGGTGGATTAGTAGACCTTGAAGAGGCATTGACACTTTGTTTTTATGTAGAGGGGTAATCGGGGTAAGGTTGGTGATTTGAGAGTGATGTATCGTTTGCGGGGGAAATAAAAGTACAATTTACTCGACACCGCTGCGAAAATGGCACTGTTAAATCCGCAAAGTTCAAAAAAACAAATTAACTGCAAATAAATTGGAAAAAAATGAATTATCTGGTGTTTTAAGCATGGGAGCTTGTATGCATTACGCAGGCAACCAGACGGCATAACTATGTTTAAACAGGGAGGAGATAAAATTGTTTGTTGTCATGCACACTTGTCATCGGCCCCGAATTTGTGTCCCCCCCCATGTTTTAAAAGTGATTTACTTTTGGTGCCAGCGTCCCCGGCCATCTGCCCCGCGGCCCGGGGGAGGGGGTGAATCGACTGGTGTGTGGGTCGGGGTCCGAGGGGTCAAGGGAGCTGGTTCACCCCACGTGTGGATCAGGGTCTGGGGGTGTGAATCACCCTGGTGAGCGGGTCAGGGTCTAATGGCGGTGCATCGCGGTCAGTGACTCTGGTTGGGTAGAGGGACCAGACTGTCCCCAACTCTGCTCCACCCGGCCCCAAGTGTGTACGCGTTGCCGACCTACAGCCCATCACAGTGCGGCCACACAGGGGCGACGAGGCAGAGGGCAGCCGTGGCCAGACAGCACTGACCCCGAGGGGAGAGTGGGGGCTGTCCTGAGGGATGCGCTTCTTCGGCCCCTTACACCTTGGTGCTCGAGTTCAGAGCCCCCAGTCACCCTACAGCCCTGGGCAGTCATGTGGGGAAAATGATCCCCACCCTCCCGTCTCCCCCACCAGTGATGTGGTGGATGCGGGGGTCTGGACTATTCGCTGACGTCCCGCTCCCCCCCCCCCCCCCGGTGACGTCATGTCCGTTATTTGGCTTTTAGGCATCCCACCCTTTCGGTTAGTTGGCTTTTCCGCATTGCGTCCATTCAGTTATTTGGCTTTTCGGCCTTGCGTCTATTCGGGCATTTGGCTTTTCGGCCTTGCACCCTTTTGGGTATTTGGCTTTTTGCCGTCATTTCCGTTCAGTTATTTGGCTTCCACTTCTTCGCATCGGCTTCTCGTCCTTTGACGCCACGTCCGGGTACCATTATTAGAGGTATCTTTCTGGTATTTTGAGGTGCCTGTTGCAGTAAGTCCTGGTCTCAGAACTATGAGGAGGGAAGACTATGCTTTTTATGCCAGGTGTGAGTCTTGAAAACGGGGAATTATAGACTTACATCGGTAGTGCGAAACAATGCTTGACTAAGATGTTATAGCAGCGCATTTGGAAAGCAGTGACAGGATCGGTCAAAGTCAGCATAGATTTATGAAGGGGAAATCATGCTTTTTGTATGAGGTGACATTGAAACAGGAGATGTGGAGTCAGTATGGATAGAACTAAGGAATTGCAAGGGTAAAAAGACCCTAATGGGACATCTACAGGCACCCAAACAGTAGCCTGGATCTAGGGTGCAAGTTGAATCAGGAGCAAAAATCGGTATGTTGCAAAGGTAATGCTATGGTTGTTATGGGAGATTTCAACATGCAGGTAGACTGGGGAAATCAGGTTGGTACTGGACCCCCAAGAAAGGGAGTTTGTGGAGTGCCTCCGTGATGGATTCTTAGAGCAGTTTGTATTGGAGCCTACCAGGGAGAAGGCAATTCTGGATTTAGTGTTGTGTAATGAACTGGATTTGATAAGGGAACTTGGGGTTAATGAGCCATTAGGAGGCAGTGACCATAATATGGGAAATTTTCATCTACAGTTTGAGAAGGAGAAGGGTAAATCGGAGGTGTCAGTGTTACAGTTGAACAAAGGGAATTATGGAGTCATGAGGGAGGAGCAGGCCAAAGTTAACTGGAAAGATCACCTAGCAGGGATGACAGTGGAACAACAATGGCAGGCATTTCTGGGAATAATACAGAAGATGCAGGATCAGTTCATTCCAAAGAGGAAGAAAGATTCCAAGTGGAGTAAGGGGCAACAGTGGCTGACAAGGGCGTCAGGGACAATATAAAAATAAAAGAGAAGTACAATTAAGCAAAGATGAGCGGGAGGCAAGAGGATCGGGCAATGTTGAAAAAGCAACAGGAGATAACTAAAGATGCAATATGGAGAGAAAAGGTGAGGTACAAAGGTAAGCTAGCCAAGAATATAAAGGAGGATAGTAAAAGCTTCTTTAGGTATGTGAAGAGGAAAAAAATAGTTAAGACCAAAGTTGGACCCTTGAAGACTGAAAAAGGTGAATTTATTATGGGGAACAAGGAAATGGCAGATGTTGAACAGGTACTTTGTATCCGACTTAACTAAGGAGGGCACAAACAATCTTCCTGATGTACTAGTGGCCAGAGGATCTGGGGTGACAGAGTAACTGAAGGAAATCCACATAATGCAGGAAATGGTGTTGGGTAGACTGATGGGACTGAAGGCTGATAAATCCCCAGGGCCTGGTGGTCTGCTTCCCAGACTTAAGGAAGTGGCTAGTGGATGCATTGGTGATCATTTTCCAATGGTCTATAGATTGAGGATCAGTTCCTGTGGATTGGAGGGTAGCTAATGTTATCCGACTTTTTAAGGAAGACAGGAGAGAGAAACGGGGAATGAAAGACCAGTTAGTCTGACATCAGTGGTGGGGAAGATGCTGGAGTCAATCATAAAAGATGAAATAACGGCACATTTGGATAGCAGTTACAGGATCGGTCCGAGTCAGCATAGATTTACAAAGGGGAAATCATGCTTGACTAATCATCTGGAATTTTTTGAAGATGTAACTAGGAAATGGACAAGGGAAAGCCAGTGGATGTAGTGAACCTGGACTTTCAGAAAGCATTTGATAAGGTCCCACATAGGAGATTAGTGGGCAAAATTAGGGCACATGGTAGTGGGGTAGAGTGCTGACATGGATAGAGAAGGGTTGGCAGACAGGAAACAAAGAGTAGGGATTAACCGGTCCCTTTCAGAATGGCAGGCAGTGACTAGTGGGGTACCGCAAGGCTCGCTGGTGGGACTACAGCTATTTACAATATACATCAATGATTTACATGGATTCAAAGTAACATTAGCAAATTTGCATATGACACAAAGCTGGGTGGCAGTGTGAACTGTGAGGAGGATGCTATGAGAATGTAGGGCGACTTGGACAGATTGGGTGAGTGGGCAGATGCATGGCAGATGACGTTTAATACAACACAATATACAATACAATATTTTATTACATGTCATTTGAACCTCATGAGGCTCAAACAAAACTCCGTTTCCACAGCCATACAAACAAAAACAATTCCTACAAGACATACAAACAATTCAATTTACACAAACATCCATCACAGTGAATCTCCTCCTCACTGTGATGGAATACAAAGTCTCTCCCCTGCACCATTTATTTCCCGATGTTGAAGCCCCAGGCGGGTGATGTTAAGTCCCACGGCCATTTAAGGCCACGCCAGGCGATGTACGGCCCCGCTCCAGGCCCAGAAGTCACAGGTTGGAGCCCCTGGTGGGCGCTGGAATGTCCCGCAGCCATTGAGGCTGCGGCAGACGATGTACGGCCCTGCTCTGGGTCATTCCAACCCCCGCGACACGGGCGGGAGAAGTTGCGTTGCGGGAGCTCTGAAAAGCGGTCTCCACCCGGAGCCGCGAGCTCCCAGTGTCATTGTCCACCGGTCTGCAGCTAGAGCTTCCGAGCTCCGGATCCGGGCAACAGCAGTGAGCCACCACCGCTCCCCGCGCTCCGAGTCCGGCCAGCCCCACGATGGTGAGTAGTCCGCAACTCCGCAGGCTCCGCGACTGGAGCCCCGACAGGGAAAAGGTCGGGTCTCCCATGCAGGGAAGAGATTTTTTTAAAGTTTCCCCCTCCCCCACCCCCCCGACCCCCACATATAAACAGTTAAAAACAGTATTTAAAAACACAAAACTACATTTAACCAGTCAAAAAATTAAAAAAAGACAGACAGGCTGTAGGGGCCGTTACAACGCGAGTTGGGCCGCCGCAAATGCGGATAAATGTGAGGTTATCCACTTGGTGAGGTAGCAAAAACAGGAAGGCAGATTATTATCTAAATGGTGTCATGTTGGGAAAAGGGGTAGTACAACGAGATCTGGGGGTTCTTGTTCATCAGTCAATTAAAGTAAGCATGCAGGTACAGCAGGCAGTGAAGAAAGCGAATGGCATGTTGGCCTTCATAAAGAGTGGAGTGGAGTTGAGTATAGGAGCAAAGTGGTCCTTTTGCAATTGTACAAAGCCCTAGTGAGACTACACCTGGAGTATTGTGTGCAGTTTTGGTCTTCAAATTTGAGGAAGGACATTCTTGATATTGAGGGAGTGCAGCATAGGTTTACAAGGTTAATTCCCGGGATGGTGGGATTGTCATATGCTGAGAGAATGCAGTGGCTGGGCTTCTATACTCTGGAATTTAGAAGGATGAGAGGGAATCTTATTGAAACATATAAGATTATTAAGGGTTTCGATACGCTAGAGGCAGGAAACATGTTCCCGATGTTGGGGGAGTCCAGAACCAGGGGCCACAGTTTAAGAATAAGGGAGATGAGGAAACACTTTTTCACACTGAGAGTTGTGAGTGTTGAAGCCGATTCTCTGGATACTTTCAAGAGAGAGCTGAATAGGGCTCTTAAAGATAACGGAGTCAGGGGATATAGGGAGAAGGCAGGAACGAGGTACTGATCTTAGATAATCAGCCATGATAATATTGAATGGTGGTGCTGGCTCGAAGGGCCAAATGACCAACTCCTGCACGTATTTTTCTATGTTACTATGTTTCTATGAACATGAAGCAAACTTATTTATGACTGGAGTCTGCCTTCACTAATATGTGGCAGTATCAGATAATCATAAGCTGTAAGCTATACATAAAGTCATAAAGCAATACAGCATGGAAACAAACGCTTCAGCCACTTATCCATCCCAGCCAATTTTGTGTTCTGGGCTGGTCCAGTTTGCCTACACTTGTCCCATGTCTCTCTAAGTCCTTCATACATAGTTGTCAGAGGCTACGGGGAGAAGGCAGGAGAATGGGGTTAGGAGGGAGAGATAGATCAGCCATGATTGAATCTCAGAGTAGACTTGATGGGCCAAATAGCCTAATTCTATTCCCATCACATGACCTTATGATCTTAGATCTGTTCAAATGTCTTTTAAGAGTCATAATTGTAAAGTGGTCTATATTTCCCATAACCATACAGTGTGGAGAATAGTAGAATTAGGAGCATTTTATGTGTTTGAAAAAGACGTATCAGGTCACATCTATTAAAAAATGTAAGTATCCATCTCGAAAAGTTAATATTTTGCACAAATTTATCCTTCTCTTGAGAACTCACTGTTAAAATGTTAATGATTTTCTACCTGCTTGTTAAAATAGTTTAATAATACATCTATTTTTCATGAGGAGGTGTGCTTTCCATCCTGCTGTACATAAACAGTATTCATCTAGATTGTTTGCCTAATGCTTACCATCATAATGAACAGCACGTCATTGTACATCTTAAATCAATATCAAGTAATTTAATATAATATTGTATCACTGTTTTGCATCAACAGAAGCTGAGTACCAAACCTCAAGTAAAACCTTTAAGATCAGTTCACATAATTGACATGATTATTGAGTGATCCAGTACTCTTGCCTTGATCATTTGTAAGCTTCCCATCATTTTTGACTTTGAGTGAGATTATAATTCAATGCTCCACTTTATTGCTCAGATATATAGCTTCCACACTACTATTCATAGAAAGCCGATAAATCCCTCATATTTTGAATCTTTTTTTATTGTTAATTTCCAGCATTTTTGATTTAACTTTCCTTTTAAATTTAGATTACGGTCTGTTTGGAGCAGAGGTTGACTCATTGGGCCCAACCTCAAAATAAATACATAAAATCTACCTTCCCACGCTGATAAGTGGAACAGGAAATGGTTTGTTCAGGACTTGGATAAATCAGGTCCTGCTTTCTTGATTGATTTCGGTGATCTGGGTATTGCTGGCTAGCTTATTATTTATTGTTCTTCCCTAATTACCTGTGAGAAGGAAGGAACATGATGCCACCATGTACTGTTGCACTGCCTCCTGTGATGGTGCTCTCATAGTGCTGCCCAATATGGAGTTCCATGAGTGGAAGTTGGAGGAATGGTGATCGTCAAGTTCAAGTTAAATGTATTGTTCTTTGAAAACGTATAGTGTGGTACTTGTTCATCCCCTAAGATAGACACAAAAAGCTGGAGTTACTCAGCGTGACAGGCAGCATTACTGGAGAGAAGCAATGGGTGACGTTTTGCGTCAAGACCCTTCGTCACACTGGTTAGGGATAAGGGAAACAACTGACATAGACAATGATGTGGAGAGAGAAAGAACAATGATTGAAATATATGCAAAATAGTAACGATGATAAAGGAAACAGGCCATTGTAAGCTGTTTGTAGGGTGAAAATGAGAAGCTAGTGCAACTTGGGTGGGGGAGGGATAGAGAGAAAGGGAATGCCAGGGTTACCTGAAGTGAGAGAAATCAATATTCATACCACTGGGCTGTAAGCCGCCCAAGCGAAATATGAGATGCTGTGCCTCCAATTTGCGTTTAGTCTCACTCTGACAATGGAGGAGATCGAGGATAAAAAGGTCTGTGCAGGAATGGGAACTAGGAGAATTAAAATGTCCTGCATCTGCAGTTCCTTCTTACACACTTGTTCAGCCCCGCCCCATCGGGTTCCACCCATCACCCACTGGCCTCTATCCGATACGATACAACTTTATTCATCCCCGGAGGGAAACAGTCATAACACACAAGGTACATGAAAACGTGAAATTAAAATCAAATTAAAAGTGAAAAAAAGAAAAAGACAAGCAATTGTTGACTGGCTGCCATGTGCACAGTGCCTTAACAAACAAACAAATGAACAAACTGCCCAGGCTTATCTCCTGGGCAGCTTGATTCTACAACTATAGTGCCCCCCTCCCCCACACCAGGTCCCCTTTGTTCTCCCACCATCCCCCACAGCGGTCCCCTCACGCCGGGTCATCCACTGTTCTTCACAACCTTATCCACTCCCTTACATACTGCTACAAGAAGACAATCCTTTCTGTTCCTTCTCAATCCTGATGTAGGGTTTCAACCCTTAATTTGCACATATTACCTCCACAAATACCAATTGACCAGCTGAGTTCTTCCACTATTTTATTTCTGTGCTCCAAGATGAAACATTTCCTGTTGTCATCTGGGAAAAGTTCTTACGAAAGGGAGTGATTGGTTGGAAAAGTCAAGTGGATCAGGAAGTCAGGACGGTGTGGTACGGGCTGCACGGTGGTGCTGCCTTACAGAGCCAGCAACCCGGGTTCAATCCTGACGATGGGTGCTGTCTCTGCGCAGTTTGTACGTTCTCCCTGTGACCGTGTGGGCTTTTACCAGGTGCTCCAGTTTCCTCCCACACTCCAAAGACGTACAAGTTTGTAGGTTAATTGGCATTGGTGAAAATCGTAAATTTTCCTCAGAATGTAGGATAGAGTCTAGTGTACGGATATCGCTCGTCAGCATGGACTCGGTGGGCTGAAGGACCTGTTTCCATACTGTATTTCTAAACTAAGCTAAACTAAAATCACAAAGGAAGGGTGCTTTCTGCAGACTGATTGTGGTGGGAGGGGATAGAGCTGGAAGAGAGGTTGTAAATGTCACTGTATGTCATGTTGTTACTTGTGGGCGGAGCACCAAGGCAAATTCCTTGTATGTGAATACTTGGCCAATAAACTTACTTACTTACTTGTGAAACTAGGGGTAGAAATATTGGTGCAAGGGGACGGGGAATGGGAGAGATGGGTGCACATCCAGATGAAGCACAGAAAATGTGGGGGGGGGAGAAGAGGGCCATGTTTGTAGGCTTGTTTGCTCAAATTGGAGAATTCAATGTTCATTCTGTTAGGTTGTAAGCTACCAAAGTGAAAAACAAAGTGCTATTCCTCCAGTTTGTGTGTGGGCTCACTGGCAATGGAAATTCAGTTCCGTTGAAATCAATGGATTTTGGTCGCACAGGATAATATGCATTTTCTATTGCATTGTATATTTAGCACACGTGACTATTAGCACACAGGGGCAAATGCTTACGCAGGATTCTTCCAAAACATTGTTAAATCACACACATTCACACACATGCGATATGTTTGCTGATTGACACTGGCTCCTGATAAAAACATTTCTTCATAGCCTCACCCTTCCATATCATTGTAAACACCACCTCTATACTCTTCCAATATATGTTTGGCCCTCTAATTCTTACTTTTCAAATCCTTCCCAGCTGATGGCCATGTGTAAACACCTTAAATGTACAACTATTTTTACAAAGCTACCCTTTTCGTTATTCTTGTGGAAAACTATGTATACCAAGCTTTTGGTTGTTTTGCTTAATGTATTATGAGGGACCATTTCAGATTTTGTTACTTAATGTTCCTGTTAGCTACCTTGAAATGTTTTGTTATTTTTTGTTGTTGCTCGACAAACACCAATCATTGACAGATAGCACAGCATTATATGCTATCAGCTCATTTATCAGATAGGCTGGAAGCTATGTTTAGCTTTTGAGTGGACAATGTATGATCCTACTCCTTTCACCAATTCCCGACAAGTTTCAAATGATGCCATGGTCATGTGGGTAGGAAGGAATTGCAGATGCTGGTTTACACCAAAGGTAGGCGCAAAATGCTGGTGTAACTCAGCGGGACAGCATTTACCGCTAATAAAAATAAAAATTTTTAAAATAAATAAATAATAAATAAATAATAAATAAATTTCGCTGAAATCAGAGAAAAAGGATTAAATGCACAATGTTTCGGGTAACGAAAATCTAAAGAAGAAAGTCTCGAAAACGTTCAAACATCACACCTCCTTCTCTCATTCAGAGAAGCTGCCTGACCCCCGCTAAGTTACTCCAGCATTTCGTGTCCATTTCTTCAATGCCATAATCAAGTTTGTCCCTATATTTTGGTGCACACCCCCAATGAGTTTAGTTACCCAATGATTACGATTTGATAAGATGCCTTTTAAAGTGTAAAAATGTTACAGAAAATCTATTGCATCACCTTTAAATTTGAACATGGCTCTAAGAAATCAGTCAGGAAAATAGTATCAGTATTCCATTACCTGATACCAGCAAGAAAGCCACATTCTGATCCTAAATAGATTAAATTGAGTCACGTTGGTGCACAAAGCGGGTTCTTTGTTGGTCCTGACGTCTCCGGCCATCCCCCTGGACAGGAACTGAGAGACGTCAGGGACCAGAAGCCGCTAAACAACAAATCACCGACCCCCAGGCCCCTGCAAGCACGGAGATCCCAGAGAACACAGCACACTATTATTTATTCAATTAAGTAAATCGGAGAAAGAGTTTTGAATTGCAGTTACTTTCATGCCAAAGTACCATTCCTTAACTATTAGTTTCTTGGTTCCTCTGTAACTTGACCACCTGCATTGACTCTACCACTGAGCCAGGTTAAAATCTTTTCCGAAAAAGAAAGTCCCAATACCTGTATTCCATTACCTGATGAAGTCACTTTGGTGCACAAATCATAGGATTAAGCAAATCAGGCCCTTAAGAACACAGCAGTATTATTTATTCAATGAAGTAAATCGGAGAAAGAGTTTTGAATTGCAGTTACTTTCATGCCAAAGTACCATTCCTTAGCTATTAGTTTCTTGGTTCCTCTGTAACTTGACCACCTGCATTGATCTGGTTTTTCCTAAGAAGAATATTGAATAGATACTTGTTAACTTGGTCATTAGGACTTTTTACAAAGGGAAACAATAAGCCATTATATGTGAAACAAGTTTAGCCAGCAATATAAAACTCTGAGCGCCAGACACTCTCCAGTTTCTGTTACGAAACAGAACAGTGAAACCAAAACTCAAACACAAATCCTATCTGCAGTGCTAAGCTCCCTATAAATAAAGAATTAACTCGTGTGTTCCAACTTCTGGACCTGCGCAATACATACGTCACAAACAAACACTAAGAAATAGGAGTGTCAGTGGTCTATTATTTTATTGCAGCCTGATTTCTGTAAACAGGAAATTAGTACAAATATATTTTAATAGGTGTAGGAAGGAACTGCAGATGCTGGTTTCAACTGAAAAAAGACACAAAAAGCTGGAGTAACTCAGCGGGACAGGCAGCATCTCTGGAGAGAAGGGATGGGTGACGTTTTGGGTTGAGACCATTCTTCAGACTAATAGGTGACTGAGTTGGGAATGCAAATATTACTTACTATTCCACACCCCTCCTTTTGAATGTTTTACCCTTTTGTTTCGCATTAATGGCATAGAAGAATTATTTTTTCTTACTGAAGCAGACTGGGTGGCCCATGATGCCTCTGCTGACTCTTTGTAGGAATTATCTAATTGGAACCCCCTTTTCCCAAGCCTAGCATAGATTTCTCATTTTCAATATTACATCCAATTCCCTTTTATAAGTTAGAAACAGGAAACTGCAGATGCTGGTTTACAGCATGTTAGGCTGAAGAAGGGTCCCAACTTAAAATGTCATCGATCTATGTTCTCCAAAGATGCTACCTGACCCACTGAGTTACTCCAGCAGTTTGTCTCTCTTTTAAAGGTTAATGGTACATCTGCTTCCACTGTTATTTTTGGCAGTGAATACAAGATGATAACAGCTCACCGCATATATATAGATTCATAGAGTGATACAGTGTAGAAACTGGCCCTTTGGCCCAACTTGCCCACACCGGCCAACAATATCTATATTACTAAAAGTTTGATCTTGACCACTTCCTGTTAGCGCTTTATATTGATTTTAGATAAAACGCTACCACGTACGCCTGTGATTTTTGGCCATCTTACTCAGTCCCCCTCTGCTCATCAGGTGCCGAGGATTTTTCCCATTGATGAAAAATAAGAGTTATTAGTGTTTAAAGAATGTTGAGATTCTCTCTTCTGTCAATCACGCCATGAAGGACATGCCCCTTCCAGTAGGGGGGGGGGGGGGGGGGGGGGGGGGGGGGGGGGGGGGGGAGAGACTATAAAACCTGGAAGTGTGGGTGTGTGTGGCTCAGTCTCTGCAAGATTGGGGGAGGGAGAGGTCACGACTCACTTTCTTTAGTGTCCTTGCACGCTGCTTGAAATGGAATGAAACTGCACTTGAATTTGGTGGCCTTGCACTCTGCTTGAAATGGAATTTCAAGGAATAGCAATGTCAACTGCGAGCCCACCAGCCGTGAGTGAGTGAGCTGCCAGCACAACAGTCTTGAGTGACTGAGCCGCCAACCCAAGAATCCATTTGGCCCACTGTTCATACTAGCCCTCTGGAAGCCAGTCCCTTCAGCGCACAACAGCTCCAGAAAGCCCCCCCCCCCCCCCTCACTGGCCACCAATATTGGAATTGGTGGAGAGGTGGAATATTACGTTGGGGGACCAGCCCTCCCGTGTAATGTTGGGACCCAACGGGTCCCACTTAGTCTAGTTTAATTATAAATGTAGATGCGAATGCAGAGATACAAAAAACTGCAGATGCTGGAATATTGAGTAAAACATAAAGCGCTGGAGTAACTCAATGGGTCAGACAGCACCTGTGGAGGAAAATGTAGATGGGCTGGACGTGACACCAAGGTTGTGCATGACACCAAAATGTGTGGTGTAGAGGATAAGAAGATATCTATCAAAGGATACAGTTGAATTTAGATCAGTTACTGATATGGGGGGAGAAATGGCCCAAGAAATGTAATCCAAATAAGTGTGAGATGTTACACTTTGGAGGTCAAATGTAAGGGGAATGTACAGTATAGTCATCTGCATGCCCCTCAATAGCACAGATGTACTATTTAAACTAATGAATCTCCCCTCAGCTCTCTCCATCCCAAGGAACCCTAGTTTGTCCAACCTTTCAGCAAAGACAGAGTTTTACAGAGAACACAAGGAACTACCGATGGTGGAATCTTCAGTAAAAATGCTGGAATAATTCAACAGGTCAGGCAGCATCTCTGGAGAACATGAATAGGAGATGTAGTCTTTGAATATTGATTGGTGCAATCACATATTTTCTCTTTAGTGGTGACCAAAACTACATACAGTATTCAAACAGTGGCCTAATTAGTGTATTATACTTTTAGACAATAGACAATAGGTACAGTAGGCCATTCGACCCTTCGAGCCAGCACCGCCATTCAATGTGATCATCGCTGATCATCCACAATCAGTACCCCGTTCCTGCTTTCTCTCCATATCCATTAACTCCGCTATCCCTAAGAGCTCTATCCAACTCTCTCTTGAAAGCATCCAGAGAACCAGCCTCCACCACCCTCTGAAGCAGAGAATTCCACACACTCACAACTCTGTCTGAAAAAGTATTTCCTCATCTCCGTTCTAAATGGCTTACCACTTATTCCTAAACTATACCCCCTGGTTCTGGACTCCCCAAACATTGGGAACATGTTTCCTGCCTCCAGAGTGTCCAAACCCTTAATAATCTTATATGTTTCAATAAGATCCCATCCTTCTAAATTCCAGAGTATACAAGCCCAGCCGCTCCAATCTATCAACATATGACAGTCCCGCCTTCCCGGGAGTTAACCTCGTGAACCCATGCTGCACTCCCTCAATAGCAAGAATGTCCTTCCTCAGGTTTGGAGACCAAAACTGCACACAATACTCCAGGTGTAGTCTCACTGGGGCTTTGTACAATTGCAGAAGGACCTCTTTGCTCCTATACTCATCTCCTCTTGTTATGAAGGCCAAACATGCCATTTGCTTTCTTCACTGCCTGTTGTACCTGCATGCTTACTTTCAGTGACTGGTGAACAAGGAGCCCCAGATCTCGTTGTACTTCCCCTTTTCCCAATTTGACACCATTTAGATAATAAACTGTCTTCCAGTTTTTGCCACCAAAGTGGATAACCTCACATTTATCCGCATTAAACTTCATCTGCCATGCATCTGCCTACTCACGAAACCTGTCCAAGTCACCCTGCATCCTCATAGCATCCTCCTCACAGTTCACACTGCCACCCAGCTTTTTGTCACCTGAAAATTTGCTTATGTTACTTTTAATTCCTTCATCCAAATCATTAATATATATTGTAAATAGCTGCAGTCCCAGCACCGAGCCTTGCGGTACCCCACTAGTCACTGCCTGCCATTCTGAAAGGGACCCGTTAATTCCTACTCTTTGTTTCCTGTCTGCCAAACAATTTTCTATCCATGTCAACAACCTACCCCAATACCATGTGCTCCAATTTTGCCCACTAATCTCCTATGTGTGCCTTTATCAAATGCTTTCTGAAAGTCCAGGTACAATACATCCACTGGCTCTCCCTTGTCCATTATCCTGGTTACATCCTCAAAAAAGTTCAGAAGATTAATCAAGCGTGATTTCTCCTTCGTAAATCCATGCTGACCCGGACCAATCCTGCTACTGCTATCCAAATGTGCCGCTATTTCATATTTTATTATTAACTCCAGCATTTTCCCCACCACTGATGTCAGGCTAACTGGTCTATAAACTGGCATAACTTTTTTTAAATTTTGTTTTAAGATACATCCAGCAAGCTCACGCCAACCATCAATTATCCATTCACATTAGTTTCATTCCCTACATGCTAGGGATAATTTATAGTGGCCAATTGACCTACAAATCAACACTTTGGGATGTTGGAGGAAACCAGAGCATCCGGAGGAAACCCACACGGTCACAGGGAGAAGGTGCAAACTCCACATAGACAGCACCCGAGATCAGGATCGAATCAAGGTCTCTGGCGTTGTGAGGCAGCAGCTCTACCAGCCGTTTCATTGTGCTGCCCTGTTTCTGCTCTTATATTGTAATAAACAAAGATCCCCAAATGCTGTTTTACCATTTTATCTGCTATCTTTAAGAATCTCTGTCAATACAGTGCATTCAGAAATTATTCAGACCCCTTCACTTTTTCCACATTTTTTTACGTTATAGCCTTATTCTAAAATGTATGTATGTTTTTTTTTAAATTTGCATCATTCTACACACAATATCCCGTAATAAAATTGTGAAAATAGGTGTTTAGAAATTTTTGCAAAGTAATGAAAAAGAAATAAACTGAAATATTACATTTACATAAGTATTCACTCAGTACTTTGTTGAGGCATCTTTGGCTGCGATTACAGCCTCAAGTTCTCTTGGGTATGACGCTACAAGCTTGGCACACCTGTATTTGGGTAATTTCTCCCATTCTTCTCTGCAGATCCTCTCAAGCTCTGTCAGGTTGGATGGGGAGCATCGATGCACAGCTATTTTCAGGTCCCTCACAGAGATGTTCGATCGAGTTCAAGTCCGGGCTCCGGCTTGGCCACTCAAGAACATTCACAAACTTGTCACAAAGCCATTCCTATGTTGTCCATCGGGTTCTTGGTCACCTCCCTGACCAAGGCCCTTCTCCCCCAATTGGTTAGTTTGGCCGGGCGGCCAGCTCTATGAAGAATCCTGGTGGTTCCAAAAGTCTTCCATTTAAGAATGACTGAGGCCACTGTGCTCTTTTGGGACCTGCAATGCTGCAGAAATTGTTTTATATCCTTCCCCAGATCTGTGTCTCATGATAATCATGTCTCCAAGGTCTACAGACAATTCTTTTGTCTTCATGGCTTGGTTTTTGCTCTGATGTGCACTGTCAACTGTAGGTCCTTATGTAGACAAGTGTGTGCCTTTCCAAATCATGTCCAATCAATTTAATGAACCACTGGTGGACTCCAATCAAGTTGTAGAAATATCTCAAGGATAATCAATGGAAACAGGATGAAAATAAGCTCAATTTTGAGTGCCATAACAAAGGGTCTGAATACTTATGCAATTATGATATTTCAGTTATTTATTTTTAATTACCTTGCAAAAATTTCTAAACATCTGTTTTCGATTCTTCATTCTGGGGTATTGTGTGTAGATTGATGATAAAAAAATGTTTTAATCCATTTAAAAATAAGGCTGTAACGTAACAAAATGTGGAAAAGATGAAGAGATCTGAATATTTTCTGAATGCACTGTACACTCCAAGATCCATTACAAGATACACAATGGGAGCAAGTTCATGTAACTTGCAGGAGCCATCACTTTTCACAAATGCTGTCCAACCCATTTCACTTTATTTCAATCCCCACGTGAAAGGATGGAGCTCCTGGACAATAAACAACCAGTCCCATCTCACCATGCTCCCTCCCTCATTTTTCTCTCTCTCACAGGACTCCCTCCCTCAGAGGTGGCCATGATAAACATTGCAATAGTAGAACCAACAGGGGATAAAGCCATGAAACAGTAATAACTTTGCAATGCAATTCACATAAATCAATGATAGCATTGGACAAATTATTATTGGACAATCATGTGATCTGCTGGACTGATGCTATTTATTTTAAGTGGGAATATAATCAATATTCCAACATAAGAACATAAACAAAATCACACGAGTGGCAATCTGGCCCCCCAAGCTCAACCCACTATATATCAAAATTATGGGTGGTCTTCTATTAGGTTCGTGAATCAACCTGCACAACCCTAATCCTACCTTGGAAACAGACACAACAGTCCACTTCTTGTGCTACCAAGGACTTGTTATTTTTACATTTTTGCTTTCATGCTTTTTTTGCGCAGTCTTCTTTCTTTTAGAAATTGTGTGTGCAATGTATGTATAACATGTTTTCATGTGCTATCTGAGTCTATGTGCCTGTGATCCTGCTGCAAGCAAGATTTCTCATTATACTGTATCTCATTGTATTAGTGCACATAAGAAACTTGATTTACCTTGACCTCAGCTCAGTTTGACCTCAGCTCAGTTTTCCTGCACTATTCCAAAATCCCTTGACTCCCTTAATTTCCAAAAAATCATTGGGCCTTAACTGATACCGTACAATGGGAAAACAGAAGTTGATTTTGTAAGCTGTACACAAAACACCTCTATTGTCATTCAACAACAAATATAGTGATGAGAATGTCCACTGTTAATACGATTTATTCAGAGGCGTCACAGTGGAGCATTGGTAATGAGCACACACAGGAGATTTATTTATAGCTTTAGCTCAGAAGGCCAAGGGGGCTCACATATCCTCACCCACAAGTTGAATGATGGTCTCCCGCACCCTCCCTCCCTCTGCCTCACCATGCTGGTTATTTCCCATCTAATCCTTGTATAATTTCAGGAGATAAATAAATTAGCGTTACCTTTCTATTATGCACACCTCAGGAGGCTTGCATTTCAGTTAACTGCCTTTTTGTGCATAAATAGTAGAGCTCTCGCCATCCGTGGTGATGTCGCCGCTGCCGAAAGCCAGAACGCCATCCCCGCTCCGAGACGGCCCGCCACAGTATCAGCTCCGGGCCGCCGCCCCAGCTCCAGGTCGCCGCCCCAGCTCCAGATCCTGCAGTCCCTGCGCCAGCTTCTGGTCCCGCAGTCGCTGCTCCAGGTCCCGCCGTCTCCCGCTCCGGGCCCGCTCGTGGGCAGAAAAAAGGAGAGCTTCCCTGCCCCTCTCCATGCGCTGCCCCACTCCCTGAACCATATAACAATAACCATATAACAATTACAGCACGGAAACAGGCCATCTCGGCCCTACAAGCTATGGTTGTGCTTCATTGCTAGGCTGCCTGGGGTGATGCCTTAATGTGGCGCTGTTCCACTTGCAACAAATACCAGTATCTATGCAACATTCAGCTGTCCCTTCAGACAACATTTTATTACACTGCTTCAAATATCTTTCTGGTCAATTCCATGTTTTTGTGATGGAATGTTACCACTTTACCATTATGGGTTTATTGACCGCATTGTACTGCAAGTGCGGAATGCAACAATGCTACAATGCACCAAGAATTGCTGAAATTCAATGTGTCGGCATTATTAGTAACACTACAGGCAGTACAGAGAGCAAGAGAGATAGTGTTGCATTTCCCATGACACTATCTGTTAGACTTGGCTGCTATTTTTCAAATGAAACACAATGGTTCATTAAAAAGAGTGTTGGTGTTGAATTTGCTTTGAGGGTTATCAGTCAGCAGTGCGATGTGTATCCCTGAACTCCAGTGCAATTGTCCCTGCTAACTGTTAAAAGAAAGATCAACAGATTCCTCCCCCTCCTCCTCCTCCTACCCCAGTCGTGAGCTCACCCAACAATGGCATTCGCATTACACTGGTTGCACCTAGAGGTTGCTTGATTGCAACTCCTCCCTTCCTGAGGGAGGGGAAGCAGATAGGGAATTATTGTTCTGTGCAGTTGGAGCATTGTTTCAAAGCATTCCACCACAGCAGGAAACATATTGCTCCAGTTTTAGTAACCCCAAGTTCAACAATACTGCATATGATTAAACAA
The DNA here is from genome assembly GCF_028641065.1 of Leucoraja erinaceus. Taxonomy (NCBI): domain Eukaryota; kingdom Metazoa; phylum Chordata; class Chondrichthyes; order Rajiformes; family Rajidae; genus Leucoraja; species Leucoraja erinaceus. The sequence goes on from NC_073378.1 coordinate 99,687,185, forward strand.
GACGTTCTCAACACAGGGGGATGTTTAAATTATACAAGATTAAAATGGGATTATTTTAATGGATTAAAGATCTAAAATATTTTAATGATTAAAAGCTCCTGAAAGGAAGAGCATCACATCTCATATAATTTATTAATTTCCCACATTCCTGTTATTATTAGCACCATGTATGTCAATTATTTATCTTTGACTCCCAGGCCCAAATTTAATTGACTCCCCATATCCACTTGTTTAAGAAAGAACTGCAGATGCTGGAAAAATCAAAGGTAGACTAAAAGCTGGAGAAACTCACCTGGTGAGGCAGCATCTATGGAGTGAAGGAATTGGCGATGTTTCATAGATTAATCCACTTAATCACTTAGGATGCTTTCTTACATTTATATAACATTTTCCGACTTTCCCTCTACTACTATTCCCTTGCTCCTGGTGGTGTTTGGCTTCAGTTGAATTGGGGAGAGAGTTAGTGTTATTGACCAGCAAGATCAGCAAAGCAACACTCAACAATAAAGAGCTAAGAAGAAAATAAATAGACTTGAATTTAGTGAGTTGGGAAAAGCTGCAGCAAAAAAAACCCAATAAAAGTCTACAAATCTTCACAAAATAATTAATTTCCTTAATTAGTTTTCCATTGCTGATAATATTAAATTTAAGAACATTGAATAACTATGTAATCATGTAACACTCACATCCTAATGGTATTGGGAAGGAGAAATTCAATTAGCAGAAAAATGTCAAGGAGTGATGTAGTTCTTTAAACCACAGCCTTACTTTGTTTCATCTAATAATAATGCCAGATATGACCAGTCTTGAAAAAAAAAGAAAGCTATTAACCAAATATGCACTATAATGCATGCACTACTTGTGACACATTCAAGTAACATTAAAGAGAGACACAAAATGCTGTAGTAACTCAGTGGGACAGGCAGCATCTCTGGAGAGAAGGAGTGGGTGACATTTCGGGCCGAGACCTTTGATCGTAACATAAATAGTGGTGACGTTAAGAAGTTTCTCACAGTAAAACATATAATCAATTTTCAGAAGGTCGTCTAAAATTACAACAGGATCTAGGGAATTGGGCCAAGAAATTGCACATCAAATCTAACCTGGATTTATCAAGCGCGAGGTGTTGCATTTTGGTAAATTAAATCAGCGAAGGAGTAAATTAAACCATAGTAAATGGTAGGGCACTGAAGAGCATTGTAGAACAGCGAGATTTACGGGTACAGGTACGTGGTTGTTTAAAAGTGGTGACACAGGTGGACAGGCTGGTGAAGAAGGCATTTGCCTTCATCAATCAGGGCACTGAGCTCTGTATAACTTTGATGTTAAGTAGGTTAGAGAGACTTCTACCGCACTGATGACTAATGCATTTACTAAGGATACTTTAGACCCAGGAGTTGTCCTGAAATAACATGAATTACAATGGTGTGTGACGTCAAGCCAAATTAAGCTTATTTTTAAAGGTTCTGGATACTGAGCAACAGATAAATTCCCCATAGATGTCATTAAAACACAATTTAAATTGAGGCTTTTTAAATATATGGAGTAAAAATAAATCATGTGTGAATATTGTTAAAGTGCAATAAATTAACAATTCATTTGTTACACTCTGTGCAATGCAGAGGCTGCATTCTGAGCTGATATTTTTGAAGTTATATGTAACATAATGACATCCTGAAGACAGAATGTGAAACTCATTGTTCTGTTAAAACCAGAAGTGCGTGTGCAACATGCTCAACCTTGACTTTCGGGATCTGTTCAAACAAAAAGTGGTAAGGTTGTAATTGGATCTTCACTTCTGAATCCAAGGCCGGTGCCAGCGCTCTGTAATATAACTCCCTGATGATAAGACTACATCCCACCTGGAAATCTTACGTCATGTGTAAACTCAGGCGACTGCTGGTAATTTATCTCTTGGTCAATGGTGCTGAACAAACATATCGTAGTAGTTCCACGTTTCACTCCACCTCTGCATTTCGGAAACAGAATTTGGACTTTCAGCCTCTGACTGAGAGTCCCTTATTCAGCAAATAACCTTTCGAAAACGTGAGGTTTCTGAAGAAGGGTTTCGGCCCGAAACGTTGCCTATTTCCTTCGCTCCATAGATGCTGCTGCACCCGCTGAGTTTCTCCAGCTTTTCTGTGTAACTTTCGAAAACGTGACTTCAGTACGTGTAGGATCACTGAATTCTCAATGATTTGCTGAGTCCAGTATTCACATTTTAAAACGTTATATTCAAGCACAACAGTTATACGACATCCGAGCAAAGCATTAAAATACCTGCAGACCTTAACTAAAAACTGAACATATCCTAACTAACAAAACAAAGAAACTATGGAACGGTCACTAAAGGACTGAAGACTGTACATGACTAGAGACAAAAGACACTCACCTAACACTTTCACAGAACAGGCACAGAATGCGCTGCTGAAAAGCAATCTTCCTTATCTATTTGGGTGATTGATGTCCTTGAATACACCTATCCAGGATGAGAGCCGCAGGGATTAAATCGCTATGTAAGTGGCCAACACCTCACTGTTCATAGCTACTCTCTGTGAAGTCGAGTACAAAGATACTTCCAGAGTAGATAGACATAAAAGCTGGAGTAACTCAGCGGGTCAGTCAACATCTCTGGAGAAAGGGAATAAGTGATGTTCCAGGTCGAGAAGTAGGCTCTTGACACAGAACATCACCTGTTACTTTGTCTGACCCGTTGAGTTACACCAGCTTTTTACATCTATCTACTCTGGAAACATAGAAACATAGAAATTAGGTGCAGGAGTAGGCCATTCGGCCCTTCGAGCCTGCACCGCCATTCAATATGATCATGGCTGATCATCCAACTCAGTATCCTGTACCTGCCTTCTCTCCATACCCCCTGATCCCTTTAGCCACAAGGGCTACATGTAACTCACTCTTAAATATAGCCAATGAACTGGCCTCAACTACCTTCTGTGGCAGAGAATTCCAGAGATTCATCACTCTCTGTGTGAAAAATGTTTTTCTCATCTCGGTTCTAAAGGATTTCCCCCTTATCCTTAAACTGTGACCCCTTGTTCTGGACTTCCCCAACATCGGAAACAATCTTCCTGCATCTAGCCTGTCCAACCCCTTAAGAATTTTGTAAGTTTCAATAAGATCTCCCCTCAATCTTCTAAATTCTAGCGAAGTATCTTTGTACTCGACTGCACAGAGACACAGCTTTTGCAGCCTCCTGTCTTATTAGAAATTACAATCCTGGGAGTCCACAGAATAATGTTCCACATTCCAAAATGGCAACCATAGTGAATCCATTCTCTGCAGGACGCTAATTCCATCAATGATGTGTAGGCTGCCACAACGGGTAACATAAGAGTTGAACTGTCTCCAAATTACCACTTATCTACATAAAGGCAAAATAAAAACATCCAGCATTCATTTCAAAAGGATGGTTGCACTGGAGAAATGTCATTAATTTTTTTGTGGAGGTGACAAAAAGTGAAACTGCAGTAGATATAGTAGAGGGACCAGAGGTCGTAAAATCAAGGAAGACGATTAAAAACTAGTTTTAAGTAAGAACCAGAGTGGGAATAAAACATGTTACTTCCTAATGAACAAAAAAAAGATAGAAAAATACAGCACAAGAACAGGCCCCTCAGCCCACAATGTCTGTGCCGAACATAATGACAAGAAGAACTAATCTCATCTGCCTGCACTGGACCAATTTCCTTCTATTCACTGCAAATTTATGGGCCTATCAAAAAGCCTCTTAAACACCACTATCATACCTGCCTCCCATCACCTTCCATGTAAAACACTTGCCCCAGCAAATCTCCTTTAAACTTTTCCACTCTCAAAAGCTATCGGGTTCTAAACATTCTTACCCTGGAAAAAGGTTCTGACTCTCTACCCGTTCTATGCCTCGTATAATTTTCTAAACTTCTACCAGGTCTCCACTCAGGTTCTGGAATTCCAAAGAAAATAATCCAAGTCTGTCCAATCTCTCTTTATAGCTAATACTCACTAACCCAGGCAGCATTCTTGTTACCCTCGTACGCACCTCTCCAAAGCCTCCACATGCTTTGTGTAAAGGGGTAAATGTGAAGTTGCATTGCCTTGGGCTGGAGAAGGCTCCAGAGATGCTGCCTGTCCTGCTGAGTTAATTCAGCTTTTTGTGTCTATCTTCTGTTTAAACCAGCTTCTGTAGTTCCTTCCTACACAGAGTTTAGAGTGTTTTTGTGCTTCATCAGTTTAAGATAAGAACACTGATAATTTACTAGCTTCTGTTTGATGGTAATGATGTGGTATTGCAGGAAATTACTCTCTGAAATGGCGTGTTAATTGTATTATCCATACCAATCACAAGAAACTGTATGCGTCTCATCTTTTGGAAAGTGTCAAAATCCCTATTGAAACATTTGGAAAATAAAATTCATGGTGTCAAATGGTTCTGAATAATTGGGGAAGAAAAATGGATCCCAGCAGAGGCCAAAGGGTCGATGGGCCAAATGGTCCATTCCTGCTACTATGTCTTATGGTCTAAGGAAAGAATAGTCAATTAGAACCAATGACTAATATGAAATACACTGTTTGAAAATTTTAAGGTAAAGATGTTTCATTGACCATTTGGGTGTATTCGCTTGAGGGAGAAGGGAAGGAAAACTAAAACCAGAGCTCACCAGATGACCAAAAAAAATTGAGAAAAACACAGCAGGAGAAAAAGAGCAAGGAGATCACTGGAATTTTTGAAGGGAAAACAAAAAGTAAATAAGGAGTCATAAAGGGAGCATGGGAAAGAATGGCACCATATATAAAGAAGGAATCCAAAGATATTCCATGGGTGTGTAAATAAGAATAGTTTGTAAGAAGAAAGAAGGGAACAATCAGAGAATAAGAAAGAAATGTACTCACAGATTCAGAGGACAGACCCCGCTCATAGGTTTATAAGTTGTAGGAGCAGAATTAGGCCATTCACCCCATCAAATCTACTCTGCCATTCAATCATGGCCAATCTATCTTTCCCTCTCAACCTCAATCTCCTGCCTTCTCCTCATAACCCCTGACACCTATATGAATCAAGAATCTATCAATCTCCACCTTAAAAATATCCTTTTAGCTGATGTATCGAACAGTAATTTCTTTACCAAGGAATATAGACATGAAAGATTCTGAATAATCTAAAATTTGGAAGGAGGTACCAGAAAGCAGAACTGCAATTAAAGTGGATAAACCATCTAGACCAAACACCTGTGGTTGCCGAGGGGAGTAAAGAGGCCCTGGCCGTCATCTTGCAAATGTATAGATTCATGGATTGTGCCTGAGGACTGGAAACATCTTGTTCTGAAACAGTGTTGGGATAAACCCTGTAATTATAGACCTGTCAGTTTAATCTTGGTCGGGGGGAGGGTTTGAGATACAATAATCAAGGTCAGAATTAGTAACAACTTAGGCATGATTAAAGAAAACCAGCGTGGATTTATTGCAGGCAAATTCTTTCTTATCAGCTTGAGAAATATTTTTTGTGAGTGAAGTAACAGGCGAGGATCAATGAGGAATATGTGGTTGATGTGGCACATACAGAATCTTAAAAGGTATCTGATAATGTGCCACAACAATTTTGAAGACTGTAGAATAATGCAGTCATGAACAAAAAATTGACAGTAATAGAAAATACAGGGAGCAATGGGAAAAATTTGTATTGAGATTAAAGGGAATGTTAGGAATTCACCAGCGATTGAATTTAATTCAGATGATTGAAGGGATTACAGTGGAATTCACCAGAGAGCAGTACCAGGACTACTGCTTTTTTAAAATCAGTGACTTGAATTTGGATGCACAGAATGCAATTTTCTGATCTGCAGATTTCACAAGACAGGATAGCATTGTGATTTTTTTTAGAAGTAATAGACTTCTGGGAGATAATGATTAGTTATTGGAGTGAACAGATGGGCAACAGAAGAAAATTATCTTTGAGGAATGTGAGCCATTACAATTTCATAGGAAAAATGAGAGGCAGCAACATAAACTTGAGGGTACAACTTGAAAAATGGTACATAAGAAGAAATATTTCATGATATAACAGGCAATATTTGCTAAAAGTGCTAGGGCAGCTGGACAAAGTGGAAAGAAAAGCAAATGAGATCCTGAGATATGTAAATACAAGCAAATAGCTGGAGCAAGGAAGTCATGATGAATCCTTCCACCACAGCCAAAATACAGTGTCCGCTTCTCGGCACTGCACTACAGGGTGGATGTAAAGGCTTTATTGAAGGATATAAATGATTTACTGAAATGATTCCAAGGATGAGGGACTTTGGTTTGGTGGAAAGACTTTGGAACAAAGGAGATGTGGGTAGTTGGGGGTGTGATGGAGGTATTTGGAATCATGAACATTGTAGATAGAGCAGATAGAGAGAAACTGTTCACAAGAATCAAGGGACTGATAATGAATGTAGTTTCATAGCATTTAAGGCAGGGTGCAGGCCACCACATTCAATTTCATAGCATTTCAGGCAGAGTGCAGGCCACCACATTCAATTTCATAGCATTTCAGGCAGAGTGCAGGCCACCACATTCAATTTCATAGCATTTCAGGCAGAGTGCAGGCCACCGCATTCAATTTCAATTTCATAGTATTTCAGGCAGAGTGCAGGCCACCACATTCAATTTCATAGTATTGCAAGCAGAGTGCAGGCCACCAAATTGCCAAACTCATTGCATTGTCATTAAGGGCTAACAAATCATTTATTGCAAGTATATTGCAGACTCGCTGTTCAGTTGATTCACAGCTTAGAAGAAGAAAGCTAAAAGAAGATATGAGGTTTCTTTGGCAAGTAAGGTGAAAGTAAATCCAAAGGGTTTCTACAGCTATATTAATAGCAAAAGGATAACGAGGGATAAAATTGGTCCATTAAACAATCAGAGTGGACAGCTATGTGCAGAGCCAAAAGAGATGGGGGATATATTGAACAATTTATTTTCTTTGGTATTCACCAAGGAGAAGGATATTGAATAATTTGAGGTAAGGGAAACAAGTAGAGTGGCTATGGATACTAAGAGGATCAAAGAAGAGCAAGCACTGACACTTTTGAAAAATATAAAAGTGGATAAGTCTCCAGGTCCGGACAGGATATTCCCTAGGACATTGAGGGAAGTTAGTGTAGAAATAGCAGGGGCTATGACAGAAATATTTCAAATGTCATTGGAAATGGGAATGGTGCCGGAGGATTGGCGTACTGCGCATGTTGTTCCATTGTTTAAAAAGGGTTCTAAGAGTAAACCTGGCAATTATAGACCTGTTAGTTTGACGTCAGTGGTGGGCAAATTAATGGAAAGGATACTTAGAGATAATATATATAATCATCTGGATAAACAGGGTCTGATAAGGAACAGTCAACATGGATTTGTGCCTGGAAGGTCATGTTTGACTAATCTTCTTGAATTTTTTGAAGAGGTTACTAGGGAATTGATGAGGGTAAAGTTGTGCAAGTTGTCTATATGGACTTCAGTAAGGCCTTTGACAAGGTTCCACATGGAAGGTTGCTTAAAAAGGTTCAATTGTTGGGTATTAATAGTGGAGTAGCAAGATGGATTCAACAGTGGCTGAATGGGAGATACCAGAGAGTAATGGTGGATAACTGTTTGTCAGGTTGGAGGCCGGTGACTAGTGGTGTGCCATGGGGATCTGTGTTGGGTCCACTGTTGTTTGGCATATACATCAATGATCTGGATGATGGGGTGGTAAATTGGATTAATAAGTATGCAGATGATACAAAGATAGGTGGTGTTGTGGATAATGAAGTAGATTTTCAGTTTCTTTGTTGAACTAAATTAAGGCGCATGTTGCAATCAAAAGCGCTTGAACAATTGGTTGCGAAGGTTTAGGGAGGACTTGATAGAGGTCTTTAAAATTATGAGAGGGATAGACAGAGTTGACATAGATAAGCTTTTTTCATTGAGAGTAGGGAAAATTCAAATAAGAGGACATGATTTGAGAATTAAGGGACAAAGGTTTAGGGGTAACATGAGGGGGAACTTCTTTACTCAGAGAGTGGTAGCTGTGTGGAATGAGCTTCCAGTGGAAGTGGTGGAGGCAGGTTCGATTTTATAAATTAAAAATAAATTGGATAGGCATATGGACAGGAAAGGAATGGAGGGTTATGGTCTGTGTGCAGGTAGATGGGACTGAGAGTAAGTGTTCGGCATGGACTAGAAGGGCCGAGATGGCCTGTTTCCGTGCTGTAATTGGTATATGGTTAATTCCAGTTGTGGAAGCTCCTTTACGATCTTCCAGAGTGACTGACTAACATCCAGGCATCCGGGGTTTTATAGTCCTGCCCCCCCCCCCGGAAGGGGCGTTACCTTCATCGTGGTGATTGACAGGCGAGAGGACCAACCAGCTGATCTCAAGATTTTTAAAAAACTCATAACAATTTTTATTTTTCATCAATGGGAAAAATCTGCAGAGCTTTCTCAGCGGAAGATGCTCAAAAATAATAGCGATATATGGAAGCCTTTTTTTCTAAAATCAATATACAGCACAGACAGGAAGTGGTCAAGATGACACTTTTAGTTATATAGATATTTTAGAAATAAATCATGCAGTTATAATACGTGTTATTCTCAGGTAAGTTATCTGATAGCACATCCATCACAGTAGTTGTAAATGTAAATCTTGCACCATTTTTTTTAACATATATAAACTTGAATGAATACCTCCTATGCACGCATACACTCAAAAAATCTGATGAAGTGTCTCGACCTGAAAAGTCACCTTTTCTTTTTATCCAGAAATGCTACCTGACCCGCTGCATGGTAAATTATTCTTCATCAGTACATAAGTGGCAGAATCTGGAAGGGTTGAAAAAAGAACTTAGACTAGTACAACACAGAAGAAGGGTCTCAATCCAAAATGTCACCCATTCCTTCTCTGCAGAGATGCTGCTTGTCCCACTGTTACTATTCAACTTGCATTGTCCACACCAAACATGATGCCAAGGTAAACTCCTCTTCCTGCACATTATCCACATCCCTCCATATCCCGCATATACTGTATATGTCCCTTCCTAAAATCCTCTCAAATGACATTATCGTACGTCCCCTCACTGCCACCCTGGCAATGCTTTTCCAGCACTCACAACACTGTGGAAAAACACACATTTTTTCCCACAGCCTACTTAAATCCTGCCAATTTAACCTTAAATCTATGCCCTCTTGTCTTTGCAATTTCCACCCTGTGTAAAAAGGTTCTGACTCTACCCTATCCATACCTTTCATAATTATCAAAAGTTATCAAATTATCAAATTCAGCAGCTCAGGAGAACATGGATAGCCAACTGTTCAGGTTGAGATCCTTCTTTTGTGTATTAACCAGCATCTGCAGCTCTTTGTATTTACTATCTATCTATCTATCTATCTATCTATCTATCTATCTATCTATCTATCTATCTATCTATCATATTACTAAAACTCTGTTCTTGACCGGTTTTGGCGATCTGTGCTGCGATTTCTGAGAGATTGCCGCCACCTATGGTCGTCATTTTTGGCCACCTTGCTCAGAGGCCCCCCTCCGCCGCATGTGTGATGAGGATTTTTCCCGTTGATTAAAAATGACAGAGATATTAATGTTTTTACAAAATTCCCCATTCTCTCTGCTGCCCCTGCTGGCGGCAGGGGGGAGGGACTATAAAACCAGGAAGTAGTGTGCCTCAATCAGTGCCTGCAAGTTGGAGGAAGGCAGAGGGTCATGTTTCTCTGAGCTGTGAATAACACTGAACACATGTCTACTCAAATGTAAGTGCCCTTAGTGGTTCTAAAATGCTTGCAGAATGTGTTTATTGGTTCTAAAGCATGCAAAAAAATGTCTATTGGTTCTAAAGCTTGCAAAAAATATGTCTATTGGTTCTAAAGCTAGCAAAATGTGTCTCTATTGGTTCTAAAGCTTGCAAAAAAATGCCTATTAGTTCTAAAGCTAGCAAAAAAACTACTTACTGCCAATTGTGGCTTGAAGTTGAAAGGCATTACTTACTGCAAATGGTGGCATGAAGTTGAAAGACACTACTTACTGCAAATGATGGCTTGGGTGCTTTGGCTTGCAGTTGAAAGGCAGTACTTACTGCAAATGGTGGCTTGGGTGCAATGGCTTGAAGTTGAAAGGCATTACTTACTGCAAATGGTGGCATGAAATTGAAAGGCACTACTTACTGCAAATGGTGGCCTGAGGTTGAAAGGCACTACTTCCTGCAAATGATGGCTTGGGTGTGGCTTGAAGTTTAAAGGCACTACTTACTGCAAATGGGGGGCGTGGGTGCATTGGCTTGAAGTTGAAAGGCACTTTTACTGCAAATGGTGGCTTGGTTGCTTTGGCTTGAAGTTGAAAGGCATTGCTTACTGCAAATGGTGGAATGAAGTTGAAAAGCACTACTTACTGCAAATGGGGGGCGTGAGTACATTGGCTTGAAGTTGAAAGGCATTGCTTACTGCAAATGGTGGAATGAAGTTGAAAAGCACTACTTACTGCAAATGGGGGGCGTGAGTGCATTGGCTTGAAGTTGAAAGGCACTACTTACTACAAATGGTGGCATGAAGTTGAAAGGCACTACTTACTGCAAATGGTGGCATGAAGTTGAAAGACACCACTTACTGCAGATGGTGGCTTGGGTGCTTTTGGCTTGAAGTTGAAAGCACTATTTACTGCAAATGGTAGCTTGGGCGTGGCTTGAAGCTGAAAGACCATTTACTGCAAATGGTGGCTTGGGAGCTTTGAAGTTGAAAGGCACAAATGATGGATTTGGTGGGGCTTAAGTTGAAAGGCATTACTTACTGCAAATGATGGATTTGGTGTGGCTTGAGTTGAAAGACAACACTTACTGCAAATAGTGGCATGAAGTTGAAAGGCACTACTTACTGCAGATGGCCACAAACTCTCCAACCACTTCCACCTCGTGTACCTCAGAGTCACACTCAACAGGACACTCTCTTTCAAAACCCACCTTCACAACACCAAAGCCAAGGTCAACACTCGCAACAACACCCTGCGCAAACTGGTAAACTCAAAGTGGGACGCTGATCCACCAACCATCCGTGCAACTGCCCTAGCCCTGTGCTTCTCCACAGCTGAATACGCGTGCTCAAGCTGGAGCCGCTCCCACCACACCAAACTGGTTGACACAGCCCTCAACGCCACCTGCCACATTATCACGGGATGCATAAAGACAACGCCAGTCCCGTGCCTCTATGCCCTAGCTGGTATTGCCCCCACCCCCCCCCCATATCAGACGACCCATCGTCGCCCAAGACGAGTGGAGAGCACAGGAGATCGATACCAGGCACCCCCTGCATGGCCACACAGCACCTCCACCCCGAATGAAATCTAGAGCCAGTTTCTTGCAGACAGTCCCACCTCTCCAGACAACCAAAGAAACAGCAAGGACCAACATCTGGAAAGATGAATGGAACCAGCTCAACACACGAGCCCACGGCTGGATGAAGAGAGGAATCATTCCGACTGAATGCCTCGCCAGCTGGCACGACCTCCCATTGCCAACCTGGAAGACCCTCAACAGATTACGAGTGGAGCAGGGGAGGTGCAAAGCACTTATGAAAGCATGGAACTACCAGGCAGAAGACACATGCAGCTGTGGAGCAGTACAGACAATGTCCCACCTACTGGAGTGTGACGACGCCCCCCCCAGTGCAGCCCCCAGGACCTGGCTGAACCGACCCGACCAGCTGTGACCTGCACCAGATACTGGCAGAACGACATCTGAGATTGCAACGGACTCGAAGAAGAAGACTGCAGATGGTGGCTTGGGTTCATTGGTTTGAAGTTAAAATGCATTACTTACTGCAAATGGGGGCGTGGGTGCATTGGCTTGAAGTTGAAAGGCAACACTTACTGCAAATGGTGGCATGAAGTTGAAATGCACTACTTACTGCAAATGGTGGCTTGGGTGCTTTGGCTTGAAGTTAAAAGGCACTACTATAAATGCACTTACTTCCTGTTTGCACTGTATATTGATTTTAGATAAAAACGCTACCACTTACGGCTGTGATTTTAGGCCATCTTACTCAGTCCCCATCCGCTGAGCAGATGCAGAGAATTCTTCCCTTCAATGAAAAATAAAAGTGTTATTAGTTTTTTTTTTTAAATGTTGAGAATCTCTCTCCTGTCAATTACTCCATGAAAGCCAAACCTTTTCCGGTGGGGGGGTCTAAAACCTGGAAGTGTGAGTTTGGTGTTTTGTGTGGGTTTTATGGTGGTTTCACCCTGCATCAAATGGTATGAAGCTGCACTTGAATTTGGTGGCCTTGCACCCTGCTAAAAATAGTAAGAAACTGCACTTGAATTTGGTGGCCTTATACTCTGCTTCAAATAGAATTTCAAGGAATAGCCGTGAGTCAACTACCAGCCCACGAGCCATGAGTGAGTTGCCAGCACAACAGGCTTGATTGACAGAGACGCCAGCCCAAGAATCCATTTGGCGCACAATTTGCATACTAGCCCTCTGGAAACCAGTCCCTTTAGCCCACAACACCTATACTAGAGCTCCAGAAAGCCCTCCCCCCCCCCCCCCCCCCCCAACTGGCCATCAATATTAGAATTGGTGGAGAGGTGGAATATTGCGTTGGATGACCAGCCCTCCTGTGTGATGCTGGGACCCAACGGGTCCCACTCAGTCTAATAATTATATATATTTCTGTCATGTCCCTCTCAGCCTCTAACACTTTAGAGAAATCAATCCATGTTTGTCCGATACTTCCTTGTAGCCAATAACCACTAACATGGTAAAAGTGCGGACAATGAAATATGGGATTAAAGTAGCATTGGTACACTTGAGTCAGTGAGGACTTGTCGGCTAAAAGGCATTTTGCTAAGTTGTACCACTGTCTCTGTAGATCTATCAAATATCTTTTAACATCATCAGCATTTAATCAGTCGCCTTCAGTTACAGCATGATAAAACAGATAAACCATTTATGCCGAAGATAGACATAAAATGCTGCAGTAACTTTTGCTGGTGAGAGATAAAATCTGGAGAGAGGTCTTGACCCGAAACATCACCCATTCCTTCTCTCCAGAGATGCTGCCAGTTCCACTGAGTTACTCCAGCATTTTGTGTCTATCTTTGGTTTAAAACAGCATCTGCAGTTCCTTCCTACATAAAACATTTTTTACTTTCAACTTTCCAGGTCAGAAGTGTTGATCAGAAAATCCGTTATTTTAAGACTGATTTTAAGCCAACAAGTTGTACATTTTTCTGAACCTGCTCTCACATCAATAATAGAAGCTGGGAACTACAAACGGGACAAAACAAGTAAACAAAAGCTTTCAGGAGTAACCCAGTAGTAGCACAATGTTATTTAGAAAAAAAGATAAGACAGCATAAAAGACTAAAAGGAATATTCAATGGTCAGATAAAGAATGGTAAAAGAATAGGGAACAAAAAGAGATCAAAGTATTAGGAGAATTGGAAAAAGCTGAGAAATCATGTGCACCTGAATAGTGTGTTAAATATACAACACACCGTGCCCCTTCTGAGATTCCACTTGCAGAATGCTATTGCCCAAACCCTAGGCCTCCAGCATAAAATAACAGACCATCGCCAGCTGTGTTTCACAGGTCTGCTCAGCACAATGTTTGGGGAGCCTAGATTAATAAATATGGAGAATAGGGTGAACAGGGCACTGATCAGTTCAGGGTGTGATCATTGCAGTAAATTGGTCCTTGATTCAAACTTAAGTATTGAGGTAAGGAGATTCATAAAAGGATCACATTCAAGTTGTGGTGGATGGGACTGGCGGGAGAGCTGAGTTTGGAATTTGCAATGAACCTGTTGGTTCCCACTCAGCCACATTCCGTTTGAGCCTTGCTGGAGCAATGTACGCTTTCATTTTTCCAGTATAGAGAGTCTAGAATGAGAGGGCACAGGTTTAGGGTGAGAGAGGAAATATTGAAAGAGACCTTGTGGCAGGCAATGGGTGGACACGGGTTATGATGGGTGGGGGGGTTGTTTATAGGCAGATGGTTAAAACATTTTTTTATTAGTGGCACAGCGGTAGAGTTGCTGCCTTGGTGTCAGAGACCCAGGTTTGATCCTGACTATGGGTGCTTGTCTGTACGGAGTTTGTATATTCTTCCTGTAATCTACGTGGGTTTTCTCTGAGATCTTTGGTTTTGTCCCACGCTCCAAAGACATACAGGTTTGTAGGTTAATTGGCTTGGTATAAATGTAACTTGTCCCTGGTGTGTATAGGATAGTATTAATGTGCTGGGATCACTGGTTGGCGAGGACTCGGTGGCTCGGAGGGCCTGTTTCCATGCAGTATCTCTGTATTAAACCCGATGGACAATTTATTCACATGGAAGGTGGTGTGTATATGAAATGAGCCGACCGAGGAAAGTACAGTTGTGATATTTGGTTGAGATTTGGACAGGTACATGTATTGAAGAGGTCTTTAGAGTTATGGGCCAAACACAGGCAAATGAGGCCAGCTGGTCAGTGTGGATGACTTGGGCTGAAGGGTTTTGAGCCTGGTTCAATACTTGGTCATGTACACCTCCTCTAGCTTTGTCTACTGTATCCAGTGTTCCCAATGTGGCCTCCTGTATATTGGCAAGATGAAGCGTAGACTCGGTGACCATTTTGGTGACTGCTTGTGCTCGGTTTGCCAAGACCTACTGGGCCTCCTGGTTTCTAACCATTGTAGCTCTTTCCCCTTCCCACACTGACCTTTCTGCCCTGGGTATCCCCCATTGCCAGAGTGAGGACACATGCAAACTAGAGGAACAGCAGCTCATATTCTACTTGGGTAGCTCATTACCCGACAATATAAACATTTAATTCACCTATTATTGGTAACCTCTAATAACCCCTCTTCTCTTTTCCTCCCCCACACACCTCCTTTTGCACTCTCACCTATTTCACCCCTCCCCCTCCTCTGCACAATTGTCAACTCTTCAAGCTTGTCATATTCATACAGCATGGAAATAGGCCCTTTGGCCCAATGTATGATGCTGACCAACATCTATACCAGCATCACCAGTCTGAGTTTGGCCCATTCCTTCTAAATCTTTCCTATCCATGTATCTGCCCAAATGCATTTTAAATGTTGTGATAGTACCTGCCTCAACTACCTCCCCTGGCAGCTTGCCCCTCTGGTCCCTATTAAATTGTTCCCTTCTCACCTTAAACTTATGTCCTCTGGTTTTTGAGTCCCCTACTATGGGTAACATATAACATTCTTAAGGGATTGGGCAGGTTAGATGCAGAAGGAGTCCAGAACCAGGGGACACAGTTTAAGAATAAGGGGTAGGCCATTTTGGACTGAGAAGAGGAAAAATGTTTTCACCCAGACAGTTGTGAATCTGTGGAATTCTCTGTCACAGAAGGCAGTGGAGGCCAATCCACTGGATGTATTATAGATAGAGTTAGATATAGCTCTTGGGGCTAACAGAATCAAGGGATATCGGGAGAAAGCAGGAATGGGTACGGATTCTGGATGATCAGCCATGATCATATTGAATGGGGGTGCTGACTCAAAGGGCTGAATGGGGAATAGATCATTGTTTATTTTGCCACATCACCAGCAGTTTTCCAGGGCTTTGATCAAGGCTTATGGGAAAACAAGCATCTATGGAGAGATTACAGAATTAATGGGTCAAATTCAAACTAGCAGCGAAAAGCTATTTAAGATGTGGCAAACCTGGGGAAGTAGAGACTAAAAGGAAAGGATTTTGCTAAGGTGAGGACGGGAGGAAACAAATGATACAAAAATGAGGAGGTTGGTAAAGCAATGCACCAGAAAGAACTGGATCAGGAGGGATTGTAAATGAGGTCAAATAGATCCATGAAATTACAACCCACTTTATCACAGGCCTCTTTCCATTCTGCTCATCTTAAAACTTTTCATAAAAAACTTAGGAAGAAGGCCATTCAGTCCATTGTGTCCATGCTGACTCTGTGTAAGAACAATCTACATATTAGGATAGCAAGTTTTGGGACAAATGCAGGCAGGAGGGACTAGTGTAGATAGGGCATTTTGGTTGGCGTGGGCAAGTTAGGTCAAAGGGCTTGTTCCCATGCAGTATGACTCTATGATGATGTGCCCTCTCTACAAGCCCCTGCATTTGTTCCCTTTCAGCTTCTGACATGTTCACTATTGAATATCATGATTAACTCCACTAACACTACTGATTTTTGCAGTCCATTTATATATTTACTACGTTTCATCTGCCCTTGTGGTGTAGAAGTCGGCTCATTGAGTGAATTGCAACCTCTCAGAACAAATATATTAATGTTATTCCCTTATTTCTCTGTATCTTATTTCGCTCTACACAAAGAATATTTTAGAGTATCCCAATCAATTTGCTAATCAATATGGTTTTGAGCTGAAAGAAAAAATTGGAACACCCAGGGGGTGCTCTAATCATTGCAAGCCTTACAGGAGCAGCATTTTAAGCCAGGACCAAACAAGTTTTAGTTTACAGATACAGTGTGGAAACAGGCCTTTGAGTCCATGCTGACCAGCGATCACCTGCACACTACTTTAATCCTACAACCTAGGGACAATTATCAGAAGCCAATTAACCTACAAACCTGCATGTCTTTGGGGTGTGGGATGAAACTGGAGCATCCAGAGGAAAATCCACATGGTCACAAGGAGAATGTTTTAACACCATACAGACAGCAACAATAGTCAGAATTGAACCCAGGTCTCTGGCGCTATAAGGTTGCATCCATATGGCTATGCCATTGTGCCACCACAATGAAGGAGCTATGAGACAGCAGCATTTCCTAACCAAGTTGCTGTGCTAACCTAACCACCTGTGTACCATAAGGAATTTCTTCTTGCTTCTATTTACAAATAACTTCTCTCTAGTTTTGATGAAATGCCATCAACCTGAATATTTACTCCGTTTCCCTTCCCATGGGTATTGCCTGAGCTGTTGAGTATTTTCAGCATTTTGTTTTCCTTCAGGTTTCACACCATATAACCATATAACAATTACAGCACGGAAACAGGCCATCTCGACCCTTATAGTCCGTGCCGAACACGTATTCTCCCCTAGTCCCATATACCTGCGCTCAGACCATAACCCTCCATTCCTTTCCCATCCATATAACTATCCAATTTATTTTTAAATGATAAAAACGAACCTGCCTCCACCACCTTCTGCAGTGTTTTGCTTTTGGAATGAGTACTCTGATAGTGGCAGCAAAACATACCATCCATGCAAACTCAGCGCAAATGCTCATGCATATTAAATCTGCCCAACACGACCAGTAACACCATCCAACTCCACTACGATGATCAGAGGTCACCTTATATCCTAGCTTAGCATTGGGTGGTACAGCAAGAAACTTGCTGCAGATGGGTCGGATAATAGTACATTCCAGACATTGTGCCAAGTGACACTGAGCTAATATTAAACAGCTCTGATCAGGTGATCTACTGTGATGAGATGATGACCAGAACAAGGGGGTCACAATTTTCCAGAACAAGGGGTCACAGTTTTCCAGAACAAGGGGTCACAGTTTAAGGATAAGGGGGAAATCTTTTAGGACCGAGATGAGAAAAACTTTTTTCACACAGAGTGGTGAATCTCTGGAATTCTCTGCCACAGAAGGTAGTTGAGGCCAGTTCATTGACTATATTTAAGAGTCAGTTAGATGTGGCCCTTGTGGCTAAAGGGATCAGGGGGTATGGAGAGAAGGCAGGTACAGGGTGAGTTGGATGATCAGCCATGATCATATTGAATGGCGGTGCAGGCTGAAGGTCCGAATGGCCTACTCCTGCACCTAATTTCTATGTTTCTATGATAAAGAAGATCGATGGAGTTGTAAGGAACTGCAGATACAGACATCTTGATCAAAACACAAAGTGCTGAAGCAACTCAACGGGTTAGGCAATATCTCAGCAGGAAATGGACAGACAATATTTCAGGCAGGGACCCTTCTGCAGACTGATTGCAGTAGGAGAGAGACAGGTGGAAAAGAGAGGTGGGGGCAGGACCAAGCCTCATTAGTGATAGATGGATATGGGTGAGGAGGAGGTTGATTGGAAGGTTGTGGAGTAAGTGATAAAGGCTGGAGGTGAAAAGGATACAAGAGGATTGAAATATTAATTGAAATATAAAAGAAATGCATATAGGTGGTAAGGAACTGGGAGGGGGTGGATGAAAATAGAATTATAAATGGAAAAGGAGGAACTTGAGAATGGAAGATGAGTGCAGGAAGGAGGGGTGAAAGAAATTGGTGGGAGAAATGGGTCCCCACTGGTGTGGGAGGGAGCACAGGAAAGAGAGATGGGATTAGAGAGAATCAATATCCCGGTGAGGTGTGTGTATCCTCAGTGACGTGTGTGTAGGCTGATATTCCCAACCATGAAGACAATAGAACAGAAATGTTGGAGTTAGATTTGTGTATGGGCTTGTGTTTGAGATGGTTATTAAAATTGATACAAATTGCCAGCGTGTCTGGAAACTAGCTCCAAAACACTGATTTCTGAACTTAACTCAGATGTAATTTGATCCATGATTATAATCCACTCCTGGGAGGTTGATCACAGTTTAGAATGTGAGAAAACATGTGCAAGATTTGAACTAATTTAAATTTAACTCGGCACAGAAGAGATACATAAAGATATGGTTGGAGGTTCTACAGGGGTCATTTTAGCTGCCATCACTTCACAGGAATTTATATGCAAACGGGAGATTTGATGTCTTACCTCCTCAACAGCATGCAAAAATTGAGAATGGGAATCAAATTGAAGCAACACAACCCCATTCCAGAAACGCCTCACACAAAAAGACGAAGGAATCCTAGTGAACATACAAATGTTCTGGCTTAATATCGGTATTGCTGATAGAACCTGTCTTGCACCTGACAATGGGGAAAATCTTACACATCCTGATATCAGGCAGCAGAAACAAGGCAAAAGAACCAACCAGCAAAAAGAGTTAACAATTTTAACAAGTGGGTTTGGGGGAACTAGGCTCATCCAGATTTTAAAAGGAAATCAATTGATCTCCAGAAGCCTAATCTAGGACCTAATCTTTCAAACACCTCTCCTTTCCTAATCATTGCCTGCAGTCCAACCAACACCTCACTTTGTAATTGTGCTACCATTGGGCAGGAGCTGATTCAGGGACAGCTATCATTTTAAACCACCTGATTCTGGGACGGCTATCATTTTAAACCACCTGATTCAGGGACAGCTATCTTCCTTAAACTATCAGGTTCTTCAACCAATCTGCATATCCCTAATCTTACCTCAGCAATAGAACACCATAGACAACATTTTGCATGACACACAGCCCTAAGGCATTCAACGAGCCTGTTTGTCAGATGTCCATCAATAATGAATTAATTCAATGAGGTTCTGGCATTGGCATTTAAATCAATGCCTTGTCATATTCTTCACCTTTATCTGAATCACACTGCTGCTCCCCCCCCACCCCCCTCTACTGTACCAGGTGCAAGGGCTCTGCCATTCTTACATTACATTCCCAAAAAGGAGATGGAGAACGAGAAGCTGGTCTGGCACCAACATTAGGCATGGAAGGTTGAGATTTGCTGCAGTTCAAACTATCTTTAACATGACTTTGCTGTATTTTATCTTGCACTGAACATTATCCCATTTACACGGGATCTGTTCACTGTGGACGGTGTGATTGAAATCGTGTGTAGTCTTTTTATTGACTGTATAGCACGCAACAAAAAACTTTTCACTGTACCTTGGTACATGTGGCAATAATAAACTAAACTAGTATAAATAAAATCTTCACACCTGTGCCAAAACATGATCAAGCAGGTCTGATGCGCATAATCTTAACCTGGAATTAACAGGCAGTTGCAGCATAAAAAAATAGCCAGAGGGCATACAGCTCATCAGCAATGGCTAGTTCCATTTAGAAAAGCCTTTATAGGGGGAGTTTAAATTGGTCCCTTAATATAAATATCACAGACTATCATTTAGGTCAGAATCTGTGCCATACACACACTGACCATTTCCATGGACAAATATTACAAAAAATTACAATATTTCAAAGCAGTTGAAGTGACTTGGACAAAAGTGTGGATGGGTTGGTTAGCAAATTTCAGATGACACGATAATTGGCCAGTGAAGAAGGCTGTCAAGGGATATAGCAAGATATACAGTAGATCAGTTACATACATGAGCAGAGAAATGCCAGATGGAGTTTAATCATCCCATGCAGTATGACTCTATGATGATGTGCCCTCTACAACCCCTCACACTCACCCCCTACGACGTGTACGTGGCACTGAGTAGGACTAATGCACGTAAGGCTGCTGGCCCTGACGGCATCCCCGGGCGCGTGCTCAGAGCCTGTGCTGCGCAGCTGACAGACGTCTGGACTGACATCTTCAACCTGTCACTTGCCCAAGCAGTTGTCCCCACTTGCCTTAAAGCCACCTCCATCGTGCCAGTGCCAAAACACTCCACTGCGGCAAGCCTCAACGACTTCCGCCCAGTTGCACTTACCCCCATCATCACCAAGTGCTTCGAGAGGCTGGTCCTGGCACACCTCAAAAGCTGCCTACCCCCCACACTGGATCCCTATCAGTTTGCCTACCGTAAGAACAGGAGTACGGAGGATGCCATCTCAACGGCACTTCACTCCGCCCTCTCCCACCTCGACAACAGAGACACTTATGTAAGAATGCTGTTCATCGATTACAGCTCAGCATTCAACACCATTATTCCATCAAAACTGATCGCCAAACTCGGTAACCTGGGCATCGACCCCTCCCTCTGCAACTGGATACTGAACTTTCTAACCAACAGACCCCAGTCTGTGAGGTTAGACAAGCACACCTCTTCAACCCTCACCCTGAACACCGGCGTTCCTCAGGGCTGTGTGCTGAGCCCCAACCTCTACTCCCTTTTCACCTATGACTGCACACCTGTACATGGTACTAACACCATCATCAAGTATGCAGATGATACAACGGTGATTGGCCTCATCAGCAACAACGATGAGCTGGCCTACAGGGAGGAGGTCCAGCACTTAGCAGCATGGTGCGCTGACAACAACCTGGCCCTTAACTCCAAGAAGACCAAGGAGCTCATTGTAGACTTCAGGAAGTCCAGAGGCGGCACGCACACCCCCATCCACATTAACGGGACGGAGGTGGAACGTGTTTCTAGCTTCAGGTTCCTGGGAGTCAACATCTCCGATGACCTCTCTTGGACCCACAATACCTCTACTCTGATCAAGAAGGCTCACCAGCGTCTCTTCTTCCTGAGGAGACTGAAGAAGGTCCATCTGTCTCCTCAGATCCTGGTGAACTTCTACCGCTGCACCATCGAGAGCATCCTTACCAACTGCATCACAGTATGGTATGGCAACTGCTCTGTCTCCGACCGGAAGGCATTGCAGAGGGTGGTGAAAATTGCCCAACGCATCACCGGTTCCACGCTCCCCTCCATTGAGTCTGTCCAAAGCAAGCGCTGTCTGCGGAGGGCGCTCAGCATCGCCAAGGACTGCTCTCACCCCAACCATGGACTGTTTACCCTCCTACCATCCGGGAGGCGCTACAGGTCTCTCCGTTGCCGAACCAGCAGGTCGAGGAACAGCTTCTTTCCGGCGGCTGTCACTCTACTAAACAACGTACCTCGGTGACTGCCAATCACCACCACCCCCCCCCCCCCCCCCCCCCCCCCCCCCCCCCCCCCCCCCCCCCCCCCCCCCCCCCCCCCCGGACACTTATTATTTTTTTATTCAAATCGTTTGCTATGTCGCTCTTCAAGGGAGATGCTAAATGCATTTCGTTGTCTCGTTACTGTACACTGACAATGACAATTAAAATTGAATCTGAATCTGAATCTGAATCTGAATCATGGCAACTGTCAAGTGTACTTTTGGAGGACAAATATGAAGGGAATCTATACAGTTCATGTCAGCAGCATTACAACTTTGATTTACATCGGGAAGTTAGGGTCCAAGCACTCTGGAGGTAACAACACAAATAGAGAGTAGACCACAATGCTGGAGAAACTCAGTGGGTGAGGCAGCATCTATGGAGCGAAGGAAATAGACAATGTTTCAGGTCGAAACTGTTTTTCAGTCTGAAGAAGGGTTTCAACCCGAAACGTTGCCTATTTCCTTCGCTCCATAGATGCTGCTGCACCCACTGAGTTTCTCCAGCATTTTTGTCTACCTTTGATTTTTCCAGCATCCGCAGTTCTTCTTAAACACAAATAGACTATTAGAGAAGGCATGCAAAAGGTATGTTACGTTCTTTGTGCAGGGTATTGAATATAAGAATCAGGAAGACATATTCAACTTTATAAAATGTTGGTTTGGCCGCATGTGGAGCATTGCGTGCAGTTCTGGTCGCCACCTTACTTGAAGGATGTGGTGGCTTTGGAGAGGGTGCAGAAGATGTTTACCTGGATACTACCTGGATTTGAGGAGATTAGCTAAAAGGTTGGGCAAACTGGGATTGTTATTTTGGAGTGTCAGGGAGTTCTGAGAGAAGTTAATAAAATTGTGAGAAACGTGGTGTTTTACGAGAATTTTGCCCGAACAGTCTGTGACCCATAGCGCTGTGGCCATAGCGCCATGTTTAAAGCCCATAACACTGTGGCCAGTAGCGCTATATTTAGAACCATAACGCTGCAGCCATCAGCGCTCTGTTCAAACCTTTGTGCGCCAAGTGTGTAGCGCTATGTGTATTGCTTTACGCGCCAAGTCTGCAGCTGATGGCGCTGCCATTGGTTGTAATTTGAATTTGGGGTAAGCGCTATTGACCAGGACTTACCGGCGGTTCAACGACTGATTTCTGCCTGTATACAGGCAGGTGCTGGTAAGCCTTAAGGTAGTTCTTAACGCGAGGGGTTCACCGATGGGCTGGGTTACGATCAGCGCCACGGACGGAGTCAGAGAGAAAAGGAGATGTGCTGCTGTAAGATGCGCCCCACGCATAGCGAGATAAGTATTGTTTATGTTCCCTCTCGTGTCAACAAACCTGATTTGTAACTTAACGGACGAGCGTGCCTTTTTTCTGTTGTACTAGTCCGATCCTTGAACCTGTTCCCTCGTAACACGTGGATAGGGTAGAAGACATTTAGAATCTTTTTCTCAGGGTGAAAATATCAAACACTAGAGCATGCTGCATAAAGTGAGAGAGTTAAAGTTTACAGAAATTATGTGGGCCAGGTTTTTTCACACCGAGATTGGTGGGTGTATGGAGTACACTGCCATGGTGGTGATAGAAGCAGGTATGATAATGGTATTTAAGAGACTTTGAGATGGCCACATGAATATGCAGGCAATGGGAGGCAGAAGGGATTAATTTAATTTGGCATCACATCTGACACGGGCATTGTGGGCCGAGGAGCCTGCTCCTGTGCTCTGCTGATCTGTGTTCCATGATCTCTATACTCTCAGGTGACCTGGCCCGGCAGATGGCTTTTGTTGGCCACATCATTGATTGCCAGACTCAAAACTCTTCCAAAATCATTTAGATTAAATTTTCTTGTTTCTTGCCCTCCTGAAAATCAAGTGATACATTCTAATCATAAAATGCCAATGTTGTTTCAGTTGTATAATATTTTCAGACTCGCTTTTCGGTAAGAATTAATTTTTCTCTTATGTTTAGGAGGGAATCAAGTTTAATTTATTCACCAACACACTGAAAATATGGGCGAGAGACACACAAAGCTGGAATGTCTACCTTGGGTTTAAATCAGCATTGCAGCTCCTTCCCACACATACTGAAAATATGGGAATATATCAATGTTAATCAGTTAAACAAAAAACTAACTTTAAATGTCTCTAATGCTGAGTTCCAGTGCTGGCCTGCTTTGAGAATTGACTGTTATTAGTGGAAATGAGGTGAGCAACATCCAGCATCTGTCAGTGAGCTGTGTGCAGCCTGATAATGCCAACCTGAAGCACATCGAGCAGAATGGGGTTAGTTCTGTGTAACAGGTCTGTGTTTGGGAAGGTTGTTAAAATTGGCACAATATGCCTGCCTGACTGGAAGCCAGTTGCAACATACTGGGCCCTGAGCTTAACTCTGGCATGTTTTGAAGTAACAACTCCAGTCCCTTCAGGGAGTTGGGTTGCAGCTTATAATACTTAGATGAGGAAATGTGTACAAGATTTTCAGCATGATTTAAATTCCACATGACGTGCTCATTTTCCCAATCTTCCTGAAACTCATCATTGAAGTGAAGATGAGTAAACCAAATGGCAGCTCAGGGATCCAGTTAAAAGTCAAGTATATGGATAATAATATATATTGAGGTCAGGCAGCATCTGAGAGAAAAAACAGAAACAATACTTCAGCTCAGTGGCATTTCATCAGAACAATGCATGCTTACAGCTCACAGTTGATGCATTATCTCCCTTTGGCTGAAGAGCTGTTCATTTTACTAAAACATAGAACAGTACAGCACTAGGAACAGGTCCTTCAGCCCACAATATCAGTGCTGAACATGATGTTAAGATAAACTCATGTGTGGGAAAGAACTGCAGATACTGATTTAGACCTAAAATAGACACAAATAGCTGGAGTAACTCAGCGGGGCGGACAGCATCTCTGGAGAGAAGGAATGGGTGACATTTCGGGTCAAGACCCATCTTCAGATTGCTTAGAGGAGAGGGACTGGTGGAGAAGAGATCATCATTGGGTGGTGAGGACTCCTTCCCATAGATTCCAGTCTGAAGAAGGGTATTGACCCAAGGGTCTTGACACAAAACATCATCCATTCCTTCTCTCCAGAGATGCTGCCTATCCCGCTGAGTTACTCCAGCATTTTGTGTCTATCTTTGGTGAAAAACAAATCTCATCCATACCCCTCCATTCCCTTCTTCTTCTTTTGTGTTCTTATGCTATATAGTGGCTCGCCACTGCTGTACACATCGTTGTGCTATTGGAGTGTTAAGTGCAAGGTCTGCAGTAGTACATGGATTATTCAGCAATGGGCATTTCAGTAGGTGTTGCATTGTCTGGGTCTGTTTGCCACAGTCACAGGTTGTTGTGCCCTCGATGTAGCCCCATTTGTGCATTGTCACCCTTGACCGCCTGACCCCAGCTCGCAGTCGGTTGAGACATCTCCAGTTCAGCCAGTGTTCATCAGCACATGGGGGTAAGCACTCAGCTGCTGGTATGCCCATCATGGTGGAAATAGGGACAGTGGCTAGTCTGTTCTCCCACATCTGTTGGCGAGCTTCAGTTTGTGTTGTTTCCAATGGGGTGACACTGGTTAGGAAGCTCTTACGGGATTTTAACCGCCTAGGAGGGGGCACATGGTTGTGTAATGGGTGTCTATCGTCAGTCAGTTATTTCAGACGCTCTGTCCTACTTGCAACAGCTCTCCTGATGTCTGGGGGAGTGATGCCAGCCAGTAGGCAGACGTTGTTTATGTCTGTAGATCGAAGGCAACCAGTGATGCTACGGCAGCTGGCATTCAAGGATGAGTTGATCTATGCATGCGTAGATCTCTCCCCAGCAGGGCAGGCGTATTCTGCAGCAGAGAAGCAGAGTTTAGTACGCACTGTTGTTGGGTTGACATCCCATTTGATGAAACGCTTAGTTACCAAGTCAGTTGGCTGGTCATTGGTGTAGATGTTGTACAGGATCGGTGCCAGAACACTTCCTTGAGGGAGGCCGTTCTTCTGTCATTGGCATCTGCCATGTTTCCCTCCTTTCTCAACAAAGAATCTTTGATTTTGGAGCATCGTGTCTATAAGCTCAGATGCAGATCTTTTGTCATCTCAAGGATCTTGTAGAGGAGTTGTTTGTGGTTTGATAGTGTTGTATGCTGCTGACAAATCCTGCCTGTTCTGATATTAGTTGTTCATCTGCATATGGAGCAAAGCAGTTGAGGATGAGTCTCTCAAACAGTTTGTAGGTGTGGCAGTGTAGAGAGATCCCCTGAATATCCATGTGCCTATCTAAAAGCTGCTTAAGTGCCATTATTGTATCTTTCTCCACCACACTGTCGCTGGCAGCACATTGCAGGCACCCACCGCAATCCGTGTTAAAAATTTGCCCTTTAAACTTTGCCCCTTTCACCTTAAAGCTATGCCCTCTTGTCGTGAACAATTCCACCCTGGGAAAGAGGTTCTGATTGTCTGCACTGTCTGGGCCTCTCATAATCTTAAAAATGTCTAACTTCCCTGAGCCACCAACATTCTTGAGAAAACAATCCAAGTCTCTCCAACCTCTTTTTATAGCTAATACCCTCTAATTCAGGCAGCATTTGAAGGTAAATCTATTCTGCACCCTCTCCAAAACCTTTTTTCCTGTAATAGTATGACCAGTTCCCATGATGACGATACTCTAATTTATAGAACCAAAGTTCTATAAATGCTGACATGCTGACTCTGGCACTCAATGCCACAACCAATTAAGGGAAGCATTAGAGACATCTTCTTTACCACTCTATATATCTGTGGTGTCATTTTCAGGGAGACCGCCAAATACCTCTGTACATTAATGCTGTTATGATCCATGTAGACAATATCATAGAAACATAGAAAATAGGTGCAGGAGGAGGCCATTCGGCCCTTCAAGCAAGCACCACCATTCATTGTAATCATAGCTGATCGTCCCCAATCAATAACCCGTGCCTGCCTTCTTCCCATATCCCTTGATTCCATTAACCCCTAGAGCTCTAACTCTCTCTTAAACCCAACCAGTGATTTGGCCTCCACTGCCCTCTATGGCAGGGAATTCCACAAATTCACAACTCTCTGGGTGAAAACATTTTTTGGCACCTCAGTCTTAAATGGCCTCCCCTTTATTCTAAGACTGTGGTCCCTGGTTCATTTTTCCTGCATCTAGCTTGTCCAGCACTTTTATAATTTTATATGTTTCTATAAGATCCCCCCTTATCCTTCTAAATTCCAGTGAATACAAGCCTAGTGTTTTCAATCTTTCCTCGTATGACAGTCCCGCCACCCCAGGGATCAATCTCGTGAACCTACACTGCACTGCCTCAATCACAAGGATGTCCTTCCTCAAATTAGGAGACCAAAACTGTACACAATACTCCTGATGTGGTCTTACCAGAACCCTATACAACTGCAGAATAACCCTAAACGCCTATACTGAAATCCTCTTGTTATGAAGGCCAACATTCCATTAGCTTTCTTCACCGCCTGCTGTACCTGCACGCCAACTTTCAGTGACCGATGTACAAGGACATCCAGGTCTCGCTGTACCTCCCCCTTACCCAACCTAACCCCATTGAGATAATAATCTGCCCCCTTGTTTTTGCCACAAAAATGGATAACCTCACATTTATCGTTATTATACTGCATCTGCCACGCATCTGCCCACACACTCAACCTGTCCAGGTCACCCTGCAACCTCCTAACATCCTCTTCACAGTTCACACTGCCACCCAGCTTTGTGTCATCCACAAACTTGCTAGTGTTGCTCCTAATTCCCTCTTCCAAATCATTAATATATATGGTAAACAGTTGCGGCCCCAACACCGAGCCTTGCGGCACGCCACTCGCCATTGCCTGCCATTCTAAAAAGGACCCGTTCACTCCTACTCTTTGCGTCCTGTCTGCCAACCAATTTTCGATCCACGTCAACACCCTACTCCCAATACAATGTGCTCTAATTTTAGTCACCAGTCTCCCATGCGGGACCTTATCAAAGGCTTTCTGAAAGTCTAGATACACTACATCCACTGGCTCCCCTTCATCCATTTTGCTTGTCACATCCTCAAAAAATTCCAGAAGATTAGTCAAGCATGATTTTCCTTTCATAAATCCATGCTGACTTGGACTAATACTTTTACTGCTATCCAAATGCCCCATTATTACCTCTTTAATGATTGACTCCAGCATCTTTCCCACCACCGAAGTCAGGCTAACTGGTCTGTAATTCCCCGTTTTCTCTCTCGCTCCTTTCTTGAAAAGTTGGATAACATTAGCTATCCTCTGATCCACAAGAACTGATCCTGAATCTATTGAACATTGGAAAATGATCACCAGTGCTGCCACTATTTCTAGAGCTACCTCCCTGAGGACCCTGGGATGCAGACCATCAGGCCCAGGGGATTTATCATCCTTCAGTCCCATTAGCCTACCCAATACTATTTCTTGCCTAATGATAATTTCTTTCAGTTCCTCTACCCCCTTTGATCATGTGTCCACCGGTACTTCTGGGAGATTGTTTGTGTCTTCCTTACTGAAGACAGATCCAAAGTACCTGTTCAAGTGAAGACCGATCCAAAGTGCCTGTTCAGTGAAGACAGGTCCAAAGTACCTGTCCATTGGCTTACATTCATAGATCACTTTTGACACCTCCTCAAAGAACTTAGTCAAATTAGTATGACCTACTGTGGGTGAAAGACTAATAACTGAGACACAAAATAGGTGGGGGTTGACCTCTGAGTTAAAAGGTTGCCCCTGTGGCCCCTCTTAAATATTTTCCCTCTCACTTTAAGCCTATGCTCTCTAGTTTTACAATCTACTCTGGGAAAAAGACTGTAAGCGTTCACATTATCCATGCCCTTCATAATTTTGTATACTTCATTAAGGTCACCCCTCAGCTTCCCGAGATCCAAAGGAAAATGTTCCAGCCTATCCAGCCTGTCCTTATTGTTCAAGCCAACAAATTCAAATAACATCCTGGTGAATCTCTTCTGCAATTTTTCCCATCTTAATGAAACCCTTCCCGTAGTTCTCCAAGCATGGTCTCAGCAATGACTTGTGCAAGTGTGTCATATGTTCAACTTTAGTATTCAATCCCCTTCCCAATGAAAGCAAGCCTTGCTCATCCTCTTGCCCACCTGAATTGCCACCTTCAGGAAACCATGCACCTCCCAAATGTCTCTATTCTCCAAGTCTTTAGCATTTACTGTGTATGTCTTGCACTTGGTTCACATAGTGTAACACCTCACACTTTAGTTTAGTTTAGAGATGCAGCGCGGAAACAGGCCTGTCGGCCTACTGAGTCTGGGCCAACCAATGATCCCCACATATTAACATTATCCTACACACACTGGGGACAATTTTTACATTTACCAAGCCAATTTACCTCCATACCTGTATGTGTTTGGAGTGTGTGAGGAAAACCAAATATCTCTGAGAAAGCCCACACGGTCACGGGGAGAACGTACAAACTTCATACAGACGGCACCCATAGTCGGGATTGAACCCATGTCTGCAGTCAACTCTATTGCTTCGCCACCATGTTGTCCTTGTCAGAGTTCAATTCCATTTGCCATTCCTTATTCCATCTTCCCAAGTGATCTAGATCCAATTGTAGCTATTGGAGCTCCAGGGGAACAATGGTGCCTGAGCCAATATTGTTCTCACTATAGACTGTTCCATTTAGATAAGTGCAAGGATAAGCTTGCCCATCAGGAGGGGCAGCTACACGTGGAGTAAGTACAGATGCAGAGAGACAGAAGATGAGAAGTGTAAGTACTTTGGGTGGAGTCCAGACTGTCATCATCCTTCTCAAGAACCAGCAGCATTTTACAACTATTGCACTGATAGTCAGACAGCATTTGCTGGGCCCATGCTAAGGTGTCTCTCATCCCATTTGATGCCTAGACATGCTGGTAGCCAAAGTCCGTGTAGTCATGGTCCAGACTTCCAAGAACTCTTTTGATTGTCATTACTGATGTTTCACAGAGTTGGCCAATCAACTCATGAAATAACTTATCTTTGCAATGCCAATGAGTTGCATCCCACCATACTTCAGATGGATTCCTTGCTGTCCCTCAATGATGATCCTTTGTATCAAAGGCTTTTGTAAACAACCATCGATGTCCTGGTGATCAAGGCTTGGTGTAGAACACAAAGTGTTGGATTAACTCAGTAGGTCAAACAGCATCTCTGGAGAACATGAATAGGAGATATTTTGAGTCGGGGCCCTTCTTCAAACTGATTGATGTTCTCCAAGGATAATGCTGAGTTACTCCGGCACTTTGTGTCCTTTTGTGTAAACCAGCATCTCCTTGTTTCTACACTAAGGCTCAGCGTGGATTGTTCTCACTGACCCAGGCTCCCCACTATCCGGTCTTGCTCACTTGTTTACTGTTAATCTCAAGGTGAAACTCCAACTATCTGCCAAGGATGCCACCCACCATAGTGCAAGAAAATCAGAAAAATGCAGATGCTTGAAATTTAAAATAAAACCAGAAAATACTGAAAACATTAAGCAGGGGATAAAGCAACATCTGTAGATAAAGAAACAGTTCAGCTTTCAGGTCCAAGACCCTCCAAAAAAAAAATAATTCCTGAATGTTTTGCTTTTAGATTAAAGTATCTGAGCTTCGTTATAATAGGCACGATACAGACTCTCAATGTGATCACCTTCTTTGAGAGTTCATTCATCATTTAAGAGTTTCATCAACAGCTGGTGCACAAGAAATCTGGAGAAATGTAAAGGCATAAATTAGATCAGCATGGTATACATCTTGCAAAGGGTCATTACAAAGATATTTCACCTTCTGCAGCTGTTAAAAGGAAGTCAATAAGTTTGAATACATTTTACTATATATTGCTCAGAAGATTGTTACTCTGTGATCGTTAAATTCACTCGGTCACATGCATTTTACTTTGGACTCTCTTCACTTGTAATGAAGGGAAAGAATGGACCTGTGCGAAACAGAAATGACATGCATGTACCAGTGGACAAGAGTACTATTGCTGAGGGTAGATCACAGGGACAGGTGTACAAGTCCATGAGGATGAGTGGTAACATGTCCTGGCAGCATGTTCCGGTCACCTACCAACTACTGTGTAAAAACCTTGACCCACTCATCTTCTCTAAACTTTGCCCCTTTCACCTCAAAGCTATGTTCTCTAGTTTTCCACCCTAGGAAAAATGTCCTGACTTTGTTACTCATCTACACCTCTCATAACTTTATATTCTGCTGTCAGGTCTTCCATTGTTCTCCTCCACTTCAGAGGAATCAATTCAAGTTTGTCAAACCTCTCCTTGGAACTAATAACCTCTAATCCAAGCAGCATCCAGCTAGCCTCGTCTGCACCCTCCCTCTCCAGAGCTTCCACATCCTCCCTGTGACGGGGTGAATGTGAAGTTGTACTCTCTTCTCAGAACTGGTTAATTCATAAACATGTAATGGTTCTCCCGCTGTTGACTTTTTGGGGCCAAACTCCAGTCATGTCACCTAAGTAGCAGTAGCAGTTTTATCCTCCTCCACTGTAGGTGAGGAGAACATCTCTCCAATTCTTCACAGCCTCCAGTAGCACATTCAGTATGCATTGTTAAATCCCTGTTAGCTTGGCCCCATCTGGAACCCATGATAGGCATCAGCTGTAACTTGATAATCCACACAGATCTGAGTTGGAACATATACATGAGTATGAAGATGAGACTAACACTGGTAATAGAACCAAGGATGTGCTGCACTGTCAGTGGTGCTGTTTTTCAGATCAAAGATTAAATTGCCAAAATACCAACAATTCTGGAGAGAAGGCGGGCTGAGAGGCTACGGAGAGGCGGTCAGCCGCTGAGAATAAAGAGGGACTTGGCAGGGGGTGGGGGGCGTTGAGAACAAAGAGAAAGAGGGACCCACCAGAGGGGGAAGAATGCACCGAACAAATAGGGACCAAAAGATTGGAAATCAAACATAAAATGTTAGCGTGTAGACATGGTTGTCCTGAATACAATTCATTGCTGACTGTTTTGGGGACCAGCCAATATTAGAAATAAGAACTGAAGCAGGCATTAGTTAGTTTCACAAGGCTTGTTCATAGAGCACAAGAGCAAAACACAGTTTCAGGAAAAAAAAGGTTCTAAAGAAAAGGTCAGCAAAGTGAAGTTAATTAGCTGTAGATACTATCTGATCAATTCAATGTTTACAGTATATATCATTTTTAAACTGTTTAATTTTGTTTAAATTGAATGGCATTTATTAGCAGATCATTACGTAAAGAAACTTGCTTTGCACTTTAATCCACAGGCTGATCTTTCCACAGCATTAACAGTACAAGAAATCAAATTGTTGTTTTGTTTTAAAGTAGCTCAATAAGATGCTGCTGCACATATCATAACTGCCTGAAACAATATTCTCAATCAAGGGCATCAGAAATGTTATTCTTTCCCAGACCTTTGGCTCCAGCCTAGGTAGAATTTAATAACAAGACAATTAAATTCTACAGGACAGAAAGAGGTCGTTTATCTCATGACGACTGTAGCAGCTGTTTGACAGAGTTTGCATCGTTGCTGACTTGCCTCGTTTACTGTCTGAGATTGAACCAGCAACATTGGTAAAGTGCACATGCAGCAGACTGCGAGGCATTTCGAAACTGGATACTAAAGTCTAGATCAAGAGAAAACAACTGGGCAGCATGGTGGGGCAGCAGTAGACCCGCATTCGATCCTGACTACGGGTGTTGTCTATATGGACTTTGTACATTCTCCCCGTGACCGCTTGGGTTATCTCCGGGATTCCCCGTTTCCACCCACACTCCAAAGATGTACAGGTTTGTAGTCTAATTGTTTTGGTATAATTGTAAATGATCCCTAGTGTGTGTAGGATAGTGTAAGTGGGCGGGAATCACTGGTCGGCGTGGACTAGGTGGGCTGAAGGGTCTGTTTCTGCACTGTATCTGTAAACTGAACTAAACAAAATTACTTTGTGCTAGCCCCTGTATAATAATGGGAGAATCTCAGACCTGTGAGGCAAATTAAACCTTCAGGACAAGGTTAATTTATGTACTAGGCAAACTGCAGGAGACAATGAGAATAAAGGTTTTCCATATTGATTAGCTGTGAACTCTTTGAAACATGAAGTACTAGAACACATCCTGGGTACAAGTAAAGCCCGTGATAATCTGAAATGATCTGAAGTCGCTGTTCATCCTGGTCTACAAATTGCCTCCAATAATGGTTTTTGTGGTCAGCAACGGTGGGATTGATGCAGAAGATAGACACAATAATAAATAATAAATAAATAATAAATTCACCTTTTTCTATCTTCAAGGGTCCAACTTTAATCTTAACTAATTTTTTCCTCTTCACATACCTAAAGAAGATTTTACTATCCTGCTTTATATTCTTGGCTATCTTACCTTTGTACCTCATCTTTTCTTCCTATATTGTATGTTTGGTTATCTACTGTTGTTCTTTAAACATTACCCAATCCTCTTGCTTCCCGCTCATCTTTGCTATGTTGTACTTCTTCGCTTTAATTTTACCACTGGGTAAAACCACCTGCCATTTTTGTTCCACTGTCATCCCTGCTAGTGTATCTTTCCAGTCAACTTTGGCCAACTCCTCCCTCATGGCCCCATTGTCCCCTTTATTCAACTACAACACTGACACCTCCGATCTACTCTTCTCCCTCTCCAATTGTAGATTAAACCTGACCATGTTATGGTCACTGTCTCCTAATGGCTCATTAACCTCGAGGTCCTTTATCAAATCCGGTTCATTACATAACACTAAATCCAGAATTGCCTTCTCCCTGGTAGGCTCCAACACGCTGTTCAAATAATTCATCATGAAGGCACTCTACAAAGTCCCTTTTGTGGGGTCCAGTACCAACCTGATTTTCCCAGTCTACCTGCATGTTGAAATCTCCCATAACAACCACAGCATTACTTTTGCTACATGCCAATTTTAACTGCTGATTCAACTTGCGTCCTATGTCCAGGCCACTGTTTGGGGGCCTGTAGATTAGTCCCATTAGGGTCTTTTTACCCTTATAATTCCTTAGTTCTATTCATACTGACTCCACATCTCCTGTTTCAATGTCACCCCTTGCAAGGGACTGAATTTCATTCCTCACCAACAGGGCAACCCCACCCCCTCTGCCCACCTGTCTGTCTTTTCGATAGGAGGTATACCCTTGAATATTCAGTTCCCAGCCCTGGCCCTCTGGCAGTCATGTCTCAGTAATTCCCACAACATCATACTTGCCAGTTTCTAACTGAGCTTAAAGCACGTCCACTTTATTCCTTATACTTCGCGCATTCATATGCAGTACTTTGACCTCCGTATTCACTTCCCCCCTTGCAATTGGCCCTGACCTTGCTCTGTTGTCCATTCTCAAGCTTTCCTTCCCATTAATTCAAGAATTTACAATGTATATAGTTAGGCCATTCCACAATGTGTGAGGTTTGCATCGATGCTGATCCCAATCTAGTGCCACTTCTTCCTGCAGTGGTCAATGAACATTAAGAACGGTTGGAAATTGTATCAGATGATGTCTATGATCTCTAATACTGGAGGACTGAAGGGCCTGTCGCACTTGGCCGTCATTTGCGCGCCATTTATGCGACCTGGTAGCGTGTGAGTAGCGCGGGACGGGCGCATGGAGTGGCGTGAAGGAGTACGTAGTTGTGGATTTCGGTGCTGCACGAAATCTTCGCGCGCCACCAGCCTGTCGCGTAAATGACGGCCAAGTAGGACAGGGTGATGTTTCAGGTTGAATGGGTGACATTTCGGGTCGAGACCCTTCTTCAGACTGAAACATCATCCATTCCTTCTCTCCCGAGATGCTGCCGGACCCAGTGAGTTACTCCTGCATTTTCTGCCTATCTTCAATTTAAACCAGCATCTGCAGTTCCTTCCCACAGATTAATTTGGTCTGCAGCTTGTTACTTTTCACTCGCCTCTTTTTTTGAATAGGGGCATTACATCTGCAGTTTTTCCAATTGCTAGCACCACTCAAGAACATTTTAGAAAATCACCATAAATGTTATAAACTGGATAAATATCATAAACTGGGTATTCAAATGACATCACGCACTCCAGACGGCTGTGTGGACGCATGATGACGCGCGCGACAGTCACTGTGGCCTGACGCGTAAATGATGGCCAAGTGGGACAGGCCCTTGAGGCTAGGTTGTCATTACACTACCATGTGTGAGACCATTCCATGTGCAAGTTGAATGTCACCATTTTTTCAGATGAGATGAGTTATCTTCATACGTGGAATTAAACTCATAATGTTCCTATCTGAACAATTCAGACGCTTAAGTTATACACTGAGCCCTTGTGGAGGCGTTTGCCTGACCGTAGCAGCTGGAACAGTCCGTTGCAGGGGTGGAAGGGGTCTCCCATGATTTTATTGGCTCTGGAATTGCGCCTCCTGATGTATATTTCCTGCAGGGGGGCGAGTAAAGTTCCCATCGTGCGTTCGGCCGAACGCACTACTCTCTGCAGAGCCTTCTTGTCCTGGGCAGAGCAATTCCCAAACCAGATTGTGATATTTCCGGACAAGATGCTTTCCACAGCCGCTGAGTAGAAGCACCGGAAGATCCTCGGAGACACTCTGAATTTCCTCAATTGCCTGAGGTGGTAAAGGCGCTGCCTTGCCTTACTCATGAGTGCTGCGGCGTGTGATGTCCATGTCATATCCTCAGAGATGTGGACTCCCAGATATTTAACTTCAATCCACTGACAACATTTCATCTGAGGTGAAAGGATCATTGACAATTTTACCGGTCTGAAGAAGGGTGTCGACCCGAAACTGCATCTATTCCTGTTCTCCAGAGATGCTGTCTGACCCGCTGAGTTGCTCCAGATTTTTGTGTCCCTGCAATCAGACTGAAAAGGAAAGTGCAAAAAACGTTATTTATGCACTCATAACATTGGCCTAATAAATGAATGTATAATCCCTTGCAGATTGTTGAAAAGCACAATGTTACAAAAATGGTTCATTTCCATCCGCTCATGATTAAAAATGAAAATAAAGATGAATGGAATGATTAATACAGAACAAAAATCAGTAAACTAATATCTCAAACTCTGGAGGGAATGGACAGGTAACAGTTCACGTTAGGACCATTCTTCCAACTGAATGTACTTGAGGGCAGAAAACTGGAAAAGTGGTGGGCAGGACAAAGCCTGGCAAGTAATTTCAAGTCACCTCTCAATTTACATTCAATATTTCATTGCCCAGTGAAATATTCTGCGTTTTCTTTCCTCGCCCTGCCTCATCTTTTCTTGACTTGATAACATTTCTCTTGAATAGTGTCTTTGATATTTGTTGCCATAGAGCTTGCTTTAGCTGGGCCAGTACTACCCCTCCTTCTCTTGGCTCACTCACCTTCTGTGAACTGATAAAAGAGCAGTGAACTTAATACTGGACTGAATGAACTGAACACGGTGGCTGAATGAACAAGGAAAACAATGTTTAACCTGTTTAACAAATAAGATTTGAAAATTGGAGAAGAGGCAGAGAGACGGCTGCGAAGAATAAGTGAAAGGGAATTAATTTCGTGTTAAATCAATTACAGGGTAGGAAATAAAAGGAGAGAAACAATTTTTGGACTTTATTAACTTCACCACTAAATTCAACCCTGCGCACAAATTCACCTGGTCTATCTCTGACACTTCTCTCCGCTTTCTTGATCTCTCTGTCTCTATCATAGAAGACAGACTATTGACTGACATATGGTACAAACCTACCAGCTCCCATGGTTATCTGGACGACAATTCTTCCCACCTTGCTTCCTGCAAAGAGGCTGTCCTGTATGGTCAATACCTCCATCTCCACCATAGCTGCTCCCAAGCTGAGCTTTTTCATTCTAGGATATCGGAGATATCCTCATTCCTCCCTTTTATCATAGATGGGTCCCTCACATATGTTTCATCTGTGTCCCATAGCTCTCAACTTGCTCCTTCTCCTCCCAGTCACAACAAGGGCAGAGTTCCCCAGGTCTACACCTTTCACCCCACCAGCCTCCACGTCAAACGCATCATCCTCTGACATTTCCATCACCTCCAACGCTATGCCACCATTTATTACATCGTTCCATTTCCACATCTTTCACCTTCCACATAGACCGCTCAAAGAAGAACGGTACAATGCAAGATACTGGTGAAGGTAGTCAGGAGAAAACAAGTGTGTGTGTTTACCATCTGCAACTAATAAGGACAAAAGACAGCTCCCTCTGCAATTCCTTAGTTCACACATTCCTTCCCACCCAAATCATCTCCTCCCCCTTTATGTGGTGACACCTTGCATAGCTTGGGTATGTAAAACTGTGTGCGGACGGGGCGTTGAAGGACGAGAAGCCAAAGCGAAGAAGTAGAAGCCAAGATACCGAACGGACATGACGCCAAAAAGCCAAATAACTGATTGAACGCGACACCGAAAAGCCAAATAACGGACATGACGTCTCCAGGGACGGGATTTGTCTGAGACCTTGTCAGTGATTGGTCCAGACCCCGCGTCTATCACATCACTGAGCAGGGGAGATGGAGGGTGAGGGGGATTTTTAATTTTCCTAAGTCAAAGATCATAGAGCGGATTATTTTTGTCAGCGTTGATCTACCATGGTGCTTGGGGTTAGTAGGCTGGTCTCTCTCTCCCTCTCCCCCTCCCCCTCCCCCTCCGGAATCTGGCGAATCTGTCAACTTGGCATTTTGGCGTTGCGCCCGTTCGGTTATTTGGCTTTTCGGCATCGTTTCCGTTCCGTTGGCTTCCACTTCTTCACTTCAACTTCTCGTCCTTCAACGCCCTGTCCGGGTACTATATAAAACAAAGAATATTGCTGTGACTTGTCACATGTGACAACAAAGTATCATTCATTCATTCCCCAGGTACTTTCCCCCTGCAACCACAGGAGATGCAACACCTGCTCTTTAACCTCTTTCCTTGCCTAGTTACAGGGACCCCGACAGTCCTTCCAGGTAAGACAGAGATTGACATGCACCTCCTCATACCTCATTTACTGCATCTTGATGTGGGCTCCCGTATATTGGCGAGATCAAGCGCAGACCCGGCGACCATTTCGTTGAAAGCTTTTGCTCGTTCCTCGAGGCCTACTGGATCTCCCGTTTGCTAACCATTGTAACTCCCCATATCATTACCACACTGACTTTTCTTGCCTGTGCTTCGTCTGTTGTCATAGTGAGGCCACGTGCAAAAATTGAAGGAGCAGCACTTCATTTTTCCCTTGGGTACCTTTCAAACCAGCAGTATGAATGGTGAATTCTCTAATTTAAGATAACATACAAACCCCCTCCCTCCATTAAATGTGGGTTAACTAGAAAAACATAGAAACATAGGAAATAGTTCCACAGTTCTCAGCCATGTATTCCTCTTGAGATCATATTGTCCCTAGCCAACAATCCGCCGATCAGAATCACCCTGCCTGATGTCATCTGTTGCCGGCCCTGATTGATCCTAGTCTTTTCCTGCTTCCAGTTCCTCCACCCTACAATCAGTCTGGAGAAGGGTCCAGATCCGAAACATCACCTGTCCATGTTCTCCAGAGATGCTGCCTGACCTGCTGAGTTACTCCATCATTTTGTGCCTTCTTTTGGTATAAGCCAACATCTGCATTTCATTTTAATAACATGAATATATAAACAACAACAATAGTGCAAAAAAGACAATAATAGTGCAGAAAGACAAAACCAATCCCCCCCAAATCTATGTAGTTCAGAGCTTATTTGGAGGATGTAGTGTTTAAAGGCCTGATAGCTGTAGGGAGAAAGCTGTTCCTGAATCTGGATGTTACAGTTTTTACGCTCCAGAAATATTAGTTTGTGACCCATTGTAAAGTAGAAGAAAGACTTCTACTTTAGTGTTTGTTTAGTGTTTTTTTCACAATCACAGAACAACCTAAATTGCTTTCTGGCCAATAAAATACTTTTGTAGTGTGGTTGTTACAATGTAAAATTGCTCCTGTGAAGCATCTCACAACAGCAATGTGATAAGTACCTAATAATGTGTTTTACTCTTGTTGATTGAGGGATAAATATGGCAGAGAAGACTGGTGATAATTCCCCTGTTTACACATAGTGCCAAGGGACCTGTGACATTCACATGACAGAATAGATAGTTTCTTGATTTAATGCTTGAACAAGAGATGATTTCCCCATGGCGCAGTGTGATGTTGACTGCTTCCACAACACGGAATGGATTTGGCATGTCAACTCTGTCCTAATTCAGAACAGAAAGGAATTCAAGCATTCAATTCCCTCAGGAAACAGTGCAGGTGTTCTTGCTATTCTTGGTTCCATCTTACCTACAAGCCAGTAGCATTTATAATCTTGCTCTTAGATCAATTCCTCTGTGTATTAGCTTTAACTAATAGACAATAGGTGCAGGAGTAGGCCATTCGGCCCTTCGAGCCAGCACTGCCATTCAATGTGATCATGGCTGATCATCCCCAATCAGTACCCCGTTCCTGCCCTCACCCCATATCCCCTGACTCTGCTATCTTTAAGAGCCCTATCTAACTCTCTCTTGAAAGTATCCAGAGAACCTGCCTCCACCACCCTCTGTGGCAGAGAATTCCACAGACTTACAACTCTCTGTGAGAAAAAGTGTTTCCTCGTCTCCGTTCTAAATGGCTAGTTGAGGGCAGAGAA
Source organism: Leucoraja erinaceus (assembly GCF_028641065.1). Taxonomy (NCBI): domain Eukaryota; kingdom Metazoa; phylum Chordata; class Chondrichthyes; order Rajiformes; family Rajidae; genus Leucoraja; species Leucoraja erinaceus. Next base: position 99,726,477 of record NC_073378.1, read on the forward strand.
TCTTCAATTAAATAATAGAATCATGCTTTCATATAATTCTTCCTCTACTATCAGGAGATGTTATATTTACTATGTACCTCAAAGGAGAAAGGCACATGTAAGATAGTAGGAATTGTACTTCCATTAAGAAACATCACCATCTCCAACAATGGCATGTTGACCTTCATAGCGAGAGGATTTGAATACAGTAGCTAGGAGGTCATACTGCAGTTGTACAGAGTTCTGGTGAGACCGCACCTGGTGACCCCACTACCGCCACAAAGGAGGTCTCCACGATTTTCCCCTCCCCCGGGGACCTAAGCCTGCCGCATCACTTCCGGCAAAGTAGACCTAGAAGTCCCTCCACCTCCTTGTCAATTCTTCCTTCCCTCTCGGAGTATTGTGTGCAGTTTAGGTCTCAAAATTTGAGGAAGGACATTCTTGCTATTGAGGGAGTGCAGCATAGGTTTACAAGGTTAATTCCCAGGATGGTGGGATTGACATATGATGAAAGGATAGATCGACTGGGCTTATATTTGCTGGAATTTAGAAGGATGAGAGGATATCTTATAGAAACATATAAAATTCTTAAGGGATTGGATGATGCAGGAAAAATGTTCCCGATGTTAGGAGAGTCCAAAACCAGGGGTATCAGTTTAAGAATAAAGGTATATTCTTTATTCTTTAAGAATAAGAATGGGTCAATAAGAGTAGGTCCCCATCCTACTCCTTCCAAAGTCCACAATCAGTTCCTTGGTTTTGCTGTTGTTGAGGGCCAGGTTCTGTGGAATTCGCTACCACATGAGGCAGTGGAGGACAATTCACTGGATGTTTTCAAGAGAGAGTTTGATATAGCTCTTAGGGCTAAGGAAATCAAGGGATATGGGGAAATAGCTGGAACGGGGTACTGATTTTGGATGATCAGCCATGATCACATTGAATGACGGTGCTGGATCAGAGGGCCAAATGGCCTACTCCTGCACCTATTTTCTACGTTTCTATGTAACAGTTAGCCCTCGCCACTGCTGGTTGCTCAAATGGAAGAAAGGCTAATGTACAATCTGTTTGATTCTTATACTTGGCTTGGTGGAATAATTGCCAGCGTGTGTAAATTGTGAGATGTGGCTATGGTCGTGAGACTTGCGTTACTAAGTTTAATACTGAGAAGAAGCATATTTAGAAATAAAAGAAGTGATTCTTTATTGATAGAGGCCATTGATGAAGAATGATGGGATAAGGTGAACTGAACCATATTAGGGTTCTAAATTTAAGGTGCCCATGTTCTAAGCTTAGTCTGGGGAATCATGAGGACTTTAGCCCTATGCCCCACTGAACCCACCCCAAGAATACAATACCTCCCTCCTTCACAAATTTAGTGTTGAGAATAAACACCTTAAGGCCTGCATTGTACCATGTGGTGCCATTATTTACTAGTTCCAAGCCCAGAAACACATCCAGCCTGTTCTCTACTCCATCCACCTTTGAGAGGTGCGCAAAAAGAGAAACAGAAATAAATTGCTGCAAATAATAAATTCTAACTGGTCTGTTGAATATTTTTGTTTTTATTTTGGATTTCCATTGTCCAAAGTGTCTTGCATTACTTTTTAGGAATGCACACTGATTTATTCACAAGTGTACTTAGTTAATTGTCCCTTACTAATGCTTTCATTCAATGAGCAATACCATCGTTTGCTGTCTGAATGCTAAAATCATTACAATGGGAGACAGCATTAAATTGCACAGTTGACTGCAATTCATTTACTTTTAGGAGCCATGCAACTTAGCTGACTTTGCATTTGGATACAACTAAGTTCGATAAGTTACTTTGAAAATATAATTGAACGGAAGGTTCATATTGATCACAGGACCAAATGAGCACATTAGTAATAGCCAGGTGTTGTACCTTCCTCCCAATGTGTGATTACAATGGAACAGACATAATATGATAACAATACTCTCAAAGTATTAGAGGCTAAAAGTTTAGAACACATTTTGTACATGCCGCTACTTCAGTCACGTTAATACATGATAAGATTCTGAAATGAACGAACAGACACTCCCCGACTTGCGTAATAGGTGACTTGCATAAGCAATTCTTTTAAGTTCACTGATGCACACGTGATCTCTGCCTCGGAGCTCCCATGCGATTTCCACATCAAAGAGTAAACTTACGTGTGCACAGTTGCACTTCAGTTTCCAACATGTAACATCCAACTTATGCAAGGGTCAAGGGGACATAACAACTATGTAAGTTGGGCAGCGTCTGTACATTGGTGTTATAATTGAAGGATATGTATTGTCCTGGATGTTTGGAGAAATTCTTGTTCTTCTGATATTGTACCACTGTGTTTTAACTTATTCCATTTTTGAGATTCAGGCATCATCAGTTAGGTTAATATCTATTACCCTAATCACCCTCAAAGTGTTGATGGATTGCCTTGAACTGCTGCAGTCTTTCTGGGGAAAATAATCCCTTTTTAATTTTGACTCATCCCAAATGTAATACTGATGACACAAGAATGAATATCAGCTCAATACAAAACAGTCACTTTTCAGATTCTATTCAGATTCAGATCTGTTTATTGTCATATACACAAATTCCTTGGTTGCTTGAAGCTCACAGAATAAACACTATAAATACAATGATGACAAACACAACAATAATTACAATGAAAGGTGGACACAAAATGCTGGAGTAACTCAGCGGGATAGGCAGCATCTCTGGAGAGAAGGACTGCTGTAGATTTGGGAGGAACAACAGCAGCAACAGATTAGCAAGAGATACGACTGATTGGCTCTAGCCCAAGTGGGAGGAGAGGGGCGAAAACAGTTGAAAACTGAGGAATTTGCTTTGTAAATTGGTAAATCAGGCAATTGATCAGTCAATTTAAGCAGGACAGCTCTTTGCGAGCGGCAGTGAGTGAGCGGCCTAGTGAGGGAAGTGCCCTGTGAGAAAAGTGTGAGTCTTTGGCGAGGAGGCTGAGTTGAGGAGACCACGCAATACGCTTGAGAGGTAGAGACCAAAGAAGGAGATGTCAGGCAAGCTGATTCAGTGTGATGCTTGCAGTATGTGGGAGGTCAAGGACACCGCTGGTGCCTCTGGCTGCTACAAATGCGAAAAATGCATCCAGGTAGAGCTCCTGAAGGGCCGTGTTGGGGAACTGGAGAAGCAAGTGGATGACCTCCGGTTCGTACGAGAAACGGAGTCGTTCCTCGACAAGTCCTACAGTACGATTGTTACACCTAAGGTACTGGAAGAGAGAAGGTGGGAGACAGTGAGAAAGGGAGGGAAGCATGGAATGCCAACGTCCCCGGGTGGTGTACCTCTTGTAAACAGGTTCATCCGCTTAGAAGCTGTTGGGACAGAAGACGTGAGCGGCGGACTGGCCTGTGATGCGAATAGGGCTGTTGAGCCAAAACCAAAAAGGCCTAAGGCAGGCAAGGCCATTGTAGTGGGAGACTCCATCGTGAGAGGTACGGACAGGGGTTTCTGCGGCAACAGACGGGATGCGAGGATGGTGTGCTGCCTTCCCGGTGCCAGGATCCAGGATGTCACGGACAGAGTGCAGAAAATCCTCAAGGGCGAAGGTGAACATCCGGAAGTGGTAGTGCATGTCGGCACAAACGATGTCGGAAAAAAGGGGATGAATATTCTGCAGCGTGACTTTAGAGAGCTCGGAAAAATGTTGAAAAGCAGGACCTCCAGGGTTGTTATCTCCGGTTTGCTTCCAGTTCCCCGTGCTGGCGAGAGCAGGAACAGGGAGATACGGGACCTGAACGTGTGGCTGAGGAACTGGTGCACGGGGCAGGGATTTAGATTCTTAGATCACTGGGATCTGTTTTGGGGTAAGGGGGAACTGTACAAAAGGGACGGATTGCATCTTAACAGGTGTGGGACCAGCATTCTGGCAGGCAGGTTTGCCACTGCTACACGGGTGGCTTTAAACTGAATAAGGGGGGTGGGGTGTCGAATGGGATAGTGGAGGATGGAGTTAAAGGGAAAGGGTTTCTTAAATGTGTGAGCGTAGAGACCGAGGGGTGTAAAATGAGGGTAGAAGAAATAGGTAGCAAGGTGAAAAGTAAAAGTGGCAGGCAGACAAAGCCAGGGCAAAAATCAAAAAGGGCCACTTTTCAACATAATTGTATAAGGGGTAAGAGTGTTGTAAAAACAAGCCTGAAGGCTTTGTGTCTCAATGCAAGGAGCATTCGTAATAAGGTGGATGAGTTGAATGTGCAGATAGCTATTAATGACTATGATATAGTTGGGATCACGGAGACATGGCTCCAGGGTGACCAAGGCTGGGAGCTGAACATCCAGGGATATTCAATATTCAGGAGGGATAGACAGAAAGGAAAAGGAGGTGGGGTAGCGTTACTGATTAGAGAGGGGATTAATGCAATGGAAAGCAAGGACATTAGTTTGGAGGATGTGGAATCGGTATGGGTAGAGCTGCAAAACACTAAGGGGCAGAAAACGCTGGTGGGTGTTGTGTACAGGCCACCTAACAGTAGTAGTGAAGTTGGAGATGGTATCAAACAGGAAATTAGAAATGCGTGCGACAAAGGCAAAACAGTCATAATGGGTGACTTCAATCTACATATAGATTGGGTGAATCAAATTGGCAGGGGTGCTGAGGAAGAGGATTTCTTGGAATGTATGCGGGATAGTTATCTAAATCAACATGTAGAGGAACCAACGAGAGAGCAGGCTATTTTAGACTGGGTATTAAGTAATGAGGAAGGGTTAGTTAGCAATCTTGTTGTACGTGCCCCCTTGGGCAAGAGTGACCATAATATGGTTGAGTTCTTCATTAGGATGGAGAGTGACATTGTTAATTCAGAAACAATGGTTCTGAACTTAAAGAAAGGTAACTTTGAGGGTATGAGACGTGAATTGGCCAAGATTGACTGGCAATTAATTCTAAAAGGGTTGACGGTGGATATGCAATGGAAGACATTTAAAAACTGCATGGATGAACTACAAAAATTGTTCATCCCAGTTTGGCAAAAGAATAAATCAGGGAAGGTAGTACATCCATGGATAACAAGGGAAATCAGGGATAGTATCAAAGCGAAGGATGATGCGTACAAATTAGCCAGAAAAAGCAGCATACCGGAGGACTGGGAGAAATTCAAAGACCAGCAGAGGAGGACAAAGGGCTTAATTAGGAAAGGAAAAATAGATTATGAAAGAAAACTGGCAGGGAACATAAAAACTGACTGCAAAGGTTTTTATAGATATGTGAAAAGAAAGAGATTAGTTAAAACAAATGTAGGTCCCTTGCAGTCAGAAACAGGTGAGTTGATCATGGGGAACAAGGATATGGCGGACCAATTGAATAACTACTTTGGTTCCGTCTTCACTAAGGAAGACATAAATAATTTGCCGGAAATAGCAGGGGACCGCGGGTCAAAGGAGTTGGAGGAATTGAGTGAAATCCAGGTTAGCCGGGAAGTGGTGTTGGGTAAATTGAATGGATTAAAGGCCGATAAATCCCCAGGGCCAGATAGGCTGCATCCCAGAGTACTTAAGGAAGTAGCTCCAGAAATAGTGGATGCATTAGTAATAATCTTTCAAAACTCTTTATATTCTGGAGTAGTTCCTGAAGATTGGCGGGTAGCAAATGTAACCCCACTTTTTAAGAAGGGAGGGAGAGAGAAAATGGGGAATTACAGACCAGTTAGTCTAACATCGGTAGTGGGGAAACTGCTAGAGTCAGTTATTAAAGATGGGATAGCAGCACATTTGGAAAGTGGTGAAATCATTGGACAAAGTCAGCATGGATTTACGAAAGGTAAATCATGTCTGACGAATCTTATAGAATTTTTCGAGGATGTAACTAGTAGCGTAGATAGGGGAGAACCAGTGGATGTGGTGTATCTGGACTTCCAGAAGGCTTTCGACAAGGTCCCACATAAGAGATTAGTATACAAACTTAAAGCACAAGGCATTGGGGGTTCAGTATTGATGTGGATAGAGAACTGGCTGGCAAACAGGAAGCAAAGAGTAGGAGTAAACGGGTCCTTTTCACAATGGCAGGCAGCGACTAGTGGGGTACCCCAAGGCTCAGTACTGGGACCCCCAGCTATTTACAATATATATTAATGATCTGGATGAGGGAATTGAAGGCAATATCTCCAAGTTTGCGGATGACACTAAGCTGGGGGGCAGTGTTAGCTGTGAGGAGGATGCTAGGAGACTGCAAGGTGACTTGGATAGGCTGGGTGAGTGGGCAAATGTTTGGCAGATGCAGTATAATGTGGATAAATGTGAGGTTATCCATTTTGGTGGCAAAAACGGGAAAGCAGACTATTATCTAAATGGTGGCTGATTGGGAAAGGGGGAGATGCAGCAAGACCTGGGTGTCATGGTACACCAGTCATTGAAGGTAGGCATGCAGGTGCAGCAGGCAGTAAAGAAAGCGAATGGTATGTTAGCTTTCATTGCAAAAGGATTTGAGTATAGGAGCAGGGAGGTTTCTACTGCAGTTGTACAGGGTCTTGGTGAGACCACACCTGGAGTATTGCTTACAGTTTTGGTCTCCAAATCTGAGGAAGGACATTATTGCCATAGAGGGAGGGCAGAGACGGTTCACCAGACTGATTCCTGGGATGTCAGGACTGTCTTATGAAGAAAGACTGGATAGACTTGGTTTATACTCTCTAGAATTTAGAAGATTGAGAGGGGATCTTATAGAAACTTACAAAATTCTTAAGGGGTTGGACAGGCTAGATGCAGGAAGATGGTTCCCGATGTTAGGGAAGTCCAGGACAAGGGGTCACAGCTTAAGGATAAGGGGTGAGAATAACTTTTTTCACACAGAGAGTGGTGAATCTCTGGAACTCTCTGCCACAGAGGTTAGTTGAGGCCAGTTCATTGGCTATATTTAAGAGGGAGTTAGATGTGGCCCTTGTGGCTAAGGGGATCAGGGGGTATGGAGAGAAGGCAGGTACGGGATACTGAGTTGGATGATCAGCCATGATCATATTGAATGGCGGTGCAGGGTCGAAGGGCCGAATGGCCTACTCCTGCACCTAATTTCTATGTTTCTATGTTTCTAAGGAATGGTGACGTTTTGGGTCCCTTCTTCAGACATTATATTCAAGTCTGTATCCCTCTTATTCATTTGCCTGAGACCTGCTGCACCCTAATAGTGTCTCACTCTTAAAGTGCATTTAACCTTGTAACTGGGTTCATCCACAATGTTCATCTTCATGTGTAACATGCATTCTCAAAGAATTATATGATGAAGTGCAAAATTAATGCAAACCCTTCTTTTAGTCTGTTGCAAAGATCTCCATCTCCCCTGGAACCCTCAGGAAGGAACTTCCTCAAGAAGGCAGCATCCATCATCAAGGATCTCTCCATCTGGGTCATGCCCTCTTCTCGCTGCTACGATCGGGCAGGAGATACAGAAGCCTGAAGTCTCACACCATTATATTCAAGAACAGCTACTTTCCACCAACTATCTGGTTCTTGAACTGACCTGCACAACTGTCCTGCACATTCTACCTCAAGAATGGAGCACTTGAAACCACCTCTTGCACTACCATGGACTTGCTTTCTTATTGCATTTTTACACTGATGTCTTGCTTTTTGCAATCTTTTTCTTCTTGCTGCTTCATATAAGTTATGTATAATATATGTTTTATATGTTGCCTGCAGGTAAAATTTACATTGTACCTGTACCTAACTATACTTGTGCAAATTACAATAAACCACGATTTGACTTGACCTTTTCTTTCATTTTATGCAAACACGTAAAATGTTAACCTAGCACACAAATCAAACTACATATGTCTCTTTCCTATAGAAGTAATGGCTTGCCATAATTTTATAAGTCACTGGCCCTATAAGAACACTCCATTTTACATGGATTTGGGAAGCAAAATAGGACCAAATTTGGTAATTTATTCCAAACAACACGTGCAGAATAAATAAATACTTCAGATGTGGTGCACTATCCAGTTAGGCATTGTATTATAGATTTTATATCCATTGCAATAATTCTGTTGGCTTTATGAGTGAAAAATGTACAGTGGTGTATTATTAATGAAGCACTAAAGACAAAAGAATAATAATTACATTAACTCCTATGAGGTAAAACTAAATTAGCCTATTAATTAGCATTAAACAAAAGACAAAATAATTAATAAAATAAAATAAATAAGTCACTTAACAATTAGAACCTGTCATAGCAATTAATAGAGGAAGGGTTTGGACAATTAAAATTGCACATTAATATTAAACATACACTGTACAGCTGCATTGTCAGACAATGAAGTCAGTGAGAAATAAAGGAGATGATTATTGCAAAATGTAGTCGGAGAACAATTACAAAGTAGATGTATTTTTCCTGTCTGATCAAGTGACAAAAATCCTGATCAATCACCCTTGTTCAATTAAGATGTATTTGTGTGGTCTCAGGAGTTTTCTGCCAGTTGTGTGTCTTTGAAAAACAAACCGCTTTAATCCTTAACCTATTATCAAAGGCAAACAACGAGAGATGTTATCAAGAACAACACAATCGTGTGGAAAGAAATGTATAATGACTCTGCAAAATCATGCACACATCAGTGTCTGTCACCCATGGCATAACATTGCCAGTATCCTCTCATGTGAGTTAAAGTGCAAGTGCGAGCTCTTTGCAAAATAGCTAGTATTAGCAAGGCTATGTTGATTTCCCTTTGATACAGTGCTTAGATCTACAAAGAAAAAAAACATAAGACTTTTACATATCAATTCCTGTACATGATTTACACACATATCGATCTTCCAAATGCATACATTTGTGTTTTTGGACTTCTGAATAGTACATACTATTCAACAACTGTGCCTGTACACAGCAACATTAAGAAATAATCAGTTGCTTAAAAAAAAAATCTGTACACCCTCTATGTAAATGTAGCTGAAAGCGTGTGGACTTGCTTCAGTGCTGAATGAAAGATCCATAGTTCCAGTCTAACAATACATTCAAAAATGGTTGTTTATTTTCCAATAACAAATACATCTAGAAAATGCTAAGGCAGATTTTACAGTGCTCCAGTGTTGACCAAGAAGATCATTTAAGTTAATAATATATTATTTATGGGATACTGTTTTTTCTTAAACATTTTTGTAGATTTTCAAAAATACATTAAGCCACGTCTCCGGGAAAAGTAAGAGGATTTTCCAGTGACATGGGAGAAACTAGAGATACATGGAAAAATCAAAATATTAAAATCCAAAGATAGACACAAAAAACTGGAGTTACTCAGCAGGACCGGCAGCATCTCTGGAGAGAAGGAATGGGTGACGTTTCGGGTCGAGTCTTGGGTCTATTTGGGCTTTTTGGGTCTATCTTCGGTTTAAACCAGCATCTGAAGTTCATCCTACATATTAAAATCCAATCTGCACTGTGGCATTGTTGTATTCATTCCAGACACTGAGATCACAATATTTGCCCAGCTTGAGGATATCTCCTGGACCATGACCCCACTGACGAGCACCAGGCCACCATCTCCAGCACCATCACCAACTTCATCCACTCCAATGCCCTACCCGACCGAGCCTCCAACCTCATCGTTCCCCAGCCCCGCACAGCCCGATTTTACCTTCTCCCTAAAATCCACAAACCAGATTGTCCCGGAAGACCCATTGTCTCCGCCTGTTCGTGCCCCACCGAACTCATTTCCAAATACCTTGACTCCATCCTATCACCCTTGGTTAAATCCCTCCCTACCTATGTCCAAGACACCTCAGACACTCTCCGTCGTCTCCGCACATTCAATTCTCTAGGCCCTCACCCCCTCATCTTCACCATGGACGTCCAATCACTATACACCTCCATCCCCCACCACGATGGTCTCACAGCCCTCCGGTTCTTCCTCGACCAGAGAAGCAACCCATACCCAGCCACTGACACTCTCCTCTGCCTAGCGGAGCTGGTCCTTACCCTCAATAACTTCGAGTTCGACTCCTCCCACTTCCTCCAAATACAAGGCGTAGCTATGGGCACACGCATGGGCCCCAGCTATGCCTGCCTATTTGTAGGTTACGTCGAACAATCCTTGTTCCATACATACCAGGGCCCCATCCCCAACCTCTACCTCCGCTACATCGACGACTGCTTTGGTGCCACCTCCTGCACCCGCACACAACTGACTGACTTCATCCACTTCACCACTAATTTCCACCCGGCACTGAAATACACCTGGACCATCTCCGACACTTCCCTACCATTCCTTGACCTCACTATCTCCATTGCAGGTGATAGACTTCTAACCGACATACACTATAAACCCACTGACTCCCATGGCTATCTGGACTACACTTCTTCCCACCCTGCTTCCTGTAAGGACTCCATCCCCTACTCCCAATTCCTCCGTCTACGCCGTATCTGCTCCACGGATGAGGCGTTCCACACCAGGACATCTGAAATGTCCTCACTATTCAGGGAACGGGGGTTCCCCTCCTCCACCATAAATGAGGCTCGCACCAGGGTCTCTTCCATACCCCGCAACACTGCTCTCTCTCCCCATCCCCGCACTCGCAACAAGGGCCGAGTCCCCCTAGTCCTCACCTTTCACCCCACCAGCCATCACATACAAAAAATAATCCTCCGTCAGTTTCGCCACCTCCAACGTGACCCCACTACTGGCCACATCTTCCCATCTCCCCCCATATCTGCCTTCCGCAAAGACCGCTCCCTCCATAACTCCCTTGTCAATTCTTCCCTTCCCTCTCGGTCCACCCCCTCCCCGGGCACTTTCCCTTGCGGCCGCAGCAGATGCAACACTTGTCCCTTTACCTCCCCCCTCAACTCCTTTCAGGGACCCAAGCAATCGTTCCAGGTGCGACAGAGGTTTACCTGCATCTCTTCCAACCTCATCTATTGCGTCCGCTGCTCTAGATGTCAGCAGATCTATATCGGTGAGACCAAGCGGAGGTTGGGCGATCGTTTCGCCGAACACCTCCGCTCGGTCCGCAATAACCTAGCTGACCTCCCGGTGGCTCAGCACTTCAACTCCCCCTCCCACTCCGTCTCCGACCTCTCTGTCCTGGGTCTCCTCCATGGCCACAGCGAGCAGCACCGGAAATTGGAGGAACAGCACCTCATATTCCGTTTGGGGAGTCTGCACCCCGGGGGCATGAACATCGACTTCTCCCAATTCTGTTAGTCCTTGCTGTCTCCTCCCCTTCCTCAGCTCCCCTGCTGTCTCCTCCCATCCCCCAGCCTTCCGGCTACTCCTCCTTTTCCCTTTCTTGTCCCCACCCACCCCCACCCCTGATCAGTCTGAAGAAGGGTTTCGGCCCGAAACGTTGCCTATTTCCTTCGCTCCATAGATGCTGCTGCACCCGCTGAGTTTCTCCAGCTTTTCTGTGTAACCTTCGATTCTCCAGCATCTGCAGTTCCCTCTTTAACATTGAGGATATCTTCTATGGAATGACACAGAATAATAATAATTCTATACACTGCCTCTGCAGAATTATGTTACAGAATCACACTAAGCCTAGAAGTGGATTAAATAGTATCTGTTGTCCCCAGGTTCAGAGGCACCAACATACATATGCATTTCTTTTCTCATCACGTTGATGCTCATTCATTCTCCAGCTACTGTGCGTGGGCACTGTACTATTCTTGGTTTTTCTCCTCTTTTCAAATATATGTACATAAAAAATGCAGACACTAGGAACTCCAGATGCTTGTTTACAAAAAATAAACACAAGGTGCTGGAGTCAGGCAACATCCCTTGAAAACATGGATAGGTGGCATTTCAGCTCAGGCCCCTTCTTCAGACTAAAGGATCCCGATCTGAAACGTCTTCCAGCCGCTGGAGGTACAGGATTTTGGTGTGTATGCTTTATCATAATTCCTCACAATGCTATGTACGACAGTGATCACAACTTCTACTGAAGTGTGGATGGCCGTTGGCTCGCTAGAAGCTCATCCACCCTTCGACAGGTTTTGTTTTTGGCAGGGGGAACTCCCATAGACCTGACTCAGAAGAAGCAGATTTTCTTCTTCATTTACAAAAAAGGAAAGAAACAACTTTAAATTAAAATCCTTTTGATGTCCTCCAGACAATGTTAGGGACTGCAATCAATATCAGCTATTATGAGATTACTCGGCGCTTCCTTGAATGGCATAAACTAACTCTAAGATTTCATCTTCATAAGTTCATGTTCAAAAGTTACAGGGGCAAAGTTCGGCCACTCGTCCCATCAAGTCTACTCTGCCATTCAATCATGGCTGATCTATCTTTCCCACTCAACCCTCTTTTCCTGCCTTCTTTCGATATCTCCTGACACCGATGATAGTCAAGAATCTATCAATATCCGCCTTAAAAATATCCATTGACATGACTTCCACAGCCTTCTCTGGCAATGAATTCCACAGATTCACCACCCTCTGACTAAAGAAGTTCCTCCTTGTCTCCTTTCTAAAGGTACGTACTTTTAATCTGAGGCTATGGCCTCTGGTCCTCGACTCGCCCATTAACGGAAATATCCTTTCCACATTCACTCTATCCAGTCCATTCACTATTTGGTTTCAATGAGCTCCCCTCTCATCCAGCGAGTACAGGCCCCATGCCGTCAAACGTTCATGATATGTTAACCCAATCATTCCTGGGGATCATTCTCGTAAACCTCCTCTGGACCCTCTCCAAAGCCAGCACATCCTTCAGATCTAGGAACCTTAAGATAAACTGGTTTGAAAAGATCAGCTACAGATCATTATTATTCATTGCATTCTCAGAAAATTAATATAAGGAAGTAAGTACGTTTATTAGCCAAGTATTCACATACAAGGAATTTGCCTTGGTCCTCCGCCCACAACATGACAGTTACGAATGACTCAGAAAACACTAAACATTAATAATAATTAAACATCAATGATAAAACACCATTGATCAAGCATGTGAACTGACAAAATACCAGATCAAAGGGAGGCTACAGATTTTTGGCTGTTGAGTAGAGCAACTACTCGTGGATAAAAAAAATTTTTTATGTCTGGCTGTGGCAGCTTTGACAATCCGGAGTCGCCTTCCAGAGGGAAGTGATTCAAAGAGTTTGTGGCCAGGGTGAAAGGGGTCAGAGATGATCTTGCCCACTCACTTCCTGACCCTTGCAGTGTACAGTTTATCAATGGAGGGAAGGTTGCAGCCAATAATCTTCTCTGATGATTGGACGATTCGCTGCAGCCTCCAGGTGTCGTGTTTGGTGGCTGAGCCAAACCAGACCATGATGGAGAAGGTGAGAACAGACTCTACGATGACCGTGTAGAATTGGACCATCATTGTCTGTGGCAGATTGTGCTTCCTCAGCTGCCGCATGAAGCACATCCTCTGTTGTGCCTTTTTGACTGTGGAGTCGATGATAGCCCCCCACTTAAGGTCCTTGGAGATGATGGTTCCCAGGAACTTAAAAGACTCCACATAAGTGACTGTGGTGTTGTTGATGGTGAGTGGGGTGAGGGGAGGGGGAGCTCTCCTAAAGTCTACAATACACTGTCTTAAGAGCATTGAGCTCTAGGTTGTTGCTACAGCACCAAGACGCCAGCTGTGACACTTCCTGTCTGTAGGCTGGAAGATCATCCTGGATCAGTCCAATCAGGGTTGTGTCGTCCGAATACTTGAGAAGCTTGACAGAGGTGTCTGTGGAGGTGTAGTCGTTGGTGTAGAGAGAGTAGAGGAGAGGAGACAGTACGCAGCCTTGCGGTGTTCCTATGCTGAGCGTTTGCGGGTCTGAGATGTGTTTTCCCAGCCTCACGTGCTGCTTCCTGCCTGTCAGGAAGTTGGTGATCCACTGACAGAGGGGTTCAGGCACAGTCAACTAGGAAAGTTTGGAATGTAGTTACTCTGGCATAATGGTGTTGAATGCAGAGCTAAAATCAACAAACAGGATCCTCGCACAGGTCCCCTGGTGGTCTAGGTGCTATAGGATGAAGTGCAGGCCCAGGTTGACTGCATCATCCACAGATATATTGGCCCGATATGCAAACTGCAGAGGGTCCAGCAGGGAGTTTGTGATATTTTTCAGCTTGGCCAGCACAAGCCAGCACAATATCAAAGAAATTAAATAAAAATTTTGCACAATTATTCTGTAAATATTTATAATGGTCAGCCTTTCGCAGTAGGCTTACAAATGAAATGTTTCCTCAGCATAATGGAAAATCAATGCACCAGAACTTTGTTTTGTGCTTACAGACACAACTATCGCATTATATATCACCCATTCATATCTCAACTGGGCTCAATTTGACCACTTCAGCTGCTAGTTACAGAATAACATTGACAGAAGCTTAGACGTGGATTAATAGCTCATCCTCTTGGATGTGTAACCTTAAATGGAGCTGTACATGAGAGAAACAAAAAGGACTTGTCTGTTTGTTTCAATCAGTTCCCCAAGAGCACTGCAGAATAAATCCTATTATATGGGAAGGAGAATGGACTGAAACAAATGATAGTGCATTTTAGTTACTTTGTTTAGAAATAGAATGTCAGACAGCAACCCAAACTGGAAATTGATTTAGTTTGAAAAGATAATGGAGTGAAGCATAAAACCGGCTGTTAATTTGCTTTGGTGACGCAAGAGACTACAGCTGCTGCAATCTTGAGCAAACACAAAGTGCTGGAGGAACTCAGTTGATCAGGCAACATCTGGAGAGGGAATGGATCAACAGTCTGTGACCAATGGTGTTTTGCAAGAAACCTCTGCTGTTTGTAATATTAAAGATTTGCATGAAAATGGAGTTTGCCTCATTAGTAAGTTTTGAGACGATACAAAAATTGATGGAATTGCAATGGTGGGGAATTTTGTCAAAGGATACAGCAGATGGAGTTTAGATGGTTGGAGTGGCCTGTTTTCTTTCAGTATCTCTAAAATAAAGTAAAGTAAAGTAAACTAAACAGACAAGTGTGAGGTGTTGGATTTTGGGAGATCAAATACGAGAGGGAAGTATTAACCCTAAGGAGGGGTTCAATCTTTGGATAGCTCGATCCCAAAGATCTGTCAAGGCTCTGGCTATGATTGTGTTCAAAATTAATATTGATGCATTTCTGGTAATGGACTGGTAAATGGCAATGAGGTGAAAGATTAGTTGAATGTGGAGCAGGCTCAATGGACCAAATGGCCTCCTCCTGCTCCAATATCTTCTGTTTCCAATGTAGCTCAACAGAAAACAGTATACTAAATTAAAAGGAGGAGAAAGGACAAGTGTGTGATATCTTGGACTTCTACCGGAAGGTAATATCGGAAGTGAAGGGTAGATACAAGGAAGTGCAGGTGCTAGTTTACAAAGACACAAAGTGTTGGAGTAATTCAGCAGGTCAAGCAGCATCTTTGGAGGATTTGGATGTGTTATGTCTCAGGTTAGGACCCTTCCTCAGACATTGCTGACAATGGGATTTATCTGGAGCCACCTTCTTCTGTAAGTTGGTTAGTGGTTCACCAACATTCACAAGAGTTCACGTCAGCTCAGGTCAGCTAATAATGCCAGATTTACATACTCCAGTGATTTAGGGATTTACTGCAGTCCAAGAGATTCTTGGTCACTATCATTTTAATTCAAGATTTTTATTCAATGGCTTTAATTCAAACTTCTTTCACCAAATCATTACCTTAACAAAATATGGATATTCAATTCTTCAGTAAATTCATGTCAGAGTTCAATAGATTTTGACTGTAAATGACATTAGGGATCTGGAGTGCATGCAGGAAAGTTGACCTGAGCAACATGTTCCAATTGGATTGCAGAACAAGGGGCCAAATGGATTCTACTTCTTATATTAAGCACGTTTGCTCCCAACTGCAGTGTAATTTGAGCTCAGATCTCTGATTAAGAAACCAGATCTCAAAATAATAGTTTGAGTCAATGTAATTAAAATGTAACTGTAGCCCTCTGTGTCGACCCCTTCCCATATCCCCCAGAGGTCCCCATTACCTCCAAGCTTGAGGCTAGGACCTTAGCCATGATTTTCCCAAATTGTAGAGTAGTGAGGTGCAGTGTGTCACATGGTCTCCTTCAACATACATCATATATAATCAAAATCTATCTATTTCACCAAACATTCCATCCCCTTAAACAATATCTCTTTATGAGCACAGGACAATTTTGTTCTGGCAATGCACATTCAAATAATTTACTACATTAAAGATTATATATATATATTCTCACAGCAGCAACACATCAAAAGTCCCATGTCCTAAATTAATGGAGATCAAAATCTTGTTTTTTTGCAACTGGGACTATACAGATTTAAAACTTCATTAGAAATTGACATACTATCATACATCAAAGTTTTCTACACTATTTGGAAATCAATAAATATATTATATCAATTATGGTATTTATCAATAGTATATAATCAGTGAAGCAGCTTACAGAATGCTACACACATCAGTGAAAAGCTACAGAATGTTATTTTATGAAATAGCTCAGCTAATCATTACCATTCTTTATTTTTGTGAAGTTGATTTTGTCTGTCATGTTCAATGAAGCACTGAAATTGTGGAATCTGTGCGGAAATAGCTAAATTAACAAAGTATTATTTAATAACTGAAGCTGTACTAAAATAAAGGAATGTATAATATTGCAGAGACCATTTGCAATAGTATGTTTTTGGTTATTAAATGATTCTGCACATTTTTTCTCTCTTCCATTCCTCCTGAAAATATTTTTAATGTGTGCTTTCATAGAAAGTTATGGCACAAATAATGTAGAAGAAGGGTCTTGACCCAAAACGTCACCCATTCCTTCTCTCCAGAGATGTTGCCTGTCCAACTGAGTTACTCCAGCTTTTTGTATCTATCTATAGCACGAATAAGGTCATTAGGTCACGTGATAGGAGCAGAATTAGGCCTCGGCCCATCAAGTCCACACCATTCAATCATGACAGATCTATCTCTCCTTCCTAACCCCATTCTCCTGCCTTCTCCCCATAACTCCTGACATCCTTACTGTTACAGAATAGGGACTATTCTGCTGACTGGTGCTTTATAAGAATGACACAATCTGTTTTAAACTGTTACTTTTCCACATTATCCTGTGTGCTTTTATCTTTTCACATATTTTAATTACTGTTGGGATGTTCACTACATGAATATTTTTCCTCATGTTGCTTCTTACACTTTAGCCAATCGCCTACCATTTGGAAAAAACTTTACTTCATTCCCTCATTCAAATTGCTTCAAAGGTTTGAACCACCGACAGCCTGCCTAACAGCCCTGAGTGCCCTGATTACTGGCACTGGGTGATCACAGCTGGAAATGCGAATGACCTGGGACAAACTGTTGTTTCCCAGAGCATTGTTCTTGTCCATTGGGTTAAACGCTGGGTTTGAGCCAGGAGGGTAAAGTCTGAAGGCAATTGTGAGCACATTATTAAAGGCAAAGAGAAACAGTTTGAGTTTTGAGATTGTTAATTGATTTCTGTGCATAATGCCAACCATCAACTAAAATTCAATGTCATTGAAAATGATAAATGCAAACGATTGTGCAGGTATAGCTGAAAAAAATCCAGTGAACCCCCATCCTGTTTTAAAAATTGTCAATTAAAAACATCAAAGTAGAAAATATTAAAATAATGAACAGAGAATACCTGTACTTATTGCAATTTCTAAACTATTTGGTGTCAAATTATTCTTTCATTGAAATTCAAAATGTTTATCAAAACTCATTAGTTCTTACATTAACTGAATTGTAAAGAGGTAGTGTAGCTAGTGGTAGAAGCATTTCGAAAGATAGAAGTACAAAAATAACGTCAATAGATCATGTTTGAGAATAAAGTGAGGAGGATTTCCTTTCTGTACTGTTCAATGCCTTACACATCTTGTGTGAAATGTGGTATGAATCAAACAAAGTTCAGTATTTTTTCCCCCTCCACCCTCCTCACAGTGGTTTCCCCTAAGTGGAAGGAGCCAGCTCAGAACTGATAGATATTGCTTCTTAATGTGATCAAAATGGGAGGGATGAAAATGACCAATCTGTAGAATCTTTGTAAAATTGTTTTTTGAGAGAGGATGTGGAAGGTATTGATTTTTATTGCCAAATCATTTATCTAATGATTTTCCATCTCTTAAAGCAATCACATCAGTCACATTGGAATTAAAATTAATTCCCCCCATGCATGTTTGAAAAGTCTGGAAAGTGGGGGAGGCTTTTATTGCATTGGAATATTGTATTCAGATTTGGTCACCCTGCTATTGGAAAGATGCCAGAGAAGAACGCAGAGAAGATTAAAAAATGATGTTGCCAGGACTTCAGGGCCTGAGGTATAGGTTGAGGTTTAGCAGGCTAGAACTTTATTTCCTGGAATGAAAGAGGCTGAGAGATGAATTTATCGCAATGTATTTTATTTGCCATTTTATGGAAATCAAGAGCTAGGTTTAAGGTGAGAGGGAAAATATTTAATTGGAACCAGAGGAGCATTTTTTTCACACTGGAAAATATATGGGGCATACATCAAGCTGCCAGAGGAAGTAGTCAAGGCAGTTCAAAGGACATTTGGACAGGTCTGCAGCCATTATTTCTATGTAATTTAATAAATTTAGGCTTCCCCATTGTATGCTGGTCACCTCTGGTATATCTTAAGGGATCATCATTGGTTACCTAATATGGGCAAATAGGATTAGTGTAGATGGGCAAAAAGGTGGGCATGGATGTGATGGGTCAAAGGACCTGTTGTGTGCTGTACAAATCTATGATTCCTATTGCTACTGTCACTGTCAGTAAAAACCTTACAAAATGGTTTTGTCCCCTCTGAATGTGAGATTTTCAATAGCCTCTTCACATTTCCTTTCATAAACTTGATATTGTCCATACCAGAACTGTCTCTTCTGTCACCCTGACCTAGCTTCACCCTCCCATTAACGTTAGCAACCTTTGTCCCCAATGGAGATTGAATTTTGAATCCCTCAATAATGCCATTCTGGAGTATTTCAGTCATTGTTTTCTTGCTTTAGGTGTCCTTGAGCCCTCTGAATTTGGTCTACTGTGAACTGCCTCTTCCATCCACAGTAGTTTCTTTTGGTATGATATTGGATTACCTTCCACTTCCACTTTGAATTCCCCAGTCAGATGGACCACTGTTTATATCTTTCCTTTCCATTTCTTCTCAAAGCAAATTGTATCCAAGAGTTTGATTACCTTGGTTTTTGGTGCTCCAGTTGTACAACACCCATTTCCTTCCTATTTCAGAACTTTCTGATTCCTTCCTTAAATTAAACTGTTAGATAAATGTAATTTTTTGTTGTCTGGGTCAGCCCCACTCGACTGGAGGAAACAGACAAATTCATTACCTTGAATTTGATTCATCAATGGTTTCTTGGGAGGAAGGCAGTTCATGTCTGAAGTCTAAACAGGAAAGCTTGCAGCACGTTGAGAAGCAGAGACAGCTAATATCGAGACAGAGCAGCAAGCCCTGAGGAATCTGCGTCACCAGAGACTCTTGTGAGATCCGGCATAGACAGAAACAGGGGCGAACAGAAGCAGAAGAAGTGGAAAATGCACACTGCCATTATCCAGCATCAAATTAGTCAAAGTATTGTCATCCTTTGGCTCAGAATATTGGAGATATTAACAATTTTAAATTACAAAATACACCATAGATACAGCACAAAAACAGGCCCTTCGGCACACAGTGTCTGCGCTGACCAGTGATCCCCATACACTAACACTATCCTACATACTAGGAACAATTTTACCAAAGCCAATTAACCTACAAACCTGCACGTCTTTCCATGCGGGAGGAAACCAGAGCACCCGGAAGAAACACAAGCCGTCAAAGGGAGAACATACAAACTGCATACAGACAGCACCCGAGGTCAGGATTGAACCCATCCCTACCACTGCGCCATCCAAACCAATCATATTCTTTAAGAAGGAACTGCAGATGCTGGAAAATCAAAGGTACACAAAGATGCTGGAGAAACTCAGCGGATGCAGCAGCATCTATGGAGCAAAGGAAATAGGCAACATTGCAGGCCGAACCCCTTCTTCAGACTGGGGGGGGGGGGGGGGGGGAGAACACATTACCGGGTGTGGTGGTGGAGGCAAATATGATAGTGGCATTTAAGTGGCTTTTAAATAGGGTCACAGAATCGCAAGGAATAGAGGGATGTGGATCATGTACGGACAGATGATACCCGCTTAACAGTGTTCGCCACAGATATTGTGTGCTGAAGGATCCATTCTTGTGCTGTACTGTTCTATTTTCTATGAACCCAAGTAAGTCCTCAATTACAGTTTTGATGATCTAATTATTGAGCCCAGTAGGCACGTAATGTGCTAAGACACTGACAATTATTAATCCGTCAGACTGGCTCATCAGAGGATTATTTAGTGGTTAGGCATATATATATATATACATATACTAGACTAAGTGGGACCCATTGGGCCCCATGTTCACACGGGAGGGCTGGTCCCCGACGCAATATTCCACCTCTCCACCAATCCCAATACTGGTGGCCAGTGGGGGGGCTTTCTGGAGCGCTGGTATGGGTTCTTGGGGTGGCAGCTCAGTCCCTCAAGCTTGATCTGCTGGCAGCTCACTCACGGCTGGTGGGCTGGCAGTTGATTCATGACTATTTCTTGAAATTCCATTTCAAGCAGGGTGCAAGGTCACCAAATTTAAATCCATGTTCCTACCATTTCAAGCAGGG
This sequence comes from Leucoraja erinaceus, assembly GCF_028641065.1. NCBI lineage: Eukaryota > Metazoa > Chordata > Chondrichthyes > Rajiformes > Rajidae > Leucoraja > Leucoraja erinaceus. The sequence continues at coordinate 99,747,099 of NC_073378.1, forward strand.
TGCAAGGCCACCATATTCAAGTATTGTTTCTTACCACTATGAGCAGGGTGCAAGGCCACTGAATTCAAGTGCAGTTTCCTACCACTTCAAGCAGGGTGCAAGGCCACCAAATTCAAGTGCAGTTTCAACCACTTCAAGCAGGGTGCAAGTCCACCAAATTCAAGTGCAGTTTCATACCACTTTCAGCAGGGTGCAAGGCCACCAAATTCAAGTGCAGTTTCAACCACTTCAAGCAGGGTGCAAGTCCACTAAATTCAGTGCAGTTTCATACCACTTCAAGCAGAATGAAAGGCCGCCAAATTCAAGTGCAGTTTCATTCCACTTCATGCAGGGTGAAACCACCATAAAACCACATAAAACACCAAACTCACAGTTCGGTGCACATTCAGTGTGTTCAGTTGATTCACAGCTCAGAAAGAGTCGTGACCTCTCCCTCCCCCATCATGCAGAGACTGAGCCACACCCACACTTCCAGGTTTTATAACCCCTCCCCCCCCCACTGGAAAAGGTGTGGCTTTCATGGCGTGATTGACAGGAGAGTTATTAAACACTAATAACACTTTTATTATTGATGGGAAGAATTCTCTGCACCTGCTCAGCAGAGGGGGACTGAGTAAGATGGCCAAAAATCACAGCCGTAAGTGGTAGCTTTTTATCTAAAATCAATATACAGTGCAAACAGGAAGTAAGTGCATTTGCAGTAGTGCCTTTTAACTTCAAACCAAAGCACCCAAGCCACCATTTGCAGTAAGTAGTGCCTTTCAACTTCAAGCCAAAGCACCCAAGCCACCATTTGCAGTAAGTAGTGCCTTTCAACTTCAAACCAAAGCTCCCAAGCCACCATTTGCAGTAAGTAGTGCCTTTCAACTTCAAGCCAAAGCACCCAAGCCACCATTTGCAGTAAGTAGTGCCCTTCAACTTCATGTCACCATTTGCCGCGTAGTGCCTTTCAACTTCATGCCACCATTTGCAGTAAGTAGTGCCTTTCAACATCAAGGCAAAGCACCCAAGCCACCATTTGCAGTAAGTAGTGTCTTTCAACCTCAAGCCAAAGCACCCAAGCCGCCATGTGCAGTAAGTAGTGCCATTCAACTTCATGCCAAAGCACCCAAGCCACCATTTGCAGTAAATAGTGCCTTTTAACTACAAGCCAAAGCACTCAAGCCACTATTTGCAGTAAGTAGTGCCTTTCAACTTCAAGCCAAAGCACCCAAGTCACCGTTTGCAGTAAATAGTGCCTTTCAAATTCAAACCAAAGCTCACAAGTCACCATTTGCAGTGCCTTTCAACTTCAAGCCAAAGCACCCGTCACCTTTTGCAGTGCCTTTCAACTTCAAGCCAAAGCACCCAAACCACCATTTGCAGTAAGTATTGCCTTTCAACTTCATGCCACCATTTGCAATAAGTAAGTGCCTTTCAACTTCAAGCCAATACACCCACGCCACCATGTGCAGTAAGTAGTGCCTTTCAACTTCAAGCAAAACACCCAAGCCACCATGTGCAGTAAGTAGTGCCTTTCAACTTCAAGCCAAAGCACCCAAGTCACCTTTTGCAGTGCCTTTCAACTTCAAGCCAAAACACCCACCACGTGCAGTAAGTAGTGCCTTTCAACTTCAAGCAAAACACCCAAGCCACCATGTGCAGTAAGTAGTGCCTTTCAACTTTAAGCCAAAGCTCCCAAGCCACCATTTGCAATAAGTAGTGCCTTTCAACTTTAAACTAAAGCTCCCGCCACCATTTGCAGTAAGTAATGCCTTTCAACATCAAGCCAAAGCACCCAAACAACCATTTGCAGGCAGTGCCTTTTTACTTCAAACAAACCATATTTTCATTTTCAAACCTCATTAAGGGGACTCACAGTTGTGTGTACATTTGTTAAGTGTTATTCAGAGCTCAGAGAGACGTGACCCTTGGCTTCAACCATCTTGCAGAGACTAAGTGAGGCACACCACTTCTTGGTTTTATAATCCTTCCCCCCTCCAGCAGGGGCAGCAGAGAGAATGGTGATTATTTAAAAAACATTAATATGTCTGATTTGTCATCGATGGGAAAAATCCTCCGCACTCGTAAGGCGGAGGGGGACTGAGCGAGGTGGCCAAAAATGACGGCCGTAGGTGGCGGCGTTCTGTCGGAAATCGCAGCACAGTGGGCCAAAAGCGGTCAAGATCAGAGTTTTAGTAATATAGATGGAACGCTGGTTCCTTCTGCAAGTCAATGCCCTAATAGATAGCTAGGGCCTATTTTGAGAAACAGTCATAAGTTTACTGTTGGCATTTTGCTTTTTGAAAGATATATTGAACAACTTATTGGGAAGATAATTAGTGACCGTGGACCATTAACAAACTGTAAGAAAATGTAGAATCATCCAATTTATTATAAGTATCAAGAAAGGAAGTAAAAGAGAAAGACGTTGGTCCGCATTTGGGGAATTGTTCAAGAACTCATCAGGGAGAAAAAGCCCAATAACAGAAGCTTAAGGGACCGTCCCACTGTGGTGACCTAATCCGCGAGTTCAGAAGAGTTTAGGAAAGTTTGAAAAAGTGTCATGTTGAAGACCTCCTTCGACTAGGTAGAAGACCTCCTTCGACCTCCTTTGATTATGTTGAAGATTAGCTTCGACTAGTTTTGGGAAAATTGAACACCGAATAGTGGAAAGTGGAGACAACCTCCTTCGATCTCTTTCGACCTTCTTTCGACTATGTTGAAGACTATCTACGGCTACCTTTGATTACCTTCGACTACCCTCGATTACCTACAAATAACGTGCGGACCTACTACGACGGACTTCGACTAAACCTATGATTAAAAAAAATATGTCATGACATCAACATGACATTTTTCCATGGTGACCATATTTTACTCGCAGGCATTTTTCAGCATGTTGAAAAATATGCCGTGACCTAGTTGAGGCCTCGAGTACGCGGGGACTACTCTCAAGCATGAAGGAGAGTTAAAAAGACCTCCTCGGACCTCGTGTCGACCATGCTGCGAGTATGAGTCAAGGACAAACTCTTCTGAACTCGCAGATTAGGTCGCCGCAATGAGACAGCCCCTTTAGAGGTACAGGGCTGTCTGCAAAGTAAAATGGTATTTTTAAAAACAACTGCATACAAGATCATAAAGGTACTGATTCAGATTTGTTCGATTTCTTGATTGATAGATTTTCAGATATCTAAGAAGATGGGAAGTCAAACAACAATACAGATAAAAGATCATATTGAATGGCAGAGTAGTCACAATAGGCTAAATGGTTAACCCTCCGTCCATTGCTTTATTCCTTAGGCACATCCACAAGTTTGGCAGGAAGAATAGTAAGATTAAACAAGAACTTACCAGTTTCAAGTTTGATCTGTATTTTATGAGGAGTTACGATGAGGGATTACGTGAAGACCCTGTCCAGCACGCATGTGCGACATACTTCACAGCAGCGGTGTGGAATCACAAAAAACAAAATAATTGAAATAAACATAGAAAAGATAAGGAGAACTAAGATACCAGTTGATCTCTGTAATTGAGGGTGGGAGCGGAGGGCACGTAATCCCTCATCGTAACTCCTCATAAAATACAGATCAAACTTCAAACTGGTAAGTTCTCGTTTAATCTTACTATTTTACTTCGGAGTCACGTGAGTGACTACGTGAAGATTTTAAAGCTCTGTCATTTACAAACCGTGTAACAGTCCATACTTCACTCGTTGCCAAAGTCATCTAAGGGAGGAAGTATGTTATCGTAATCAAACATGAATCTGTTTGTAAAACAACAATGGTATTATTTGAAAATAATAACAAAGAAATTAATGCTCCTCCGGGCTTAAATTATATTTTTTTTGCAGCGTCTAAAATACTCTCTGCAAGTGAAAACAGGTTTTATAATGGCGTGTTTTAGAATGTTTGAAAAGTTATTTCCATAGTCCACCCCGCTGTTCACCGAGAATGTATTCATCGATGCTGCCTCAAGGACTGGTTCCCAAGCGACATACATCGGTACGTGGTGATTCAGTCGGGATGCAAAGAAATTGATATCTGGTGTTCCATATTGCTTTGTAATTTCAGCAAATACTTTGGGGTTTAACATGTCTGCCACAGTATTTAGCTTACCTGGTAGGTAAGATGTTGATAGCCAAATATGTTTGTCAACACACCATTACCAGATTGTGTTGATCAAATTGTCACATGATATAGATTTTATCCCGCCCATGTGGTTAGTATAGGCCACCACTGTGATATTGTCAAATTGTAAACGAACATGCAAAATGGTGCACTTTTGAACAATATGCTTTTAACCCATAGAACGCACCCAACATTTCCAACTAGGTTTTATGTCCAGTGTCTGTAGTGGTGATGACTCTAGATTAGTCCATCTACCACCTGTTCTAGATATGGGTTATTGATAAATGATGGGACTGGAACTATGCCAAATGTTCTCTTTCCAGCATTATAGGTCAATTTCATGGTTCAGTCAAAGTGACCTGTATGTTGTTTAAAACGCTAGCATCTTTGCTCTAATGCAAAGGTCCAAGTTAAGTAGCTGATAATGCTGCTACTAATTTCCCAATTACTCTTGCCACTTTGTCGAATGGTTGGTTGATTGTTAACCATTAATTTGTTACAGGTTTGTGCCAATTCTGCTGACTTTTCTTTTGGCAACGTTGTAGACATGTGGACTGAGTTAATTGAATACCAGTCAGTCCATAGTTATGGATGGTGTCAACGTAGATTTATCTGGATGTATGACAAGGCCAAAGGTTAAATAACCATATAAACATATAACAATTAGAGCACGGAAACAGGCCATCTCGGCCCTACAAATCCGTGCCGAACAACTTTTTTCCCTTAGTCCCACCTGCCTACAATCTAGGGGCGCTGCACTGGCAGCAGCCTCTGCCTGTCATTTCTATCTTTTTTTTTCAGTTAGTCCAAAGTCTGTTTTAGGGGGAAACTTTAACTTTTCTATGTGGGGGAGGGGGGCTGGGTAAGGGGGAAACCGTCTCCCAGTCTCTTCCTGGCGGGGACGCGACTATTTCTCCGAGTCGCGTCCTCACCTCCCACCTCGTGGCATACCAGCTGGATCGGAGCGGCTTTTCCTGCCGGGGACTGGGAACCGGACCAGGGCTGCTACAGCGGCGGCGCAGCGCTGGAGTCACCGCGGAGCGGGCGATGCCTACCTGGGTCGCTGTTTGGAGCTCTGGAGCGTTGGGCCGCTGCTCCAACATCGTGGAGCTCTGGTGCGGAGAGCTTCTAACGCGGGCGGCGCTGAACGGCATCGTGGAGTCATGGGGCTCCTTGCAGAGGGTCTACAGCAGCATTCTCCACCCCAGGCGCGGCCTATGGACATTGGAAGCCGCCGACACCAGTAGGAGGGGGCCGACTCTGTCCACGCCGCTGTGGACGTCCCGCAGCCCCGACGTCGGACTTGTATCACTCCGGCGAGCGGTCCTAGACATCGGGCTGCCCGTAGCTGCAACTGGGGAGGGCTTGGGGAGGCCCTGACCATGAGGAACAGTGGAGGAAGAGACTGACTTTGGTGCCTTCCCACACAGTGGGAAACTCTGATTCTGCTGTGTGGGGATGTTTTATGTTAAATTCTATAGTGTGTGTTCTTTATTTTTATTGTATGGCTGTATGGGAATTTCATTTCACTGTGGCATCTGGCACATGTGACAATTAAATGTATCTTGAATCTTGAATCTCATACCATAACCCTCCATTCCCTTCTCATCCATATGCCAATTTATTTTTAAATTATACCAACGAGCCTGCCTCCACCACTTCCACTGGAAGCTCATTCCACACCGCTACCACTCTCTGAGTAAAGAAGTTCCCCCTCATGTTACCCCTAAACTTCTGTCCCTTAATTCTGAAGTCATGTCCTTCTCAAAGGGAAAAGCTGATCCACATCAACTCTGTCTATCCCTCTCATCATTTTAAAGACCTCTATCAAGTCCCCCCCTTAACCTTCTGCGCTCCAGAGAATAAAGACCTAACTTATTCAACCTTTCTTTGTAACTTAGTTGTTGAAACCCAGGCAACATTCTAGTAAATCTCCTCTGTACTCTCTCTATTTTGTTGACATCCTTCCTATAATTGGGCGATCAAAATTGTACACCATACTCCAGATTTGGTCTCACCAATGCCTTGTACAATTTTAACATTACATCCCAGCTTCTATACTCAATGCTCTGATTTATAAAGGCTAGCATGCCAAAAGCTTTCTTTGCCACCCTATCTATATGAGATTCCACCTTCAAGGAACTATGCACGGTTATTCCCAGATCCCTCTGTTCAACTGTATTCTTCAATTCCCTACCATTTACCATGTACGTCCTATTTTGATTTATTCTGCCAAGGTGTAGCACCTCACATTTATCAGCATTAACCTCCATCTGCCATCTTTCAGCCCATTCTTCCAAATGGCCTAAATCACTCTGTAGACTTTGGAAATCCTCTTCATTATCCACAACACCCCCTATCTTGGTATCATCTGCATACTTACTAATCCAATTTACCACACCTTCATCCAGATCATTGATGTACATGACAAACAACAAAGGACCCAACACCGATCCCTGAGGCACCCCACTAGTCACCTGCCTCCAACCCGACAAACAACCATCCACCATTACCCTCTGGCTTCTCCCATTCAGCCACTGTTGAATCCATCTTGCTACTCCTGCATTTATACCCAACAGTTGAACCTTCTTAACCAACCTTCCATGAGGAACCTTGTCAAAGGCCTTACTAAATTCCATATAGACAACATCCACTGCTTTACCCTCGTCAATTTCCCTAGTAACCTCTTCAAAAAATTCAAGAAGATTAGTCAAACATGACCTTCCAGGCACAAATCCATGCTGACTGTTCCTAATCAGACCCTGTTTATCCAGATGCTTATACGTTTTTAGTAGCTAATGCTGCTGAATTAGCTAATTCCATGGCTTTGTCTATTGTTAAATATCATCGAGATATGCCATGACAATATGATTCCTTAATAGTGTCAGGGCTGGTTTAAATATCTTGGAAGTTTTGGCTCATAGTCCATTAGTCAATAATTTGTACTGCCATAGTTACCCCATCCAGGTAAATTTTTAGGTATCTCCGATTACTTTATGAATGGGTACTGAACAGTATGCATCCTTTAAGTCGATGCCTACCATAAAGTCTCCTTAGGAATCCATTGTTTGGCAGTTACAAATGTTTTCCATTAAAGTGGGTATACCCGACGAAAGTATTCAATGTGGTTAAGTCAATGATGGTGCGACATTCACCATCTTTTTTAGTAAATTTAATACGAATTCCAAAGGTTCATATTTAGACTTCTTTATGACCCCTTTGTATATAACTTCTCCAGTTCAGCCTGTCCCTCATGTATTCTTTTTAGTGAGAGGGTAAACCCCATTTGGGGTGCATGCTGAACTGGTGGCAAGTTTTTCTTAAATTCAATTTTATCCTTGAATACTTTTTGGTATATAACTACCAAGTGTGATAGTTCTTCATGCTTCCAAAACCAGGTGTAGTTTCCCCCCCTGTTAGCACAATCCCCTCACCTTTTATGTGATGGTAGGAACCAGACCCACCTACCTCCACTGTTGTTTGGTGGTGTGTTCATTTCTTCGGTTTCTGGTTCCTTGTCTGTCGGGGTGGTGCTGTTGGGGGGTGGCGCATTTTCCATGGGGCCCGCTCCGGGTGTTGTCCCGAAAGACTTGCGGGGATGGTATGCGGGCCCCAAGCCTTCACCAGTACCATGAAGTAGGCGCCTACTGGTGGACGCGTAGAGGTACTGCCGTCTGGGTTTTCCGTGGTTTGCTCATTCCAGGTCCTGCCCTCATGAGGCCAAATGCCTTGGATTCTTCATCCAGATTTTAGGCTTGATTTGGTAATTCTTTGCCAAATAGCAGGATCTGTGGTTCTGAGGCCGGCGTTCTAAACAGTCCTGCGAATTTTTTGAGGTTGAGGGCAGGTCTTATGATCTCCTTCCGGAGGTTGCCAATCACATACTGTGTTGCACAGTAGCGTCAGGGTGTTTTGGCATGTTAACCCTGTCCATGGAATGAGCATGTGAAGTGATAGTCGATGTCAGGGGTATCAACATTTTTTGCAATTTTAAGTTTTTGGGTTTAAATATCATGCTCAATGTATCCCCAGTAATGGCATTGAGCAAATGCAATTTTGGGGAGGCATGATAAAGTCCAACGCCTCAGTGACTACCTGTCTTGGAGAGGTTTAAAGGACAGGTAGTAAGTTGGCCGCCAGTTTTATGCTGTAACGGCCATCCCGCTCATGGTGTTTCCACGTAGTAGTTCACCACTCCCAGCAGCTCTTCCTGGCCCTGTACCTCAAGCATACTCCCGATTTTCTTCAGCCAGTGACCCCTCTTCTTGACCAGCCCAGTCCTGATCGCCAACGCTCCCCTCTGTTGAGGGAGATGCGATGGCCAATGCTGTTAGTGCACTGGAGCGGGAGTGTTTGTGCTCCCTTGGCGAGCTTGCCCCATCTCCCGGAGCAAGTCTTGCTGGACTCCCGACGGGAACGACCTTCCTTGCAGTTTTCCCTGTTCCATTCCTATTTAAAAATAAAGTAGAACAGGGCTTCGAAAACACCATGTCCTCAGAGTAAGATTTGCTTATCTGAAGGTCCGTTTTCAAATTGTTGCGGGAAAGCTCGTACTCCCGTCCGTCGTTGTGCACTGCATGAGACGCTATATCGCGCATGCGTGCTGGACGGGGTCTTCACGTAGTCACTCACGTGACTCCGAAGTAAAATCATCAGTTAACAATGCAAATCAGAAATCGATGGCCATATATTTTTTGAACAATTTGGTTTCTATAGTTGGAGGGTTATAATCAGTCTGAGCAGGATTTCCAATATGCTCTGCTGGATATCAACCTTGTTAGTGCAGTCGTATTACATGGTCTGAGTGTAAATGCTTCTGACTGCAATAAGAGTCATATAGTATTTATTGCACAGAAACAGATCAGTGGTCTCTGTCAGAGTTGGAATTGTGCACAAGCCCCTTCTACCTTGTTGTCTTTTTCCAAACTGCCACCTTATACTTTTTGTCCTTTGCAATGTGAATGCATCCAGCTTCCCTTAAAATAGAAGATAGGCACAAAGCACTAGAGTATTTTGAGCTCAGTCTGAAGAAGGGTCTCGACCTGAAACGCCACCCATTCCTTCTCTCCAGAGATACTGCCTGTCCCGCTGAGTTACTCCAGCATTTTGTGTCTATCTTCGGTGTAAACCAGCATCTGCAGTTCCTTCCTACCCATTTCCTTGAAATAGGTAGTGATTTACATATTCTCATTTTACTGTCAAAGACAACTTCTATTAATATTTATCGATCAGTTAACGATTATCCATATTTATATCTCCTGAATCCTTAAATAAGTATCGTCTCCGCGTCAATCCAATCAAAACCACTTTTGATGGTCTCGGTAAGGTCTCTTTTTTGTCTGTCTTTCCCTGGAGTAAAAGAGTCTCAGTTTACGTCATATTTCTTGGTAGTTGCACGAACCGACAATTAATTGCAGTGATATTGTCCCAAAATGGCTGGCGGGTTTCATGGAAGCCTCTGGCAGGATTTCTGGGAAAAGAGGTCACTTTATTATAATCCCATTTAGTGCAGAATATAGGACCTTATGACATCTGCAGAACATTGTGGTCATTCTGCAGAACCATCGAGAGAAGGGAAGGGAAATGGTCTGCACACATTGTGTTTAAATTAGCTGGGGATGACTTCAGATGGCCTCTGCAAAGGATTTCCAGTATACAACATTTTATCACAGCAGCATTACAATCTAACATTTAACATTACAAGCATTGAAATTATTTTAATGCCTATAGTTAAATGTACTGCAATTATCAATTAGATATAATGACTGACTTAATAATCTTTATTTTAGAATTAATATGGTTTTATGTATTTCTTTTCATGAAATTCACTGCCACACGTTGAGAAGAAATAAATAGCACATTAAATTGTTGGAATGAAGACATAGCAAAGAAAATGCTAGGGCGGCATGGTGGTGCAGCAGTAGTTGCTGCAGCGCTTGCAGCACCAGAGACCCAGGTTCGATCCTGACTATGGGCACTGTCTCGGAGTTTGTACATTCTCCCCATGATCTGCAAGGATTTTTTCTGAAAATGCCCCACTCCTCCCACACTCCAAAGATATACAGGTATGTAGGTTAATTGTAAATTGTCCCTTGTGTGTGTACGATAGTGTTAATATGCGAGGATCGCTAGTCGGCGCGGACTCGGTGGGCCAAAGGGCCTGTTTCCGCGCTGTATCTCTAAACTGAACATAAAAAGGCTTTCAGTGAGCTTATTGGAAAGCACAGAGGGAGGTAGCAATATTAGGTGTTTTTAAAACAGAATTGTTGATTATATTTGGGAAAACTCCAGCCCCTCACAGTAGAACAGTGGACACAGGGCAGTAGTCCATGTTGCATTGAAGAAGATTGTGACTTGTAAGTCAAAGTTATTGTAAGTACAGCCATTTGCTTCTAGATACATTTATTTATTACATTCCCACCACTTCAATCTATTGCTCCGCCGACTTCCTCATAAAGCACATCCACTCCCACCCCACCCCCAGAAGCATATCCCAACCTCTCCGTGTAAAGTGTTTCATCGGGCAAACCACAGTATCAGCTCTGCCAGCCATCCTGCCTTCTCAAATAACAAAATACCCATAGCAGTATATTTGACAAAAGCATGTATTTAAATGACACCCCATCATAAACTCAATCAAGCATCCCATGGAAAGCATCAGGCTAATGATGGAGTTTCCACCTATTTGACATGAATTTGGCAGAAAATTAACAATGTTTTCCAGCTTCCAGTTGTATTTCTGTTGAAATCCGTGCAGCTGTCAGACAGAAGCCAGTAAAATGTAGACATGTGGGACAGCAGATGTTGGTTTACAACAATAAAACACGGGTGCTGACCTCCCCATCATCAAAGGGATCTACAGGAGTTGTTCCTTCAAAAAGGCAGCCAAAATCATCAGAAACCTGCAACACCCTGGCCACGCTCTCATTTCACTTCTGCCACCGGGAAGAAGGTAGAGCTGTAACGTCCAAGTTCAAGGGCAACTTCTTCCCTACAACCATCAGAGCTATTAAACATGGCAGCCTCCAAATTAACACTGAACTGTATAGACTTTGGGGAATTGTTTTGGTGTTTGCACTAATATATAGTCTTTGCACTATATATTTGGTCTTTGCACTAATATAAACACACACACACTGTGTGTGCTAGTATGGATGTTGTGGGTTGAAGGGACTGGTTTCCAGAGGGCTAATATGGACATTGTGGGCCAAATGAATCATTGGGCTGGCGGCTCAGTCACTCAAGCCTGTTGTGCTGGCAGCTCACTCACTCACTGGTGGGATGGCAGTTGACTCACGGCTATTCCTTGAAATTCCATTTCAAGCAGGGTGCAAGGCCACCAAATTCAAGTGCAGTTTCTTACCAGTTCAAGTAGGGTGCAAGGCCACCAAATTCAAGTGCAGTTTCATACCATTTCAAGCAGGGTGCAAGGCCACTAAAGACAGCGAGTCGTGACCTTTCCCTCTTCCATCTTGCAGAGACTGAGCCGCGCCCACACTTCTGGGTTTTATAATCCCTCCCCCCTCCCACCAGAAGGGGCATGGCCTTCATGGCATGATTGGCAGGAGAGAGAATTTCAACATTTTTTAAACATTAATAACTCTTTTTATTTTTCATCGATGGGAAAAATCCTTGGCAGCTGATGAGCGGAGGGGGACTCTGAGTAAGATGGCCAAAAATCACAGCAGTACCTAGCAGCGTCTTTTCTAAAATCAATATAAAGTGCAAACAGAAAGTGGTCAATATTAGACTTTTAATTAAATAGAAGGCAAGGCAAATTTTAATTAAGCAAGGTAACTTTAATTAGGCAAGGCAACTTTAATTAGGCAAGGCAACATTAATATGGCAGGGCAACTTTAGCATTTCCAAATCAAAGGCAACACAGCTTTAGCATTTCCAAACCAAAGGCAACAGAGCTTTAGCATTTCCAAACTATATTTTCAAACTACATTAAGGGCACTGACAGGTCAGTAAAACCACTCACAGTTTAGTAGACATGTGTTCAGTGTGATTCACAGCTCAGCTGAGAGACATGACCCTCTCGCTCCCCCATTTTGCAGAGACTGACTGAGGCAATCAACACTTCTGGGTTTTATATTCCCTCCGGAAGGGGTGTGGCCTTCAGGAGAGAGAATCTCAACATTTTTTAAACACTAATAACTCTTTTTATTTTTCATCAATGGGAAAAATCCTCGGCACCTGATGAGCGGAGGGGGACTCTGAGTAAGATGGCCAAAAATCACAGCTGTACGTGGCAGCGCTTTTTCTAAAATCAATATACAGAACAACAGGAAGTGGTCATGATCAGACTTTTAGTAATATAGATATATACTGAGTTTATTTGGTATTTTCAGAGTACTATGTTTACATATCTGCGCTGCGGCTCCAAGTAAGAAATGCATTATTCCATGTTAGAGCATATGTCACTGAAACATTTTTGACTTCTCTGAAAGTTGGTGTTTGGATAATATATTAGCATTTACAAATACACAAAATAACTTCTCCAGCTGGAACACTTTTACTTCCTCAATGGATATCCTGCAATAAGAAAAATTGGACAGGTTACTTTCAGCTATCATTTATTCTAATGCAGATTTCATTTGCCTATTATATTTCCCCCTATTGACATCATCAATGTGAGTGCTCAGTTAATTATTTAGGAACAAAAATTGGGTCAAAAGATCGTAAGCTACAACGGTTAATATTGGCCAAATTATTAGAGGTATTATAAAATGGAGGATCTTTGCATTTGCCAGGCCTGCTTGGCCTTTTACTGTGAAAAGTTGCAAGCTGTGTGCTGGCACCACAAAGTCTGGACCCTAGATGAATATTCAGGATGAGATAAGGTCCAGATGTCCTTTCCATTGTAAAAATGTATAAGGACTTTTTGCAGAAGAGCTCTGAGGTATTGTAAATGCATTGTCAGGATTGGCCAGATAAGGGGGAGTTGTAAATACTGTTAATAATGTTGCAGGGTTTGAACTGCTGTCTGATGATTGGCTGAAGTGTGAAACCTTGTTTGAATTGTTTATACAACCTGGGAAAATGTTGCATTACCTTGGCTAACTGACTTCCATCCAGAAGCTTCTGTAGAAACATTGTAATGGAGTACTTAATAATTGGGTTAGGGAACTGTCAATAACAGTTTAATGTAATCGATATATGTGATTGGCTTGTAGTGGCTACCACCTCCATCTAGTTTCGCGCCACAGGGGCCGATGACCTATAAAGATTGAACCCCACGAGGATCGAGGTTGATCTTCTGGAGGGGCACTTTGGACTGCGTTACCTTTTGGAGGTTTCTGCTTGCACGAGGCTGAAGAGCTTGAATGAGCAGAGACAAGGATCGGACCCGCGGTGGTTAGGTATTGTATAGGGAGTTTGTTATTGTTAGAAAGAATAAAGAATAGTTGATCTGGTGCTTGATCAGTGTTTTACTGAACTAGACGAAGGGAAGTAAGCTTTAGGAGCATAATTACACAACCTTTCTAAAGGCGCAGCGGTATAGGTGCTGCCTTACTGCGCTTGCAGTGCCGGAGACCTTGGTTCGATCATGACTACTGGTGCTGTCTGTACGAAGTTTGTATGTTCTCTCCGTGACCACGTGAGTTTTCTTCAAGATCTTCGGTTTCCTCCCAAACTCCAAAGACGTACAGGTTGGTACGTTAATTGTCTTGGGTTTGTATAGATGGTATAATTCTAAACTGTACCTAGTGTGTGTAGGTTTGTATTAATGTGCAGGGATCGCTAGTCGGTGTAGACTCAGTGGGCCGAAGGGCCAGTTTCTGCGCACTATCTCTAAACTCAACAAAAATAAAAAAGGTGAAGAACACATTACAGTGAAAGCAGTGAACCAGGCATGGTTTAAAGTGACTCCTGGTATTGAGTCATGCAGTGTAGAAGCAGGCCACTTGGTCAACCATGTTCAGAACAACCATTGAGTACCCATGTATACTTATCCCATTTAGCAGTACTTGATTCATATCCTCCTATGCCTTGACAATTCAAGTACTTATCTGGGTATTTCTTAAATCACTGCCTCCACCACCCACTCACTAGAATCAAAGGATATTCGGAACAGAAAAGTAGAACTGAGGCCAAGATTAGATTAGCTGTGAATTTATTGAATGAGAATGCAAAATGAGCTAAGAATTTATTGAATGAGAATGCAAAATGAACTCTTAACATTTTGGATAGATTTGTCCAGTCAGCAAATATAGACAAGCCTCATGTGCTGAATAGGTGAATTTGTATGGTACAGTTGTAATCAGTGATCTTGTTCTTCTTGTGAATGAAACATAAACCAAAGGAATAGTTAGATCTCAAGCCGGGTGTTGAGCAGCCAGGTTGTTGTCTCTGCGTCAATGTCTGCCAGGCCCTGAGCTCCATTTGGTGGGTGGAAGAGGGAGCACCCAGAGATGACATGGTTGGCTGATGTGGAGAGCCTTGGAGTTTTTGAGCAGAATTAAAAATAAAGCCAACATCACCGTTCAGGAAACCCAGGATACTTGTATGTGAAAAGCTTGAATTTAGTTAAAGAGACAATTGGGAAAGATGAAAAGAATCGGAACCATGGCATATAAATGCTACATAGCAGAATCATTTTGATGTAGTGCCTTAGGAAAATTATGGGTTACTTTAACATGTGCTGCAATAAACAAGTGTGAGACAAAGTTCATATATGCAATACAGTGGGCTTCTTTAATGCAATGTAAATCTCAGATTCATGTTGTTAGTAGCATTAAAAATAAAACCTAGTGGTATTGTAGATGCACATCTTTTTGAGTCACAGTATTTACAATTGAGTCTCCATTTAAAATAGACCCAGGTAATATATTTTTACCGCCCAGCAGTACATGACCACCTTCCAATGGGTTTTCATGTTATGCAGAAGTAAGAAATTAAGAAAATAGGGGAGGTCCATTTGAAGATTGCACTTCTGGGAACCTAGCCTGAAAGATAAAAGTAACACTGCACCAAGCCACTTACTCTCAGCATGACCAGATACACATGTGGTCAGATACAGAAGAAGTGCATAAGGGGTTAAACCTCTGTTTATTGCAACCAGGCCCACTCATCTGTTAGGTGTAAGAGTAGGAACATAGCAATCATGACTGAATTAAGGTAAATAATATATAGTCAAATATAATAGAGGGGTGAGGTGTAATGGGAAACTTGTTATCTGAGCACAGTTTTCTAGTTCAGGCATGTTAGTGAAGATAAGAAAATAAAGAGTAGAATGTGTCAAGGATATCATGTGGTGGGCGGGTCATTTGAAGATTGCTGAGGCTGCAATGTGATACAGACCAAGTACAGTTTCTTCTTTCAGTTATTTAGTTGTTATTTGTATTTCACTCCCGTTTTAATTTTCATGGATTCCTTGACAATTCTGGTTGATTTCAACGTTGCTTCTCTTTGTGGCAATTATCCAGATCTAAATGACCTGTTGACTGTAAACCAAACTGTAGAAGTAGGTAAATGGATGCATGGCTCGCTGAAAAGAAATCCGGTCATTTATATCCATAGTGCACTTTCTTCAGATGCATTTGCAGCTGAAAGAAGCAGAGCTCAAAATATATGCAATGACTAAGGCCATGACAGCCATTGGATATCTCCGAGGGTTATGCACCAAAATAAACTAAAAGACTGATAAGATCTAATTTAATTTTATTTATAGACTGAAATGTTGTCAGGATTTAGGTCATTTCAGATTTTGAGCTATTCATTCCTCCATAACATTTGGAATACATTTGAGATTATTGAAATGACCGCATTTACCACATTTATCGTGTGCATTCCTGGAGCAACTGAAATTACATTTATATTTCTATTACGTTAATATAATGCACAAGAATATTTGTTTACAAAAGAGATCTTTTGTTCATGAAACTATTTGATTAATATTTCTTTGTTAATCACGTTGGTGTATCTTCTCCCCTTGCAGTAGACGGCATCATGGGGCTGTCCGACGTGGGCGACCTAATTTGCGAGTTTAGAAGAGCTTAGGAGAGTTTGAAAAAATGTCATGTTGAAGACCTCCTTCGACTATGTAGGAGACCTCCTTCGACCTCCTTCGACTATGTTGAAGACTAGCTTCGACTAGTTACGACTAGCTACGACTAACTTCGGGAAAATTGGACACCGAATAGTGGAGAGTGAAGACGATCTCCTTCGACCTCCCTTCGACTATGATGAAGACTATCTACGACTACCTTTGACTACCTTCGACTACCCTCGATTGCCTACGACTAACATGCCAACCTACTACGACCTACTAGGACTAAGCTTACGAGTAAAAATAGTATCGATTTTTTTCCATGGCGACCTTTTTTTACTCACGGGCATTTTTCAACATGTTGAAACATACGCCGTGACCTAGCTGAGGCCTCGAGTACACGGGGACTACGCTCTAGCATGAAGGAGAGTTACAAAGAGCTCCTACGACCTCGCGTGGACCATGCCATGAGTATGAGTCGAGGGCAAGCTCGCCAGAACTCGCGGATTAGGTCGCCCAAGTGGGCCATCCCCTTCAGGGCAATAATAAGGCAAGATCCCTCTGGAATCTCTCGCTCGTAACAAACTAACAGAGCAGAATCATCTTTCTTCTGTTGAAAATTTACTGTAATATTCCCTGTGAATGAAACAAACAAGACTTGCACTGAATTTTGCCATCAAGTTTGTCCATGGGAAGAGTTTCAACTACTGGATTTTTGGAAAATATGCTTTAAAAGCAAATATTGGATAATATAAACCACAAATATGCAAACAGGACTCATAAAAATATTACTCTTATCATGTTCTATATTTACAAAGAATTCTTGGCTCCTGAAATTGATAAATCTGTAGGTCTGCAAGCCTGTTTGTTTTGTCTGAACTTGTGCAACACCATGCTCTAGCAGAAGGAAAACTGCAAGAAGGAAAACTTGGTGTCCCATTTTTCATTTAAAAGCTGTGGACACAGATAGCCCGAGCCTTTGATGTACACTCTGCACAGTTTGAAAGTTTCCACATAATCGCCATCTGGCTTAACTATACTGTAGCACTTTTCAACCCGGCTCTATTTCCAACTTACAATTAACTAATGCTTCCTCACCATTTACCAAACAGATATAAAATAAAACTGGAATATAGTCCTCACCATTTACTAAACAGATATAAAATAAAACTTAGCCTATGTTATTAAAATTCTGACCTAGCCATAAATAAAAGTGAAATTAGCATTGCTTATACCACATGCTTTTTTTATCCTTAAGATGGTTTTGGGCCACATATCCAGTACAGATTATATTTATATTAATTATATTTAATTATATTTACAATACATAAGTCAATCATAAGCTTGATTTGCATGTGACTTTGCAGACAATTTTTCCCTCTATTCCCTCCATTGCATTTGAAGAAATCGATTTCATCAGATGTGACCCATTCTGTTTCCCTCTATCAATATGAACCATCTGCCAGCTCATTCTATTTTTTTAACCCTTACGGTGAAACCTGGCCTTAACCTTTGGGTGGATCTTAAAGTTCTTAGAAAATACTGTTGGGAGACTGTTTTTCGAACCAAGGAGTATCAGACTGATGCATAATTGATATATGAATTTCAATGTGGGGTGCCATGCCCCTTTATATTCTGCTATTGGTGCAGACAGCAATACTGGACTTGCAAAAGACACACATCTGTGCCTCTTTGTGAAAGTGGAGCTCATTTGCATTCAGACAGGGATGAATTGCAGTATTTAATGCAGAAACAAGGAACTGCAGATGCTGGTTTACTGTTATCATGGTGAAAATGATTGAAGGGCTTGAAGACCTTTGCTTAACAGGTCAGGCTATGGCTGTCATCAGACATGCAAAGTTTTCACATGCAAATAGTGCCCAGGAATAACTATAAAGGCAAAAATGGCTGTTGACATTACAGACCCACAAGTCTGCATACCCATGATAAGAGAAATGGGGGAATTGCACACAGCATGGATGCAGCTATTATTCATATCTATCACCTCCATTTCAACATGTTAATAATCTATTAGTCTGCAGCAGAAGCTCATGAATAACTAGCCACTCCAAAAGTTCAACATTATCACTACTGAACCCACACCCATACATTAAAATGTTTTCAATGTCTCCAACAAATTGGTTGCACTGCCTGTATAGATTCTACTCCTGTCACAGTATAAATAAGGCACTTAAATGAAATATGGCAACAAAGTAGATGTTATTTTTAAATCATTGAGTTACCCTTGAATAAGTGAAGTTCTTAAATTGAGAAAGACACACAGCGAAGTGTTTCTCAATAAATAGTTAATGTTCTCTTATCCATTTTACAGTGAAACTCGTTATAAGCTTTACATTGGATATCGTATAATTATGTTCCAAAGTGCATAATTCCTGTAATTTGGGTAATCTCTTTTGATGGTTTGTCCATTTAGGAAAATCAAGTTTCATTTCCTGATCTGGTGAGCTGTCTGATATTTGATAGACCAAATGAATGAAGGTGGGAGGAGGACTGTGGGAACTATAAGCATTGACTCAGATTTGTTGGTTTTGGGGCCTGCTTTCATACATATTCTGGGTAATCTGGAATTACACCAGGAATGCTCCAATGGCTCCAATGGTTCAGGGTAATCTAGAAATTGCTTTGTAAAATTATTTTTCAAAAAGTAAATCGGACTACTTTTATGGGCGTTGAATCAGCTGATGAGAAATTTGACTCCTGAATATTATTGGGATTTTTATTTATATAATTCTTTTTTATTCATGCAATGCCTCCTCAAACATCGATTCAAAATTCAGTTTCAATTTTTTTTTAATGTTACCGGTTTGTAAATCAATTTTTATCAGCCCTATTTCCTCAAAACTATGTTAGTTAAATGGATAATTCTTATTTTGCCTCTGACCTCAGCCACCTTAAATATACTTGATGTTTTACTCAAGTTTCCAGTTTTTCCAGTTTCTTGCATCTTCACATATTTTGGTTTGTTTTAAACATGGACGTGTAGATCACAGTTCCTCACAGTTTCCCAGCCTCAGAATAATTCTATGTTGCTGTGGGTGTTGATGTTCTCTGCAAAATTCCCCAAGTTCATAACACACAGGGGCAGAATTAGGCCAATTGGACCATCGGACCATCGGCCCATTGAGTATACTCCACTATTCAAACATGGCCGATATATATTTCCCTTTTAACAATTTTGTTCTTTAAAAACATCCACAGAAATGACCCCCAAAGCCGTTTGTGGCAATGAATTCCACAGATTCACCACCCTCTGGCTAAATAAAATCCTCTTTGTTTCCTTTATAAAGTCATTTCCTCTTATTCTGAGGCTATGGCCTCTGGTCCTACCTAGGCTCTGCCACTAGTGGAAATATTGTCTCCACACGCACTCTATTCAGGCCTTTCAATATTTGAACTTGCTGCTTGCTGCTTACATTCACTGCTGCAATAGGGAAGTTATTCAGACCTCAGATTTCATTTACATTTTCTTCAGCCCATAACAGATGGAGGAGGGCACAGAC
The DNA here is from genome assembly GCF_028641065.1 of Leucoraja erinaceus. NCBI lineage: Eukaryota > Metazoa > Chordata > Chondrichthyes > Rajiformes > Rajidae > Leucoraja > Leucoraja erinaceus. The sequence goes on from NC_073378.1 coordinate 99,766,724, forward strand.
ATTTGCCTGTGTGGTCAGTTTCCCAAGAGGAGGCATTGAAAAAGCACCATTCACATCCTTACAAAAACCTCCCAAGCAACCTCGTGACTGGAGCACCTGGTTGTGCAGAGAAGATTTACGAGGATGTTGCCAGGATTCAAGGATCTGAGCTATCGGGAAAGGTTGGAAGGCTAGGGCTTTATTCCTTGGAACGCAGGAGGCTGAGAGGTGATCTTATAGAGATGTATAAAATTATGGAGGGAATAGTTAGGGTGAATGCTCAGAGTCTTTTACCCAGGGTAGGAGAATCAAAAACAAGAGGACACTTAGGTTTAAAGTGAGAGGGCAAGATTTAACAAGAACCTGAAGGGCAACATTTTCACTCGGGGAGAGGTGGATGTCTGGAATGAGCTACCAGAGCAGCTGCTGTTATAGCAGGTGCCATAACATAATTTAATGGGCTCTTGGACAGGTACATGGATAGGAAAGGTTTAGCAGATATGGGCCAAATGCAGGCCAAGTAAGATGATGTGTGTCTTCAAGGGTTCTTGCAGTTGTGGTATTGCTTTGTGCCCAATACCCTCATGCTTCAGGGTGGTAAAGATCATGGGTTAGAAAGGAATTATAGCAAATAGTAGAAATAAGGGGCGGCCTCTTGGCGCAGCAATAGAGGTGCTGCCTTACAGCGCCAAAGACCAGGGTTCTATGTTGAGCACGGATTCTGTTTGTATGGAATTGGTACATTCTCCCTGTGACCGTGTGGGTTTTTCCCATGTGTTCCAGTTTCCTGCACACTCCTAAAATGTACAGGTTTGTAGGTTAATTGGCTTCGGCGAAAATTGTAAATAGTCCCTGGTGTGTAGGATTGTGCTAGTGTACGGGGTGATTGTTGGTCGGCACGGTCTCGGTGGGCCGAAGGGCCTGACTCCATGCTGTATCTATAAATTAAACTAAACTAAACTAAACTTAACTAAATGGTACGGCTAATGCTGCTTTACAAAAACAGACACAAAGCGCTGGAGTTACTCAGCGGGTCGGGCAGCATCCTTGGAGAACATGGATAGGCGATGTTGTTGGGGATAGGTGATGTTTTCGCTTCTTCAAACTGAATTGTAGAAATGCTCTAGCCATGCAACTGTTTTTGCTTGTGATGACACTGGTAAATGATATTTCTCAATCCACAGTCATCAATGCTATGCCAGTAAGGAAGGTTGAAAATCTAGTTGCATTCACAACCTTGAGTGCATGAAATGTTACAAAATGTCACGCTTTGTCCTTGGCAGTTTCAAATGTTATCTGAAACCTTTCACTCGATTACTGACGACCAAGGACACATGAACCAGTGCTTCATTATGCACTCTCTATAGGAATGCATTTTGAACAGGAACGCTGCTGATAAATTACCTTAGAGCTAATCAGTCATTGGAGTGGCAAACACATATCACATATTACTCCTGGTAGAATGGACCAGTGGCCTTCTCAACAAACCTTCAGGCGTTTCAATCTTCATCATGCAAATATTCAAATGCACCAATTCTGACAGGTTCATTAATAATTAAAAAAAACAATTACTGTTTTAACAAGATTTTTTTAAAGAAATAAATGAAGATAGTTTCACCAACATCAGGTAATACAAATATACAATGTTATTTTGAACAGTGCCATTACAGATTATAAACTTTAATGGCAGGAACATGACAGCTCATTAGACACACCTCAACATTTTTCATTAATTCGACAATTTTGCTGATGATGGAAATTTCTTTTGGATATCATCACTTCCTGGACAAAAGAATATTAGAAATAAGAGCAGGGGTAGGTCATTTGGACTCTTAATTTGTATGTCAATTTCCAATTCACGCTCAAATATTATATCCATGATGAATCAACTCCGTGTTGCTGTCAGCAAGAAGATCAAATAGTTGAAATCACTTGCTGAGGTACAGCTGCTGGAGGCAGACGTGGAAGTTCATTATGATTGCAACGCAGCAGAAATTATCATCAGCGGTTACACAAAGCATCTGACTTTACTAATGGACAGCATTTGACACTGAAAAACTCTGCAACAATATCACTGAAGTTCATTGAGTGATATTGGAAACTGCTATAGATGCCAAGTTTCCACAGATTATATTGGGTGGTTAAATGTGATCTAAACTATTTTCTTGGCATAAAAAATAAACGCTGCCACGAACTGGCTGGGCTAAATGCCCACTTTCTATGTTGTAACTTCTATGTAATCATTTGCTGCACAGTGAATTGAAGGACCGAGAAACTGCAAGTGTTCATGTATTAACCAGGTACAGCTGTCCCTGACAATGAACCAAACCTTTTGTGTCGCTGCAAAGCAGGTTCATGGAATCTACAGCATAGGATAAGGACTCTCTCTTTCTCATGCTTAGATCCGTTTCCTGACTGGGGAGATAGTGTCTTGGCCAATAACCTTGCAATGTTGGAGCTCTTGACAGCTCCTTAATGGACTATTCCACCTGCGTTACTTCAGGGCAAGTTGACCAAATAAAAGTTAAGATAAAAATGTATGCTGCTGCCAAGGGAGGATTGGTCATGGATGAGTTAATGACTGAGTATAGGGAGAGTAGTTTAGTTTAGTTTAGTTTAGTTTAGTTTAGTTTAGTTTAGTTTAGAGATTACAGTGCAGCAACTGGCCCTTCGGCCCACTGAGTCCACACCGACCAGCGATCCCCACACACTAACACTATCCTACACACTCTAGGGGCAATTTACATTTACACCAAGCCAATTAACCAACAAACATGTACGTCTTTGGAGTGTAGTAGGAAACCAAAGATCTCGGAGAAAACCCACGCGGTCACAGAGAGAACGTACAAACTCTGTACAGACAGCACCTGTAGTCAGGATTGAACCCAGGTCTCCGGCGCGGTAAGGCAGCAACCGCGCCACCGTGCTGCCTGCATGGATTACGTGCCAAATAATCCCTTTTGTATTCCTCTTTTGGGCCAACAGTTTCACACTCAGTAGTGGCAGTTGGACGGCAGGGTTAGTCGGGGAGACGGAGGAAGCAGCATGGTCCTGGCCACAGGAGTGTTGCAGTGATGTCCTGTCTTCCTACTTAAAGACATTGGACAGACAAGGTCCTGTTGCATTTGGTGATGGGTTAAGAGGGAGTACATAATTGAGATCTAGGATTTGCAGTTGTAATTTAAATTTGCATTGGCTCATGATGCAACTGATATCTTTAATTCATTTGTTCTATATCTCTCTATATGACCGTATATATCTCTTGTTTCCCTTTCCCCTGACTCTCAGTCTGAAGAAAGGTCTTGACCTGAAATGTCACCTATTCCTTTTTTCCAGGGATGCTGCCTGACCCACTGAGTTACTCCAGCTTTTTGTGTCTATCTTCGGTTTAAACCAGCTTCTGCAATTCCTTCCTACACATGGTAGGCTCCACTGAGCTGATCAAGCTGTCTGTACAACTTAAAACACACATCTACCAAAAGGTCACCAACTTCAAACATTAATAGGCCTTTCTCACGGGGCGACTTGACGCAAGAGTTAACCAGAGTTTAACATCGTGGGAACCTCGTGCGATAACAGTACGGCATTCGTGGACCACCGTGGCGCTAACGGCAGGTAATCGTGTAACTTGGTGACTCGGGAGAAAATTCAAGCAAGCTTGAATTTCTCCAAGAGTGACTTGTACACTTGTGGTTGAGCATTGCAACATTATATGAACATAGTGGCCAGTGCGATATCCATGCGATATCCGTAATAACTCTTACGGTTACCGTGGGAACTCCTGCGAACGGTAAGCCCGGAAGCTGGACAGAGGGGACAGAAGGTGAGTAAAAATTGTCTTCTGTGGGATTGAATTTAAAAAATAAAGATTTGCATCCGCATATGGACATCAACTTATTCATGAGTTATGTTAAGAAAATAACTATAATCTTTAAATGGGACTTTACTGAAAGGTCCCGCATTTTTATGGTCCGTGAGAAATATTTCACATGTACTTCTTTGAGAGATACAGCTCGGAGTCCTCGCCGACTAGCGATCGATGCCTTTCCGAAGCAGGGTCCGGAACGCTACCAATCAATGTTCTCCAGAGTCCCGTGTAAGGAGTGAACTGCACATGCTGGTTTAAACCGAAGTCAGACACAAAAAGCTGGAGTAACTCAGCGAGTCAAGCAGCATCTCTGGAGAAAAATAGGTTTCGGGACGAGACACATCTTCAGACTCAATTCCGATTAGGATGTCTGAAGAAGGGTTCCGATTCGAATCGCCACCTATTCTTTTTCTCCAGAGATGCTGCCTGACCCGCTGATTTACTCCAGCTTTTTATGTTTTTCTTCCCAGATCTGACTTGGGTGACTTAGGTAACTTGCACTCTCTCTCTCTCTCCCCATGGTCAGGATCGAATCCCGGTCTCTGGGGCTGTGAGGCAGCAACTCTACCACTGTGCCGCATGTAGTCAGATTTAATAAATTGCTGGTGTTGCTTCCAACCCCCCCCCCCCCCCCCCCCCCCCCATGCAGTAAATGTCGGATAACCAGGCCAAGGTTTGCAACGGTGGTTCCCTCTTGGGATCACACTATCCCTAGCCAACAATTGGCCTATCAGGGAACCAAATATAGACATAAAGTGCTGGAGTGACTCAGTGGGTCAGGCAGCATCTCTGGAGGAAAGGGTTAGGCGACATTTTGGGTTGGGACCCCTCTTCAAAATACCCTGCTGAGGTCATCTGTTGTTGGCCCTGATTTGTTCCAGTCTTTTCTTGCTTCCAGATCCCCCCTACAATCATCCCGAAGAAGGGTCCCGACCAAAAATGGAATCTATTCCTTTTCTCCAGAGATGCTGCTTGGCCCGTTGAGTTACTCCAGCATTTTTTGTCTAACTTGCTGATTCAGACAGTTTTTGATAATCAAGGATTCTGCGCTGACTCTTTATAAGTACCACAGGTCCCTACCTTTATAAATTTCTATCTGGCAGTGTTTTCTGTCTCAGTAATTTCAGCCCTTTGTCTGTAGTTACTGTCATCAAATATAGACAAAGGGCTGAAATTCCTGAGACAGAAAACACTGCCAGATAGAAATTTATAAAGGTGGGGATCTGTGGTACTTCTGAAACACACTTTGGAAATTTAAACTTGGGCGCAACTAACATCATCTAAGTAATGTGGCATCTTCCTGCAGTAAAGTCATAGCATTAGTACAGGCATGTCTCCAAATGAGCCAATTCAACCAAGGAAGGATATTTATAGTGTGTGAAAAAAAAAAGTGACATCATTTGTGCCACGTGACACTTCACAGTTCACAATGTTCATTCAAGATTTAACGGGAAAGCTCGGGAGACGGACAAGTCACGCACAAATAACAGAAATGCCGAGTACCATGGGAACTCTTTATCTACCCCCCGTTATATCGTGTGATATCGTGCTAGACCACGACCACTTCACTCTGGTTATATCTTGCGTCAAGTCGCTCTGTGAGGAAGCGCTTTTACTCTGTTTCTTACTCCACAGATACTGCCTGACCAGCTGGTGATTTCTAACACTTTCTTCTTTGATTTTCCAAGGTCATGGTCATCCTCAAGAGCTGTGATTGTAACTTAAACCCCCTCTTGTAGGAGGTGGACCCCTCTATTCCCCCTGCAGTTATTGGCAGTCGGGGTGCGGGTCGCAGTGAGGCCTGTAATCAAGCTGCGGACAGTCTGCTGCCCTTTAATAATCAGGTAAGACTTGGCATCTGAGCAGTTTGCGGTCGGGATTCTCCAGGGCTGTCCCTGGCTGCAGGGTCAACTGTTGATCAGTGGTGAACAGTAAAAATTCAGCTAATAAGCCAACAAAATGTGAGTGTCAGGTTTGGCGCATTGCATGCAAGGGTATGTGCCTTTGGGAGGAATCAGATACCCTCAGCCCCTGCTACAGAGAGACGATATAATGTAGCATTGGCATGATAACCAACATAATGAAGATGGTCATATTTCACTCGCTGCTACTCTGCTCACTTTTTCTGAAAGAGCAGGCTGTAATAACATGTCTCCAAAAATAGACACAAAGTGCTGGAGCAACTCGGCATCTCTTGAAGAAAAGAAACAGGTGACATTTCAGATCAGAACCCTTCTTCAGTCTGAAGAAGCGTTCTGACCCAAAACATCACATATTCCCTCTCTCCAGAGATGCTGCCTTTCCCGCTGTGTTGCTCCACTGATTTGTGTCTATCTTCGGTATCATCCAGCATCTGCTGTTCCTTCCCACACAACATATATCCACCCATGGATACAGTTCATTTCATTCAGGTGACTGTTAAGGAGAAGAAGCAATATCAGGATACGTGAGAGTAAATGGATCGGGCAAATTGGACAAAGATACTACATGCATAGCAGGAACTGGGAGAATCCACTGATTGTAACTAAGTTTGCTGGCTGTCAATAGGGCAATTCCTGTGCTGAAGTTGGCATGTTTTCTTAATTCTCCTGTGGTAACAGCTGTGTTCTTTCATCCCATGCAATGATGTACATCACTCTGACTCATTATTCCGAGCAATCCACTCACCAACCAGGGTTAACGTGGAATGCAACTATTGAATAGTCACAATTTAAACCAACCAACTCCTCCAAATTCCTTCTGTGGATTAGCTCTTTAAATACCAGAGTTAAAAAAAAAAGGTTTCACATTGAATCACAGGATCTCCTATTGCTTAAAAAAATTCAACTCCAAATAACATGGGTGTTATATTATTAGGTACATTAAGTTATGCAGCCAGATGCTACAAGATTAAAGCCTGATTAATTGCCTGCATCAGAACCCAATACATTTTGGAGCGATTCCTCCAAATTACTTCAAAGAGAATGTTTCTCTTTCAGATTTTGTTCTGCAAGCTCATTTAATGTAATTTCAAGATTTCAATATCTTTTTTCAAGTGATAAAGTAGCTGGAAATTAAGGGAAAAACGAATTAACCGCTGCCAGTGCTGAAGATGGAGAGGCAACCTAATAATGCATCAACAAATTTGAATTATCTGTATAAAAGTTTTTGAATCAATAAAATATTTAGTGCAACAACCCTGCAGAATTAAGCATTCTTGATTGGCACAGAATTATACAGTGTGTCATAATTATCACACAATACTTCAGCCAAACCAAATCATATAATCAGGGAAAAGATAAGGTTGATTCCTGCTTTATTGTAAATTACGTAATTTTTAGTTAAGAAACTTAGTTTTGAGAAACAGGGCGGAAACAGGCCCTTCGGCCCACCGAGTCCGCACTGACCAGCGTTCCCACACTAATGCTACCCTACACACACTAGGGATAATTTACAAAATGCTGGAGTAACTCAGCGGGACAGGCAGCATCTCTGGAGAGAAGGAATGGGTGACGTTTCGGGTCAAGACTCTTCTTCAGACTGATGTCAGGACAGCGGGTGGGACAAAGATAGAATGTGGTTGGAGACTGTAAGACTGGTGAGAGAACTGGGAAGGGGGAGGGGATGGAGAGAAAGGGAAAGCAAGGGCTATTTGAAGTTGGAGATCAATGTTCATACCGCTGGGGTGTAAGTTACCCAAGCTAAATATGAGGTGCTGTTCCTCCAATTTGCACTGGGCATCACTCTGACAATGGAGGAGGCCCAGGACAAAAAGGTCAGTTTGGAAAGGGAGGGGGAGATAAAGTGCTGAGCAACCAGGAGATCAGGTAGGTTAAGGCAGACTGAGCGGAGATGTTCAGCAAAACCATCACCGAGCCTGCGCCGAGTCATTGACGTTGACACCTGTAACAGCAGATACAGTAGATGAGGTTGTACAGTAGATGAGGTTGGAGCAGATACAGTAGATGAGGTTGGAGCAGATACAGTAGATGAGGTTGGAGCAGATACAGTAGATGAGGTTGGAGCAGATACAGTAGATGAGGTTGGAGCAGATACAGTAGATGAGGTTGGAGCAGATACAGTAGATGAGGTTGGAGCAGATACAGTAGATGAGGTTGGAGCAGATGCAGTAGATGAGGTTGGAGCAGATACAGTAGATGAGGTTGGGTGCATCTACTGTATCTGCTACATTCTATCTTTGTCCTGCCCACTCCCCTGACATCAGTCTGAAGAAGGGTCTCGACCCGAAACGTCGCCCATTTCTTCTCTCCAGAGATGCTGCCTGTCCCGCTGAGTTCCTCCAGCATTTTGTGTCTACCTTCGATTTAAAACAGCATCTGCAGTTCTTACTTACACACTGGGATAATTTACATTTACACCAATCCAATTAACCTGTACGTTGGAATGTGGGAGGAAACCGAAGATTTTGGAGAAGACCCACGCATGTCATGAGGAGAATGTACAAACTCTGTACAGACAAGCACCTGTAGTCAGACTCGAACCTGGGTCTCTAGTGCTGTAAGGCAGCAGCACTACTGCATAATCTCGAAGTAGAAATCTGTATGGATGCCACACGTGCATTTGTCTTCCATTTTAGGAAAGGAAATGTGGGCCAGGTTCCTCTGAGTACTCAGTAAACGCTGGAAGAGTGCATGTTTGAATATCGTGCCAGGACAGGATGAGCCTTGGCAGTCTGCCATAGGGTTGATTAACCCAGCTTCATTCTTTATCTGTGAGCAATGATGGTGAATGTTCCCTTGAACAAATGCTTGGCATCTGTGAAATTTTGCTTCAGCCTGGGGTCAATGCATTCAGGTGGAATGTGATAATAATTGCAGGGAGGATAAGAAAAAAGCATAAAGGGACCCGTGTGTTGCACAGCAGGGCATCTATCTTGTTGAGTTTATGACAGTACGTGATCTGCACTATGACTATTTGATGTGAACACTGCAGCATGTCTTCATCACAAACTAAATGGACAAAAAAACTGGAAACTAAGAACTGCAAATGCTGGATATTATGCACAAAAAAAGATGCAAAGTGCTGGAGTAACTCAGCAAAATCTATCCTTCAAACAAAATAAAAGGGTTCTATATTTTATCACATACTTTATATTATGAAAATGACCTCGTTTTTGAGTTCAGAGGGAAAAAAATGTGCACTTAAATCACACCTTTCCGGACCTTGGAATGTGCTCAAGCTCTTTACAACCAAAGAGTTAATTTCTGAAATGCAATCATTGTGGTAACGTGGTAACAAAGGCATCTAATTTGTACATGGCAAGATCAAAAAATGTGCAACATGATAAAGATGGAATAATCTGATTTGCTAATGTTGGTTGAAGGGTAAATATTAGCCTGGACTCCAGAGCTATTCTCCCCTGTTCTACAAAGCAGGGGGATGTAAAATATGCCAAGGCACTGTGTCAGCAGGTGGTCCTGCGCACATCAGCAAGATATACACTCCACACTCAATGCTTCTTATCTCAATACCAAGTTCAAGTTCAAGTTCGTGAGTTTATTGTCATGTGTCCCTGATAGGACAATGGAATTCTTGCTTTGCTTCAGCACAACAGAACATAGTAGGCATTGACTACAAAACACATGAATTAATAAACTGATAAAGTGCAAATAACAGATAATGGGCTAATAAGAGGGAGTTAGATGTGGTCCTTGTGGCTAGAGGGATCAGGGGGTATGGAGAGAAGGCAGGTATAGGATACTGAGTTGGATGATCAGCCATGATCATATTGAATAGTGGTGCAGGCTCAAAAGGCCGAATGGCCTACTCCTGCACCTATTTTCTATGTTTCTATGTTTTTTATTAATGTTCAGTGTTTTCGCTGAGCCAGGTTTAATAGCCTGATGGGCTGTGGGGAAGTAGTTATTCCTGAACCTGGTTGTTGCAGTCTTCAGGCTCCTGTACCTTCTACCTGAAGGTAGCAGGGAGATGAGTGTGTGGCCAGGATGGTGTGGGTCTTTGATGATACTGCCAGCCTTTTTGAGGCAGCGACTGCGATAAATCCCCTCGATGGAAGGAAGGTCAGAGCCGATGATGGACTGGGCAGTGTTTACTACTTTTTGTAGTCTCTTCCTCTCCAGGATGCTCAGGTTGCCGAACCAAGCCACGATGCAACCGGTCAGCTCAGGAAGTAGAGGCGCTGATGTGCTTTCTTGATAATTGCATCAGTGTTCTTGGACCAGGAAAGATCTTCAGAGATGTGCACGCCCAGGAATTTGAAGCTCTTGACCCTTTCAACCATCGACCCAATGATATAAATGGGGCTGTGGGTCCCCCTCCTACTCCTTCCAAAGTCCACAATCAGTTCCTTGGTTTTTCTGGTGTTGAGGGCCAGGTTATTGCGCTGGCACCATATGGACAGTTGCTCGATCTCTCTTCTATACTCTGACTCATCCCCATCAGTGATACGTCCCACAATAGTGGTGTCATCAGTGAACTTGATGATGCAGTTTGCACTATGACCGGCTACGCAGTCGTGAGTATAGAGTGAGTATGGGTGCTGAGCACACAGACTTGAGGTGCTCCCGTACTGATTGTTATTGAGTCTGACACATTTCCACCAATACGAACAGACTGTGTTCTGTGGATGAGGAAGTCGAGGATCCAATTGCAGAGGGATGCGCAGAGACCCAGTTCTGCGAGTTTGGTAACCAGCTTGGAGGGGATGATAGTATTAAATGCCGAGCTGTAATTAATGAATAACAGCCTGAAATATGAGTTTTTGTTGTCCAAGTGGTCCAGAGCGGAGTGGAGGGCCAGCGAGATCGCATCTACCATTGATCTGTTGTGGCGGGGTGCCAGGGTGGAAGATTGCAACCTTCACCAGTTTCGACGAATGCAATCAACCCGGTGTGCACAATCAAATAAGATCAATTAGAAGAAGTTGTCCTACAACTTTAGGCTGTGAAGAAGATCTCAATAGCAGACAGAAGAAATAACCAGGTTACACAAAAAAGCTGGAGAAACTCAGCGGGTGCAGCAGCATCTATGGAGCAAAGGAAATAGGCAACGTTTCGGGCCGAAACCCTTCTTCAGCCCGTCTGAAGAAGGGTTTCGGCCCGAAACGTTGCCTATTTCCTTTGCTCCATAGATGCTGCTGCACCCGCTGAGTTTCTCCAGCTTTTTTGTGTAACCTTCGATTCTCCAGCATCTGCAGTTCCCTCTTAAACACAGAAGAAATAACCAGTTTACTTTGGTTGAGAAAAATTGCTTGTCTTTGTAATCCTTTAATCAACTGGGGCAGATAAGCAGCAATGCTGAATTAAACAACTCACTCCCTCTGTCCACCATCACCAAGGATTTATTCCATGAAGCTTCACAGGGAAGGATTCAATGGTATTAGTTGAATGAGGGGGTTATTTTTGCATTGAAACAATCCCTTTGGCCCAACTTCCCCATGCAATAGGTGGATCCACATGAGGAGAGATTGAAGTCAGGTAGAGGGAAGGATGGAAATAGCAAAGAGCTGGGTGGTGGTAAGTCGACCCAACAAAAAGCTGCAGGTTATGGAGTCTTACGAGTGAAAGATGAAGCATGGAGCAAATAAGGGAGGTAAGGTGGGCAAGGGGAACAGTGGGCGATGGGCCCAGTGGGAAGTGGGTGTGGATGATAGATAGATGAAATAATTGGAGGAAACATAGAAACATAAAAAAATAGTTGCAGGAGTGGGCCGTTCGACCCATCGAGCCAGCACCCGCCATTCAATATAATCACGGCTGATCGTCCAGAATCAGTACCCCATTCCTTCTTTCACCGGATATCCCTTGATGTTGTTAGCCCCAAGAGCTATATCTAACTCTCTCTTGATTACATTCAGTGAATTGGCCTCCACTGCTTTCCGTAGCAGAGAATTCCACAGTTACAGCTCTCTGGGTGAAAAAGTCTTTCCTCATCTCAGCTCTAAATGGCCTACCACTTATTCTTAAACTGTGACCCCTGGTTCTGGACTCTCACAACATCGGGAACATTTTTCCTGCATCTAACCTGTCCAATCCCTTAAGAATTTTATGTTTCCATAAGATCCCTTCTCATCCTTCTAAATTCCAGTGAATTTCCAGGAGGGGAAAGAATCCTGAGGGATGAGGGAGAGGATGATTAGGTAGAAGGGTGTGCGTGTGGTGGGCCTGGGTGAATGAGACAGAGAAAGAAAGGGACAGAGGGGAGTGGGTTATCTGAAATTGAAGAATTCAATGTTTCTCTAGTTTGCATTTAGCCTCCCTCAGGTACTGGAGGATATCAAGAATGGACATCGGAGATGTCCTCATTCTGTAGGGAACGGGGGTTCCCCTCTTCGACTATAGATGAGGCTCTCACCAGTGTCTCTTCTATATCCCGTAGCGCCATTCTCACTCCCCACCCCTCCACTCGTAACAAGGACAGAGTCCCCCTTGTCCTCACCTTCCACCCAACCAGTTGTCACATACAACAGATAGTCCTCCAACATTTTCGGCATCTCCAACGGGATCCCACCATTGACCACATCTTCCCATCTCCTCCCCTTTCGGCTTTCCGCAGAGACCGCTCCCTCCATAACTCCCTGGTCAATTTGTCTCTTCCCACCCAAATCACCCCGCCCCTGGTACTTTCCCTTGCAACCACATGAAATGCTACACTTGTTGCTTTACCTCCCCCCATGACCATCCAAGGACCCAAGCAGTCTTTCCAGGTGAGGCAGAGGTTCACCTGCACCTCCTCTAACCTCATCTAATGCATCCGCTGCTCTAGGTGTCAACTGCTCTACATAGGTGAGACCAAGCGCAGGCTTGGCGATCGTTTTGACCAACACCTCCACACAGTTCGCATTAACCAACCTGATCTCCCGGTGGCTCAGCACTTCAACTCCCCCTCCCATTCCATATCCGACCTTTCTCTCCTGGGCCTCCTCCATGGCCAGAGTGAGTCCCACTGCAAATTGGAGGAGCAGCACCTCATATTTCGCTTGGTTTACTTACACCCCAGTGGTATGAACATTGGCTTCTCCAATTTCAGGTAGTCCTTGCTTTGTCCCTCCTTCCCTTCCCCTTCCCAGCTCTCCCACATCCCACTGTTTCCTCCTCTTCCATTCTTCTTCCCACCCACCCAACCCCCACATCAGCCTGAAGAAGGGTCTCGACCCAAAACGTCACCTATTCCTTTGCTCCATAGATGCTGCCTCACCCGCTGAGTTTCTCCAGCAATTTTGTCTACCTTCAAGAATGGACAGGTCGGTTTGGGAATGGGAAGGGGGATTTAAATGATTTGTAACCGGAAGCTGAGAGTGGCCATTGCAGAACGAGTGCAGGTGCTTGGCAGAGCAGTCGTCTAGTCCCTGATTGGTATCACCGATGCAGAGAAGACGACATTGAGAGCACCTAATACAATTGACATGGTTAGCAGAGAAGCATGTGATTCTATGCCTCATCTGGAAGGGCTGAATTGGTTCAATCTGTTTACTGATTTTTGAAAAAGACGGTATGCTTGTCCGTCTGATTTACTGGTTCCTTGACTGTTCAATGACTTATTCCTAATGGGAGTTAATGCCTTGCCTTAACTCAGCCTTTGAGACTGCCTGAGTGCTCCATGATAAATGTCACTACATGCTCAAATGTACTTGTGCTGAGCATTCTTAGTCCACTCGCAACTTCTAGTTCATTCCCCGGGAATGTCCCGGGGAGCCGCGCGTGCTGCAGGAGTATCCCGAGGAGCCGCATGCTCGGCAGGAGTGTCCCGGGGAGCCGCGCGCATGGCGGGAGTTTTCCAGGGAGCCGTGTGGGCCGATCCACCTGCTGAACAACCACGCCGCCACCGACCAGAGCGATAACTGAAGACTGGAACGAGCCCCGGTAGGCCGGCTCGCCACGCAAGCCTTCCATTGGACTGTGGAGAAGCCAGGCAGCGAGGCCTATCTGGGCTGAAGGAGCCTCAGTGGTGGCGGCGAGGGGAACCTCAATGTTGGCAGAGATGGGAGCCTTGGCGGCGGCAGCAGGAGACTCAGTGGTGGCAGCAGGAGACTCAGTGGTGGCAGCGGGTGCCTCGGCAGCAGCAGGAGGCTCAGTGGCAGTGGGAGCCTCGGCGGCAACATGGGTGTCGGAGGCAACGGGAGCCTCTGTGGCGGTGGGGCCTCGCGGTCGATGTGCATGGGGGGGAGGGGAAGTCAATGGGGACCATGGTGTGGAGGGACCGCTGTGAATAACAATGGGGACCCGGCGTGGGGGAACTGCCGTGAGGGACGGTGGGAGATCAAAGGGGGGGGGGGGCTGGTGTGGGGGAGGGGGGGGACACACTCTAGTTTAGAATCCTCTATCCAGAGGATAAGTGTGTTTATTTGTTTGTTCATTTGTTCTGGTGAAGGCGCTGTACATACGGCAGCCAACCAACAGTCCCTTGCCTTTTTCTTTTTTTTACGCTTTTAATTTCAAGTTTTTGTGTGTTGTGACTGCAGACCAATTTCCCTCCGGGGATGAATAAAGTTTTATCGTATCATATCATATCGTATAGATAATTTTACTTGAATTGCTTTTATCGATTGCTTTATGGAGGGAAGGCAGGTTCCTTATTGATTCTCCTGGGGATTCTATAAGAAAGAATCATTAGATTAACCAAATTATATTCTTCCTCACAGTCAAAGTAAACTTTATTATTATTTGCACATCGATGATTGTAACATTTTTTTTTTCTCTGCTAAACTATTTGGGGACACCCATTTCAGTAAATATCTGTTAATCGGGGATTTTGGAGCAGTCAATTGATAAATTAACTGGTTATAGGAATTTGGATGTTGGTTAATCAATTTATTATACGATTGTTGAGCTGTGTGTAAGAGGCATCATTATCCAGAATGAAACTGGATAACTAGGTGTCCACTGTAGTTTGCTCTGATCTTACATCCGAGAGTTACCTGTTTACATAACCAAAGAAACAGATGCCACAGACAAGCATACAACATTGCAAACAGATGCCACAGGCACACCTTCACAAAGGAGCCGCATCGAAACAGATGTCACAGACATCCAAAGAAACACAGAAAGATACATTAGGCAATCACCACATTCTCTTGACCACCAAGCACAGACAGACACAAGATCTGGAGCTGTGTCTCACATACAAATAAAGTGAGAGAGTGAGATAGTGAGACATTCTCGGCTCAGCATCTTCAGAAGTGGACATTTCTAATAAAAATAACAACCCAGAATTGTTTTTAAATGCTCGTAAAACCTGCTGAGGAAATGTTTACCCATAACAATGTCTGTTTCTTGTAGGCTTCTGGAGTACTTGGGTGGTTCCAAACTCAGTTTCCTTCAGACACTTTAATTGAGCAACATGATTAAAGAAGAGTTTGTAATGATACGTTTCACATTTCGGAAGGAATAGTTCCCCTCTAATAAGCTAGCTCACAATGATCTAACAACTATAATCATAAAGAGGACGGGTAATTAAATAGAGAATGTATACGCTTGTATTTTGTTCTTTGTACCATAAACTGTTGTGAACCGAGGTGTTTAATCAGAAGATTAATTGTTCTTCCCTATTCATGTTGAAGTCCCTGAACTTTGCATCTGCAATCAAAGTACAATTGCTCTTTCCCATAGACCAACTTTAAAGAGTAGAAAAAGCAGTAATTCTATTACATTCATAATCACAAGGTAACTGAATTTCATTAAATATCTTGTAATTTCTCCTTTAATATTGTTTTAATACAAAACAAAAACAATTTGTGTGCAATTTAATGAGTGTAATGCATCTTCTATGAATATTTTAAACCATGTAAGACACTGGTACTTCAAATAGGTTGTGCTAAACAACATGCGGATAATGCCTTTCAACATAAGGCATTTACTTTGTTACTCCTGCTGTAAAATCTAATCCAGGCGTGTACAGTAATTAACATTCAGTGTGGACCTTGCAAAGGAAAACAGGTCTGAAGAGCAGAGACATGCCTGCAGCTATACTTATTGGAATCAGTTGGAGTGAGTTGCTGGAGAGCTCACTTCATTCCTTGAGGCAAGACAGCAGAATGAAGCAACAAATGTGGGTCAGTGTTGATGGTTTGTTAGCCTTCATGTACTGCTCATCAGCGTTGCTTCAGTGGAGGCTCTGCAGGGATGCCCAGGAACAGGAGAGGCCAAAAATATACAAAGGTGCAATGGAAAGCTGAAGGGAAAAGACCAGAAAGGGTTTGGTCCAAAGACTTCAGAAAGCCATTGTCCAACACATCCAGACACCAGTTTTCTGAAGTTATATTCTGTTCCTTAGTTTTTTAGTTTAGTTTAGAGATACAGCATGGAAACAGGCCCTTCGGCCTGCCGAGTCCATGCTGACCACCGATCACCCGTTCATACTAGTACTATGTTATCCCACTTTCTCATCCACTCTACGACTAACTAGGGATGATTTACAGAGCCCAATTACCCTACAAACCTGCATGTCTTTGAGATGTGGGAGGAAACAAGAGTACTCAGAGGAAACTCACGCGGTTAGTCTACCTGTACAGGTAACGGTTGCTCTGAAACTCTTGTCTGGGTTGTAGTGGCTGATTCATCCAACATTAGATTTTAGCTAACTGGTGTTGACAAGTTGTTGCAAATTCTCTTTTTCAAGTAACAGTTCATTAATTTCTTCATCTTAGAGTAGAGAGGGCAGCAGACAATATTTGCCAGGACTATGGGCTCCCCAGATATCCAGGAAATGATTGGTTGCATTCATGGTGTATCACATACTACCAGTAAATCTAAAGTTCTTAATGAACAAGGTGGCAT
Source organism: Leucoraja erinaceus (assembly GCF_028641065.1). Classification (NCBI taxonomy): domain Eukaryota; kingdom Metazoa; phylum Chordata; class Chondrichthyes; order Rajiformes; family Rajidae; genus Leucoraja; species Leucoraja erinaceus. The sequence goes on from NC_073378.1 coordinate 99,783,305, forward strand.
ATCTAACTATCAAGATACTAAGAGATCACCAAGGTAAATTCTCATGTTAAAGCAATGCACCAAAGATATGCACAGGATGAGTTCATTCTGTGAGTAGACACAAAATGCTGGAGTAATTCAGCTGGTCAGGCAGCATACCTGAAGTGCATGGATAGGTGACATTTTTAGTTGAGACCCTTCTTCATTCTGAAGAAGTTTCCTGAGCTGAAACATTACCTGTCCATGTTCTCCAGAGATGTTGCCTGACCAACTGAATTACTGCAGCACCTTGTATTTTTCCTTGGTAAACCAGCATCAGCAGTTCCTTATAGAAACAAAGAACTGCAGATACTGGTTTATACCAAAGATAGACACAAAGTGCTGGAGTAACTCAGCAGTCAGGTAGCATCTCTGGAGAAAAAATATGGGTGAGGTTTCAGATCGGGACATTTCTTCGGATGGAAGAAGGGTTCCAACCCAAAACGTCACTCATCCTTTTTCCACAGAGATGCTGCCTGACTCGCTGAGTTACTCCAGCACTATATGTTTATCTGCCGTTCCTTGTTTCTTCATTCTGAGTGTATCTGTCATGTATGATGTAGTTCACTTACTGTGCTATATGAAAGGATAACTCTTGAGATGGCAAGGTATCTCCATCATCCTTGCCTTTGCATTGCTACCTGACCTTTCATCGCTTTAAAGAAAGCAATTAAAACTGCATGCATGAAACCACTGGATGCTTAGAGGAGAGTCCACTTCTGCATTTTAAGGTAGGATTCGATGTGTGAACCACTCTGGAAGCCACCACAGTAAACCCCATGTTTCACAGTTGTCTGCCTTCTTGCGGTAGTGCATCATGAAGATGTTTTTGCGGTTGTGCAGGTTTTGTCCCTTGATGGGCCGGGCAGAATGTCAGAGCCACTGGTGATAGGAACCTTTGTTAGTAGAGGAAGCAATATTTCCTTTTCATTCTGTAGATTGGTTCCACTGATGTAGATGTTAGCTGGGGGTAAAGTACAACATTGCAGTGAGGAAGATTCAGAGAGGTCTTAGAGCCTTGTTTGCCCTAGTCTGCACTGGGATTGAGTTACTGGAGGATTAATTCCTTACAATCACACCTAGAATGTCATCGTGATAAGGGGGTCAACATCACACAGACAGAAACAGGCCCTTCGGCCCAACATCTGATATAACCAATAAACAAATTAGTCCAGTTACCAGCATCTGGTCTATGTCTTGGCAAATCATGTGATCATGTGGATGCTTCTTTAATATTGTGAGAGTATCCAATTCCACCAATTTCTCAGTCAATGTGTTTCAGATTGCAACTACCACTGAGTGAAAAAATCATCAGATTCCCTCTGAAATTCCCATTCGTTATCATCTCAAGTCAAGTATTTATTGCCATACGCATTAGTACGGTGAAGCACATGTACAATAAAAATCTTGCTTTCAGCTTAGGGTGGAATGGTGGTGCAACAGTAGAGTTGCTGTTTTACAGCGCCAGAGACCCAGGTTCAATCCTGACTATGGGTGCTGTTTGTATGGAGTTTCTAAGTTCTCCCCGTGACTGTGTGGTTTCCTCCCACGCTCCAAAGATGAACAGGTTTGTAGGTTCATTGGGATCAGTAGACATTGTTAATTGTCCCCAGTGTGTAGGATAATTCAAGTGAATGGGGATTGCTGGTTGGCGCGGTCTCGGTGGGTTAAAGGGCCTGTTCCCATGCTGTATCTCTAAAATAAACTAAAAAGCAGCATCTCCCCAATGGAATGGAAACAAATATATGCACACACACAAATTTGAGAAGTGCTCTCTGCAATCGCTTTCAGTTGACAGAGTTGGAAGTTTTTGTAATTTGAGAAAGACCAGGTACAGCAGTTGATGTTTCTCGCTGCTTTTCTCATGAAATGTTTGTGTGGCTAAGATCACGTTCCATTGTGTCTCTTGACGGATGGAATAAACACAGTAAGTTGGACATCATCACTTCACCCACTGCAGGAGTCAACTGAGGAGCCTGTTAACAATTTACCCGAGGCATAGCCCAAGTTTCAGTAAGTAGCCTCATCTCCCTTCTTAAAGATGCCAATTAAGATGATCATCAACCAAGGGAAATGTGGCTGCCCTCACTGCAGATTTGTAGAACTTGCTGATTTTCAGTTGGTATTTGGCCTTTTATCAACCTGAAGTAAAGGACATGAAGGACAAAGTCTCAGAAGGGTCTCAAGCTTTGCTCCAGAGATGCTGCCTGGCCCACTAAGTTACTCCAGCTTTTTGTGTCTATCTTCTGTTTCAACCAGCATCTGCAGTTCATTCCTACACACGGACTAAGCCTCTGAAGGAGCAACTCACTGAAGTGCTCCTTCAGATAGTACTGAATGCCTTGCTGTTCTTGAAACACTCTCTTCCTTTTCTTGTTCTCAGGGTTTCGATCAGATTAGTTCATTTTTCATACACAGCAGGGTTCAACAAAATTCCTTGTTCACACAAAGCTCACAGAGTAAACAGTATACATGCAGTTATGATAAATAAAATAATAATTAAGTGTAAAACAGCAGAATGGTGCCAGATTTTAGTGCAATCTAAAGTAGTGCAAAGAAAATATTAAAGTACAATAACAGTATAACCGAATGAGGAAGATTTAGGAATAAACATAGAAACATAAAAAAATAGGTGCAGGAGTAGGCCATTCGGCCCTTTGAGCCATTCAATAATACCATGGCTGATCATCCAAAATCAGTACCCCGTTCCTGCTTTCTCCCTATATCCCTTGATTTCATAAGCCCTAAGAGCTGTATCTAACTCTATCTCTTTTACTTGACTAAGAGTATGTTGCAGTACTTTCAAGAAGAGTGTGTGAAAGATTTGTTCAGGAGTCTGATAGCATAGAGAAATACCTGTTTTAAGTCTGAACATCCTTTCAGAAGGTAGACGAGAGAAAAGTGAATGGCCAGGGTGCCAGACATCTATGACAATACTTCAAGCCTACCTGATGCAATGCACCGTGAAGATGGGCGTGAAAAAGAACATTGAGTCCTTGGGTGTTTGTATCTTGGCAACATTGGAGAATCCACGCATATTGTACTTATCAGTTAGTTGCTGTGTATTTTCCACACACCATCTGCTCTTTAGGCCAAGATGGGTTTTTTGTTGACCCTTGACTTTCAGGTGCCCGTAAAGCTGCGTTTTTCCCTTGAAGCATGATGAAGGTTTCTCAGGCAAAAGCAAGAGAAAGGCATGTTGACCAGTGGCCAATTCATGAAATTCAACAAATTAATTTGTGGACTGATGCATACATAATTCCATTCAGCATTTGACTAATGTGCACAGGACATTAGTAGTGAACTCTAAGCTTGTGGCAGGACATTTTACAATTCTCATTAATGAGTCCCAGATTCTTAGCTCACGACAGGCAACGGGGCTAAGTCACTGTGTAATAACTTCCTTGACAATCGATACTAATTGTATAGGGCAATGGCTTATAGAAATTTAGTGCCACTTGAAGGAATGGCGTTACACACCTCACCTCCCTAAACCTCTCCACATCTCAACCAAAAACAAATCAATGGGAAAAAGTTGTCAATGATTATCCAACTAAATTTCACTGATCTTCCTCTATCCCTTTGCTAAACCCAGACTGTTCCACTGCTTGCAAATAACAAGAACTGCAGATTTTGGAAATCTAAAACAAAAATAGAAATTGCTGTAAGTACTCGACGGGGCTGCACGGGAGCGCAGCAATAGAGTTGCTGCCTCACAGTGCCAGAGAACCGGGTTCGATCCTGACCATGGGTGCTAACTGTACGGAGTTTTACCTTCTCCTCATGACCCGCGTGGGTTTTCTCCAGGCGCTTCGGTTTCCTCCCACACTCCAAAGATGTGCAGGTTTGTAGGCTAATTGACTTTGTAAATTTGTAAATTGTCCCTAGTGTGTAGGATAGTGTTAATGTGTGTGGATTGCTGGTCGGCGCCGACATGGAGGGCCGAAGGGCCTGTTTCCACGCTGCATCTCTAAACTAAACAAAACTAAAGGTCAGGCTAAATCTATGGGACGAGAAAGAGAGTTCATGTTTTTGGAGCCATTTTATTCTGATCAGCAGAATATTTGCAGTATTCTCTGATTCTGTAACAGCAGAGAGTCATGAACAGAAATGTCATCCAATGAGAAATTTCATCCAATTCCATCCCATCTCTCTGCAGCAATCTAAGCCTTAACCACACTATTCCCAGCCCTGAGATAAGATTCCAACCTCACACCAATTAATATTTATTTCCCTGAAAAATCTTCACAAAACTCTGCTACCACAGCATTTCTGCAGCTGAATGCTCATCACTTCTTTTGCTACCTTCAAGCCTGGACTGATTTAATCTCTTAGTCATTCTACAAATGCAAACTATTTATTTTGGAAAGATTTGCAAGTAATCATCTTGCATGTGGTTGCAATGGGACTAATGCGCTGAAATATAAATATCTAGTGATTATGCGGCACGGTGGTGCAGTGGTAATGTTGCTGCCTTATAGCGCCAGAGACCCGGGTTTGATCCTGACTATGTGTGCTCTCTGTACAGAGTTTGTACATTCTCCCGTGACTTGCGTGGGTTTTCTCCGGGAATTTCCATCCCACACTCCAAAGGTGTACAAGTTTTAAGCTAATTGGCTTGGTAAAATTGTAAATTGTCCCTAGTGTGTTTAGGATAGTGTTGATGTGTGGGATCGCTGGTTCCCGTGAAATCAGGTTGAAGGTTCTATTTCTGCACTGTGTCTCTAAACAAACCTTTTCAAACTAACTATTGCTTAGCTGTGAATGTTTTTATTCCATGTATATTTCTCTATAAATGGTGTTTAAAATGTGACATTACTAATGCAACTGCTGATAAGGTGCAAGTATCATAACTTTCAGAGTGATGACGCAGCGTGGCTTGACACTAATACTCTGAACTGAGATTGTATCCGTTGTTGACCTCTTAGTTAGGTTAATGGCTTGCAAGCCATCATGAGGCAAAATATATTTTTATTTCCTCATATTCCTTTACGATATAGAATTAAGCCATTCAGCCCATCGAGTTGATGTTGTCCCTCAAGGCAATTTCACCAGTCCTGTGCATCCACTTATTTCCCAGCAACATATCCTCCCTTACATTAATTCCCATTAATTTCCCAAACCTCCCCTTTGCTAGAGGTAATTTAGATTAGCAAGTTAGCATACCAAACCACGTGCCTTTGGGATATGGGAGGAAACCAGATTCTCTCGGGACACCCGCACATTCACAGGAAGGACAGACAAACTCCGTGCAGCCAACACTGGAGGTCAGAATCAAAAATTCCAGAATCAGGTAGGTGCTGCTATGAGGCAGATGTATGTCTGCAACACCAGTTCCAAACCAATCCATGAGTAAAATTCAGATTCAGATGAGGTTATTGTCTTATACATTAGGGTACATTGAATTTCCTTGTTAGTATGAAGCTCATTGAGTACACAGTATACAGGATAGTGAGAGATAAAACACCAATGAAGATGGAATGAATGAAAAGAGGTGACAAGCCTCTGATGGACTAGGCAGTGTTCACCACCCTCTGCAGGTTCAGGCGGTCAGGGGTAAAGCTGTTGCTATGCCAGGCTGAGATGCCACAGCACTATAAAGATGAAATAGTTTCAAAGTTTCTGCACTCCTGGAGATCGGTTTGGAAGCTGGTTTAAATCTCAGGCCATATGATATGCCAGAATTTGTCAACATGTATCAAAGTTCTGAGCTTACCTTTCATGATTCAGTAATTTTACTGTCATTCGCTCAGATTTACTGTCATTGAGATATCATTCCCAGATTAATATTTCAGGTGCATCCCTTCTTTGATGCAGATAGATCTGCTAATACGACAGTGTGCCCCAAAGGAACCACGCATTATGCATTATGCTACAAAAACAATTGTGTCAGTGGGGAAAAGAGAATTGAAAGTGAGAATGTTTCAGACTTGCAATAGAAAAGTTATTTTTCCTACACGATTTTCAAAAAGAATGATTTTTTCAACATGGTATAATAACAGTTCTACCCTTGCCCGCCTTGAACCTGCATGTTTGTTTTGTTACTGCGTTAAAAGAAAAGGCTGCATGTTACATTGCTTAATAGAATGTCAATGCATTAGGAAAATAAATAAAATTCGATTCATTTTAAAAAATGGTACAAACTAAATAAGAGTAAGAATTATTTTTAAAAGACTCACATGAAAGAGATATTAAGCATGGAATAGCTAATGAGGTGCTGATGCGGGAAATAGCAGATGGTCGAATAGTTTGTGATATGAGCAAAAGACAGCAGGAAGGAGCCTCAAGTTATAAAAAGATAATGAACTACAGAGCGTACAAACAGCTGTAGGGGTTATAACTTGAAATACTCCCACAGACAACACCCCAGACAGGTAGAGATAGTTCCAATCAGCACAAGATGCACTGGCCTAAAAACCTGTTGGTGATTGCAGATACTATTTAATCCATTGCTGTATGGCATGTCAATAAGTCTTCGGTCATAAGCTTGAAGATTCAGGTGCCCCAAAGGATTGGGTACCTCAGAAATAGCCTTCCTTCCATTTAGCATTTGCAATAGAAAGTGGCCGTGTCCATAACCTGGTGTTTGCGGGTGTATGGCAGATGAGAATTAGAAAGGGGTCTTGGATGAGGCTCACCAGGCAGCAATCAGTGGTGATGAGTGAGGGAAGTGATCGTGACTACAGATAGTAAAGTGACCAAGTGAGGAGTCACTCAATCAGCTGCAGGTTAGATGGAATTATTTGACACCAAAAGAGGTCGGTAAGCAGGGGTGGTGCAGATGGGAATCCCTGCGTTGAGATTGGCAGTTGATGGATAAGGTTTAATTTAGTTCAGTTTAATTTAGAGATACACTGTGGAAAAAGGACTCTCGGCCCACTGAGTCCATGACAACCATACACTATTTCCATCCTACACACCCGGGACCATCTTTGGAATGTGGGAGAAAACTTGAGAACTCAGAGAAAGGTCCTGCGGTCACATGAAGAATTTACAAACCCTATACAGATAGCTCCTGTAGTCAGGATTGAACCTGAGTCTCTGGCACTGTAAGGCAGCAACTCTACCACTGTGCCGTCGCATTCTTGTGTGTGGACATTTAAGGGCCTGACCCTTGGGTGTGGACATCCCACTTACCTGTCCTTGGCAGGCAAATTCCACAACCTTGTCGAGGCGCACGGGCATCGTAGGGCCGCGCGGGGCCAGTCCCAATGAGAAGTGCGGAGGCGTATGTAGTTGTGCGCGACATTGCGTGGGGCTCCGAAATTTTAGTAGCGAACAAAATCTTCGCGCACCAATAGCCTGTCGCGTAACTGACGGCCAAAGAGGGCCAGCCCAAGACCCTGGCGCGATGCAATGCCTCAAGTCCAACAGCAGCAGAAGCAGGCAAACTACCGTCGAACTCAGCCTGGGGCTCATGGCCATTGCATTCCGGTTCCGCCCCCACTTCTCCTCCCAGAGCAGGGCCAAGAAAATTGAAGATAGACACAAAATGCTGGAGTAACTCAGCGGGACTGGCAGCATCTCTGGAGAGAAGCAATGGGTGACGTTTCGGGTCAAGACCCTTCTTTCAGACTGAAGAAGAGTCTTGACACAAAACGTCACCATTCCTTCTCTCCAGAGATGCTGCCGGTCCCACTGAGTTACTCCAGCATTTTGTGTCCATCTTCAAATGACGTCACTCGCTCCAGACAGCTGTGCGGGCGCATGAAATCGCGCGCGACCTTCACGGGACCATCGCGCCTCAACACGACCACGAGGTCGCGTAATTAGCATGCCAAGGACACGTAAGTGGGACAGGGGCTTTAGTGTTCAAGGTAGGGTTGCTAGTCTAGGGAGTTTGTGTCGAGCACTATCACAATAGATGGGGGGAGGAAGGTGGTGTTTCCCAAAGAAGGGCAGGTATGTAAATATATTAAAGGAGAGCTACAGTAATTGGAGAAACAAGAAATGCAGAAGCTGGTTTACAAAAACAGATACAAAATGCTGGAGTAACTCAGCGGGTCAGGCAACATTATGCTGCCTAACCCATTGGGTTACTCCAGCACTTTGTGCCTACATGAGCTGTATTACCCAACTTGAACTGCGACCTGCTCCAGACCACTCCTTTAAAATGTACTGCTGAAGAGCTGTTAAATCTTAGCTGGGCCATGCATGTCAACAACTGATATGCTTCAGAGCAACATGGACCTATTCTCAGCATTATTTTTGAATAAAATTGTTGCACGTACATTGAAGTGCATAAATATAATTGGCACAAGCACAATTTACAACATAATGTTCCCCTGTTCAGATTGGGTGATACCTCATTAGTCCTAGGGTGGAATGTCATTATGCAGATAGCAAATTTTAACAAACCAAATACCCCACATCAAGTTAATCCTGCCACGGTTCTGTGCGCATTCTAATCTAGAATCCCAACACACATGGCCAGTGTCTACCTTCACAATACCATCTCTTCCTTGTTAATATGCCTTTTCTAACCAATCCTCAACATTGGCAATGCAGCCTGTTTAGTTTAGTTTAGAGATACAGCGCGGAAACAGGTCTTTCGGTCCACCGAGGCCACGCCGACCAGTGATCCCTGCACATTAACACTATCTTACACAGGCTAGGGATAATTTTACACTTAAACTAAGTACACAAACCCAAGCCAATTAACCTACAAACCTGTATGAGTGTGGGAGGAAACCAAAGATCTCGGAGAAAACCCACACGGTCACGGACAGAATGTACAAACTCTGTACAGACACCCGTATTTGAATGAATTAATAAGTTTATTGGCCATGTATGTACACATACATGGAGCTTGCTTTGGTGCTCCACTCGCAAGTAACAACATGACATACAGTAAACAATTAAGAATAAAACATAAAACATTAAAACATTAAGAATAAAACATGTGAATGAAATAAAATACCAGAGCAAAAGGAGGCGACAGACTTTTGGTTATTGAGCAGGGCTACTGCATGTGGAAAAAGCTGTTTATATGTTTGGCTGCGGCAGTACAGAGTCGCCTTCTAGAGGGAAGTGCTTCAAAGAGTTTGTGGCCAGGGTGAGAGGGTTCAGAGATGATCTTACCCGCTCGCTTCTTAGCCCTTGTAGTATACAGTTCATCAATGGGGGGGGGGAAGGTTGTAGCCAACAACCTTCTCGGCCGATCGAACAATTCGCTGCAGCCACTGGATGTCGTACTTGGTGGCTGAGCCAAACCACACAGTGATGGAGAAGGTGAGGACAGATTCTATGCTGGCAGTATAGAACTGGAACATTATTTTGCTGTGGCAGATTGTGTTTCCTCAGCTGCTGCAGGAAGTACATCCTCTGATGGGCCTTTTTGAGCGTGGATTTGTTGCTGGCCCTCCATTTAAGGACCTTGGAGATGATGGTTCTAAGGTAATTAAAAGTCCACAGATGTGACTGTGGTGTTGTTGATGGTGAGAGGGGAGAGGGGAGAGGGGAGGGGGAACTCTCCTAAAGTTTATTATCAATTCCACTGTCTTAAGAGCATTGAGCTCCAGGTTGTCACGAAGGCACCAGGATGCCAGCTGCATCACATCCTGTCTGTAGGCAGATTCCTTCCCATCCTGGATCAGTCCAATCAGGGTTGTGTCATTCGCAAACTTGAGAAACTTGACAGAGGTGTCTGTGGAGGTGCAGTCGTTGGTGTAGAGAGAGTAGAGGAGAGAAGAGAGTATGCAGCCCTGCGGTGCTCTTATGCTGTAGGTCTGTGGGTCCGAGATGTGCTTTACCAACCTCACATGCTGCTTCCTGTCTGTCTGAAAGTTGGTGATCCACTGACAGCAGGGTTCAGGCACAGTCAACTTGGAAAGTTTGGAGTGTAGTAGCTCTGGCACAATGGTGTTGAATGCAGGGGGGAAGGGTGCACCAGGGTCATGTTTCTGTTTATTGAACCTGCAGTAGAACTCGTTCAGGTCATTGGTCAGCTGACGATTGTCCAAGGAGCGGGGGGTTTTCCTCGTGTAGCTGGTGATTTCTCGCAAGTCCTTCCAAACTGAAGAAGAGTTGGGATCGAACCCATGTCTCCAGTGCTGTAAGCGCTGTACAGCAGCAACTCTACTACTGCGCCACCGTGCCACTCTGTTGAAGAGTGGTTGCAGGACTCAGGTGCCCTTAGGAACAAACCCATCTTCATGCTGACACAGAAAACTCTGCTTCATTAGCCCTTTCGTAATAATTTCAACAACATAGCTTAAGGAGTGCTTTATAAACCCAGTGCGCAGCACTAAAAATCAGTATTACAAAGAAGCACATTGTAAGTAAGTTTGCGCAGTGATCATGTGATATAAAATCTCATGTTCTGATGTGTATCAGTTCTTTGATATTTACTTTTAAAAGTATGCCCCAAGGTCAATTTGTAAAACAACATACATACAGTTCTTTCTATGCTCAATAAAGACTTTACTTCATTGGGATATGTTACTGAAGGAATAGCATGGTCTACATCCTCTGGTGAAAACTTGCCTTTAACCATCAGTGCCTTTCAGTAGTCCTATCTTTTTTGAGTAGAAGATCATGGCTTGTGAAGAAGGAAGCAACTGCTAAAGTATTGTAGAGGCAGTTCACGGGGCCTTACTTGGAGCAAAATCTAGGACCAGTCCTCTGAACAATGGTTGCTCAGATCAGGAGGCAGAACTGATGGCGTGACATGAACATTTAAGATCAGTAACAACTAGGTACCGAGTTTAGTAATCATTTGCTAGTGGGGCAGGGTCTTAACCGAGTCTGACCCATAACATCAGCAGAATAGCAATTATATAATTATTACATTACTTACTTTCATTTGTATGATTTACGGTTAATCACTATCATCAACCTCATCCACATCTAGTTTATGGAATTTCATGATTAAAGTAATGTTTACATGCATTTTCTGTGTGAAGCCAGCAAATCAAGGGGGCAAAAGAACTGCTGGAACCTAGAGGAAACAAACAAGCCATTGGAGGAATTTAGTGGCTCAAGTGGCATCCAAGGATTTAACAAGGCAATTGCAAGGTCATATTTATTTTGACATTTTCCGCTGCCATGGATCAATTGACAAGGTGGATTACATGCTTTGAAGCTGAAGCAGAAAATTGCTCAGATTGTTAATTAATTGGAACATGAGCCACCATTTGCAGAGAAATAGTGGAGTAATCTTAATCAAGGAATCTGGAACAAAGCTCCTTTTCTTGGGCATCATTGGAAAGGTTACAGTGGATTTATTTGCATGTCTGTCCCCATCAAATATTGTTCAACAGCAACCACCACCGTTATTTGGTAACATGTGTCCTCCTGCATCTCTTCAACTCAGACTGATTCAGGAACATCAGAGCAAAGCATTAGTCTATTGAAACAATGAACTGCAGGTGCTGGTTAATACACAAAAGGACACAAAGTGCTGATATAACTCAACGGGTCAGGGCAGCATCTCTGGACAACATGGATAGGTAACATTTTGGTTCAGTGCCCTTTATCACTCATTAGGCTCTGTGGGTAGAATACAAAAAGCTAATTGCAGTATATTATGTTATAATAATTTTTTTTTTTTTTTAAATACAAAATAATGCTTGGAGCCAATGGAACTCATTTAGTATTTAATTGACATATGCACTGGGACAGGACAAATGCAATTCTTACTTCCTGTAGCTTTACAGACAAATTAAATGCAGAAAAGATAAATATACAATTAATGACCAAATACATTCTAAGCAAATCAGACCATGGTGGTGCAAGCTAAAGTATAGTACATTCAGAAAGTATTCAGATCCCTTCACTTCTTCCACATTTTGTTACATTACAGCCTTATTTTAAAATTGATTAAATTCTTTTTTTTTTATCATCAATCTACACACAATACCCTAGAATGAAGAAGTGAAAGCAAGGTGTTTAGAATATTTTACAAAGTAATTAAAAATAACTAAATAAAATATCACATTTACATAAGTATTCAGACCATTTAGTATTTTGTTGAGGCACCTTTGGCAGCAATTACAGCCTCAAGTCTTCTTGGGTATGATGCTACAAGCTTGGTGCACCTGTATTTGGGTAATTTCTCCCATTATTCTCTGCAGATCCTCTCAAGCTCGGTCAGGTTGGATGGGGAGCGTCGATGCAAACCTATTTTCAGGTCCCTCACAGAGATGTTCGATCGAGTTCAAGTCCGGGCTCTGGCTGGGCCACTCAAGGACATTCACAGACTTGTCACGAAGCCACTCCTGCGTTGTCTTGGCTGTGTGCTTTGGTTGGCTTGGCTGTGTAACTTAGGTAGTTATCCTGTTGGAAGGTGAACCTCCACCCCAGTCTGAATTCCTGGAGCAGGTTCTCATCAAAGATCTCTCTGTACTTTGTTCTGTTCATCTTTCCCTCGATCTTTACTAGTCTCCCAGTTCCTGCTGCTGAAAAATATCCCCACAGCATGATGCTGCCACCACCATGCTTCACTGTACGTATGGTATTAGCCAGGTGATGAGCGGTGCCGGGTTTCCTCCTGATGTGACACTTGGCATTCAGGAAGAAACCTGAAGGGTTTAATTAGACCAGAGAATCTTGTTTCTCATGCATTTTGGCAACTCCGTGGACTCTTCATGTGCCTTTTACTGAGGAGTAGCTCTGTCTGGCCACTCAACCATAAAGGCCTGATTGGTGGAGTGCTGCAGATATAGTTATCCTTCTGGAAGGTTCTCCCATCATCACAGAGGAACTCTGGAGCTCTGTCAGAGTGACCATCGGGTTCTTGGTCACCTCCCTGACCAATTCCCTTCTCCCCCGATTGCTCAGTTTGGGCGGGTGGCCAGCTCTATGAAGAGTCCTAGTGGTTCCAAAGTTCTTCCATTTAAGAATGACAGAGGCCACTGTGCTCTTCAGGACCTGCAATGCTACAGACATTGTTTTATACCCTTCCCCAGATCTGTGTCTCGACACAATCATGTCTCGGAGGTCTACAGAGAATTCCTTTATCTTCATGGCTTGGTTTTTGCTCTGACATGCACTGTCAACTGTGGAACCTTATATAGACAGTCGTGTACCTTTCCAAATAATGTCCAATCAAGTTAATTTACCACTGGTGAACCCCAATCAAGTTGTAGAAACATCTCAAGGATAATCAATGGAAACAGGATGAACCTAAGCCCAATTTTGAGTGTCATAGCAAAGGGTCTGAATACTTATGTAAATGTGATATTTCCAATATTTATTTTTAATTACTTTGCAAAAATTTCTAAACACCTATTTTCGCTTCTTCATTCTGGGGGTATTGTGCGTAGATTGAAGATAAAAAAAATGAATGCAATCCACTTTAAAATAAGGCTGTATCGTAACAAAATGTGGAAAACATGAAGGGGTCTGAATACTCTCTGAATGCACTGTACATAGTACAAACTCAGTAGTGCAAACTCCATAGTAGTTTGGTGTTGAGATAGGGTTGTGGTTAAGGTTATGCAGGATAGTTCAACATTCTGATGGTTGGTGTGGAAAAAGCTTTTCTTGAACCTTGAGTTAACACTTCTCAGGCTACTTCTCCCTTTTCCAATAGTAGCATTGGGATGTGAGCATGGCCCGTGTGGTGTTGGATTTTGATGCTAAAGCATCTCTTCCAGTTGCAAGCCATCTGCCTTGGCGTTGTCTGCATATTCCTGCAATTTCCCCTTCCATCAGTTCTGTCGCCATTGCAAGATTACATCCAGAATGAATCCCAGTGTAAATACTATGCTGAAGCAATCAACAAGAAAATAATTATGTGTGTAAATCTCCTGAAAAGCAACTTGTTGAAGCTTAGACCCACAGCTGAGAAATGTTTTTTACAGATTTGATGAAGCAATTGTAAACACAAAGGCAACCCATCTACACAGGCAAACTATGCATGTATTTACATTGCAAAACAGCCTCCTCTCAGTTAAATTATTTCTTCGAGACTCTTCTAAAGTGCTCCACATTTAGCGCACACTTTCACAAATGCCATTGAAATCCAGCTCCTTGCTAATTTATGTTAGAAAGCTACAATTAGTGTTCTTCCAAAATCTTTATGAGCCTCGACAATCAGCTTGGCCCGAGTCTGAGGAAGGGTTCTGTCCTGAAACGTCACCTATCCATTAGCTCCCCAGGTCCTTAGATGCTGCCTGACCCATTGAGATCCTCCAGCATTTTGTGTTTTGTTGCATCTGCAGTGTATTCCTTGTGTATTCAGTCAGCTTTGTTAAAGTGTGCCTATTCCTTTTCCCTGCCCACAGAACAACCACAATTCTTCTGGAGTTTGGGAGCCACCCACCCTGACCAAGGTCTCAAACCAAAGTGTCCCCTATACTTTTTCTCCAGAAATGCTGCCTGCCACGCTGAAGTACTCCAGCTTTGTGTGTCTATTCTCTTGTCCAATACCTTGGTGATGCAGATACTTTCTGGCAGACAGGAGCAGGGACATATGATCACTGCAATTGAGTTGCATAATGCTCCAAGAGCAATCAGCACAGGCAGATATAATGCAGACAGCCCAAGGGCAAGAACCAAAGCTGATATTTTGAGTAGTTTATGTAAATTAAAGACTATGAACGTAATAGCTTCCTGATTTGCTCAGTCATCTGTGTAACCTGGCTCTCTTTTCCATAAGCTTACTGTAAGCCAATATTGCTGGACTGCATTTGGCTTCATTGTTCTGTCAGCTGAATACAAGCACAGATCTGAGATGGTTGGTGCTGCAGGGGGTAGAATGCTTAATGACCGGGATCAAGTTGCACCAGGATCAAACCTGTAGTTTGAATTGTACCATATGAACTGCACATTCCACAACCTCCAAAGCAAAAATCCTCTGGATTTACTGGACTTCTTTAAAGTACAGTATTTTGACACTTTTTCAACGTAATTTTGACGACATGATTCAATGTAACATTGACCATTTTGATTCCTGTTCGCTGCATTTAGACACTGAGGATTACTGCTTATATGCCAACATTTCCAGAGATTTTATATCCTGAGACTATGAAACCATTCTGTAGATATTCTATTCTGTAAATATTATGTAAATCTATTCCGTAAATATTTTCTCTTTGCATTTTATCATTTTCCAAATTTGATTTGTTGGTCAATTTTGTCCAAATTGCCACAGTTCACAGATAGGTAATGTGCATACATGATTGGCTAATGTGAAGCCTGCACTGAGCTAGTTAGATGAATGCAAAGACAGACTATCCTGCTTTAGAGAACTGAGAGACTGCTGCATGCTCTGTTTCACAGAGATATGTCTCACCCCAATATTCCTGAACTGTGCCATCCAACCCAAGAGTTTCTCCCTTCACCAGATGAACCATATGCCGTCTTCGGGCAAGGTTTGAAATGGAGGGGTCTGCTTTTAAATCAAAACCTCGTAGCGCTCAGATGTGGCCATCCCGGTGAGCTCATTCCTCTGGTGAGCACACCAATGCCTTTACTTCCTTAGAAGGCTCAGGAAGTTTGACATGTTCCCTACAACCCACACCAACTTCTATAGAGGAAATGTTTAAGAAAGAAGTGCAGATGCTGGAAAAAACCAAGGTAGACACAAAATGCTGGAGAAACTCAGCGGGTGAGGCAGCATAGTTTCTCCAGCATTTTGCGTCTACCACCAACTTCTATAGATGTACCGTCAAAAGCATTTTTCAGCAGCTTGTATCACAGCTTTGTTTGGAAACAGCTCCATCCAAGACCACAGTAAATTGCAGAGTGCTGTGGATGTAGCTTAGACCATCATGCAAATCAACCTCCCTTCCTTGGACTCCACCTACACATCACACTGCCTCGGCAAGGCCACTAGCATTATCATGGTCGTGTCTCACCCCACTCATTCCCTCTTCTCCAGAAAGAGTGACAAAAGTTTGAAAATACATATCTCCAGATTTAGAGGCAGTTTGTTCTCAGCTGTTATCAGGCAACTGTACCATCCTCTCGCCAATTAGACTGCAGTCCTGACTACCCAACTACCTCATTGGAGACCTGTAAATTATCTTTAATCGGGCTTTATCATTCACTAAATGTTGTACCCTTTATCCATTATCTGTACATTGTAAAAGGCTTGATTGTGATCATGTATAGTCTTTCCTTTGACTGGATAGCACACAACAAAACCTTTTCACTGCACCTCGATACACATGACAATAATAAACCAAACTAAATTAAGTTAATTATATTGTATCTAAATTATACAACTGCAACTTTTGAGGCTGCAAGTAAGCTAACATCAATAATGTCAGGAATACGATTGGGTAACATCCATTTGATTTTTCGAGTGATGAAATGTAATTGGAATCAGAAAGGTAATAAACATGATTAATTTTCAGCAAAACTAAAAAATGTTTATCATAATCTGCCTGGTTAATAAATATCATATTTTCCCCCAGGTTCTAAAGAACTGAAGCAAATTAGCGTAGCATATTGTGGAGTCATGCATTTTGGTAGTAAGAATAAAGGCATAGATTATTTTCTAAATGGGGAGATAATCCAGAAATCAATCAATCAATCAATCAATCAATCAGTTTTATTCGTCACTTGCACATAAAGTGCAAGTGAAATGAATTTGCCAGCAGCGGTACAATGAAAAAACACACAAAAACACAATAAAAATTTAACACAAACATCCACCACAGCATTCATCACTGTGGTGGAAGGCACAACATTTGGCCAGTCCTCCTCCATTTTACCCCATGGTCGGGACCTCAACCCTCCGCAGTCTAACATCGAGGGCGTCCAGATGTGTAGACAATGTAAAGTCCAGATAAAATCCAGGTAAGTTCTGAATCGGTGCCTCCCCACCGGGGACCGCGGCTTCGGGTTGGTGTAGGCCGCAGGCCGGCGGTCGAAGATCTAAAGACTCCGCCGTGCTGCAGCCGGAAGCACCGCAGGCCCGGCAGTCGGAGCTCTTCTCCAGGGGTCGCTCCTGATGGTAAGTCCCCATGGGACCGGCGGTCGGTGCTCTTCTCCTCCTGGGTCCCCAACGAGGGACCCCAGGCTGCAGACGCTGTGCTAGCTTCAGGCTGCTGTGGGCCAGCGAACGGAGCGCTCCCCTCCGGCGGCCCAGAGCGAGGGCTCGCCCGCTCAGCGACGAGAGCCCACTCTTGCGCCCGCCGCTGAAGCCATGGGCACGTCTCCAGGAAAGGCCGTACCGATCCTCGATGTTAGGCCACGGAGGAGGCGACATGGAGAAAGTCGCCTCTCCGTGGCGGAGGCGACCAAAACGGTTTCACCCTTACCCCACCACACCACTCCCCCACAAAAGACACACAGAGAGACACCAAAAACATACATTAGGACACACTAAAAAAATTTAAAAAGTAGAAAAAAAAACCTAACACGCTGCTGGCAGGGCTGCCGGCTTGCAGCGCCCCCACCAAAATTGGAGGTGCAAAGGGACTTGGGAGTGCTGGTGCAGGATTCCCAAAAACATAATCTGCAATTCAAATTTGTAGTAAAGAAAGAAAATGCAATGCTAGCATTTATTTTGAGACAGCTTATATTTAAAAACCAGCAATGTAATGCTGAGGCTCTATAATGTGCTGGTAAGACCGCATTTGGAATATTGTGAGCAATTTTGGGCACCACATCTGCTGGCTCTGGAGAGGTTTACAAGATTGATCCCTGGAATGAGTAGGTTAACCTATGATGAGCATTTTGACAGCACTGGGCCTATATTCGCTGGAGTTAGAAGAATGAGGGGGGACCTCATTGAAATGAACAGAATAGTGAAAGGCTTAGACAGAGTGAATGAGGAGAGGATGTTTCCACCAGCAGGAGAGTCTAGGACTAGAGGTCATAGCCTCAGAATTAAAATACGTTTTTTGGAAGTAGATGAGGAGAGGTGGTGAATCTGTGCAATCCTTTGCCACAGAAGGCTGTGGAGGCAGTCAGTAGATATATTTAAGGCAGAATAGATAGATTCTTGATTAGCACAAGTGTCAGAGGCTATGGGGAGAATGGTGATTGAGAGATAGATCAGCCATGATTGAATGGCGGAGTAGACTTAATGGGCCAAATGGACTAATTCTACTACTTCTATGATCTTATGATATATTGTCAATATATAATCCGTCATAAAATCCTCTGTTGATGAGTCCACGTGTAAAATATTCGCTGGAGGTAATCGGCCAAAGTGATGATACATATGTAATAAAATCTTTATGTGATAGGTAATGCATTTCAAGCACTTCAAGAACCTCATTAACGGTCAACATTTGGGACATTTGAAATCCATTTGAACAATAAACATAGTTCTCAGCATTTTGGTTAAATATTCAAGAAACAATTCAAGGATCTTTCCACTAAGATTCCACAAACATCTAGCTTCCATTGCTTTTATTTTTTTATTTTATCAACTTACTGGAATTAAAATTCAAGGTGAATCTTTTAGACGCACCAAGGACAATTATAGCAACAATAACATTTCATTTATTTAGCAGATTTAACGTGGCAAAACATAGAAGGTTATCAAAAGCTTTATGCAAATATTGTGTTTGTGTCAGTCCTGTCAAAAAGCTTTACAGCTTTAATTTTTATTCTGAAATTTAGCATATGTCTATTGAACAGCCAGCCTTTGCAATATTGAGTTATGAAAATCAAAAAAGATCCTGCATTCCTTTGAACAAACAATTCCTGTTTTTATTTTCATTTTCATGGGGTTTCATTCAATCAACAAGGATAACCAAAAGCAATATACTGGAGAGTTATAAAATGTCAAACATAACTGAGCTATCAGGATATCAGTGCACCATTTCTAACAAGTTGCAGTGGATCATGCGCAGGCAGATGGAATTAGTTTATGTTGGCATTCTGTTTGGCACAGATATTGAGGGCAGAAGGGCCTGTTCCTTTGCTCTACATTGCTATGTCCAATATGCTAACGGAGATAAAGATTGATACTGAAAAGTTAAGGTGGTGCTCACAGAAAGAAAATAAAAATAGAGGTAATATGCATACTCTGCAAATGGTGTAGAAATGACCAGAAATGAAATAGCAAGAAACGCTAGACCTTTAATCAGCTTGTCACACTACCTACATCACCAAAGCAGAATAGTAAGAATGCCAATTAAAGCACAGTTTAGTTTAGTTTATTATTGTTACACGTACCAAGGTACAGTGAATAGCTTTTGTTGTTTTTGTTAGCCAGTTAAAGAAAAAACTATACATGGTTACAATCAAGCTGGCCACAGAGTACAGATAAAGGATAAAGGGCACAAAATTTAGGGCACGATAAAACCCGATTAAAGATAGTTCAAAGTTCTCCAGTGAGGTAGATGGGAGGTTAAAGACTGCATTCTAGCTGCTGAGAGGACTGTTCAATTGCCTGATAACAGCTGGGAAGAAACTGTCCCTGAATGTGGAGGTATGCATTTTCAAACTTCTGTGCCACCTGCCAGATGGAAGAGGGGAGAAGAGGGGGTGGCTGGGGTGAGACTATTCTTGATTATGCTGGTGGCTTTGCTGAGGCAGCATGAAGTGCAAATGGAGTAAATGGAAGGGAGGTTGGTTTGCCTAATGATCTGGGCTACGTCCACAAATCTGCAATTTTTTGCGGTCTTGGATGGAGCTGTTCTGAAACCATGCTGTGAAGCATCCCAATAAAAATCTTTCTACTGCACAGTGTAAAGCATGTTAGAGTACACTAACAAAATTATACCTTAAATATTAAGTCCAACTATAATCAGCAGTTAACAAGACAAATATTCAAACACTGAATGGAGACAAATGACACAAGATTAACAATTTGTAGAAAACCTCTTTGCTAGATAACATATAGTCTGATCTGCACTAACCAATAACTTGTTTATAGCTTTACAATAGTTATTTCTTTATTACATGCCCATTACTTGATTTAAATTTGGTAACATATCACTCCATCTCTGGAGAGGTGACGATAGAATAAAAGTTAGACAAATGTAATTTTACAGTTGAGAAACTATTTAGTTTTGTAATGCAGAAGATTTATGATGAAATGTAGAATGGGCTATTACATTATCAAGTGCCAAAAAATCAGACTACAATAGACAGAGAATTAATGTTAACTACAGGGAAGGAAAATTAGAATTTCTTCAACAACAGATAAACATCTTATCAATACAGAGCAGCAATCAAAAAAGCCGATATAATGTGAAACTAAACAGAAAGAACATCAGAATATAAATCTAGAGAAGAAGCAATCAAACATCAAGGCTTGTAATCAGACTGCATATAATAAACCACATTCAGTTTTAGTCGCTTAGAAACAAAACAAAGTAATTTAAATGTTGAAGGAAATGTGGACAATAGACACAAAGGTGATGATAGAGATGAGCTGCCTGTATAAAAAATAGAGATAGTTTGCACCAGTTAAGAATGAAGACAGTTAGAGTCATAGAATCATAGAATGAGACAGTGTGGAAACAGGCCCTTCGGCCCAACTCGCCCACACCCGCCAACAATGTCCCAGCTACCCTAGTCCCACTTGCCTGCACTTGGTCCATAATCCTCCAAACCTGTCCTATCTATGTACCTGTCTAACTGTTTCTTAAACCATGGGAAAGTCCCTGCCTCAACTTGCCCCTCTAGCAGCTTGTTCCATACACCCACCACCCTCTGTGTGAAAATGTTACCCCTCGGATACTTATTTAATCTTTTCCCCTTCACCTTGAACCCATGTCCTCTGGTCCTCGATTTCCCTACTCTGGGTAAAAGACTGTGCATCTATCCGATCTATTCCTCTCATGATTTTGTATACCTCTATAAGATCTCCCCTCATCCTCCTGCGCTCCATCGAATAGAGACCCAGCCTACCCAACCTCTCCCTAAAGCTCACATCCTCCAGTACTGGCAACATCCTTGTAAATCTTTTCTGAACCCTTTCAAGCTTGACAATATCTTTTCTCGAACATGGTGCCCAGAACTAAACACAATATTCTAAATGCGGTCTCACCAACATCTTATACAACTGCACATGACCTCCTAACTTCTATACTCAATACTCTGATTGATGAAGGCCAAAGTGCCATAATCATTTTTGACCACCCCATCTACCTGAGACTCGACCTTATCTACCTGCGACTCCTAGATCCCTCTGCTCTAGAACACTACCCAGAGGCCTACCATTTACTGTGTAGGCCCTTCTCTTGTCTGACATCCCAAAATGCAACACCTCACACTTCTCTGTATTAAATTCCATCAACCATTCCTCCGCCCACCTGGCCAATCGATCCGATTCTGCTGCAATTGTTCACAACCATCTTCACTATGTGCAACATCGCTAACTTTTGTATCATCAGCAAACTTGCCAATCTAGTCCTGTATGTTCTCATCCAAATCATTGATGTAGATGACAGTAACGGGCCCAGCACCAAATCCTGTGGACACCATAAGTCACAGGCCTCCATTCTGAGAAGCAACCTTCCACCATTACCCTCTGCTTCCTTCCATGAAGCCAATTTGCTATCCATTCAGCTCTCTCCTTCGATCCCATGAAATCTAACCTTCCAGAGCAGTCTACCATGCGGCACCTTGTTGAACGCCTTACTAAAGTCCAAGTACACAACATGTACAGCTCAGTCCTCATCAACCTTTTTGCTCACATCCTCAAAAAAAACAATCAGATTTGTGAGACACGACCTCCCACGTACAAAACCATGCTGACTGCCCCTAATCAGCCCTTGCCTATCCAAATGCCCGTATATCCCATCCCTCAGAATACTCTCCAGTAAGTTACCAACTACAGATGTTAAGCTCACCTGCCTATAGTTCCCAGAATTTTCCTTGTAGCCCTTCTTGAAAATAGGCACAACTTTTGCCACCCTCCTATCCTCTGGCATCTCTTCTGTATTTAAGAACGACTCATAAATTTCAACCAGGGCTCCCGCAATTTCCTCTCTAGTTTCCCACAATGTCCTCGGATATATCATGACCCAAAGACTTGTCTACCTTCAATCACGACAGTACTTCTTCGATGGTGACCCTGATTGCTCTCATGACACTTCTTGTGACTGCTCCAATTTCCTCCGTCCTACTGTCTTTCTCTTCGATAAATACAGAAGAGAAATACTCATTGAGGACCTTGCTCATCTCCTGTGGCTCCATACAGAGGTGACTGCTTTTATTCCTGAGAGGTCCCACTCACTCTCTAGTTAGACTTTTCCCCCTTATCTATCTTCTATATTACTAAATCTCTGTTCTTGACCGCTTTTGGCCTTCTGTGCTGCGATTTCCGAAAGAACGCCGCCACCTACGGTTGTCATTTTTGGCCACCTCACTCAGAGCTCCCCTCCGCTGCATGTTTGCCGAGGATTTTTCCCGTCGATTAAAAATGACAGAGATATTAATGTTTTTACAAAATTCCCCATTCCCCCTGCTGCCCCTGCTGGAGGGAGGGGAAGGGACTATAAAACCAGGAAGTGGTGTGCCTCAATCAGTCTCTGCAAGTGGTGTGCCTCAATCAGTCTCTGCAAGTGGTGTGCCTCAATCGGAGCTCTGAATAACACTGAACAAATGTATCCACAGCTGTGAGTACCCATAATGTGGTTTGAAAATGAAAATATGGTTAGTTTGAGGAAAAAAAGCCCCTCTCTCCTCTCCCCCCCCCCCCTCCCCTCTTCTCTCCCTCACCACTGAGCTCTCTTCAGTACATTTTTAAAGATATCCCATTTGACCGATGTTCCTTTCCCCTCAAATAACCTGCTCCAGTCAACTTGAGCGAGACCTTCTCTCATACCCTCAAAGTTGTCCTTACCCCAGTTGAGCATTTTAACACATGGACCCTCTCCGTCCCGATCCATAACTATCTTGAACCTAATCGAACTGTGGTCACTTGTCCCATAAAGCTTCTCCACAAACAATGCATTAACTTGCCCTTCCCAATTTCCCAATATTAGATCCAACGTTGCCCCCTCATGCGTGGGGGCCTCCACATACTGTTTAAGAAAACTCTCCTGAACACTTTTGAGGAATTGCACCCCATCTAACACTTTCATGCTATGATTTTCCCAGTCTATATTGGGAAAGTTAAAATCCCCTACTAAAACAACGTTATTTGAACTGCAGCTGTCTGCAATCTCCCAGCACATTTGCTCTTCTAAATCCTGTTGACTTTTTGGGGGTCTGAAGTACACCCCCAACAAGGTGATCATCCCTTTCTTGTTCCTCAGCTCCACCCATCCAGCCTCATTAGACGAACCGTCCGTAATGTCACCTTTGAACAGCCGTGATATCCACCTTAAACAACAATGTAACTCCCCCTTCTCTTTTTCCCTCACCCCCGTCTCTCCTGGAGCTCCTGTACCCCGGAACATTGAGCTGACAGTCCTGCCCCTCCCTTAACCAGGTTTCAGTCATGGCTGCAACGTCCCAGTCGCTAGTACCTATCCATGCTCTAAGCTCATCTGCCTTACCTGTTAGGCCCCTTGCATAAAACATACGTGCAGTTTAAACCAACCTGCCTTCCTCGCTCTCCAGCTTTTTCTATCCATTAACCTATCCCACACCACCCTCCATACTAACTTATAGCCTCTCCTGTGCCTCTGTCCTACACTAGATCCCACCCCCCTGCCAATTTAGTTTAAATTCTCCCATGTGGCATTAGCAAACCTTCCCGCTAGAAGTTGGTCTCCCTCAAGTTTAGGTGCAACCCGTTCCTTTTATACAGGTCAGCCCAGCCCTGGAAGAGATCCCAATGATCCAGAAATCCGAATCCCTGTCCCGTGCACCAACTCCTCAGCCATACATTCATATCCTCTTCCTATTCTTCCATGAGCACAAGGTACTGGAAGCAATCCTTGGATGGAGATCAATACCCTGCAGGTCCTGCTTTTCAGTTTTCTGCCCAATTCCATTCAATCTTGTTGCATAACCTCCTTCCTCTACCGACCTATATCATTCGTGCCAATATGCACAACAACCTCGGGCTGCTCCCCCTCACTCTTGAGGATGTCGTGCGGCTGCTCCGAGATGTCCAGGACCCTGGTATCAGGGAGGCAACACACTATCCTGGAGTCTCGCCTGTTTCCGCAAATTCTCCTGTCCGCACCTCTGACGATAGAGTCTCCAACCACTATGGCTCTGCATGACGTCACTCTTCCCCATTGAGTCTCAGCACCAGGGTTGAAATCACAGCCCTGACTACCACTCAATTTTGTTGTGCCGTCCACGTTCAAGACGGTGTACTAGTTTTCAGTAGGTACAACCACTGGGATTTCCTGCAGTCCACGTTTATTCCTCTTTCTCAGTCACCCATCTTCGCTCTTCCTGTATCCTTGATGTGACAACCTCTCTGTAGGTCCTGTCCAGGAAATTCTTGTTTTCCCAGATGGCCCTGAGATCATCCAACTGCTGCTCCAGTTCAAGTCAAGTCAAGTCAAGTTTATTCATCACATACGAGATGTGCAGTGAAATGAAAAGTGGCAATGCTCGTGGACTTTGTGCAAAAAGACAAACAAACAAACAACCAAACAAACTACAAATAGAATGGAACAGAATCACATTCTTTTACATATTAAAAATTGTGGGTGGAAGGAAAAAGGGAAAAAAACAGCAATTTAAAAAAAAGCAGTAGAGTGGTCCAGTAAAAGTTAGTCCCTGGTGAACTAGGAGTTTACAGTCATAATGGCCTCTGGGAAGAAACTCCTTCTCAACCTCTCCGTTCTCACAGCATGGCAACGGAGGTGTTTGCCTGACCGTAGCAGCTGGAACAGTCCGTTGCAAGGGTGGAAGGCGTCTCCCATGATTTTATTGGCTCTGGAGTTGCACCTCCTGCTGTATAGTTCCTGAAGAGGGGGGCGAGTGAAGTTCCCATAGTTTGTTCAGCTGAACGCACCACTCTCTGCAGAACCTTCTTGTCCTGGGCAGAGCAGTTCCCAAACCAGATGGTAATATTTCCGGACAAGATGCTTTCCACAGCCGCTGAGTAGAAGCACTGGAGGATCCTCGGAGACACTCTACCACCTCAGGCAATTGAGGAAATCCAAAGGCGCTGCCTTGCCTTACTCACGAGTGCTGTGGCGTGTGATGTCCATGTCATATCCTCAGAGATGTTGACCCGCAGATATTTAAAACAGCTCACCCTATCCACAGAATCCCCATTTATCCTCAATGGTGTTCCCCAGCACGTTCATTGAGGAGCTGCACCTGGACACAATTTCTGCAGGTGTGGTTTCCAGAAGTACCAGCAATGTCCCCGACTTCCCACATCCTGCAGGAAACCCACTTTTCCGTAGGCGTTACCCCATATCCCATACAGTATCAGATGTGGCAATACAGTAACTCAGATGTGGCAATATGTCTTGATTTGTATTATACAGAGTATGTAATGTGGTTTTGATTTGTGGTCCAGAATATGTCATTTTGATTTCTAATATGTTTGCTATAGGGGCTTTTTCTAGCTTTGTTTTGCAATTTGACGTGACGTTTATATGTGGACCCTTTTCAGCAGGACTTTTGTGGCCGCTTCGACAGGGACAAAATCAAGGCTGTGCTACCTGCCGATCACCAACCCCTCACACTCACCCCCTACGACGTGTACGTGGCACTGAGTAGGACTAATGCACGTAAGGCTGCTGGCCCTCACATCCCCGGGCGCGTGTTCAAGACTGACATCTTCAACCTGTCACTTGCCCAAGCAGTTGTCCCCACTTGCCTTAAAGCCACCTCCATTACTGCGGCAAGCCTTTTCACTTTTCACCAAGTGCTTCGAGAGGCTGGTCCTGGCACACCTTTCTATATCCTTATGTTACCGCAAGAACAGGAGTACGGAGGATTATCACGGCATTGCACTCTCCCACCTCGACAACAGAGGTTTGAATGCTGTTCATCGATTACAGCTTTCCATTATACCATCAAAACTGATCACCAAACTCGGTAACCTGGGCATCGACCCCTTTGCAACTTTGCTTTCTAACCAACAGACCCCAGTCTGTGAAGTTAGAGACCCAACACCGGCGTTCCTCAGGGCTGTGTGCTGACATCTAACACCTGTACTGGTACTAACACCATTCAAGTATATGATACAATTGATTTCATTTCTGATGTGATGACTTCCAAAAAGCTGCTTCAAATTGTCACCTGGCCCTTAACTCCAAGAAGAAAAAATATTCGTATCATCGGCAAATATAATCGGAAACTTGCCCCCAATTTCAGTATATTTGATACTGCATATGTCATTAATGTACGTTATGAAAAGCTTTGGACCTAACACAGACCCTTGAGGTACTCCACAAGTTATTTGTCTCCTCATGTAAGTTGATTTATGTTCACCTATTTCTACAAATTATTGCCTGCATTCTTAAATAGCTTCTCACCCAATCCAGGATCCAACCTTTACCCTGATACCATACCTCCGGGATCCAGGTCTCTTCACCAGAGTCGAGGAACAGCTTCTTTCCGGCGGCTGTCACTCTATATTGTGATTTACAGTATCAAATCGTTTGCTATGCTTTTAATGCATTTCGTTGTCTCTGTACTGTCTATGACAATAAAATTCTGAATCCCACTTGACATCAAGCTTTTTGATGTGATGACCTACCGCAATATTCGGCAAATATAATCAATTTCAGTATATTTGATACTGCATATGTAATGTACATTATGAAAAGCTTTCCTTTATGCTCTAGTTCTACATTAGTGCTTCTCACCCAATCCAATCCAACCTTTCTGATACCATAGATGTAAAATATTTGATCTTTTGTCTGTCCCGCAAGAATACCTATATTGACTGCCATAGATGTTGATCTGTCTGTCCGGAATCCATATTGACTGTTGACAAAAAGCTTATGTTCAATGAAATTGTCAAGTCTTTCTGTACAAGGTTTTTCAAGGATCTTGGAGAATTGGGAGAGTAAAGAAACAGGCTTGTAATTTGTGAAATGGTGTCTATCCCCAGTTTTATATAAGGGTATTACTTTTACTGTTTTCATTTTGTTCGAAAATTTACCAGATTGAAATTCACTTTCTCTACTTCTGCTTGCTGCTTCTCCAAGCTCCACATAAGGACAGTTAAGAATTAAAGATCAAAATCATTACAAGTATAGGAAAATAAATTTGCTAAACAACAAAAACATGACGGAGATGTACTTCTGGTATAAATCCATGGAATTGGTCATTACATTTCCTCCACTCTGACCCTCAACATTGGTGGCCCTCAGGACTATGTACTATGTCACCCATGATTACACGACCACGTGGCCATGTACAATGCAAACTCTATCGTTAAGTTTGCAGATGATACCACAGTTGCTGCAGAGTTGGCCACAGCTTCAAATTCCTAGGCATCAACAAGCAATCCTTGACCCTTCACACTGAGCGGCAATTTAAAAAAGTGCATCAATGCATTTACTTCCTTAGTCATCTGAGATGATTCGGCATGTCCAAAGATTCTCCCAAACCTCGACAGATGCTTAGAGAATCTATTCCAATGGGATGCATCTGACATGGCAACAGCTCTGTTGTTTGCCTGAACCTGCACAAAGTGACAGACTCAGCCCAGTTCATCACATGCTTTCTTCCATACAC
This sequence comes from Leucoraja erinaceus, assembly GCF_028641065.1. Classification (NCBI taxonomy): domain Eukaryota; kingdom Metazoa; phylum Chordata; class Chondrichthyes; order Rajiformes; family Rajidae; genus Leucoraja; species Leucoraja erinaceus. The sequence goes on from NC_073378.1 coordinate 99,810,797, forward strand.
TCCATCCTCACAATGTAGTCCTTCAAGAAGGCTAGAAGAATCATCAAGGATGCCTCCCACCTTGGTCATTCTCTTTTCTCTCTTCTACTTCAGGGAGAAGATACAGGAGCTTGAAAACTTGGAAGTCCAGACTTAAGAACCTCTTCTTCCCCACTGCTATCCCAATCCTAAATCACACACCTCTCCCATGCCCCATTCCTGGACATGCTGCAACCTATCCTTGCTCTTAACTCTAACCCAATTGGTTATTCCATTAATATTCCTTTCACTACAATCTTCCACCTCTTTGCTGTCTTGCTGTATTTATCATTACTTTATGTGTACCCAGTACCCTTTACTCTGTGAGCTTCATGTCAGCAATTTCTCATTCCAGGTGTACATGCCAATAAACTAACCTAAATCTGAATCTACTATTCCAAATTGGACAGTAAAGTAGTGAATTACAATGATCAAAAATAACGTTATGACATAAATCAGGATATTATTCATATGTAGCAAAATGTGGAACTTAGTTCAAGGTGAGGTTGTGAATGGGAAAAAAAAGGTCCTTGGAATTACTTCAGAAACAAATTGGATCCTCTGCATTGATGAATTATGATGGGGCCCTCTGGGGTTCATAATGGGCCATTAGTTTAGTAGTTTTCCAATGATTTGTGAAGCACTGAAGTATGCCCTGAAATATTTTAAGGTATCAGCATTACCTTTAAATATATAACAGCAATCAGTGTCAGGAAAAATATTCTTCCAATTGTTTTAGATGCAAAGTGGAATCATAAAATGTTGCCAGCAATGTTAATAACCTTGAAGATTGTTTAAAATGCAGCAAAAAGCCGAGTAGGCAGTATAAATAGAGTATGACTAAACTTACAAGGAAAAGTGGATCATGAAAGCTGTGAAAAAAAAAAAAATTTGAAGACAAATGCATGTTTTTGCAGCCTGAAATGGGAAAGTTAATGGAAAATAAAGAAATCGCAGACCAATTCAATTAATACTTTCAATCTGTCTTCACAGAAAAAAAAACACAAATAACTACACAGGAATTCTAGGAAATCAAATTAAATTAAATGGGTCAATAAAAGAAATTTAGTAAAGAATGTGCAGGAAAAATGAACAGGACTGAAAGCTGGTGAGACAGCATAGACCAGATGATCTGTATGCAACAACTGATGATCTGTATGCAACAATATTTAAAGTGTGGTGATGGAATAGGGGTGCATTAGTTATCATTTTTCGAATGTTCACTGCAGATTGGAACGCTAAAAATAACCCCAGTGTTGGTGGGCAATGGTGTAGAAAGATACGGTGCTCAGAGGTGACTCATGAGGATCAAAGGAAAGGACCCAGGGAACACTATCCCCGTTCTGGATGGGGTGTAGAGTATAAGTACAGGACATGGAGGAAATGCAGGTGAAGGCTCACCCATCACAGTGGGAGTGGGGGGTATCCCGGAGTGGAAAGCCTCAAGAATAGATGTGGCAGAGACAGAGAAAATGAGTGGAAGGAATGGAGTTCTATAAGATGCAGCGTGGGAGGAGATATAATTTAAGTAGCTGTGGTGGTCAATGGGTTTGCAATAAATGTCATGGGTTAATGTGTCTCATTTGATAGAGACAGGGAGGTCAGGAAAGTGGAGAGTAATAACTTGTTGAAAATAATCCAAGTGAATTTGAGGGCAGGATGGAAATTAGTAGCGAAGTTGATTATACAGATGAGTTCTGCACAAATGCAGGAGGCAACACAAGTGCAATCACTGATTATGGTGGAGGAAGTGTTGAGCTACTGCCAGATGCAGCAGTGATAGAAAAAACTGAGAGAAAGGGCATGTAGCTTTCAAGAGACATTGTGGGAGAATATATAGTTTAGATGACTGAACCACAAACTGCTCCACTTGGCCAAAAAAAAGGCCAGAGTTAGAGCTAGAGTCCATGCGATGCCCATGGCTATGCCTTTTATTTATAGAAAATTAGAGGAATTTTAAAAAGTTGTTCGTGGTAAGGACAAGTACTGCCAAGCAGAAGAAGTTATTATAGAAGGCATTTGGTTTAGATCTATGATCTGGAAATAAACACTTAAGACACTAAGTCTTTCCTGATGGAGACGAGTAGTGTACAGGGACTGGACATCCATGGTAAAGATGGGGCAGTCGGACGAGGAATTGCAAGTTAATAAACAATGGAGAGCACGAGAGGTAAACTGGAAGTGGGTGGGAATGGACTGGGCTAGGGAGGACAAGATAAAGTCAAGATATGAGGAAATATGTTTATTGGAGCTAGAGCGGGAAGAATCAATGGTAATACCAAGACAATTGTGTGTGTGGATAGTGAAAGATGAAGGCGATGTCTTTATGTAATATTTCAATGAACAAAATTAATATTTTAAACAACTTTTTGTTTAAGAAGGAACTGCAGTTGCTGGAAATTCAGACCGAAGAAGGGTCTCCACCTGAAATTTCACCTATTTCCTTCGCTCCATAGATGCTGCCTCACCCGCTGAGTTTCTCCAGCATTTTTGTCTACCTTTTGAACAACTTTGATGTCTTGCCAAGAACTTCAATTTCACGTATTTTTGCGTTGACAGATAGTTAACACAGCAGCTGTGAAAATCCTGGTACTGTACTTAATTAAAAGCAATCTATTGTTTTCTATGGGAACACTCGGCATTCAAAACAATAACTGTTGCGGTTAGTTGGGTCTTCATCCTGGATAAATGTACAATATGTACTGTACTCAGGTTTATGTAACTGGGTGGAGACTGAGACAAAGCCCAACAACTTCCACTCCAAAATGTATTAAGCTGTTTTGCTTTTCTCAGCCACCATGTAACTGACACAGCAAAAACTGTGGGAAAGGAAGCACATTACCAAAATACTCCACCTAAATAATTCAATCCTTTCCTTATTACATCACATTGCTGCTTAAAAAGTCAGCAGTGAGACATAAAAGACTCTATTGCCTAGATTATAAAAACAAATGGGAGGACAAACAGCATGTGTTCCTTATGTGGGCGTTTTCATCTCTCCTGCCGTCAACTTGTCTGATGTGCCCCAGATTTAAGTCTGTGCAACGTGACCTCGGTCACTATTGTTTGCGAAGTGAAGTTGATGATGAGCACACAAAAATAGATTTGCATTTAAAAATTATTAAACAATGTGCCTGATCAATAGAGCTATCAACCTAAGAAATATTCTACATATTGCAACCACATGTCATGAGTTTCATTTTTATTTTAAATTTATTTTCAATATCTTCTTTTTATCGAGTCCACACACAAGATTACATGTTGTTCAGCCAAAGCTGAACACACTTCTCAGCATCTGAATACAATGGTGTCTATCTTGTGCTTCTTGTGCGTGGTGGTGGAAAGATTGGTGTAAACAGGCCAGCGACGTGAACACTCTTGCCTTGACCCCAATTTCAGATCATCCTATATTTACTTCGCTGTTTATGTAGGAAGGCAGCTTACACCCCAGTGGTATGAATATTGATTTTTCCAACTTCAAGTAACCTCTACATTCCCTCTCTCTCCATCCCTCCCCCACCCAAGTCACACCAGCTTTTCGCTGTCACCCAAAAAACAGCTAACAATGGCCTGCTTCCTTTATCATCATTACTTTTTGCGTATCTTTCATCCATTGTTATATACCTCTTTACATCATCATCAATATCTCTCATTTCCTTCTCCCGTAACTTTCAGTGTGAAGATGGGTCTCGTCCCGAAACATCACCCACACATTCCTCTCCCGAGATGCTGCCTGTCCCGCTGAGTTACTCCAGCTTTTTGTGTAAATTTTTACTTAGCTGCTTGTTAGAAGTAACCAAAGCCCACCACCTTGAGCCATTTAGTCTGTGCCATTGGATTCAGGCTGGCATTCAGTCAGAAACTAATTTGTTACAATTGCTTGACTATAAAATCAGGATAAAAGCTTATCCTCTTTTTAAATTCCATAACATACAGACAAGCTACACTGCAAACCCTTTTCCATTCACAAAATCAGGCATTTGTTTTTTTGCAATAACAAGTAACTGAGATGCTGGTTTAGTCAAGAGTTGAGTCAAGTCAAGAGAGTTTATTGTCATGTGTCCCAGATAGGACAATGAAATTCTTGCTTGCTGCAACACAACAGAATATTTTAGGCATAAACACGGAACAGATCAGTGCGTCCATATACCATAGACCATATATATACATACAAATAAACAGATAAAGTGCAATAGGCTGTTATACTTCAGAGTTTGTTTGAAGTTGTGTTTAATAGTCTGAATGGCTGTGGGGAAGAAACTGAACCTGAATGTTGCAGATTTCAGGCTCCTGTACCTTCTACCTGATGGCAGCGGAGAGATGAATGTGTGGCCAGGATGGTGTGGGTCCTTGATGATATTGGCAGCCTTTTTGAGGCAGTGACTGCGATAGATCCCCTCGACAGTAGGGAGGTCAGAACCGGTGATGTCCTGGGCTGTGTTTGCAAATGTTTGCAGTCTTTTCCGCTCCTGGACAGAAAATACAGCAAATATACCAAATATAGATACAAAATGCTTGAGCAACTCAATGGGTCTTTTCTCCAGAGATGCTGCCTGACCTATTGGGTCAGTCCAGCATTTTGTGTCTATCAGGCATTTATTTTGTGCATTCTGGGCAGCACAGTGGCAAAGCTGATAGAGCTGCTGCTTCATAGCAACAGAGATCCAGGGTTGGTCCTGACCTCAGCTGCTGTCTGCCTTGAGTTTGCACGTTCCCCCTGTGACCACGTAAGTCTCCTCCCAGGTGCTCCAATTTCTACCTACATCTCAAAGACTTTACTGCATAGGGAGTGGAGGAGAAAGTGGGGTAACATAGAACTAATGTGAATGTATGATTGATGGTTGGCTTAGACCCAGTGAGCCAAAGGGCCAGTTTCCATGCAGTATTTTTCAATCAATTCAATCATTCAGTGGCGACATGGTGGGGCAGCAGTAAAATTGCTGCCTTATGGTGCCAGAGACCTGGGTTTGATACTGACTACGGGCACTTGGCTATACAAAATTTGTACACTCGCCCTGTGACCTGCATGGGTTTTCTCCTGAATCTCCGGTTCCATCCCATACTCCCAAGATGTCCAGGTTTTGTAGGTTTTGGCTTAGTATAATTGTATATTGTCCCTAATGTGTGTAGGATAGCGTTTGTGTGCCGGAATTGCTGGTCGGCGTGGATTCGGTGCACCTAAAGGCCTGTTTCCAAACTATATTTCTAAACTAAATTAAACAGTCTACAAGTTTACAAGATTTCTTACATATTTGTGCTTAATTTGTCTAGTACCACGTTACTCACTTAGATGACAACCATGAAGGAAATTATTCTGGTCATCATGACAGCTGAATCGAAAATATTGAATATGCTCCAGTATTTAACGGGCAGAATAGGTTTCCAGGAATGAAAACGCTGGTGAAATCAGCTCTAACAGGAGTCACTGTGAGATTTTATATGTAGATTTTATTTATCTACACTTTTTTATTTATCTGCACTTTCTCTTTAGCTGCGACACTATATTCTGTTCTCTGGCATATTGCTCTTAGCAAGAAGAGTTGCATGACTCGATTGTACTCATGTACAGTATGATTTGATTGGACAGCTTATAAAGTTTGTCACTGTATCCCATCTCTGCCCAAAGGTGATAGCTTATTTGTGTCGTCTGCCACCATTGTCAACATCTCTGTTTCCAGGTAATCTTGAGCAAATTTTCACCTCACCTCTCTACTGTTCTCAGCACATCTCCTGATTATGTGCACATTGAAGCATTGCTCCACGTCAGTGCAATTTAGGTCAAATTGAATCTATTCAATCTTTTGCCGCAGTTCAAAGTGTTCTACTGCATATCAATGTGCATCGCAGTAAACCATTTTTTTACATTATGGTATCTTTAAATTCTTTGCATTCCTTTACTCTGTTATTTCTGTCTCACGTCGTGCTCAGGGCTGCCAACATTGGGTGAGAGTTGGGAGTGAGAAATTGCGGGAGACCAAGCCTGGGGGGGGGGGGGGGGGGCAGTGTGGGAGAGTGATGTCCCCCTCCCATTGGTACGGAGCTTTTGCATTTTTTCAGTTTGAAATTGTGCAATATGCGCATACTGTAGCGAGTCTTTTAACTTACACTTGAATGCAATATTTATGCTTTAAATTGGATTAGCTATGAATAAGGTTAGGCTGAATTAAATCCCTAATTACATTCCACAGTAAAGCCAGGCTCTGATCAACAGGTGCAGCACATGAATGACATTAGTATATTCCTGTATGGAAATCAGATTATAATCAAACACTTGGCCCATGTTGACCAACCTGGGTCTCACTGCACACCTGGATACTACTCCTGACCCTGACTCCAGTAGCATACCTTCTCTCATTCCTGACCATGAGTCCAGCCTTACACCTTCCCCCTATTCTACCCTGATCATAGCTGCTTACCTGCTTAGGTTCCCAGTGCTGAACACTCCCATTGTCCCAGCTTTGACTGCACACCTAGTACTATTCCAGACCTTGACTCTGGATGTACACTTGGCCTTGCTCCTAGCCACTCCGCACTGACAATATATCTGGCACACACATAAAGCCCATATCTGACCCCCCCTAGACTTAACCAATTATGTTCGTCCACAGGTGCTTATCTAATGCGGTAATCTTTTATGAGGCACTTTACAGACCAGATTTTGCATAACAAAATTTGCTACATCCATTGGCTTCCTTGTTATCTAACATGCTAGTTACTTTGTCAAAGAAGTCATCAATTGGCTGAACCCAATTTTCATCCATAAAATTAGTATATTCCTGTATGGAAATCAGATTATAATCAAACACTTGGCCCATGTTGACCAACCTGGGTCTCACTGCACACCTGATACCACTCAGCTGTATGTATTCTATTAATTTTTCCTTCATTTTCCTAACAAACTGTCCTGAAATCATTTTCACCCCTAATATTTTCAGAATTTTGCTGTCTTCCTCTCAGCTGGGACTTTTCCGAAATGCAAAGTCTAATAACTATATATTTAAGCAATATTATTCTATTAAATGTGTTAATATGAGAGTACATAATAATTTCTGTCGGTATTCATACCACAACAATGATAAAAATATTTTTGTTTTGATTGCACCTACCAACATGCATACATTATTATATTACAGTTAATATGTACCGAGGACATTGGAATTTTTGTTCCAATGCTCCCCATTCCCAATTATTTTTACATTGAAGTGATTAAAATCCAAGTGAAGTTTAAATGGCATCAGAAAAATAAAACCTCCGGAATGGATGATATTCATTACGTGGTTGGTTGGAGTCGGTCTCAGCACAATTATTATATTAAACTTTGAATCTGGTTCAAGCTAAAACTAAAGACAAATAATAACCTCCTCACACATTCCCCTGCAAGTATCTCAGTCACTCCTTTAAAATATGCCCTTTCTTTGAACAAGCTCTTAAACATAGCATCTGAATCAGTTTCCATCGGATTACACTCCTTGAGGATGTTCAACTACGTGTTCAATTAACAAAACAACGAGATTGGGGACATTTATATTCAACCTGTAAAAATCTCAGGAAATAATGAATCAAATTTTCAGATGAGGGGATTTTCAAAACCATGAGGTAAATCTCTACCGGAATATGAAAAATTTTCACCGTTACGGCATCGGGTTTTCGAATTACATATGAAAAGACAAAGACACACACACACACACACACACACACACACACACACACACACACACACACACACACACACACACACACACACACACACACACACACACACACACACACACACACACACACACACACACACACACACACACACACACACACACACACACACACATCCACGATCAGAGTTTTATAAGTTACTAGACTTAATGGGACCTATTGGGCCAATATTGGTGGCCAGTTGGGTGATGTTCTAGAGCGCTATAATGGGTGTTGTGGGCTGAAGGGACTGATTTCCAGAGGGCTAGTATGGACATTGTCAGCTGAATGGATTCTTGGCCTTACAGCTCAGTCACTCAGGCCTGGTGAGCTGGCAGCTCAGTCACTCAGGCCTGGTGGGCTGGCAGCTCAGAAACTGATCAAATTTCTGCTCAAAACAGGTGAGAGACTCTATGAGAGAGAAGCGGGAGAGAGTGGAGAATCCATTTTAGACATTTTTCATCCTTTTCTGCAGATCACAGCAATGAAGGAGAAACGTCTATCCTGGCCTGGATATCACAGGGAGCCAATGAAGGGAGGGAGAAAAATACTTGGTTGAGGTTTAATACTTGCAGGAGGAATACTTACTAATGGGCCGAAGGGGCTCCTCCTGGCTAGTACAGGCCTGGTGGGCTGAAGGGACTCTTTAAAAAAAAAATAGAGTGAAATCTCAGTGAAAGACACTTTTTCTGGACTTTTCCTGGCCTGGCACAGGCATTTTGGGCAAAAGGGTCTGGTTTCTCGGCTAATAGGGGCCGAAATTTGTTGTTTCAGGCAGACCAAACAACTAATTTCATTTAATTTCAACCACAGGACAGGCCAAACAGCTGATTGCATTTTCATTTCACTTCCATTGCCATTGCAGTTTCAAGTACAGGGCAGGCCAAGCCAAACAGCTCATTGCATTTTCACTTCATTTCCATTGCCATTGCAGTTTCAAGCACAGGGCAGGCCTAACAACTCTTTTCATTTTCATTAAGGGCTAACAAATCATTTATTGCAAGTACATTGCAGACTCACAGCTCAGTTGATTCACAGCCTAGAATGGGAGTCGTGGCCTCTCCCTCACGATCTTGCAGAGTGACTGATTCATGTTCAGGCATCCGGGGTTTAATAGTCCTGACCCCCCCCCCCCTCCCTGAAGGGGCGTTACCTTCATCGCGGTGATTGACAGGCGAGAGGATATATGGTAGCGTTTTTTCTAAAATCAATATACAGCGCAGACAGGAAATGGTCAAGATGAGACTTTTAATTATATAGATATGATTATGGCATTTACAGAGTACTATGTTTGCATGTCAAGACATATGACAATAAAACACTTGACTCTTGAGATCTACTGCTGGATTCTGCCATAGCCAGTTTAGTAAATATGCACCTTCACATTGTCTTTTATAAAATCTCCAGTCTTGTGGCAACTGTGAAAGCCCACAGGTATTTCCTCACTTTGAACACGTGAGAACAATAGATCAAACAGATCGTATCAAATACACAAACTGTCTCCTTTATACTTTCATGCACTGGTGGTATATTCACCTTCCTATTTAAAACTTTTAATTTAACAAAATATTTCTAGTTTATCCCTTCTGTTTACATAAACATTAATATAGTGGCAAAATTATATCTATGAAGATCAGAGAGGTTTCATACCTGATCTTTTATGGTAAACCTGCTGAGCTCAACCAAGATGCTGCTAGACACTCTACGATTGTCAAAATAGCCCCAGGGCGGGGAAGTATTGAATATAAATCCATCAGCATGTCCTGCCGTGTAGCAATGTTGATTGATTACCGCTACTGCATAACTGTCTGTACACATAAACTGTTACGATGTTTCGTTTATAAGATAGTTTATAAAGCCTCTTTAGGTTAACCTCTTGGAAACTTGAATTGCTTTGGACATCTGGGAAAACTACCCGGATTGTGAAATCTTACTCCAGCTTGATACATTCGGAAATAGGGAAGAAATGCTGGCAGGTGTGGAGGGGGACTAAATATGAACAGTTTTAATAATTTGCAGACATTTTCTTGTAATCAAGTTTGTGTGATGCTGGGTATGCCCTACTTGACTTCTTTAGGCTTCAGATGCATTTTTAATACAATTAGTTTATAATATATGAAAAAATGCTGATTAATTGAATTGAATTGAATAGAATACATTTTATTAGCCAAGTATGTATACCTACAAGGAATTTGTCTTGGTGCTTTGCTTGCAAGTAACATACCAGAGCAAAAGGAGGATATAGACGTTTTATTGTTGAGTAGAGCTCGTGGTAAAAAAGCTGTATTTTATGTCTGGCTGTGGCGGCTCTGACAGTCCGGAGACGCCTTGCAAAGGGAAGTGCTTCAAGGAGTTTGTGGTCAGGGTGAGTGGGGTCAGAGATGATCTTATCCATTCGCTTCCCGGCCCTTGCAGTGTACAGTTTGTCGATGGGGGGGAAGGTTGCAGCCAACAACCTTCTCAGCTGATCGAACAATACAGCCTCCGGATGTCATGCTTGGTGGCTGAGCCAAACCAGACCATGATGGAGAAGGTGAGGACAGACTCTATGATGGCAGTATAAAACTGGAGCATCATTGCCTGTGGCAGATTGTGTTTTCTCAGCTGCCACAGGAAGTACATCCTATGTTGGGCCTTTTTTGACTGTGGAGTCGATGACGGCCTCCCATTTAAGGTCCCTGGAGATGATGGTTCCAAGGATTAAATGACTCCACAGATGGGACTATGGTGTTGTTGATGGTGAGTGGGGGGAGGGGAGGGGGAGGGGAGGGGGAGCTCTCCTAACGTCTACAATCAATTCCACTGTGTTAAGAGCATTGAGCTCCAGGTTGTTGCGATGGCCCCAGGACGCTTACTGTGTCACTTCCTGTCTGTAGGCAGGTTCCTCCCCATCCTGGATCAGTCCAATCAGGGTTGTGTCGTCCGCAAACTTAAGAAGCTTGACAGAGGATCGGTGGAGGTGCAGTCATTGGTGTAGAGAGAGTAAAGGAGAGGGGAGAGTACGCAGCCTTGCAGTGCTCCTATGCTGAGGGTCTGCGGGTCCAAGATTTGCTTTCCCAGCGTCACATGCTGCTTCCTGTTTGTCAAGAAGTTGGTGATCCACTGACAGAGCGGTTCAGGCACAGTCAACTGGGAGAGTTTGGAGTGTAGTAGCTCTGGCACAATAGTGTTGAATGCAGAGCTAAAATCCACAAACAAAATCCTTGCATCGGTCCCCTGGTGGTCTAGGTGCTGGAGGATGAAGTGCAGGCCTAGGTTAATTGCATCATCCACTGATCTATTGGCCCGGTATGCAAACTGCAGGGGGGTCCAGCAGGGGCATGTGATATTTTCAGGTGGAGCAGCGCAATTTCAAGGGTCTTCATGATTACAGAGATCAGTGCAACAGGCCTGTAGTCATTAAGACCCATAATCCTTGGCTTTTTGGGTACAGGAACAATAGTGGAGACTTTGAAGCAGGCAGGGACAGTGCAGGTTTGCAGGGACTGGTTGAAAATGTCTGTGTAGACTGGTGCCAGTTGTTCGGCACAGAGCTTGAGGGTAGAAGGGGAAACATTATCCGATTTCCAGCTTTTCTGTCTTCTGAATAGTTTCGCCACCTTCTCAATTACTAGTGTTAGTGGAACACAAACCCAAATGATGCACACAGTCTAGAATCCGATTCTAATCATATTAGAGACAGAGTTCTTAAGAACTCATTTATAGGCACAATTCTTAAGAAAAGCTGCTTTTTCATTCCTTCAACTAACCTGCTGAGTAACACCTGCACTGAGTTTTAATGCTTTCTAACTAGTTCTGCTCCTGTTGTTTGTTGAAGGTGAATTTGTCATTCTTCTAAGTCAATAGACAATATTATTCATTCAATTTATTGTAATAAATTCAATTCTCAAAAGGCAGAACGCTCAATATTATAGAAACCAAATGCAAATCGGGTGCCAGTTTGCACAATACCTCAATGCAATCTGCAAGTAGAATGCCCAACTTCTGGCTGCCCTATTAACTCTTCAATTACCATTCTGTTGTCTCTGTTTTTGACTTCATAACAATAAAGTTCAAGTCAGTACGAGGAATAGGACTTCATCTTTTGACTGGGCAATTGGTTCTGTAGAGCTGACCTTGAGTGCTCCATTATTACAGATAACTAATCTGCTATGTCCACTTATACCACCTGAAGATTAATTTTAAATGCAGAAATGGAAGTGAGAAATTGTAATACCTATACAGGGGCTGTCAGTAATGATCTTAAAAGATGCCCATTGCACAAGAGGTCGGAAACATAGGAAACAAAGGAATAATGAGAGCAGGTGAAAGACCCTGGGACTTAGGTGTAGATCAGTGTCACTCATGTTATGAGTCATGCTATTGTAGTTACGCCCACTAGCTTTACAGTAACCCTCCCTGCCTGGTTCCCTTAGAATTAGAGAGACGTGCAAGTGTGAAGTCATATTTCTTAAGTTGCAGTAACATCCGCTGTTGGCGCGCTGGGGAGGTGTGGATAGGGTTGTTGAAAATGCTGATCAGAGGTTGGTGGTCAGTTTCAATTGTGACCATGTGACCAAAGATAAAATCGTTGAATTTCTTGCAGGCAAAAACAACCGCTAACAGCTATTTCTCAATTTGGACATATCGTTGTTCTCTATCTGTCATGGTGTGCGAGGCATAGGCAACAGGCTTATTGCCGTTGCCATCATTCTGAAGGCATGCTGCGCCCAGCCCGTGTTGTGAGGCGTCACAAGTAAGTGTAATCGGTAGTTTAGGATCAAAGTAAGCCAGAGTAGGAGCACAAGACATCTGCTACTTAAGAGTGTCGAACGATTTCTGTTGTTGCTCGTGCCAAGTTCAAGCAGAGTCTTTGTGTGTAAGTTGGTGCAATGGAGCTGATACTTCGCTGAAATCCGGAATGAATTTGCTCAAATACTTAGCCATGCCAAGGAATCTCTGCAGACTGAGCACATCTGTGGGTGCTGTGGGGGCTGGTGCTGCAAGATGGCACTATTTTAAAAGGACACAAGGCTGTGGTTCCTGCTTCGCTGCACAACCAGTATTTTAACACTATCAATGCAGGGCACCCAGGTGCTGAAGCTACTGTCTTATGGGCAAGAAGCATGTTTTACTGGCCTGGCATGGCTGAATACATCACCGAGAATGTGGCATCCTGTGCAGTGTGCAACAATTTGGCACCTCACCAACAAAAGCAACCACTTCTTTCACATCCTGTGCCTGCGCTCCCATGGTCTACAGTCCCAGCTGACATATTTGATTGGCATGGCAAACAGTACCTGGTGCTCGTTGATTCTTATTCAGGATGGTTTGACATTGATTTTCCTAACAGCCCCACTTCCAGCGATTTCAAAGTTATCTCACCACTTTTCAGTCTACGGATCTCCGGGCAGACTGCTAACTACAACGGCAGTCAATTCACCAGACAACAATTCAAGGAGTTCGCTAGACACTGGAATTTTCAGCACATCACCAGCAGCCCTGAATATCCACAGTCTAATGGGCTGGCTGAATGAGCTGTCAAAAGTGCCAAACAGCTCATGGATCATTCTTACAGAGCTAAATCTGACGTATTTCTGGATCTGCTCAACTTACGCGACATCTCCCATGACCCCATCTTGGGTTCACCCGCTCAATGTTTATTGTCAAGTCAGACCCGTGCCACAGTGCCTGTAGCGGATCAGGCATTGATCCCACAAGTGATTCCACCTGAGGAGGTTCAATCCAGGTTGCAACAGAAGCATGACATTCAAAAACAATGGTTTGACAAGACAAGTAGGTCACTGCCACCGCTGACCAAGGGGCAGGTGGTTCGTTTACAGACTGACAAAGGCCACGACCGTATTGGAGTAATTTCTGGAATTGCTTCAGAGCCACGCTCATATATCGCCAGTACCGATGGCGGCACCTACAGGCGTAACAGGCAACATATCCTGCCTGTAAATGAGCCAGTTCCTCCTCCGTATTATCCAGATCGTACAAGTTCACTTCCGTCTGCGTCTAGTGGCACTCCCATGCTTCTACCAGCACAACAATCCATGTCTGCAACGGCTCCTCTGCCTGTACCATCTCCGCCTGCGCCACAGTCTCCTGCTTCATGACCAGGGATGTTGATTCAGTCTCCATCGCCTGTGAAACCACCTGCCCTCTCCCCGGGGGAAAAGAACGGAGATGGTCTCTATCGTACACGTGCTGGTCATGTTTGTAGGCTGGTTGTGAAGTATCCGGACTATGTTTGACTTTCCTCCGGTTTATTATCAATTGCTATGCATGCCTTTCTTAGTTAATGGGTTTGTACTGTTGATCCTTTAAGAGGAAGGATATAGATCAGTGTCACTCATGTTATGAGTCATGCTTTTGTAGTTACGCCCACTAGCTTTACAGTAACCCTCCCTGCCTGGTTCCCTTAGAATTATAGAGTTAGAATTAGAGAGATGTGCAAGTGTGAAGTCATATTAGCTATTTAGTTAATAAAGTCTTTGGACCTTTATCATGGTGTAAGGCTTCAGTTATTTACAACTGCCGAAACACAACATTAGGGAGAAACAAGATATTTGGAAATATTAAATTCAGATCAAGCAGAAGTCCATACAGGGATGGTGGATATCAACAACCCGCAGAAGCTGGAAATCTTAAACAAAAACAGAACATATTGGAAATACCCAACAGGTCAGGCCGCATCTTTGGCAAAAGGCAACACTTCAGGTTGGCTACTCTTTGCAAGGATCTCTTGGTTCTGACAAAGGACCTTCAACGTGAAGGATGCAAACTGCTGGAGTAACTCAACTGGGTCAGGCAGCATCTCTGGAGAACGTGGAAAGGTGACGTTTTGGGTTGAGACCCTTCTTCACAATCTTGAGTGTTTCTCTGGTTCCCTTCCCACAGGTACAGCCTGACCTGTGGAATATTTCTCGCATTTTTCATTCTTGTCGGTCTGGTAGACTTGCACGATGTACGATGACATTCAGACAGCAGAGTTTGTGATGGTGAACCTTTGGATAATGAACAAGAGGCTAGCCAGGAGTGTATTATATGCAAATACGTTGAGCTATTTTTCATCTTCGCTGCTGCTTGGGCAGTAAACTGCCAGAGCAATAGATCGGGACGGTGAGAGTCCATGTGTTAAAATGCTCAACTGGGGTAAGGCAACTTTGAGGGTATGAGAGAAGGTCTCGCTCAAGTTGACTGGAGCAGGTTATTTGAGGGGAAAGGAACATCAGCCAAGTGAGATGTTTTTAAAAGTGTACTATCTCAGGATGTGTACGTCCCCGTTAGAGTGAAAGGCAAAGCAGGCAAACATAAGGAAGCTTGGCTGGTGAGGGAAATTGAGACGTTAGTCAAAAACAAGAAGGATGCATGGGACAGGTATAGGCAGCTGGGATCAAGTGCATCCCTGGAGGAGTTTCGGGAACAAAGGAGCAAACTAAGAAAGGAAATCAGAAGGGCAAAAAGGGGCCAGGAGATAGCACTGGTGGGTAGCATAAAAAACAATCCCAAAAGATTTTATAAACACATTAGGGGGGAAAGGGTAACTAGAGAGAGAGTGGGACTTCTCAGGAATAAAAGCGGTCACCTCTGTGTGGAGGCACAGGAGATGGGCAAGGTTCGCAATGAGTATTTCTCCTCTGTATTTACCCAGTGTCTATATAAGTGTCATGAGAGCAGTCAGGGTTTCCATCGAGGAAGTACTGAAGGCACTGTCGTGTTTGAAGGTAGACAAATCTCCGGGGTCTAATCTAATCAGATATATCCGAGGACATTGTGGGAAACTAGTGAGAAATTTACGAGAGCTCTGGTTGAAATTTATGTTCTGATTACATGGACTGCAAACTGCAAAATATTCATCAAGCTGAATGGACCACCTGAACAAGCCAAAGTATTAGTCATTAGGGACTAGGATGAACTGGATAAATACCAAGGTGACTAACCCGAACAAGGTAATGGAATACACGTAGTAGCAAATAAAGAATATATAAAATAAAAACCACAACCATGATAATTCCTGACAAAAAATATATATCTCTATCAGGACTAGAAACCTTTGCCTATACAGAGCATAACACACATGACGTAGAAAATGATATTGAACCAGAAAATAATTTACTTAACAATATCAACAACAGCTGCAGTTATTACACAGATGAGCAATTCAATATAACTTTCCAATCAGAACATAATATATCAATTATCCACTGTAATAGCATGTCTATATGCCAACTTCCGCACCATAAAATAATATTTAAGACAGTTCAAGATTATAGTTCTGATTATAGCAATATCAGAGATCTGGATCAGCCCTGAGAAAGGTGTGGACTTTGACATGGATGGCTATGAACTGAATTATATAAACAGAAGGGAAAAAATGGAGGAGGTGTGGCGATCTATGTGGATAAAAGACAAATATAAGGTGGTGGAGAACATGACAACTGCTGTTGACGACTTGTTGGAATGTATTACAGTAGAAATTTGTATGAAAAAGACCAAAAATGTTATTGTGAGCTGTATATACAGAGCTCCTGGACCCAGTATTGAAATATTTAAAGATTGGATGGAAACCATGTTTACAAAATCATTGCAAAAGATTATGTTCATCTATGGGGATTACAATATTGACCTGTTGAATCCAAAAAAAGCATAAAATGACAGAAGAATTCATCTGTACTATGTACAGTATGGGTTTATATCCCAGAATAACCAGACCGAGTAGAATTACTTCTCATTGTGCGACATTAATAGACAACATATTCACAAATATTATGGAAAACAATACAGTAAGCGGACTATTATACAGTGACATCAGTAACCATTTACCTGTTTTTATTGTTTATCACTGTAGTTATAAGAAACCTAGGAACACCAGTCATTTCAAATACAAAAGGGTGAGAACCGAAGAAAACATAAATGCATTTAAGAATGAATTACTGAAACAGAATTGGAAGGTAGTATATGAGGGTGAAGATGTCGACAAAACATACAATGGATTTCTAAATATTTTTAAATCACTTTATGACAAAAACTGTCCTGTGAAACAATATAGTGATAGACAAAAACAAACAAATAGTCCATGGATCACTAAGGGTTTAAAAAATGCCTGCAAAAAGAAAAACTCACTATATAGACAATTAATAAAATATCGAACTTCAGCAGAAAATAAATATAAAAAATATAAGAATAAATTAACCAATATTATGAGGATATGTAAGAAAGAATACTATAATAAAAATGTTAGAGAATAATAAAAACAATATGAAAGGTTTATGGAATGTGCTAAATAGTATTATTGGAAATGGTTCAAAAAATACAGGCTACCCTGAGTATTTTATTGAGGATGAAAAGACAATAAATAATATGGATGATGCGGTTAATGGTTTTAACAAATTCTTTGTAAATGTGGGACCAGATTTGGCAGAAAAAATTAATGACCCAGAAACAAACGAAGGGGCAGATACTGATCTTTGGGATAGAAATAATAGCTCTATCTTCCTTAGAGCAGTCGAAGGAAAATAAATCATAGACACTGTAAGAAAATCTAAAAGCAAATCCTCTACTGATTGGAATGATATTGACATGATTATAATAAAAACCGTTATTGAAGAAATTGCCGAACCATTAACTCATATCTGTAACTTGTCTTTTCAATACGGTAAATTTCCGAACAAAATGAAAATAGCTAAAGTAATACCATTATATAAAACTGGGGATAGACACCATTTCACAAATTACAGGCCTGTTCCTTTACTCTCCCAATTCTCCAAGATCCTTGAAAAACTTTTTACAGAAAGACTTGACAATTTCATTGAAAACATAAGCTTTTGGTCGACAGTCAATATGGATTCCGGACAGACAGATCAACATCTATGGCACTAATGGAACTAATTGAGGAAATCACAAATTGCATAGATAATAAAAAACTTGCAGTGGGAATATTTATAGATTTAAAAAAAGCATTTGATACCGTAAATCATGACATTTTACTCATGAAACTGGATAAGTATGGCATGAGAAGGGTTGGACTGGATTGGGTGAGAAGCTATTAAAGAAACAGGCAACAATTTGTAGAAATAGGTGAACATAAATCAACTTACATGAACATAACTTGTGGAGTACCTCAAGGGTCTGTGTTAGGTCCAAAGCTTTTCATAATGTACATTAATGACATATGTAAAGTATCAAATATACTGAAATTGATTATATTTGCCGATGATACGAATATTTTTTGTTCCGGTGACAATTTGAAGCAGCTTTTGGAGGTCATCACATCAGAAATGAATAAATTAAAACAGTGGTTTGATGTCAACAAATTGTCTCTAAATTTAAGCAAAACAAAGATTATGCTATTTGGAAAACATAAAATAAACCCTCAAGTACAATTGAAAATAGATAACATAAGTATAGAAAGAGTATATGAAAATAAATTTCTTGGTGTGATCATAGACCACAAAATCTGCTGGAAACCACATATAAACCAAGTCAAAGCAAAACTGGCAAAGTCTATAGCAATATTGGGAAAATCAAGACACATCCTGGACCACAAATCATTACATACTTTGTATAATACACTCATATTGCCATATCTGAGTTACTGTGTGGAGATATGGGGTAACACCTACAAAACCAACCTACAGCCATTATGCACATTACAAAAAAGAGCAATAAGAATTATCAATAACGTTGGATATCTTGAACATACCAATTTATTATTCTTAATGTCACGTACACTGAAGTTCACTGATCTGGTTAAATTTAAGACTGCGCAAATCATGTACAAAGCAAGAAATAATATGCTTCCAAGAAATATACAAAAACTGTTTATGGAAAGACAGGGTGGGTATAATTTGAGAGGGTAACATAATTAAAAAAAAACTCAATGTCAGAACAATTCTTAAAAGTATGTGCATAGCAATCTGTGGTGTGAATTTGTGGAATGGTCTGGAACAGGAGATAAAACTTAGCACAAGCATAATTCAGTTTAAAAAGATGTACAAAAACACGTTTAAAAGGATATTGGGATGAGGATAGGTGATTGTGATATTTGTTATACTGATTGTATTGGGAAGGGTGATTATAGAGTGATGGGTTGTAAATATGACTAAGATACTGTATAGTATTTGCAGGTTTTTTCTTTCCTTTTTCTTTTTTTCTTTTTTATATGGCTTTGTAAATATTTGATTAGTGTTCACATGTAAATAATTTGGTGTACATATAGTGGCTGGTGCTCATATAGTGTACATATAGTTGCTAAATTTGTATGAGATAATTACAAGCAGTTGAATAAGGGGTGGGAATTAATAAGCTTTGGCTTCTTCCTGCTCCTTTTCGGACACATATGATTTCATTTATTTATAGATATTGTTTATGACACTTTATAAATATTTGAGTTTTGTTTTTCGTATGCTGTTTCACATTTGCTTTTTATTCTTTTATTCTGTCTGAAATAAATAACTAATAAATAAAATAAATAAATAAATAAATATTGTCCTTAAATACAGGAGAGATGCCAGAGGACTGGAGGGTGGCAAATGTTGTGCCTTTTTTCCAAGAAGGGCTGCAGGGAAAATGCTGATACCTATAGGCTGGTGAGCTTAACATCTGTAGTTGGAAAGTTACTGGAGAGTATTCTGAGTGATAGAATATACAGGCATTTGGACGGTCAAAGGCTGATTAGTAGAGCCAGGATTTTGCCATAAATGCCGTGTGCCTTTTCATGCCTTTTTTGATGATTTCAGGAAGATAATGCCTTTTTCACGATTGAGTGCCTAAATCAGCCTTTTTTTGCCATTTTAACGTAACTTACAAGAAAATTTACACCACCGAGGCGAAACCCAGCTGTAAGTGGGTGTGAAGTGGTGACTGGAGAGGGGTGCATGAGGAAGGGTCCAGTCTTTGCAGACTGGAGTCATGCTTTAAGTAGGTGTGAAGTGGTAATTGGGGAGGAGTAGGAGGAGATGGAAAAATCTAGTATTTTCAAACTGGAGTCAAGCTATGAGTAGGTGTGAAGTGTTGGTTGGGGATGGGGTGTGGGAGATATCATGGTTAAGTTTCTGTTTATTGCACCTGCAGTAGAACTTGTTCAGGTCGTTGGTCAGCTGACGATTGTCCAAGGAGCGGGGTGTTTTCCTCTTGTAGCTTGTGATTTCTTGCAAGCCCTTCTACACTGAAGAAGAGTCATTTGCTGAGAACTTGCTCCTCAACTTCTCAGAGTATCTTTCCTTGGCAGCTCTGATTCCTCTTCTCAGCTTATACTTGACCTGCCTGTAGAGGTCTGCATCCCCGCTCCTGTAGGATCTACCCCTGCAAGTGTCAAAATGCCTAAAGTCTAGTCAATGCCTTGTAAAAAACTGAATGATTTGGTGAGAGTGTACGGGAGTGATATATTTTCTACAGACAACTGTGTGCTGTTTTGCAAAGCATGTGAAAAAGCAGTGAATCATGAGAAGAAATATTTTGTCTCCCAGCATGTACAGACAGCTAAACACAAGTCGGCAGCAGAGAAACTGAAGGGAGGAAATACGCAAGCTTGTCTCCTCACAACATTTGCTGCTGGCTCCAGTCACAAATCTGAGTTTTCGAGTGATCTGGGCAAAGCATTCATTGATGCTGGAATTCCACTGTGGAAAGTGGAAAACAAATCTCTCAGAGGTTTTTTAGAGAAATACACAGCGGAACATATACCGAGCGAGTCATCATAACGGAACAATTATGTTGACAGATACTTCAACATTGTTGTGCAGAAAATAAGAGATGAAGTTGCATGCAACAAAATATGGATCACAATAGACGAGACAACCGATGCTGTGGGGAGATATGTTGCCAATGTGGTCATCGGTACACTGGAGGCAGGTCAACCATCAAAGGAGTATTTCTTGACATCGGACGTATTGGAGAAGTCAAAGTGCACAACTATTGCTCAGTTGTTTACATCTTGACTTGCTGTACTTTGTACTTAAGGTTCCTGGCGATGTAGGTAAAGGCATACAAGGAAAATGTGAGAGAGTGACTTTAGCTTACAAAGATCTTGAAGAAATAAAACATAGCTAAAGTTCTCAAAGGTAGTTGTAATCCTGCACAAGATATCAACATGAATGTAGAGTTTGTAGCTTGTTTCAGGTATGTAAAGAAGTTTTTCACAACTGAAGCATATTCTGTCTGTAGACGGCATAGTTTAACACCAGATAATTTGATAAAAATGCTAGTAGTTATGTGCAACCAGGCAACTTTGGTAATTGAATGTAGTATACCTTTATATTTTCATTTTTACCCATATTTTAGCGGAGGATAAAATTGCCTTTTTATGCCTTTTTTGCCAATAAATGCCTTTTTTGTGCCTTTTTTGTAATTTTATTATGCCTTTTTGCCTGCCTATTTCAGAGATTTGTAGCGCCTAAACATCCTGGCTCTACTGATTAGGGACAGTCAGCATGGTTTTGTATGTGAGAGGTTGTGTCTCACAAATCTGATTGAATTTTTTGAAGACATGAGCAAAAAGGTTGATGAAGGCAGAGCTGTAGATGTTGTGTAAGGCGTTTGACAAGGTGCCGCATGGTAGGCTGCTCTGGAAGGTTAGATCATGGGATCCAAGGAGAGAGAGCTGAATGGATAGCAAATTGGCTTCATGGAAGCTCCAAGGTTGCTTCTCAGAATGTAGTCCTGTGACTAGTGGTGTGCCTTAGCGTTCGATGCTGGGCCCATTACTGTTTGTCATCTACATCAATGATTTGGATAAGAACATATGTGGCTAGAGTAGTAAGTTTGCTGATGATACAAAAGTTAGTAGTTTTCAACATAGTGAAGATGGTTGTGAACAATTGCAGCAGGATCTGGATCGATTGGCCAGGTGGGTGGAGGTTGATGGAATTCAATAAAAAGTGTGAGATGTTGCATTTTGGGATGTAGAACATGGGCAGGACCTACACAGTGAATGGTAGGCCTCTAGGTAGGTTGTAGTGCAGAGGGATCTACAAATACAAGAGCATGGTTCCATGAAGGTCGAGGCGCAGGTTGATAAGGTGGTCAAAAAGGCTTTTGGCACTTTGGCCTTCATCAGTCAGAGTATTGAGTGTGAAGAAGGATTTCGGCCCGAAATGGTGACTATTTCCTTCGCTCCATAGATGCTGCTGCACCCGCTGAGTTTCTCCAGCATTTTTGTGTACCTAGTTACTTAGATCCTTTATTTGTCATTCAGACCTTTTGGTCTGAACGAAATGTCATTGCCTGCAGCCATACATATAATAATAAACAACAAAACACACAATAAACACAAATTAACATCCACCACAGTGAGTTCACCAGGCACCTCCTCACTGTGATGGAGGCAAAAAATTTAGGATTACTGTCTCTTCTACGCATTCTCCCTCTGCGCTGAGGCGATATGTTGTTACCCCACCGGGCGATTGTAGTCAGTCCCGCGGCTCAACCGAGCTCCGCGAACGGGCCGGTTCAAGCTCCGCGGCCCGGGGTGGTCGAAGCTGCCGCCCTCCAGTCCAGCGGATGCAGCTGTTGCCGCAGGAGCTCTGGAGATCAGGCACCAGCCTGTGACCTGCGAGCTCCCGACGATGTCGTCCACTGGCCCGCGGCCGAGGCCCGGATTCAGGTCGCCGCCGCCAGAACGCCACCTCAGCTACCGGAGCACCGTCTCAGCCCCGCGCCGGGCCGCCCTCACCGGAGCGTCGTCTCAGCCCCGAGTCGTGCCGCTGCCACCCGAGCGCCATCTCAGCCCCACGCCGGGCCGCCCTCACCGGAGCACCGTCTCAGCCCCGCGTCGGGCCGCCCTCACCGGAGCGCCATCTCAGCCCCACGCCGGGCCGCCCTCACCGGAGCGTCATCTCAGCCCCGAGTTGTGCCGCTGCCACTGGAGGGCCCGAACGCCGCCACAGCTGGAAGACAGCCAGCCTCGCGTTGGTGAGCTGGCTGGCTCTGCCTCCGGAGCCTTGAGGTCGGTCACAAGTTGGAGGCCTCAGCGCAGACGGAGGCAGAGAAGGGGGGGATACGACAGAAAGAGTCAGATTCCCCTGAAGGGAGAGACAGAAAACCTCCCCCCCCCCACACACATAACACAACCTAATAACCAAAAATGTTACTAAACAAGACAGAAAAACAACAAAAAAAAGTAAAAACAGACGGACTGCAGGCGAGCCGCAGCCATACAACAGCGCCGCCACTTACGGAATAACCTATTGAGTAGAGAAGTTGGGAGATCATGTTGCAGTTGTATAAGACGTTGGTGAGACCACATTTTGAGTATTGTGCTCAGTTCTAGGCACCGTTATAGGAAAGACATTGTGAAGCTTGAAAGGGTTCAGAAAAGATTCACAAGGATGTTGCCAGGACTAGACAGTGTGAGCTATAGGGAGAGATTGAGTAGGCTGGGTCTCTATTCCATGCAGCGTAGGAGGATGAGGGGGGATCTTTTCGAGGTATACAAAATCATGAGAGGAATAGATCAGGTAGATGCACATTACCCCAGAGTAGGGGAATCGAGGACCAGAGGACATAGGTTCAAGGTGAAGGGGAAAAGCTCTAATAGGAATCTGAAGGGTAACTTTTTCGCACAGAGGGTGGTGGGTGTATGGAACAAGCTGCCAGAGGAGGTGGTTGAGGCTGCGAATATCCCATCGTTTAAGAAACAGTTGGACAGGTACATGGATAGGACAGGTTTGGAGGGTTATGGACCAAGCGCAGGCAAGTGCGACTAATGTACCTGGGACATTGTTGGCTAGTGTGGGCGAGTTGGGGCCCAAGGGCCTGTTTCCACACTGCAGTACTCTATGACTAATATGAGCAGAGAACATCCAGTTTAGATCATGTTGATCCCAACCACAGAATGAATCTGGATAATCAATGCTTTGTAAAACATCAAATCAACCTTGCAGCCACTTGTTTACCCAACTATAATCATTGAATAATATTCCAGTGAAGAAAATAACTGCTTATTTTTGTTTATCCTAGTCTGTGTGCTGCAAACAACACCATCTATCATTTTGGCTTAGGGCATCTAACCCAAATAACATATATCTTCCTGGGTTTTCACAAGGTTATATTTACTGCAATTTCCTATCTTGTTTGGAGTGTCTGTCGATTATTATTGAACTTTTGAGCACAAATAAAAGTGTTTTAAAGTTTTCTGTAGTATGTAGAATGACCAAATCAAATGAAAGATTTACTAAAGAAGATACCAAGTGCTGGGGTAACTCGAAATGTCAGGAAGCATCTATGGGAAAACATGGATGGTGATGGATGGATGGAAAACATGGATGTCTTCAGACATGCCTTAGGGGTGGAGGTGGAGTGGGGGGGGGGGGGGGGGGGGGGGGGGGGGGGGGGGGGGGGGGGGGGGGGGGGGGGGGGGGGGGGGGAGAACACTGGATGAAAAGAGGGACAGGACTAGGATTAGCAGGTAATGGGTTGATAAAGGTGAGGAGGCTTTTTTGATAGGCAGATGGTTTGGCAATGGCCAGAGATGAAAAGACAGAAAGATTTACCAATCCTAATTATCTAAATATTTAATTGTTGATCTCACAAAGGGAAGTCAGGTGACCTGGTACCAGTTTTTTGGTGTGTCAGTGGTGGAGAGAATTAGCAGCTTCAGATTCCTTGGCGTTAACATCTCGGATGACCTGAATTGGGCCCAGCACATGTATGCAGTCATAAAGAAGGTGCACCAGTGCCTCTACTTGGAAGTTTAAACAGATTTGGTTCATCTCTGAATATTCTTACAAACTTCTGCAGATGTATTGTACAAAGCATCCTGACTGGCTTGGCAATTCCAATACAGAAATACAAGAGGCTGCAGACTGTGTAGGAAGGAACTGCAGATGCTGGTTATACACCGAAGATAGATCCAAAATGTTGGAATAACTCAGCGGAACAGGCAGCATTTCTGGAGAGAGGAAATGGGTGAAGTTTTGAGACAAGACCCTTCTTCAGACCAGAGTGTGGTGGATTCAAGAATGCCCAATGTGTACACAGCCTTGACACAATTAGAATGCATCTTCATGATCTACTGCCCTGAGAGGGCAGCATCTGACATCAAGGATCCATACCACCCAGGTGCTGCCATCTTTTTGCTGGAGACATTTTGGGTCGAGACCCTTCTTCAGACTGGTACAGGTTTGTAGGTTAATTTACTTGGTATAAATGTTTTAAAAAAATTTCCCTAGTGGGTGTAGGATAGTATTAATGTGCGGGGATCACTGGTCGGTGTGGATTAATTGGGCTGAAGGGCCTGTTTCCGCGCTGAATCTAAACTAAACGAAAATAAAAATTCTAATCCTACATCAACAACGGGAAACTACGATCCACCTCTTGCACTACCATAGATCTGTTCATTTTTCTAATTATGTTTTTACACTGATGTCTTGTTTTTACAGTCCCCTTTCATAAATGTTATGTAAAATGTATCTATAATTTGCTGTGTGTGTGTGTGTGTGTGAATGTGTGAGTGTGTTTGCGTGTGTGTGTGTGTGCTTGTCTAAGACTAGGCTTAAGAAGCTGCAGCAAGTAAGATTTTATTTCATTCAAACTGTACCTTTAACAGTTTACAGACAGTTCACCATAAATGCCTAGGAAGTTATTTTTTGTTAATCTTAACAGCAATGGTCTTTTCCACTATCCTTTCAACAATCCATTTAATCATTGTTAGTTTCTAAGTATATTTTTGAGTAGTTGTGCTCAACAGTTTATGCCCCTCATTATGTAGTATCAGACCTCTTAAATTCTCTCGGGCCACATTTACGTATTATGTCTGGGACAGGAATGTGCTTGGGCTACTTAGAAAATAAAATATACAATCTACCCCAAGGCCACCCTTTTGCTGCCCAAGTGGCATGTTTTGGAATTTGCATTTACATTTACATTCTCTTCATTTTGTTTCGTATTCCTCAAAACCATCACCTTGATTTATCTTTTAAACACAATTAATTTTATTCCCTTACATCTTTGGTGTCTGGAGGTAAGTTTCAATTTAAAAAAATGCAAGATGAGTTGTGGGAAGTGGTGGAAAAACACACAAAAAATCCCCACTTGGAATTGAAGATGGAAAATAAACAGGAGAGAAAACACAATATAAATTCAGTGCAAACTATGAAATGCAGACACGGTAGATACTAAACAGAAATATTACTTCAGCTGAGAGAATTGGTGACATATTGGAGTCCAGCAGGAAATTGATAGAAGAAATCTATCGGCAACTTCTGGATTTGTACATAAGCATGAGTGTGCCAAAGCTGCTGACACTCATGGGTGTAAATGTCAGCAGTTTAACACGAAACTACCTGCATTTTCCTGCAAGTTTCAGCCCAATGAATTCCACAGGTTCACATAATGATTCCACTAATCCCATTAACACCATCAAAACCTTTGTCATTCAGACTCACCCACACCCATTCTCATTCCCTTCTCTTTTGTTCTTTCCTTGATTTACCCTTTTCATTTTACTCAGTTTCTTTATTTTATTCTAGATCAGGCAGTCATTTAAATGTTAACATTATTTCTCTCTCCAGGAGGTTGCCTGGCCTTCTGTGAATTTCCACCATTTTGTGTTTTTATATCTTTCCTAAACCAACATGTTTTCAGAGATTCATTTTTGTCTCAGTTTTAAATTATTTTGTGTAGGAAGGAACTGTAGATGTTGGTTTAAACCGAAGATAGACACAAAAGGCTGGAGTAACGCAGTGGGACAAGCAGCATCTATGAAGAGAAGGAATAGTTGATGGTTTGAGTCGAGATCCTTCTTGCTCCACTCTGATTCACCTGTGTCACAAACCAATTCCTCTTCCAAGAGGATAGACTGGGAACAACTCATGTTTTTTTGTAAGGATGGTACAATTCTACAGTCAGCTGTCAAGGAGGGATGTGAGATCACCCAGGGTAACCTGCTTTCAGAGTTCCACTTTATCCTTGTAGACATAAGAAACTGCAGATGCTGGAATTTGAGCAAAATATGCTGGAGGAACTCAGTGGGACAGACTTTTGGGTCAGGATCCTTCTTCAGACTCTGAATCAAAAGAAGTGTCCAGACCAGACTTACAACTGAAGGGTTTCGGCCCGAAACGTTGCGTATTTCCTTCGCTCCATAGATGCTGCTACACCCGCTGAGTTTCTCCAGCATTTTTGTGTACCTTCGATTTTCCAGCATCTGCAGTTCCTTCTTGATCACAACTTTGTTTGTTCATTCTTTTCCCGGATGCGGCCTGACCTGCTGAGATCCTCCGGCACTTTGTATTCTACTTTATCCTTTACTGTGTAAAGTTGCCTTCTGTAAACAGCATGAATGAATCAGGATCTCCGCAAGTGGGAATAGCAAGCAACCATTCACACTACCTTCCCTCTCATAACTTCCTGAAATACCAATATGCGGCACAACTACACCGGCTGTTATTCAACTTGCACAGCCAGTTTCCCAAAATGCTTCAATTCCTGTTAATAACTAAGCATATTGCAGGTTCTTTTATAATTAATATATGTGCTTGGGCTTTTATAATTAATATATGTGCCCCCCCCCCCCCCCCCCTTCCCCAGGATATTAGTATACAAAAATAATCCATGAGCTTTGTTCACCACCCACCATTTATGATTAATGATGCGATTTCAAAGGAATATTTTAATGTGGACACTGCTGGCTGGGTTGGGGTCAAAAATGTCATCAATTGGCCTCATATGGAGGCACTAGAGACTGCAGGTGCTGGAAATTGCTAGAGGAACTCAGCGGTTCCAGCAGCATTTGTGGTGGGAAATAGACTGCCTTGAAGAATGGTCCCAACACAAAATGAGTTGTGCCAAGAGCCTTTTCCATACTGAGCAACTGTATGGCCCTATGAATCGAAACAGTGTGAAATTCTGCCTCACTGATAGAAATTAGAAAATCACTATTAGACGCAAAACGTGGTGGAACATTGCTTTATCATTATGGGTGTTCTTTGATGATCACTGGGGAGTCACCATATTGCAGTACAAGCTCCAAGCAGGCCACTCTCCAATGTGTGGAGTCTTTCACCAACCTAAACCTCAGGTTGAAGAAGGGTCTCGACACGAAACGTCACCTATTCCTTTTCTCCAGAGATGCTGTCTTACTGAGTTACACCAGCTCTTCAGTTTAAACCAGCCCCTGCAGTTCCTTCCTACACACTGCAACTGCAGATCTCTCCCTCCTTCAAATGGGTCCTTTTTCCCCCCAGTTTTCAGCCTACCCATCAAGCCCACCATCCCCATTCCCCCACACCTCCATGACTACGTGTGCGGCTGAATGTGAGCTCTTCGTATAGAGACACAAGGAATGGTAGATGGTGGAATCTTGAGCAAAGCACCAAGTGCTGAAGTAACTCAATAGGTCAGACAGCATCTGGGGAAGTCAACATTTCACTCACAGCTTATTTAATTTGTCCCAGATCAGGTGGTCATTAACATTATTTCTCTCTCCACCAAGTTGCTTGTTCTTCTGTGAATTTTCACCATTTTGTGTTTTTATTTCTCTCCTAAACCAATATTTTTTCATAGATTATTTTCTTGTCTCGGCTTTAAAATTATTTGACTCCACTCCATTTGATTCACCTGTATCACAATCTGAACCCTCATCCAAGGAAACAGACCAGCAACAACTTTATGTTTTTCATAAGGATTGTACAACTCTACAGTCAGCTGCCAAGGAGGGCAACAATTTCACCCAGGCAACTTGCTTTCCATTTTATCCTTGGAGACCACAAGAAACTTGTCAGGAGACTTCTTTATATTGATTCAATCATTCCCTCCACAGATGCTGCTTGGCCCACTGAGTTACTCCAGCTCTTTAATATTGTTAACCTGCTTTCTCTCTGGCAAAGCACAAGTGTGGGGATTTATCCCACTTCACGTGCTATCTGAGGATGGCCTTCAACTTTGAATATTCATCAATTGTTGAAAATTACATGTTGAATGTCTCAATTTGGTAGTTCTTTTGGTGACATCCAAATTGATATTAGAGTAAAACACAGTGTCCACTGGGCACATCAAAAATGGGTAAAGCCCAGAGTCAGGTTCCATCACTGCACTGCATCCCACAACAATGGTAATTTTGCCTGGCTGATTTACAATTACTTGAGCAGTAATTCTGGAGAAATACTGCTCCTGCCATTTCATCAAAGCTTCCAATAAGTTATGACTGAAAGTGATCACTAGAAATCTTGTCTTGTCTACCTTCATTAACTGTGTTTGTCAGCACTGCATTTTCTTGGTCTTTGAAGATAAGTTTATCTTATAGCGGAATAATGGTACTGATTTCTATTCAATTTGTCAGCATGTTGACAGCTTTATAAATAGCACACCAAAAATTAGCATTCTGAACATTTGAGTTTCAAACAATGTTTTATATTCATTGAATTCAAAGGAAAATATTAATCCATATACAGTAAAATCTGATCTGATTTAACATATTCCATCCTAATTTTAATTTATTTTAAGTTCAACTTTGATGTTTTATTATAATTTGTTTGAGTCCAAAAGTACAGTTAACAAATTTCAGTTTAAAAGCATCTCTATTTTACTTTGATTTAGAAGTGGATAAGAATGAATTGTGCCAGAAATTAAAAGGATTGATAAAAGTTGGCTCATAATTTCCAGAGAACTATAAAACTCAAAACAGAAAACATATCAATATGGATACCATTAAACCCAACAATTAAATAGAATGAAAAATGTTGGAAATACTAAGCAGGCGAGGCAATCGCTATGGAAAACCAGTTAACATTTCAGATGAAATGGTTTTATTAGAACTACAATGGTTTAAAGAAAGATAGATTTTAAGATTAGAGAAATGTATAAGGAAGAGATCAAAAGGGAAATGTTGGTAATTCAGGGATTCATTATTGGAGCTGGAGGGACATTATGGTACAGAACGAGATAATTCAGCCCATCTATTCCATGTGATCTCTAAGATAATGCAGCCTGTCCATTTCTCCTCTATATCCACTATAATCCCACATTTATTTCCTTCAACTACCCAGGCATTTGAAATCTTTGTTTGCATCTGTTTCCACCATACTCGCTGGCAGCATTTCAGGCCATTATAGTTATTCTTTCTCACATTTCCACAATTTCTCTTGTTTGCAACCTTAAATCTGTGTCTCCAGCCATTGTTGCTCTGCCAGCTAAAAGGACAAGGGCATGGGAACACCAGCACCTAGAAGTTGCGCTCCAAGCTACACACTACCCTGACATCGAAATATAATTACATTTGATCATTGTTGCTGGGGTCAAGATCCTGCAACACCCTCGCCAAACACCTCAAGGACAGTAGCATTTCAAGAAAGAAGCTCACCACCACCTTCTCAAGAGCGAAGGCATGGCAAAAGGCTCCTGGGATGTGCAATGGAGCCGAACAAAGATGGACCCGGCAGGCGGCTGCAAGTATCCCAGCAGATCGCTGCGAACAAAGACGGACCCGGGGGACTGCCCACGGCAACGTGCAGCAACAGGCCTGGCTTGTCACCGTGAAGAAGGTGGGCCGCAACCTGCCACAACCTGCAGAGGATGATCGGAAGCTGCTGAGCACAGCCTTGAAGACCACACAGTCGAGGAGGCGGGAGCCGCTGGTGACAACTGAGAGGAGTGGACCGGTAGAAGGACCAGGATATTACCTCCAGCTCCTTCAAAGTAGGCTGCAGGAGGCGCTCCGGGACACAAAGGTGAGATATCCATTTGTGGGCCAAGTCGATCAATGGTGACAGAAGTGGCCCAGCAGCAGCCAGGGGCTTACCTGAATTGGAGGGCACTCCAATACATCCAACATGTGGACTGCACGATGGACTTTTTCTTTGTGTAAATGGTGCAAAAATATGCCAAGTTGTGCATATGTAAGCTATGCAAAAATAATCTCATTGTTCAATGCATATGTGACAATTAAAATCCATTGATTGATCCCTTTGTTGAAGTCCCCCAATATTGCCTCACTGTGGTCCTTGCACATCTTTCCCCTGCAGATTTGCTCTCAGCGGAGACCCAACTCCGCCCCGGAGCTGTAGCAGCGTCAGTGGCAGCGGAGACCCAACTCGGCCCTGGGGCTGTAACAGCGGCAGCGGCAGCGGAGAACCGACTCGGACCCGGAGCTGTGGCGGCGGCAGCAACGGCAGCGGAGACCCGACCCGGCCTCGGAGCTGTGGCAGCGGCAGCGACCTCCCTCGGAGTTTGAACTGGCCCGTTCGCGGAGCACGGTTGAGCCGCGGGATTTACCATCACCCGGTGAGGTGACAACATCTGGAGCCTGGATCGCCTCGGTGCAGAGGGAGAACAAAGAGGGAAGAGACAGAGACTTTAAGATTTTGCCTTCCACCACAGTGAGGAGGTGTTTGGTGAACTCACTGTGGTGGATGTTAAATGTGTGTTGATTGTGTGTTTTTGTCATTTTTTTATTATATGTATGACTGCAGGGAAACGAAATTTCGTTCAGACCTGAATGACAATAACGAATCTAATCTAATCTAATCTAATTCTATCTCCATTTAATTATTTAGAAGCTAATAACGGGAACATACCCTTTTTTTCATCTCGGCTCTAATTAAATATATCCGAACTACTCCTAAAAGCCAGGCTCACTTTCCAATCTGACAATGTCTTCCCTAATCAGTACTGATATTCACCTCCTTTTACCAGCCTATTTTCTTTTCTGAGAACTTTGTTTTCACGGATATTATGACCCAGTCCTCATCTTTTGTGAACTACATTTCAGACTGATTTTGTCCCTTTCATTCATGCCTCCCCAGACCAATCTTTTCATCTCTTTACTCATTATATTCCATCTTCTCCTGCCTTGAATTATCATATCTCTTTGTTATTTAACCTTTCCAGCTCTCCACCATATCATAAATCATTCCCTTTCATCCAAAATTATCACTTTGGTATAAAAGACTGTAGTGGATTCACAACTGCGTGATCTACAACAATTCCATTAGTTAGAACAGGACAGGTTTAAGAAATGCCCTTGTGTTCAAGCCAGAACATAACTGTTTTTTTTAATAACAGCCTGGCTGTAATGAGCGCACAGCTGGTGTGCATCATAAAAACTACGATTTTACATGTTGGCCAATTTATTTAGCGTTGGCATGTAGGCCTTGCACATTCTCTACTGGAGCGAGAATCTCTTGCGAACAGTGCAAAGGGTCTACATGTTCCAATATTGTTTGATCTAATCAGAGATCCGGACTTTATTCACAGCCTTTGTTGCAAATCCTGCTCACCCATTTTATAAAGTAGTTGCCGGCAGCTGGAATTGTTATCCATTTTTAAAAGAAAATGTCACCAATAAAAGGAAAATCCATTTTTGTTTAAACATCTTGACATAGATCTAATTATTTTACTTTTGCTGAAATATAATTAGTTTCATATAAATTCTATTGCACCTGGTGAAATTATAAAAAGGGGTTGTTGAAAAATGTGATGTATGGCTATTGGTACATTCACAACTTCAAAATGGTCTAAAGATTTGGATGACAGCCAATTGGAAAAGCTGTATAATCACACTACATTCTCTCAAGACAATATTGCATGGTCTGTACATATTCAATTAACCTGTTCTGTGTAGTTATTCTAATTCTAGCAACTGTTGAAACAAAAAGATTGTTCAAAAGATAAATTAGCTTTACTCCTGTCAAAGTGAGTTCTTGAACCTAATAAATAGTAATGTCAGGTGAGCTGACCAACCCATTTATTAGTAAGAATACCCGGACAAGCCCAAAGTCCAAGCTCACACATAAATAATGCTCACATCATCAAACTGATCAGAATTAATCATCAGCATTCTTAGTGAAGGCATTTCAGAAGAGAGTCAAGAATCAAGAATTGTCATGTGTACTAACAATGGAACAATTATTTTTTTCTTTGCATAATAGGCCTCTAAACAAAATACACGGATAATAAATAATAAATAAATGCTCAATACATTAATAATGCTAATACTAGTGCAAAAAAAAACCTAAGTCCAAAGTGCAACCAAAGAGCGACTATAGTTCACAATTGAGGCCGGTATTGTACAGTGTGCAACAGCCTGATGGTTATTGGGAAGAAGCAATTAAATCTGGTTGTCACAGTTTTCTTCCCAATGGTAGGAGAAAATTTAACAAGAAGGAATGGATAAGGCATATGAAATTTGAATCACATAACATTGGTGATACAAGAGATAGCTGATGCAAGAGAAAGCAATGGCTGGGGAACGAAAAACAGAAAACGTTAGAAATACTCAAACCAAGTGGTATCCATAAAACAGAGTTCTATGGCACTAAGGCCATTCAGCCCAAGATGTCTGTGCCTAACATGATGCCAAATCTAACGCCTGCACTTAATCCATATCCCTCCATTCCCTGCATATTCATGTGCCTATCCCTCATGCAATAATAACGACAATAGAGTTACTACTTCAGGCCAGTAATTTGTCGCCAATGTTTACAAAATGTGAGTATAAAACAATTTTAACATTTCAAAAATGTGAGGAGAAGAAAAAGAAAAGGAAAATCTGCAATAAGGTAGCAAAAGAGAAATCAAATAATGCAGGAGAAACAAAGATGAAGATGAGACAAAGAAGCAGGTTTAAATAATAACAGTAGAATCATAATTTGTATATATTGAAATCAGTTTACAATATGCAAAGTTGTAAAATAATGTTTTTCTCAAACTCAGATTGGGTTCTAATTGAAAAATGTAGAGAACTCATCTCAGGGAATTTTATTCCCGCTAACGTTAAAGCTGAATGTTATGTTTCTTTCTCACATGTCTTTATTCTCTTATGGAATTTTTGAACAGGAAAGAACACTAGCTGGACAACTAATATTCAACAGGACCCTGGAGATGTCATTCAGGTTAACAGAAGGAAGGCTACATAGAGAGGTGCCTCTTGTCCGAGGCTTTTCTCTCAGATCAGATACAGAGAAGAATATCAGATGTCACACATTCTGCTCCAAATCTATATTGTCAATCGTCAAAAGACAAGATTTAGTTTGATTACAAAATTAATATTAATTCTTAAACTATACGCAGGATATGCAATAACATAATTGCAAGTCTTTCTTGACTTGTATAGTCATTAAACCAAGGCATTAAACCAAGCACCAATGCCCCAAAAGAATGCCACTTCTGAGGAAGGATCTCAACCCGAAACATCACCCGTTCCTTCTCTCCAGAGATGCTGCCTGTCCCACTGTTATTCCAATATTTTGTGTTTTTCTTCAGTTTAAACCAGCATCTGCAGTTCCTTCCTACACACCAATGCCACTAATGTGTTTTTTTTTAACAATGTGCTCATCAATGTTTGAGGGGCTGTGGTAATTACTGTGGCCTAGCCACTCAGATCCAGAGGTGACAGGACCTTGGATCGCTTCCCTTCCGATGCCTTTGCAATGCCTGCACCAACCTTCAGAGCATCCCTTAGGCATGTATTCCCACAGCATGGAATGTGTCAATCGGCAGCAACCACTTAAGGACGAGAAAATAAAAGGATATTTCTTTAAGATAGACACAAATGCTGGAGTAACTCAGCAGGGAAGGAAGTATCTCTGGAGAGAAGGAATTGGTGATGTTTCTGGTCGAGACCCTTCTTTGGACATATTTCTTTAGCCAGGCTTCTTTCGCTATTGATGGTGTAAACCAAGGGTTCTGTACATTATAGATGCAGGCTCACATGCCATTCAATTGAAACAGAACAAACAAAATAACATTTAAAACTATATAACTAAAAGTCTCATCTTGACCACTTCCTCTCTGTGCTTTATATTGATTTTAGAAAAAAACACTACCATATATTGCTATGATTTTTGGCCATCTTACTCACAGTCCTCCTCCGCTGAGGCAGCCCCGAGGATTTTTCCGATCGATTAAAAATAATAAAGTTATGAATGTTTAAAAAATCTTGAGATCAGCTGATTGGTCCTCTCCCCTGTCAATCACCATGATGAAGGTAATGTCCTTTCCGGGGGGCCAGGAGTATGAAGCCCAAACGGTATAAATTTGAATTTGGTGGCCTGCACTCTACTTGAAATGGTATGAAATTGCATTTGAATTTGGTGGCCTGAAATGGAATTTCAAGGAATAGCCGTGAGTGAACTGCCAGCCCACAAGCCGTGAGTGAACTGCAAGCCTACCAGCTGTGAGTGAGTGAACTGCCACCACACCAGCCATGAGTGAGTGAACTGCCAGCCCACCAGCCATGAGTGAGTGAACTGCCAGCCCACCAGCCGTGAGTGAACTGCCAGCCCACCTTTGGCCTACCTGAAAGCACTCATTTCGGCCCACAAGGCCCCTATTGGCCCAAAATGCCCGTGCCA
Organism: Leucoraja erinaceus; assembly: GCF_028641065.1. Taxonomy (NCBI): domain Eukaryota; kingdom Metazoa; phylum Chordata; class Chondrichthyes; order Rajiformes; family Rajidae; genus Leucoraja; species Leucoraja erinaceus. The sequence goes on from NC_073378.1 coordinate 99,845,779, forward strand.
GGCAAGGAAAATTCAACAAAAAGTGCCTTTCACTGAGATTCCACTCAGATTTTTTTTTTGTCCCTTCGGCCCACCAGGCATGTACTAGCCCAGGATGAGTCCCTTCAGCCCATCAGTAAGTATTCCTCCTGTAAGTATTAAAACTCACCCCAGTATTTTTCTCCCTCCCTTTATTGGCTCACTGTGAGGTGCAGGCCAGGATAGACTTCATTGCTGTGATCTGTCGAAAAAGATGAAAAATGTCTAAAATTGATTCCCCAACCCTCTCCCCCTTCCCTCTGACAGAGTCTCTCACCTGCTTTGGGCAGATTTTCTGGCAGTTTCTGAGCTGCCAGCCCACTAGCACTGAGTGGCTGATCTGCCAGCCCACCAGCCCTGATTAACTGAGCTACCAGCCCTGAGGAACCGAACTGCCAGCTCACCAGCCCCGAGTGAGTGAGCTGCCAGCCCACCAGACCTGAGTGACTGAGCTGCCAGCCCACCAGACCTGAGTGACTGAGCTGCCAGCCCACCCAGCCTGAGTAACTGAGCTGCCTGCCAACCAGGCCTGAGTGACTGAGCTGCCAGCCCATGAATCCATTCGGCCCACAATTTCGATACTAGCCCTCTGGAAACCAGTCCCTTCAGCCCACAACACCCATACTAGCGCTCCCGCTCCCCCGCCCCCCCCCCCCCCCCCACCACCCCACTGGCCACCAATTTTGGAATTGGTGGAGAAGTGGAATATTGCATTGGGGGACCAGCCCTCCCATGTGAACATGGGACCCATCGGGTCCCACTTAGTCTTGTTTTAAATATAATTTAAATATATTTCCTTTTCCTTGCACTTTTCAATAGCCACTAACTTAAATGAGCAATTTGTTAATTATTGAAATCAGTTCAGGGATGAAGCCCCATTACTCTGAGACCGAAGTACTGATGCTTTCAATAGGCAGGGAACTGTGCATAATGTTATGAGCCTTGAGCACATGAATCTGTCAGCAGCTGTGCACTGATGTTGCTTTGTAAATAGTACAAGTGATGATACATTTGGGAGGTTGGAACACCTGAGCTTTCCTTCTCTTTTCCAAGTAACATTACCCTTAATTATAATAACTTGACAATTATATAACTGCTTGGCAGAGGATCATACCTTGAGTGTATGTACTTTTACTGAGAACTCAGTAAGCTTGTATGAGTATAGTACTGTCAACATTCAAAATGAAACACTGAAGTGCATAAAAGGTAGAAGATGACAGTGATTGCAGCAATTCTGCCAGCACGAAGCACAAGGTTCCCAATTTGACGCAAAGCTGCTTTTTTGTCAATAAAATATTTGCTGGAATTTTTTAACGCACGACCAGAATACAAAAATGTAGATGAATGAAAGCATGTGACTCCAGATGATATTAATCTGCCATCAGAAATATTGAAATGTTGTGAGATGTAAATAACTGCATGAATTAATATACATTGGAAGGATCAATCAGATACACTTCTTGGAAAGAGTTTAGGAAGGAGAGAAAATGTCTGAAGGAAGGTCCCGACCCGAAACGTCACCTATTCCGTTTCTCCAGAGATGCTGTCAGACCCACTGAGTTACTCTAGCTTTTTGTGTCTATCTTATAGAAAATGGTGTTAGTTATTTATGTAATAGAGAATAACATGCAATTAATACAATTATACAGAAGAGAGAATATACCCCCTTTGAGGAAGAAGGGGCAGCATGGTGGCATTGCAATAGAGTTACTGTCTTACAGGGCTTAAGGACCTGGGTTCCATCCTGACTATGCCTGTTTGTCAGGATGGTGCTTGTACGTTCTCCTCGTGACCTGCGTGGGTTTTCTCCGAGCTCTTCAGTTTCCTCCCACACTCCAATGACGTACAGGTTTGTAGGTTAATTGGCTTGATCTAAATGTAAAATTGTCCCTTGTGTGTGTAGGATAGTATTAGAAACATAGAAATTAGGTGCAGGAGTAGGCCATTCGTCCCTTCGAGCCTGCACCGCCATTCAATATGATCATGGCTGATCATCCAACTCAGTATCCCGTACCTGCCTTCTCTCCATACCCTCTGATCCCCTTAGCCACAAGGGCCACATCTAACTTAAATATAGCCAATGAACTGGCCTCGACTACCCTCTGTGGCAGAGAGTTCCAGAGATTCACCACTCTCTGTGTGAAAAAAGTTATTCTCATCTCGGTTTTAAAGGATTTCCTCCTTATCCTTAAGCTGTGACCCCTTGTCCTGGACTTCCCCAACATCGGGAACAATCTTCCTGCATCTAGCCTGTCCAACCCCTTAAGAATTTTGTAAGTATTAATGTGCAGGGATTGCTAATCGTGGGCCAAAGGGCCTGTTTCTGTATTGCATCTCTAAACTAAACTAAACACTTTGGCATGCATGATTATTTGAACTTATGAGACAATATATTTAAATCATTCTGTGGATTTTTGCAAAAACCTCACAAGTTTGACTTTATTTTCTTCCCTCAGTATTCATGTATAATTTGTCCTTTTAGAAAAATTATAATGGTTGAACATAATTGCTTCAATGATGTTGCCTATCTCAGCCCCACTGTACAATGATGTAATTGAATGTTTGATGATGTAGCATTGCTGATGCATGCCATTTACACTTCATATTTGATCATCAGTGAAAAACTGACACAGCATTGCTCCAGAAGGTGTGGCCATTACATATAACAATTTGCGTTGAATATTTGAAAATACATTTTGTGTTGCATGATGGAAAACAAAGCATAGATTATCTAAATGACAACATAGATGCCTAAATGAAAACCAAGCAAGCAAGTAGCAGAATATGAGATGTCAGTAAACACTCAGTGGCATTGTGAATGTTACATTTAAGGGCCTGTCCCACTGTACGAGGTAATTCAAGAGTTCTCCCGAGTTTTCCCCTGATTCAAACTCAGAGAATGTCCGTAGCAGGTCCGTAGGAGTTCGTGGATGTCTCATAGTGGCTTGTAATGCTAACGGTAGGTACTCGGGAAATCCGGTAAACTCGTGACATTTTTACAACACTGTGAAAAATGTCCACGAGTAAAAATATACTTGTGATGAAAAAAATGTTACATTTTACTCATACGAGCCCATGGTTCCGTCTCTAGCAATGTTCCTGAGATTTAAGAAATCGAGGTATACGTCTGAAGTGGCGAGGTGTGTGCGTTCCATTAGATGTTTTGCGCTTCTCACAGTTCGTTCAGCGACCCTGTTGCTCTGTGGGTATTCAGGGCTGCGCGTGACAGTTACATGCGATGCCTCACGATTCGGGCTCCACGCAGCCTGCCTACAATCATCTGCCGATGGTGTTTTGCGCCCTCTCCCCCTTCATAGTAGAATAGCATCCCACTTCTGACACCATGTCAATTAACCATATAATAACCATATAACAATTACAGCACGGAAACAGGCCATCTCGACCCCTCTAGTCCGTGCCGAACACATAATCTCCCTTAGTCCCATATACCTGCATTCAGACCATAACCCTCCATTCCCTTCCCATCCATATAACTATCCAATTTATTTTTAAATGATAAAAACGAACCTGCCTCCACAACCTTCACTGGAAGCTCATTCCACACAGCTACCACTCTCTGAGTAAAGAAGTTCCCCCTCATGTTACCCCTAAACTTCAGTCCCTTAATTCTCAAGTCATGTCCCCTTGTTTGAATATTCCCTACTCTCAGTGGGAAAAGCATTTCCACGTCAACTCTGTCTATCCCTCTCATCATTTTAAAAACCTCTATCAAGTCCCCCCTTAACCTTCTGCGCTCCAAAGAATAAAGCCCTAACTTGTTCAATCTTTCTCTGTAACTTAGTTGCTGAAACCCAGGCAACATTCTAGTAAATCTTCTCTGTACTCCCTCTATTTTGTTGACATCCTTCCTATAATTAGGCGACCAAAATTGTACACCATACTCCAGAATTGGCCTCACCAATGCCTTGTACAATTTTAACATTACATCCCAACTTCTATACTCAATGCTCTGATTTATAAAGGCCAGCACACCAAAAGCTTTCTTTACCACCCTATCTACATGAGATTCCACTTTCAGGGAACTGTGCACAGTTATTCCCAGATCCCTCTGTTCACCTGCATTCTTCAATTCCCTACCATTTACCATGTACGTCCTATATTGATTTGTCCTGCCAAGATGTAGCACCTCACACTTATCAGCATTAAACTCCATCTGCCATCTTTCAGCCCACTCTTCCAACTGGCATAAATCTATCTGTAGACTTTGAAACTCTACTTCATTACCCGCAACCCCACCTATCTTAGTATCATCTGCATACTTACTAATCCAATTTACCACACCATCATCCAGATCATTGATGTACATGACAAACAACAGTGGACCCAACACAGATCCCTGTGGCACCCCACTCGTCACTGGCCTCCAACCTGACAAACAACCATCCACCATTACTCTCTGGCATCTCCCATTCAGCCACTGTTGAATCCATCTTGCTACTCCACCATTAATACCCAACCATTGAACCTTCTTAACCAACCTTCCATGAGGAACCTTGTCAAAGGCCTTACTGAAGTCCATATACACAACATCCACTGCTTTACCCTCATCAATTTCCTGAGTAACATCTTCAAAAAATTCAAGAAGATTAGTTAAACATGACCTTCCAGGCACAAATCCATGTTGACTGTTCCTAATCAGACCCTGTTTATCCAGATGCTTATATATATTATCTCTAAGTATTCTTTCCATTAATTTGCCCACCACTGACGTCAAACTAACAGGTCTATAATTGCTAGGTTTACTCTTAGACCCCTTTTTAAACAATGGAACAACATGCGCAGTACGCCAATCCTCCGGCACTATTCTCGTTTCTAATGACATTTGAAATATTTCTGCCATAGCCCCTGCTATTTCTACATTAACTTCCCTCAATGTCCTAGGGAATATCCTGTCCGGACCTGGAGACTTATCCACTTTTATATTTCTCAAAAGTGTCAATGACTGAATAATACCATCTGAAATCCAAGATCATCTTTAATCAGTATTCAAACTATAGCTGTACAGCAGGTTGTTAGTTGCTAGAATATCATGACCGCTTCAAAGACTGAGCAGCGCAGGAAGTAGGTGTTAATATAAATCGTACAGTAGGGTGGGGTTAGTGATGCTATTCTACTATGATTGGTTATCATGCATAAACCAATCTACAGAATCATAGACTGAGTTAAAGTAGAATAGATGCATCGTCAACATGTTTCTTAGAAATTGTGATTTCAACCCGTGAAGTCATCTGCCATGGTCACATGGCCTATCAGTGCTGGAGTAACTCAACAGGTTAAGCAGCTTCCCTAGAGAACATGGATAGGTGTTCTTTTGGGTTAAGACCCTTCGCTCTTCCCAGTTGACCATTAACATACAAGTCTTAACAGTGTGCGTCCAGCAGACTATTCAAAAGCAAGACAGATGTACTGATCAGAATTCTACACATCAAAAGATACTGACCAACTTTACCCTTTTAATCCATGCTTTGCAAAGTTTCCTAACATTTTGCTGGAGTTAACAGTGAATGGAGATTGAAAGGTGAAACTCAGCAGGCAAGATTACCGATGTAACATTGTTGCTTTTTAATATGATGACAGCTTTTCCCGAACATTATTCTATAAGGGAGTTGAAATAAATGGATCTGAATAATCATTTTAGTTCTAACAGAAAAGGGAAGCTTTTGGAAGAGGCACTGCATGAATGGAAAGAACACAACATCACAGCACACAGTGACTGACTCTTGTCCCAACTCTACTTTGTTTTATTAATGCTCAGAGGTAGTCATCTCAGACAAGATAAGCATTGGCCTCCATTTCTAGCTAATCTTGGGGTAGTGGCAGTGCATTGAATTGCTGAAAATCATGTGGGAAGATAGATGTTAATATGCTTCTACACAAGTAAGTTCCGGATATTGTTATAGTGAGGCAGACGGGCTTCAGAATATTTTATATCTTTAATAATCAATGTGTAAAATTGTAGAAATATAGAAGTGCTGAAGAAGTCCCCCAGGCTCTTCAAAATCCTGCCCCACTTCAATACTTTGTTCCTGCTTTCTCCTCATAATCGGAGCCCCTTTAACATCAATAAATATCTGTGAGTGGGAGTGGAGTGGAGACATTTTTAAGAAGCCAGACAACTTTTAATAAGCCAGAGATACATAGCTGTGAAGTTTAGCGGGCATTTAACATTACCGGTCGGTTCTCCTTGGTTCTGAAAACTCGTGCTTACATTTCTTTTCCCCCAATGAGCCAATGAAAATGCCCGGTCAGCAAAGGCGATTAGCTAAAATTACCTACGACTAGCTCGACTACCTATAACTACATGGCGACCCCACTACAACTGCACCTACGACTACAAAAGTATCGATTTTCTCCATGGTGGCCAATTTTTGGTTGCAGAAAAATTTTCACCGTTGAAAAAATTGTGGCGACCATACTGAGGCCGCGACTAGTTCCCAGAATGCGGGAACTCCTCGTGACCATGAAGGAGACTCACCAGAGACCACCAGCGAACATGTGGCGAGCGCAGAGTCTCCTGCACTCGCCTAAAAAGTTGCCTAAGTGGGACAGGCCCTTAAGAGGTGATATGATAGAGGTATGTAACATTATGAGAGGTCTCAATAGGGTTGAGAGCCAGGCTCTGTTTCCCATGGTGAGGTTGTCTAATTCTAGAAAACATAGGTTTAAGGTGAAAGTGAGGAGGTTAAAAGGGGGCCTGAGGGGTGTTTTTTTCACATAATATTTGCCAGAGGTGGTGGCAAGTATAATACCATTGCAGAAGGGTCTCGACCCTACATTTCACCTATTCCTTTTCTCCAGAGATGCTGCCTGACCCATTGAGTTACTACAGCTTTTTGTATCTACCATTGATATAAACCAATACCAAAATAACAATGTTTATGAGGTACTTTATGACACCTCCCACAGTGCAAACAAGGAACTTGAGGGGTAAAAGGTTGTGCTTGTGGAGGTGCAGCATGTCGAGTTTCTGAATGCGTACAATAGGTAATATACTATGAACAATATTTACAAAGTGCTGTAAGAAATAGATTAGGTGACATAATGGGTGAAGACCTTTCTTCAGCATTTATTTAACCCTCCACTCTAGTTGAGAGTTAACCTCATTTGGCTGATGGTGGATGAATCAATGATGATAATGTCACTCATTACCAAGGGTGGTAGTTATACTGGCTCTCATTGGAGATTGTTATTCCCTGGCTCTTGCATGTATCCAATAAACAATAGACAATAGGTGCTTTGGCCCTACTGGTACTAGACAATTCGGCCCTTCGAGCCAGCACCGCCATTCAATGTGATCATGGCTGATCATCCCCAATCAGTACCCCGTTCCTGCTTCTCCCCATATCCCTTGACTCCTCTATTTTTAAGAGCCCTGTCTAGCTCTCTCTTGAAAGTATCCAGAGAACCTGCCTCCACTGCCCTCTGAGGCAGAGAATTCCACAGACTCACCACTCTCTGTGAGAAAAAGTGTTTCCTCGTCTCCGTTCTAAATGGCTTACCCCTTATTCTTAAACTGTGGCCCCTGGTTCTGGACTCCCCCAACATCGGGAACATGTTTCCTGCGTGTCCAAACCCTTAACAATCTTATATGTTTCAATGAGATTCACTCTCATCATCTAAACTCCAGAGTGTACAAGCCCAGCTGCTCCATTCTCTCAGCATGTGACAGTCCCGCCATCCCGGGAATTAACCTTGTAAACCTACGCTGCACTCCCTCAATAGCAAGAATATCCTTCCTCAAATTAGGGGACCAAAACTGCACACAATATTCCAGGTGTGGTCTCATTAGGGCTATGTACAACTGCAGAAGGACCTCTTTGCTCCTATATTCAATTTCTCGTGTTATAAAGGCCAATGAAGGCTTTCTTCACTGCCTGCTGTACCTGCATGGTTACTTTCATAGACTGATGTACAAGGACCCTCAGATCCCGTTGTACTTCCCTTTTCCTAACTTGACACAATTTAGATAGTAATCTGCCTTCCTGTTTTTGCTACCAAAGTGGATAACCTCACATTTATCCGCATTAAACTTCATCTGCCATGCAATCTGCCCACTCCCCCTAACCATCCAAGGCGAGATGTTGCATGAATCTGACATTGAGGACACGGAGTGTGCCGTTTTCTGAAGAGCTGCTAACGGACTGTTCAGGAACGTCCTACAGAATTCCCCAGTGTCTTTATCTGCTATTGCACAACATAATCTGACCAATGCGAGGGTCAGTCGTTTTGTGTTGTGCAACAGCAGCAGAGTGAAATGCAGGAAGAAAGGAAGGTAACAGCTAATGATGAAGCGTGACCCTGTGACTGTGCTGCCTGAGATTCATTCTGCTAACTTGGGCACAGATAGGAATGGTTGAGAGATTCATCTCCCAGCTTCAACAATGAGCAGGAGGTCAGAAGGACATCAGCTCAGAAATTTCTGAATGGAAATGAAATACCAGTAGTTACTCCAGTAATTGCTGGCCTGCACGTTTGATGATCTGGGCCAAGACTTTGTTTAAATCATTTGTTTAAAATTCTGGTAACAAAATACAATAAATCAGCCACTTAAAGCAAATGCTTATATTCTTCTGTGTAGGAAGGAACTGCAGATGCCAGTTTACACTGAAGATAGACACAAAATGCTGGATCAGGCAGCATCTCTGGTGAAAAGTGATGAGACTACTGGGCAGAAGTAAGGAAAGGAATAGGTGACCTTTCAGGTCGAGACCCTTCCTCAGATATCTTATGTTCTTCTGATGTCCTCAATTCTAATCTAGTTGGTTGATATTTAAAAAAAAACAGGAAAATAAACTTGTGATATCCCTCTCCAAGCATAATCATATACTGATTCAGTTCCTTTTGAAAAGAAAATGTAACCTAATCAGCTGTTTACATTTCACAAGGTGACTTCCCTTCACAAATAGAGCAGTTAACGACATAATATGTTTTGAAGAAACAGTTCAAAGTGCGTTTCCAGGAATTTTGTAAAGTTGTGTTTTAAAACTGTCTCTGGTACACAGGGAAATATTTATTTTGGTTACTTCTTTAACAGTCTGACATAACAGGTTGTACTTACTGCAAGTAGGAAATGGAGGGATACGGTCCATGTACGGGTGGATGAGATTAATCTTGGCATCTTGTTCAGTACAGACATTGTGAGCCAAAAGGACTGTTCCTGTGCTGTACTGTTCTATGTTCTATATTCACACGAACACCCATTTTCTAATTGCCCTCCCACTAATTCACTGTAATAGTAAGCTTATAGGAGCTGTTCATTTTCACGATGGAGAACGATCTCTTGGTCGCCCAGTCAGAACTGAATTGCCAATTTTACAAGGTGCAAGCACATCTGAATGGACCATAACTTTGATAGTTTGAGATAACTTTGGAAAAGGGTAAGACTTGTCCCCAATGGGTTATGAAATTGGTCCCAATCAACTGACCATTGGCTCCATGGACATCCTCAACCTTTCAGTTCAATAGTCTACTGTCCCCACTTGCCTCAAGGAAACCTCCATCATTCCAGTCCACAAGCAAAGTAAAATGACCTATTTCAATGACTTCTGTCCAGTAGTTCCATCACTGACTGTAAGGAAGATTGGTGATGGCCCCATCTACAACAGTCTTCTGGATAATCGTGTCTATTTGTATTTCACGTACAAGAAAAGTAGGTCTGCGGAGGACACCATCTCTCTTGCTCTACATTCAACTGTGCATAGATACAAAAAGCTGGAGTAAAAAGTCTGTCCTTGAGACTCTTGAAAGGCGCCCATAAATAAATTTACGGAGCACCAGCAACAGCAAATTCTCTCGCCTGAATTGCGTGGTTGAAAGTGACCTGGAGCGGCGCCTTACATCTCCTGGCGTGGCTTAAACAGCCACGGGACTTGCTAGCGCCTACCGGGGGCTCCAACATCAAGACCCAGAGCAGGGCCTTACATCGCCTGGCACGGCTTTAAATGGCCGCGGACTTGCTAGCGCCCGCCGGGGGCTTTGACTTTGGAAGAAGAATGGAGAGCAGGGGAGAGACAAGACTTTGCCTTCCATCACAGTGAGGAGGAGATTCACTGTGATGGATGTTTGTGTAAATTGTGTTGGTGTGTGTCTTGGTTATTTTCTTGTATGACTGCAGAAACCAAATTTTGTTTGAACCTCATGTGAGGTTCAAATGACAAATAAATGGTATTGTATTGTATTGTATTGGAGAGAAGGAATGGGTGAATATTCGTATCGAGACCAGCATCTGCAGTTCCTTCTTGCACATTCAACTGTGCATCACCTTGATAATAAGAACACCCGAGTTAGGCTGTCATTCATAGACTTCAGATCAGCCTTCAACACAATAATACTAAATAAGCTTATCCCTTATCTGGTCCTTGGTTTTGTGGCCTCTATCTGCAATAGGTTTCTGGCCTTCCTACTTAGCAGTCCTCATTTGATTAGAATTGGCTATTAAATTTAATTCACCCTGACCCTCAACACTATTCCTACTCGAGATTGTGTGCTCAGAACCTTGCTCTACCCTCTGCACAGCCACTATGTGGCCATGTACAATGCAACCTGATTATTAATCCGGCTGCTGATATGACTGATGTTGACAGGTTCAACTATGACAAAGAGGACATGAAAGGTAACCTTGTGACATGGTGTCAGTTCAACAACCTAGCGCTTAACAGCAATAAGGCAAACAAATTGCTGTTGATTTACGAAACCAAGTGGTTAAACACAACCTTTGGCCTCATCGACAGAGCTGCTATGGAGATGGTCAACAGCTTTGGGTTCCTTGGCTTTCATATCAAGACCAACTTATCCTGGTCTCTTCGCAATGATAAAGAAGGTGATCCCAGTATGTGCAGCGGCGGAGGAAGCAAAAGACTCCCGGGATGTGCTGCAGAGCTGAATGCAGCGGGCAACCGCATAGGAACATCCAGCGAGCCAGGCACAGGAGCAAGTCTGGCTCATCGCCACCAAGGACCCAGTGTGCTGATGCCTGTAGGAGGGGCAGTTCAGAAGCCGCCAAGCTCAGCATGGAGAGTCTAGGAGGATGGAGTGGCTAGTGACGATGGACATGAAGAGTGGGCGGTAAGAGAGGGCAAGGGTTATTGCATCCGGCGCCTTCAAGGTCAGCTGCAGGAGGTGGCCCCAGGAGGCAGTCAGGCAAGGACTGTGATATATCTGTTCAAGGGCCAAGACAGTCGAGGGCGACCGACTGGGGCTCAATTGGATCAAGGGCTGCTCCCGTACATTGACCACATGATCCAGACTTTGGACTTTTTGTAACTGATGCCAAAATATGGCAACTCATGCATGTGTGAGCTATGCAAAAATTAATTTCACTGTGCAGTGCAAACATGACAATAAAGAGCCATTGAAGTGCATTAGGGTATTTACTGTCTGTGGTGTCTGGGAATAATCAACATGTTCAAAGCTTTACATATGTGTGATAGTATTATGACTGGGTGTACCTGTTCTTGACCACCTGAACCTGCAGAGAGTGGTGAACACAGCCCAGCCTATCACAGGTTCATCATTTGATTCCATCCAGTCCATTTTCACAGTGTGTTGCATCAGGAAGGCTGGTAGTATATTCAAGGATTCCTGTCACCCTGAATATTCCTTTTCACTCTTCTACTTTCTAGGAGAAGATTAAAAAAAAAGCTTTAAAGGTTATATGTCCAGCCTTAAGTATAGCTTCTTCCTCATTGCTATCTGACTCCTGAATCAATCAGCACAATCACAACAGCCCCCCTCCCCCTTTCTTTGGGTGCTGCCATGTACTCACTGGTAACTCTACTTTATTTTGTTATTGTGCTTTAATATTTTATTACTACTTCAGGTTGAACTACAATTTTGCATCATTCTGCTGTTTTTCACTCCTCGTTATACGGTATGCATTGTTGCATTTATTAAGACTGTATGTGTACTGTTTACTCTATGAGTTTCATGTGAGCTAGCAATTTTGTTGCACTCTGGTGTATATGATAAAGAAACTAATCTGAATCTCATTTTGATTATGTTTTAAAAGCTGGTGGATTGGAGTTCAGGGCCAGCCAGTTCCCTCAAAAGAATGGCATGTTCTTAATTATCATTTTGTACCATATGCAACAAGAAGGGTGATGGTGAAATTCGGGAGGAATGTCTCGATATTCAAGTGAATGTCAATAATAAGGAAAAGGTATTTGGTGTCTTGAAAAATATTAGTTCCCAGATTGGAAATGTAGAAACTAAGAACTGCAGATGCTGGTTAATACACAAAAAGACACAAATTGTTGGAGTAACTCAAGGGGTCAGGCAGTATCTCTGGAGAACATGGCTAGGTGACATTTCGGGTTGAGATTTCTTCAAGGGTCCACATCTATCCTGTAATGGAGCGACCAGAACTGCACGCAAAACTCCAAATGCAGTCTAGCCAAAGTCCTATAAAGCTGCTTCATGACTTCCTGACTCTTACAATCAATTCCATACCCAATGAAGTCAAGCACATCATATACCATTGTATGTCTACCCAATGAAGTCAAGCACATCATATACCATATTTACCATTATGTACTTGTGTTGCAATTTTCAGGTAGTTATATCTTGAACTCCTAGAGACGTCAGTACAACAATACTGTTCAAGTCATGCTATAAATTGCATACTTTTCCCTGGCATTCAACCTCCAAAAGTACAACATCTCACACTTGCTCGGATTAAAACACCAAATGCCATTTATCTGCACATTTCTGAAGCTGATTTATATCCTGCTGAATACTTAGCATTTCTCACATTCCACAACGTCAGCAATCGTGGTGTCAACTGCAAACATACTAACCAACCTGTTTACCTTTATGTTTAAGTCATATATAGCCGAGCTCTCAGCGCAGATTAATTTGCTCCACCCTCAAATGCACATGACAACAGGTCAATTGCATGTCTTCAGTGCAAGTGGATCATTTCTACACTGTGCAATCAGCAGCCAAACATGTCATCTTCTGAAGATAGACACAAAAATCTGGAGTAACTCAGCAGGGCAGGCAGTATCTCTGGAGAGAAGGAAAGGGTGATGGTTCTTATGTCATTTTCTAAACTGCATCAGGAATTCAGAAATACAAGGCTTTCAGGTGATGATATTGGAAAACAAGCTAAACAGGAATAAAACATAGTAATCACAGCAATGGAGGACCCGCCCCATAATTGATCTGGTTTAGACATACAATACAATCTTTGTACTAGATACTCTTAGCATTTCACAATGAACTAAAGCAAGGTAGGTAATATAAGATTTATTGCAAACTCCTTTTATATTAGTGTATTTGAAGTACAAATAGTTCTGTAATGCTGTGAAATTTCTGTGGCTGTGTCGAATTAATTGATTAAGCAACAGTAAAATACAACATTGAGAAACTTGAATTAGCAGAACACTAAGTTGATGAACCCAATCTACAGTATACAAAAAAATACAATGCACTAATAGAAATGTAAGATAAAGATCAAATAAATGTTATGGTACGCTCACAATCTAAATTTTATCAACTGAAAAATCACAAAGGCTCAATGAATGGGTTAAAAATACCTTTAAAGGGAACAAAAAATAGTTGCCTTTAATGTAGAAGATGTCCTTCAAAGCGGTTTAGTAAGAGAAAGACATTAAATAGAATATATCAAAATTATTCACAATGTTTAATTTTAAATAATGTTGGTGATTTTTTGGAAGTCTTGAGGCCCTTTTTTAGTGCACAGAAGGAAAGACTTGCATACATACAACTTTATCGTATTTGAAAAAAATTACAAAAGTATTTCATATAATTTTTCAAATAATTAGAATAATGACAAAGATGACAATAATGTGCAAGTTCCTATAAATAGCAACTGATTAAGTGAATTGTTTAATTTAGACAGGAAAGTCAGTGAATAATTCTCTTTGCTCCTTCAGAGTGCCAGTTACTGCCAGGCTGTAAAATGGAAGCATGCAAACAGTACTTGGTATAAATAACTGCATCTTGTAGTGCTGAAACCCTTCGGAACTGCAGCATAAGGTTTGATTACATATTGATGAGCTGCAGTGGAACTTCAACCTATTGCCTTCAGACTCTAAGTGAACACTTTGCAGTAATAATAAATTAAAATGACAGTGGCGTTTAATAAGGGCCATGCACATATATTTGAAGGTGCTAGAAATAAATTATATCCCAGTCATCTTGTCAGCACTTCAATGGCTCGGTTGAAATGTACAACATTACAACACAAGAACGTTAGATTTCCACTATTGCATCATAGAGTTGGACAGCATAGAAATAGGCCCTTTGGTCCCACTGCATTTGTGCTAACCCTCATGATTATTTACAGTAATCCTACATGCCTAAATTAATTATGTATCTCTTTACGCCTTACTAATTCAAATACTTTTTTTCCATTCTGGGCCTCCCAGATTTAACTGATATTTCAGAACTAATAATCAAGATATTGATGGTCCACACAATATGAATTGTCTGTCCTACAGCAATGAGCCTAATTCATTTTATTGGCGTAAACGCAAATATTTCCAAAACATGCAGCTGGGAGATCACAAAGAGTTACTCATTTTATATTTTCTGGTTGTATTGTGACTAATGATACAGCAATCCAAATTATTTAGCAATTTCTAGTGAATTAAACACATGCGTCATCTGCTGTGCTTTTAATAATGACTTACTATTACCGCCTCAGCAGGTTCTGAGCTACATATAAAAGTAGATTGTGTTTGCACCCTGCTGTACTCAAAGGATAAAGCCTTTATTTCAATCTATCCTTTGGTATTTCAGTAGAGTACACATTGCAGCACAAACCCTATGCATTAACTCATTCAGATTGTATAATCAAATATCCTTAACAAAAAATGCAAAACAATCTCTGAAAACTGACTTCAGAAAATAGCTGTTTAAATGTACATTGCTGATAAAAAAAAAACTCTCACAGTACATAACTCTCAAAGGAATTCAAACCACCTGACATTTCCCACCCATATTTCCTTGCATTCCATCCCTCCCGTCGCAATTTCCATGGGAAATATCAGTGAAGGAGTGCAAAATCAAGGGGTGGGGTAGTGTAAGGAATTTTGGCCAGGGTGGAGTTTCTATCGTTAGGGACTTTAGCTTTATAGGTTGACATTCATATGAAGCACAATTTATTATTTGTTATTTGAATGCCAAGAAAGCATTAAAAAGATTCAAATCCTATCGGATTTATCAGCAGTCATCTGTAGAATAGAAATTACTTTGTTCACCTCTGAGGTTTGTGCACAGCAATTTTGGTAAACTGTTTAGTGCCACTGATTACAAATTGTATTTGCATCATCGTTACTTGGTCAGCTTATCATGCTGATCTACTGGAAGTTCATTTATATTGAAATGAGACTGATTTTTTCTCCCCTCTCATGTCATTGCTGAGCTACTGAACACAGTGATTAGAATCATTGTGTTGCACATTTCACTGTTTAAATAGTTCAAATGGGAGAAGGTATATCAGCACAGGCAGATTCATGCTAATGGAAACACATATTATAGAGTATAAATCTAAATGGAATGGAGAAAATGCAGGAAATTTACATCAGGTTAGGTAAAATCTGTTGAGAGAGAAAAACACAAAGGTCAGTGAGCGATGATGGAAACTGGGAAATGTGTTAAGTTGCAGAGAAAGATACAAAAGAGTGGAGAGAGCCATATGGCAATATCTGCAATAGATACATTAAATGATTAAAAATAATATAATAATACAACTTAAAAGGGAGTTGTTGTAAGACAAGTCATGGAAACACTAAAGAAATACTAAACAAAGTGCTGGAGTAACTAGACGGGTCAGGCAGCATCTCTGGAGAAAAAGGATGGGGGATGTTTTGGGACAGGACCCTTGTTCAGACCCCAAAAATACTAGATTGGAACATCAAGTGCAAAAAACAAAATCAGATTGTTTTCTAAAATTGCCAAAGTAAACCTGAATTGAAAATGCTAAAAAATAGTTGAAAGAAGTAAAACTGTTCTTCAAGTTTCTTCAGAACAACATAGGAGACTAAAAACAGATAAATCATTTGGAATAGGCAAAATAATTAATGGCTGCAGGATTTTGCTTGAGGACTGAACAGAAGTGTTCACAAGGTGATCACTCAAATCTGCATTGCCCCAAGAAAAAAATAAACCAGATTTCCACAAACCACATGCATATACATCATATTAAATTGCAAGTACAAGTAAATTGTGGTTTCGAGGCTTGGATAGTATAAATGCAAGAGTATGAGAAATGGGAGCCATAGGGGGCAGAGAATCAGAATGTCTTAGATCCATTCAGAATGCTGCAAGGCAAAAGAGAGGAAAACATGTCTGGTCATGTCACAGCGTTGAAGGTGTCAGAGTGTGGCAAATTAACTAGTGCACAATACAAAGTGCTGTATAATACATAGTGGGTCAGGCAGCATCTTTGGAGAGAATGGATAGACAACGATTCAAGTCTGGACCCTTCTTCAGTCGGAAAAAAGGTCCCATCCCGAAACATCGTCTGTCCATTCCTTTCACAGAAGCTGCTCGACCCGCTGTGTTCCTTCAGAACTGTGTTTTGCTCAGGATTCCAGCATCTGCAGTTTCTAGGCATCTCTGACAAATTAATTATATCCAAACAAGGGACCTGGAACAAAATAACAAGATGCTGGAGGAACTCAGCTGATTTTGCAACATCAATGAAGGTAGAGGATTGTCAAAGATTGACAAAAAATGCTGAAGTAACTCAGCGGGTCAGGCAGCATCTCTGGTTCAAATGAATGGGTGGTGTTTCGGGTCAAGACCCTTCAGACTGTGGATTTTTGTTTAGTTTAGCGATACAGCGTGGAAACAGGCCCTTCGCCCTACTGAGTCCACGCCGAACAACAATCGCCTATACACTAGCTCTATCCTACGCAATAGGGGGAATTTACAGATGTCAATTAGCCTACAAACCTACACACCATTGAGATGTGGGAGCACCCAGAGAAAACCCACATGGTCCGTGGGAGAATGTACAAACGCCATACAGTCAGCACCCATAGTCAAGATCAAATCTGGGTCTCTGGCGTTGCAAGGCAGCAACTCTACCGCTGCACCATTGTGCTGCTCTAAACAACAAAGGAATATTGTCATTGACACTTTGGGTTGAGAATGTATTAGAACTGAGAGTGTGGAATATAAAGAGTTAAGAGAGAGTGATGATGTAATTCCGATACCTAGACTTACACCCTTAGTCTGGTTTAGTCAAACACTAAGTAAAACTCTGGTTCCAAAATCTTACTTTATTGAAGAACAAACTGCAGGGACGGTGGCTGATCCACCCACGCAAGACAACAATATCTTGTGCAAACAGAACAAAAGTCACATTCAACCGACACACCCCAAAGAATTACACACCCTCTTATACCCTCCAAACTAAGGGCGTGACATTACTTGGGGGAGGCAACCCCAACAAACCAAGCACACATATCAATTATACCAGTACATAATTGACAGTTCCCTAACCTAATAATATAATCTTATATACATTGTATTTGAAAGAAACTTCTAAAAGGAAGCAAATATAGCAAGATGTGCCCTGAGATTCAGACAGTTCCTCCAAGGCTCAACAGTTCGACCAATCATCAATTAGCAAAGTAGAGCTTTGCAACAATATTTACAATGTGTATGGCTGGTTTGCATTCATCCAATCCATTCCATGCATTTTGCACCTAATTGTCAGGATCTGCAGATGTTTCCATTCTCTTCCTGTAGCTCTTATCTAGGGTCGAGACAAACTGGCACCATTCTGCAGCTTGTCCCATTTCTTGCAGAAGGCACATTTAATTGACCAAATGGCCTAGCAGCCCAGAAGCCTTTACTCAATTTTAGGGTCCTGGCCTCCCCAATTTGACCAGGATTAACAATGAGGCTGGGGCTGGCAGCTGACAGGTGGGGAGAGGGAGAATGGGTAGATGGAGCAAAGTGGTGGAGGGGTCCAGTTGGTAGATAGTGACTGGCAAGTGAGAGAGAGGCAGGCATATATAGAAAAGAAAACAGAAGAGACAATGGAGGCAATTTTGGGGAGTTGCAGGATGGGAGAGTGAGGAGTTGTTGAGAGGAAGGTGGAGGTAGAGACAGAGTATACAAGATGGTAAATGGAGACAAAAGACTGCTTCTGCTTGAATCTCTATATATAACTAACACTCTGATCTTGTTATCTTCCAGTTTGTGCGGTCTTTCTATTTGTGTGCAAAAATGGTTCGCGATAGCGCTACGATTTTTTGCCAGTTCACTCATCGTTCTCCTATGCTGTGAATGCACTAAGTTTCGTTCCGATCAGTTGAATGTCATAAAAGTTAGCGAGGTTTAAATAATCTTTAAAAACACGCGTGCGCAGATCAATCTCTTCTCCTGCCGTTCAGTGCCGCGCGGATTAGTCTCTTCCCCTGTCACTCACCAGGACAGTCCACCCATTCCTGTGCCATCGCGTCTTTACTGGAGCTGAGGATGGCCAGCGGAGGTTTCCAACCAGACACAATTTTCAGAAGGACCCGAAGCAGCACAGCCCCGAGCAGCCCAGCCCCAAGCAGCCCAGCGTCGGAGACCCAGCCCAGCCAGGCGTGGGAGACCTAGCCCAGAGTCGTAGTCCCAGCACAGCCCAGAGGGAGATGTCGTCGATGTCGCCAAATGGAAAGCAGAGGCTCTGATCCCGTCGGAGGAGAATGACCAGCAACCAGTGACCTCTGCGAGTCCCAATCGCACAAGCAATTCCAGCTCTCGCTGGCTCCTCCACCCCTCCCCCGTGATACCCTCACTCTCCCCCATGGCTCTTCCCCCATCTTTTCTCCGAGCACATTCCCCAACTCCTCCCCGCCTACACACCCCTCTCCCCCCACAACTTCTCCTGCCCACACACAACCCCCTCCCCCTGACAACACCCCCCTCCCACAAACACACACCCTCCACCAAACAACCCTCTTCCCCCCCTCCCACATCCCTCCTCCCCCCCCCACACCCCTCCCCCGCACACATACACACCTCCTCCCCGCCCCACACCCCCCCACCCCCCCCCCCCCCCCCCCCCCCCCCCCCCCCCTCCTACACCTCCCTGTCCACACACACTCCTCCTCCCCTCCCACCCCACACATCCCACTTCACTTCCCCTCCCCTCCTACACATCCCACTTCACTCCCCCTCCCCTCCTACACATGAAGAGGAGGGGGAGTGCTTGGGCTTGAGGGGAAATGAGCCGCACCTGCGCAGTTATGGGCTATGGGTGTGTGGTCGAATATTGCGTTGGGGAATGGTTTGCGTTGGGGGAACAGGTGAGTGGTGGAATATTGCATTGGGGAATGGGTTGCATTGGGGGACCAGGCCTCCCGTGTGACTGGGACCCAATGGGTCCCACTTAGTCTAGTGATAATTAAAAGTGATAAATGGAGTCAGATAAGGGAGGGATGAGCAGATGGAACAGGTTTGGGGTGGAGGGAGGAGATTTCCTGGGCCTAAGGACCTGATTCCAGGTTGTATCTCTAAATGCAGTAACAAAGAGAATAGGTGCAGGAGTAGGCCATTCAGCCCTTCGAGCCAGCACCACCATTCAATATAATCATGGCTCATCATCCAAGCAAGGATTTAGAGCCTGCTTGGGTGAAAGGCAAAGACCGAGGAGTCTCGTATAACTGAACACCTGGGGATTGGGTGAAATTTATGAAGGAAAATGCACCCAGATTCCGGGAGAGCAAAGTGATTTGTTTGTCCTACCATTTAGAAAGTGCACTTCACTGTAGGCCTACAAGAGGTTAATATGACAAACAGAAATCTATGCAAAGAGTGGCTAAAATGCGTAATCATTTCACTGGCATGAGGTAACATAAGCTGCAAACACTCTTCAACTTAACATTTCAGCATTGCATTGTTTCCACACAAAAACAGCTTTCAGTACAATGGAGAAACCAGAAAATGTATATGTTAATATTATAATCATTATTTTTATATGGATTACCTCGTTCATTTCATATTTTGTTCAGGAATTCATTAGCATGTCATGCCACCCTCAGGTTCCAGATAGCCCAGCCTTTCACTTTACATTATTATCAGTGTGCAGCAGTGCATCGTATAGATAGGTTGATTATCAATATGCAAGGGGTGGTTTTTCTCACTTTAGGCTATATTTTCCTACTTTCGATTTTGCATTTCTTGATCTACAACAAAATGCAGAAGGATAGTCTTGGGAAGTGTGCTGTCATTGATTCTGGTCTAGGTCTGCTAACTGGAATAAAAAACAAACATCTCACAACCAATAATTTCTGAATGCCTTTCAGATGCCAATCAAACCACTTCAACATCATACAATACAATACAATACAATACGGTTTTATTTGTCACATTGCACAAAGTGCAAGTGAAATGAATTTGCCAGCAGCGGTACAATGATAAAGAACGCACAATACACTATAAAAATTTAACACAAACACCCACCACAGCATTCATCACTGAGGTGGAAGGCACAAAATTTGGCCAGTCCTCCTCCATTTCCCCCCTTGGTCGGGACCTCAACCCTCCGCAGCCGTCGCTGCGGGCGTCCAGATGTGCAGAGTAAAAGTCCAGAGGCGGCTCTTCCCCACCGGAGACTGCGGCTTTGGTTGGTGTAGGCTGCAGGCCGGCGGTAGAAGATTTAAAGTCCCCGCCGCGCTGCAGCCAGAAGCAGCACAGACCGCAGGGCCGGCGGTCGAAGCTCCCCTCCAGGGGTGATGGTAAGTCCACGCCAGGCCCGCGGTAGAAGTTGGCCGCGGGCCGACTGATGGAGCTTCTTCTTCTCCCGGGTCCCCCGCGAGGGATCCCGGGCTGGAGACGCCGCGCCAGCTGGAACTCTGCAGACCGCGGCTTCAGGTTGCCAGCTGCCGCGGGCCAGCAAAATGGAGCGCTCACCTCCGGTGAGCCCCAGCGAGTTCCAGCATTAGTAGAACACAATATGCAGCTTGAAAGACTCATTTGTCTATTGAAAGACAGAAAATGCTGGAGTAACTCAGCGGTACAGGCAGCATCTATGGGGAGAATGAATGGGTGACATTTTGGATCGAGATCCTTCTTCAGATCAGTCAAGATGCGTAATGTCACCCATTTCTTCTCTCCAGAGATGCTGCCTGTCTGAGTTACTCCAGCAGTTTGTGTCTATCTTCTGTGTAAACAAGCATCTGCAGTTCCTTCCTACTCATTTGTATATGGATTCTTTTCCTCACCCCCAAACAACAGTGTGAAGTGTGCTATGGAAAAACAGCCAGAGTTTTTTGGCTTGAGTTAAAGGTAACCGGCGTCACAATCTGTCAGAGAAAACAAACCTCAGTTCCAAAGTACAAAAGAAACCATGCAACTTCGTAGAAGCGTACAAAAGGTTAAGCTAAAAGAGCAGCACAGGACTTATATGCATATCAAAGAACAATGAAACCATTAAGGATTTATATAAAAGCACTGGAAACACACAGAACTCTTGGCAAGCTATAGAAAGAATGGTTTCACAACTGAAAATAACAAATAAGCTGCCATGAAGTAAGGACAAATTTACAAACATGAAAAAAGTTATATAGGCCAAGTCAAATTGTCTCAAACCAGTCTACCATTATCATTCTTTTTTGCTTCCACTTTTCATTTGTTGAAAACCTTTAAGCTTCACCCACATGATCATTACTGTTATGCAAGACACGATGAACACTATGTGAGCAGATTGTTCTGCTGTAAATCAGGTGAAGGTAAAAAGATAATGCTGGTAAGGGTGAGGTCACTATCTACAAATTATAGCAGAAACACACCCAAATCTTAATTTTCAATTAAAAAAAAAAAAATCTTCATTTCACTGGCACATTTAGTCACTTAATACCTTTTTATAATTCCCCTCACCTTCTTGTAGCACTGCAAAAGAGTTTAATTGTCTTATGCACTGTCAATGGAACAACACAAATCTTAATAGCTGCAGGTTAACATATCAAATCTCCTCAATCTTCTAAGGAAGTAGAAGTGTTGATTTCTTTGTGAGCTTTTTTCGTGATTGCATCGATGAGCTGGGTATAGTGCAGATCTTCAGAGATAATTATGCTCACGAACTTGAGCTGTTCACTCCCTTCATGGATCTCCACTGTTCCCCTCCTAACGTTAATAATCAGCTCCTCGGCCTTGCTAACGTTGAAAGCAAGATTGCTGTTCTGTCAGTCCTATTGGCAAAAGTAATTCCACAAGATTGATATTTCACAAATTTAGACAGTGATGGGGGAGGACTGGGAATAATTTTCAAGTCAACATGACGCACAACTTGGAGGTCAAGCCAACCCTTGGAGGTGATGGTGTGCCCTGGTCTTCTCGCTGGTAGAGGTCATGGATTTGGAGCATCTGTCAGAAAAGCTTATGCCAGTATCTGCAATACATTTTGTAGATAACGCATGTTACAGCCACTGAGTACCAGTAGTAGAAGGAATCAAAGTTTATGGTTGTGAATGAGGTATTAGTAAAGCAAAAGGTAACAGGTGACAGATTGATGTGGTGTAGATTTTGGATGCTGCTGTTGTTCCATGGCACCTCTAACAGCAAAGCTAGCCATTCAAGAAGAGCTTAGAATCTTTATCATTTTGCATGATAGGTGGTGTTATTCAGGCCAACCATCAAAACCTCTACTTGCACAAATCCAATACCAAGCCCATTTTATTCTCCACACATTCCATCATCATCCTCCAGATTTGACCATTCACCTATCACTAAGAATAATGTATGGCAGCTAATTAACCTACTGACCTGAATGCCTTTGGGTTGAGGGAGGAAACCAGAGAACTGGGACAAAGCCCAGCCGGTAACAGAGAAAACATTCAAACTCCACAGGGATAGAATTGGAGGTTGGGACTGAACCTAGATCACTGCCGGTGAGATAGCAGCTCTACTCACTTGCCCACTGTGCCTGCCCTAGACACCAGTTTGCAGGACTTTGCAGGACTAACTGATGACTGTGATGGGGATGTCATTGACATTTGTGAATTCTGGACCCAATCCAGTGCCTTGACCAATGCCAAATGGTCCATTTATTATTGCACAATGTTTGCTAGTCATTTCAAGTAGGTTTGGAATCATATAACTGTTAGACTGCCAAATAAAAAACAAAAACATCCACTAAACAACAAAAAAGCTGGAATCCTGAAGGAAAAGCAGAAAATGTAGGAAAGGCTCAGCATGCTCCACAGCATCACCACTGTACTACTGTTTACATTGTCAATACCTCAAAATCTAACCCTGTCAGACACGAGGACCCTTTGTCATCATCTTCTAGTGCAATAAGTCTACAATAGAAAAAAGACTACAAAATTCTGATGCTAAACCAGCTAAAAAAGGTAGCTTTTCTGTTTCACAATTAGATTTGTGCATATGTAGTTAATGGCCTTATTCCCAATCCTTCCACCCAAAAGAAGTCAACATGCACACTGATGATTTGCTAAGCAGAGAGCAGAGAGATGGATAAGTGGAAGCTAATGGAGAAGTGGAACATTAGATCCGATCTCTAGAGAAGAGGATGAGAATTGCCCAAGCAGAAAGCAAATATTATCATATGTAGCAGCGTATAGAGCTACACCACACTGCACAACAATGAAGAGTCCATCAGAATTGTTGCTTGGAAGGAAAATCCAGACCAAGATACCATGGGTTACTGAAATGGTAAATGATCAAGAATTGAGAGATTATGATGCAGAAAAAAGCATCAAAGCTCTATGCAGACAGGTGCCAAACCATCAGATGTGATGCTATGAGATGAGGTGCTAGTGAGGAGAGAAAGTCCAAGCAAAATGGACACACACTTCTTTCATAGCAAAAGGATTTGAGTATAGGAGCAGGGAGGTTCTACTGCAGTTGTACAGGGTCTTGGTGAGTCCACACCTGGAGTATTGCGTACAGTTTTGGGCTCCAAATCTGAGGAAGGACATTATTGCCATAGAGGGAGTGCAGAGAAGGTTCACCAGACTGATTCCTGGGATGTCAGGACTGTCTTATGAAGAAAGACTGGATAGACTTGGTTTATACTATCTAGAATTTAGGAAATTGAGAGGGGATCTTATAGAAACTTACAAAATTCTTAAGGGGTTGGACAGGCTAGATGCAGGAAGATTGCTCCCGATGTTGGGGAAGTCCAGGACAAGGGGTCACAGCTTAAGGATAAGGGGGAAATCCTTTAAAACCGAGATGAGAAGAACTTTTTTCACACAGAGAGTGGTGAATCTTTGGAACTCTCTGCCACAGAGGGTAGTCGAGGCCAGTTCATTGGCTATATTTAAGAGGGAGTTAGATGTGGCCCTTGTGGCTAAGGGGATCAGAGGGTATGGAGAGAAGGCAGGTACGGGATACTGAGTTGGATGATCAGCTATGATCATATTAAATGGCGGTGCAGGCTCGAAGGGCCGAATGGCCTACTCCTGCACCTAATTTCTATGTTTCTTTCCACAACCATACACAGTGGTATCCAGATAAGGAAATAAGTTGATGATCCAATTACCAGAAGGAGTCGAATAAGACAGTAATCCAGGGACACTACAAACTGAAGTTGAGATTGTGGGGGATCAGACTCAAGACTACCCAATTGAAGAGTCAAGAATGCATGAGTCTGAGGAGGAAACTACGCCAAAAGCAGAATCAAGTTGATGAACTGGCGGAACAGGACATGACAGATCAGAATCCAGTACCAGTGCAAACAGAGGCATTGGCCAGGCCAAAACGTCAGAGAAGACCACCCAAGAGATACGAGGACTATGAGATGTATTGACCTGTGCAAATAATGCATTATCAATGCAGCGAATGCCATATCCTAAATGGTGTTGGTATGTTCAGTTTACAATGTGATGATGCAGATATCCTCTTTGTTTGATAAAGGAGGGATGTAATGGTAACTGCCATCATATTTAAATGTATCACATGTTACTATGAGTCAGAAAAGTCAGGGGACACATGTTGCAGGGATGTAAAGGAATGGTGGACAATTAAAACAAAGCATTTATGTTTAGTATCCTTGAAGCGTGTTTATTACATTCGGATCTAGGCGAGGATCATCTCAACAATGTAAGTACCTTGAACTGGGGAAAAGTCTCAAAACAAGTAGTTTCCCATTCGAGATGGAGATGAGGAGGAATTTCTCCACTCAGAAGTTTGAGAGATTTTGCAATTCTCCACCACATAGAGCTGAGGAAGCAGAATATAATATACATTTAAACCAGAAGAAAGCCGAAGAGTATGGGGCCGATGGTGTGAGGGCTAAATTTGAATGACCTTGGACCTGGAATGTCGCACCTGGAACGACTGCAAGAAATGCAACACTGTCCCTTCACCTCCCCCCTCGACTCCATTCAAGGACCCAAGCAGTCGTTCCAGGTGCGACAAAGGTTCACCTGTATCTCCTCCAACCTCATCTACTGCATCCGCTGCTCTAGATGTCAGCTGATTTACATCGGCGAGACTAAGCGGAGGTTGGGCGATTGTTTCGCCGAACACCTCCGCTCAGTCCGCAATAACCTACCTGAACTCCCGGTGGCTCAGCACTTCAACTACCCCTCCCATTCCCAATTCGACCTCTCTGTCCTGGGTCTCCTCCATTGCCAGAATGAGCAACACCGGAAATTGGAGGAACAGCACCTCATATTCCGCCTGGATTGCTTGCGTCCGGATGGCATGAACGTTGAATTCTCCCAGTTTTGCTAGCCCTTGCTGTCTCCTCCCCTTCCTTAACCCTTGAGCTGTCTCCTCCCATCCCCCCGCCCTCGGGCTCATCCTCCTCCCCTTTTCCTTCCTTCTCCCCCCCACCCCCCATCAGTCTGAAGAAGGGTTTTGGCCCGAAACGTCGCCTATTTCCTTCGCTCCATAGATGCTGCTGCACCCGCTGAGTTTCTCCAGCATTTTTGTGTACCTACGATTTAAACTAGTTTGATGGGAAATTAATCTCATGGGCTCTGTACATAATAGTGCATGTGACAGCTAGTTGTTGCCAGCCTTCCATACGAGTCAGCATGTGTTCTGAAGCACCTGGTTCCCACAAGCAATTATTTAATACATTACTCCCCAGTTCTACATTCATGACTCACAAACCACTCACAAGTTATAAAAGTGACAGTAAGGATGTTCAGAACAACCAGTATGTACTGGGTTGAAGAGAGAAATGTCATACTTTGTAGAAAACATCCACATAAACTCTGAAGGTTAACGACATTGAATGCAGGACATAAAAACTTTGCAAGTGGAGAAGAGAAAACTGTTGGGTCAAAGTGCTCGTTAAGACAAGGTGCCGCTAAACACGCCGTAAGGAAAGCTGTGGCAATTAAAAGGCAGCAGCAGTCGGTAGTGCCTGAGAGAAACATAGAAATGCTGGCAAGAGGAGAATGAGAACAAAGGATTGAACATATTACAGAGAAGCCTTGAGTGTAGCAGTTTAGGCCAACAATTAGGATTGCTAATCATCATAACTATACTAAACAACATACTACACAAGGAGTTGAGGCAGAAAATCTGGAAACACTCCATAAATTAGGCATCTTTTGTAAACAAAAAAAGCAGAGTTAACGTTTTAAGAACTAACTCATTTATGAAATCTAGGAGAGATTAGGAATGTTTCCACTAATATCTGCGATTCATCCAGGTTTTTTTCAATCTCTAGATTAACTGTCTGACCTGCTAGGTATTTCTAGCACTCTCTTAAAACACAGAAAACTACAGCACAGTAACAGATTATTTTGTCCACTATGTCTGTGCCAGCAGGGCCGGCCTTAAGCCGATTGGACCGATTTCTCCCAATTGGGCCCCGCGCCTAAGGGGGGCCCTGGGTTAATTTTCCGTATTTCCTACAGAAATACAAATTCGCTTTGTTAAATAAAGATTTTTTAAAAAACATTTGCCATACGGATTTTTATACAAAACGAACATAGATAACAACCGCTGCACAGCCATCAGACACAAACAATTTGTTAACTACTACTGTGGCACTCATTAACAGCCAGTAGTTAACAAGTAGTTATACAATGTGTCATCAATGCATCGATTCACATTCCACAGTAAATGTAATTGTGTTTTGAACAAGTATTAATGACGCTGCGTTCCTTTGAATACAATTCACGCGGCGTCATTAATACCTGTTCAAAATACAATTACATTTACTGAGGAATGTAGATTGATGCATTGATGACACATTGAGAATTTCTTAAAACTCACCATCATGATTGAGGGCTTCTTCTTGGTGAGCTTCTTGGTGTGCAGCAGGTTAGTCATTCAATTTACCTACCGACCCACGTTGTGTCTCTCTGTCTTTCGCTCTCTCTCTCTCTCTCTCTCTCTCTCTTCCACTCCCCATCTCGTCTCTCTCTAGCTCTCTCGGCATTCCCGGAATCATTGAAATTTTGCGATAGACAAAAATGCTGGAGAAACTCAGCGGGTGAGGCAGCATCCACGGAGCAAAGGAAATAGCCAATGTTTCAGGCTGGGTCTGAAGAAGAGTTTCGACCCTTCTTCAGACTGACTGTCAAGGGCATATTTTCCATTCATTTGTCCTTAGTACCATTTATATCTCTTTTTCCTCTTTGCCCTGACAGTCTGAAGAAGGGTTTCGACCCGTAATGTCATCTATTCCGCTCTATCAACGTTGCTTTGTCCGTCTGTCCGCTCGCCCTTGAATTAAGTAGCGCAGGATAAAGCTGCAAATTCATGCACAGGATGGAAACTGAAACCTAGGGGAACGCCGTCCCCCTGCGTACCCCCCCTCCCCCATTTCCATCACTGCCTCACACACACACATACCGTACAGACAACTAACACACACACACACAACTAAGTTAGGATGGGTAGAAGCCCAAAGGGTAGGATGGGGCTGAAGCCCAAAATTGAATGCCTGGGCTAGTTTTTCGCCAATAGTTATTGGTTTCCAGGATCTAGTTAATTATTTTTTTTTTTCATTTCAGTCACTAAAGTGGTATTGTAACTATGTACTTTTCAAAGGTGATCTACACATTTTGTTTGTTACTTGCAGGTACATGTGTGCAATTTTTATATTAAAATTTAGCTTGGATCTGTTTGGTCCATTAACGCACAGGTACTTTTTAAGTGCACATTTTGATTACTTTACATTCTACCATAGAGATATGTAGAGATATGTAGTCTATAATAGACTTTATTTGTATTCCTATGATTCTACAGACCTTGGCTGGGAACCTGAGGCTCACCAAAATTGTTCCCAATTGGGCCCCGCACCTCCTAAGGCCGGCCCTGTGTGCCAGGGTAATCCCATCGATATCCCTCTATTCCCTGCCTGCTCATGTGTCTATCTAAATACCTGTTAAACGTTGCTGTGTATTTGCTTTCACCATCTTCCCCAACAGTGCATTCCAAATGCCAACCACACAAAAAAATCAACTTGCCTCACTCCTCTACTTTAAACTTAGCCTCTCTCACTTTAATCCTATGCCTTATCTATTTGGCATTTCTACCCTGGGGAAAGTACTGGCTATCTACCCTATCTATGCCTCTCATGATTTTATATATTTCGAATAGGTCACCCATCAGCATCTGGCACTCAGGGAAAAGCCAAACTCTTTCCTATAGTAATGCCCCTGTCCCACTTAGGACACCTGAACGGAAACCTCTGGAAACTTTGCGCCCCACCCAAGGTTTCAGTGTGGTTCCCGGAGGTTGCAAGTGGTTGCTGGAGGTTGCAGGTAATGGAAGCAGGTAGGGAGATTGACAAAAACCTCCGGGAACCGCACAGAAACCTTGGATGGGGCGCAAAGTCTCCAGAGGTTTCCGTTCAGGTTTCCTAAGTGGGACAGGGGCATTAGGCAACATCCTATTGATCCTCTTCTGCTCTCTCTCTCTCTCTCCAGAGTCTCAATATCCTTATGGTGTAGCAACCAGAATTGCCCTATTCATCATTGCCAGAGATTTTCATCAAACAAACATCATGAACGTGCTCCCAAAATATCATCAGTAGGTCTCCTGCCCCACGAAGGACATTAACATTTTAGACCAGTGCACCACCACTATCAAGCACATATATGGCTCTAACGTGTAGGAAGGAACTGCAGATGGACACAAAAACTTGGAGTAACAGCAGGACAGGCAGCATCTCTGGGAAGAAGGAATTGGTAACGTTTCGGGTCGAGACCCTTTTTCTGACAGACATCAGTCTGAAGAAGGGTCTCGACTCAAAATGTCACCCATTCCTTCTCTCCAGAGATGCTGCCTGTCCCACTGAGTTACTCCAGCTTTTTGTGTCTATGGCTCTAAGCTTCACCCTATTTTTGGCCAGTCTGATCATCTGCCTGTGCTGCTTCAATGAGACCATTGTGTAAGCAAGCAGAATGACCCTCGCATCACCTCAATGCAAATGTAATTGCAATATGTCCAACCAAAAGGTTTTTATCTATAATTAAAAGTGCACAAGTGCATAAAATGGAGGAGGACTGGCCAAACGTTGTGCCTTCCACCACAGTGATGAATGCTGTGGTGGATATTTGTGTTAACATTTTATTGTGTTTTTGTGTTCTTTTTCATGGTACCGCTGCTGGCAAATTCATTTCACTTGCACTTTACGAATAAAACTGATTGTTGTTGTTGGTATTGTTCATAATCTGCCCAGGACAAAAAAAAAAGCTATTGCCAAGGCAAAGTGACCAGAAAATGAAAATGTGGCAGAGCTTAGATCCTTTTTTGGGTATAGTTTGATACCGGAGACTCTTTACCAAATTAGCACCAGTCCTAACACTACTAGACCTTCTGCTACATTAAACAAAACAAAACATGTAGATGGTATGTGCAAACAATTTATGTTAAGAAAGTTTAACTAGTAAATCGTTATTGGATTATCATTGAACAAGAACATTGAAGTGCATGCATAACATATCAGAAGTATGGATTTATTATTTACCACACTGTAGGTGACCAGGAAAAGTTGATAATATTTGTGCCTTGCGCTTTAAATTGATGTGAATGGGATTGTGTGCAAAACGACAAAGTGTAGCAGTTTCCATTTTCTTCCATACCCTTCCCTTAAGTCACAGATCACTAACCTTTTTAGGTCCAAAGTGAGCAATTACACTTACAGCAGCAGCAAGAATGCAGAGATGTATGATCCTATTTCCCCACTATGACAAAAAGATTGAGCATTGGACCACTGTTCTGTTTCTGACATAGGCAGTGAGAATTCAATCTTTGTATTACCAGTACGGGGACGATGACTTTCCAGTCATAGCTGCGGAAATCGTGGAGACAACAAAGAAAAATATGCATATACATTTCTGAAGTGATTCTATACTCAAAAGTTGGACCAATTGAGATAAACATGCACATGCAGATCGGAGTGTTCTATGTCTCCACAAGTGGAGACATAGAACACTCATCCCTAATATCTTAAGATTAATCTTATATGAGCAACTCTCAGGATATACTGGTATTAGAAACTAGAGCTATTGCTGGAAGCTTTATATTCGGGCCAGGTACCAACAAAGTTGAAAGGTTAATGTGTACAGTCTGCCAAAGAGCAAAACAAGACCAAAGACTACCTCACAACATAGTGGATATGTAGGAGTGTCAGAAGGAACTTCGGATGCTGGTTTAAACCAAAGATAGATACAAAAAGCTGGAGTAACTCAGCAGGTCAGATAGCATCTCTGGAGAAAAGGAATAGGCGACGTTTCGGGTTGAGATCCTTCTTCTGACCGAGTCTGGGGAAATGGAAACAAGAGATATAGAAGGTGATTTAGAGAGATATAGCACAAATGAAGAATGATATGCAAGAAAGTAACAATGATAAAGGAAACCTGCCATTGTTAGCTGTGTGCTAGGTGAAAACAAGGACAGACAATCCGACTCAACTTTGAAGCTAGTACGAGTTGGGTGGGGGAGGGAAGGAGAGAGGCAATGCAAGGGTTACTTGAAGTTAGAGAAATCAATAATCATACCACTGCGTCTAAGCTGCTCAAGTGAAATATGAGATGCTGTTCCACCTTGACCATTTCAGAGTCAGAAAAGCAGTGACACTAATCTTCTCCTCAATTATACATTCCCACACCAACCTATTACTGTCCAGCTTTCAGCAATGCAACAGGAAGATCTGTATCCATTCTCATAGAATAATTTGAACTGATGTTTTCCAAGGCTGTTTGCATTTAACTTAAATCATTGTTTATCTAATTTCTTATTCAAAAATAGTGCAACACCTTCAGCACAGGATTCACCCCTGCAGAGCAATTGTTATCACATGAACTCTGAGTCATTTCAAATTTACCACAGCCCAGCTTGCAGTCATACAAATCCAAAACAGGCTCTGCGGCTCATCTCATCTATACCGATCAAGATGCCACATCTAAGCTAGTCCCATTTGCCTACGATTGGCACATATTCCTTTAAGCCTTTGCTATTTATGTACCTGTCCAATGTCCTTTAAATGAGTTTTTTTGTACCTGCCTAACTACTTCCTCTGGCAGGTACACAAAAATGCTGGAGAAACTCAGCAGGTGCAGCAGCATCTATGGAGCGAAGGAAATAGGTGACGTTTCGGGCCGAAACCCTTCTTCATACTGATAGGGGGTGGCAAACAAAAGAATTCAAGATAGGACAAGTACAATAGGAGAATAAAATTTAGTTAAATGGCAGACAGCAGCTCAGCATGTCTTATGACAAATCAGGTACATTATTACTTATGACCTAAAATGTATGCTGTGATATAAATTAATAAATCATGCGAGCAGAATTAGGCCATTTGGCCCATCAAGTCTACTACGCCATTCATTCATGGTTGGTCTATCTTTCCACTCCTGCCTTTTCTCCATAACCTTTGACACCCATGCTAATTAAGTACCTGTCAATCTCTGCTTTAAAAATACCCAATGACTTGACCTCCACAGCCATCTGCAGCAATGAATTCCACAGATTAATCACCCTCTTGACTAAAGAAATTCCCTTATATTCTGAGGCTGTGCCCTTTGGTCCTAGACACTCCCAAAGGCAGAAACATCCTCTCCCAATCCACTCTAAGGCCTTTCACATTTTGGTAAGTTTCAATGAGGTACACCTTCATCCTTCTAAATACTCCAGCGAGTACAGGCCCAGAGCCATCTAACGCTCCTATGTTAACCTAAATCATTCTCGGGGTCATTCTCGTATACCTCATCTGGACAGTCACCAACACTTGCACATCCCTCCTCAGATATGGGGCAAAAAACTGCAGTGGCTCAAAACTGCTCACAATATAAATAGGTTGAACGATGTTCAGAGCAATTGGACTGGAGTTCAGATTGCAAAATATGTCACAAACCTTGCCATTGTATCAATGGTTAATTTATGGATTTGAGGAACACAAGCACTTATCTATTATAAAGTTGTTGATTGTCTTTTCTTGCATCTTTTTAGGTACTTTGTTATCCTCTTTTGTCTGACAATGTTAAGTATCTTGCAAAAAATTATTTAGAAGAATTTATAAGAATTATTGAACTAGTCAGATAGTTATACAGTATCTGTGGAAGGGGTTAAATGTTTTGATATCAAACATCAGAACTGGATAGTTCTAATTTTATTGGATGATTACAAAAATGAGACTATTATTCTTAGTGGAATTTAAAACATAGGTACTCATTTCTACTTTTAAAAACCCCCAAACAGTTGTAACATAAATCAGACTGTGCCATTTTACTTTTAGCCATTAAAAAAAAGAAACAGATAATCATTCCTGAAGCTCCTTCGGGACAATGTTTTCACCAATAAAATGCTGCATTATGTTTTTGAAACACATTGGTACAGTACTGATCAATTTTCCATGGGTTGGGATAGTCAGTGGTGAGACGACGATGAAGAGTAAAAGATCAGGTGCAAACGGGGCAGAATGTTAAAAAGGTTTCCAATTATGATAGGAAATGAAGGCTTTGCCAAAGTTCATTCCATGCGAGGGATCTAATCTGACAGAAATTTTGACAACTGCCTCCAATATTCAACCAAAAAGGTATCCTTTCGAAAAAGAAAAGCCTGTGGCATGGCTACCAACAAGGAATATAATTTTCAGTGGTAACCAGTAATCTGGCAGTTTACAAAATAGGTTCTCAATACATTTGTGCATGTTTGATTAAAGCCACATGTTTGATTAAAGCCACAGCATGAATAACTAAATCCACATCCCTCTTAAAATTGAATGAGCGGGTATCTATCACCAAGTAGTAGCAGTTCCTCACATTAAGACGCCAATATCAGGACAGCTATAAATTCATTAGTTGTGGGAGCAAAATTGGGCCATTCGACCCATTAAGTCCACGCCACAATTCAATCATGGCTGATCTATCTTTCCCTCTCAACCCCATTCTCCTGCATCCCCCCTGTAACTTTTGACACCCTTACTAATTAAGAACCTCTACTTCAAAATGTGCACTTACTTCACCAAGTAGTTTGCAGAATTAGTGCACAATTCAATTGTTTTTAAATATCAAAAAATCACTGACTGCTGAACACTGGGAAAAAAAAAATCCCAAATTGAATAAATAACCAAAAGTTTCAACCCAAAATATAAACAAAGCTGCCAGGAAAAACATTAATTTGATCAGGCGTGTTACTTGTGGCCAAGGCAGTGGTATGATTTATTCAGTGTATTTATTAAGAGCCAACATTTTATATAAATATAAAGATTTTTTTCTAACTAGTGACAGGAAGTGTCGTAAATGCAGATGGTAAACACATAAACCACAGATCCATTAAAAGTCCTTCAGTTATAAAAACAAATGTTACACAAAGCTGTTGATCTTTAATGAACACCTAAAGTGCATTTCTTAAAGCCACTGCACGTCAAACAAGATATTTACAGAATTGGTACAGTAAAATATCAAACAGCCTCATATCATTAAAGAAAGCTTTTACCATCTCAATGCAAGGTCTTTGGAGATTTAAATCAGACAGTTTGTTTTAAATAACAATTACATTTTAGCTTCAAGAATTAATTGCCATATCAATTCATTCGTTTTTCAAAACATTTTGCTTGCAACAGATAGGTTTAGCAATGATGAACATAATGATTCTAAACTGATCTGCCTTTTTGAATTTGGAAAACACTGGAAGTAAACGAGATGCTAATAAACAAAATGTTTTGTGCAAACTATTTATAGACTTTACCATGCCAGATATTCTCTGCATTCGATATGTCACCCAGATTTCCTTTCAAATGCGTGAACACTTCAGTGATAAAAAATGCCCTGTGCTTTTATACACATGAACAGCCAGCATTCCGGTATCCAATCAACGTGCCACATCACCTAACCCCAAACCTTTGAAATCTAGACTGGGTAAAATCTTGGAAATAGCAAATACATATTTATCAAAAACTTTCATAGAATTTAAACCTTTGTGGCCGTGACAGAGAGAGAGGAAAATGTAAAGTTGTATTTTGGTAATCTTCTTTAACCAAGGTTCTAAATGAAAAATAATAGGTTTGCATATATTTATTAATTGTAGCCACCTGGCAGATTTTCTTGGTTTTCTTTAGAGGAAGAGCTTCCACTGCAAGCTCAAAACATTAGTTCAGAATAATCCCTGACCTTCTTTGTCAAAAAAGAAAATCAACAGTGAACCGTTTTAAACATGCATGGTTTCTATAAAATCTGTGCCACTCTATTTTCATACAAATTTCAGTAATAATTTCTAAGTGTAAATTTTATAAACATGAAAAATGTCATACAATAAAAGATGGTCCACAAATATTATACACCTAGCATCCTTACATAAAGAATCAACAAGTTACTCAATAACTCCCATGTTGGAAAAGAGTTCTGCAAAGGAGAGCAGCAAGCTACAAAGGAAAATAGAGCTACAAACAAATTGGGAAACCTCCTACTTCCCCACGGTCCCTCATTATGGAATTGCGTAATATGTGCAAACTTTTCACCTATATTAAAGGACAAAATCTAGGTGTGGTTGGTTGTTATCGTCCCTCTCAGCCCCAAAAAGCTGCACATTCAGACCTTTCCTAACTTTTCACTAAAGACTCAGCTGGTCACAACTAACTGTGGGGGTAGTTTTGTTTTTTATATCAGTACTAATATGTAGGAAATATTGCAATCATTGAAGCAAATTAAATCTCCAAACAAAACCCGTAGAAAGATGGCATCAAAATAATTCATGTCAAAGCTGACCCAATCAGCTTCATTACGCAAATTTTACAGTTGTCAGCATGTGCAGACCTACATAGTTTTTTGTTTATTCCACATCTCATGTCACAGCTTATATAATGGCATAAAATCCAATCTCCCCATGCAACACTGTTTAGAAATCAGGGCTTCATGGCAACTTGTATATCTGTAACAAGAACAGACTAATTGTATGTTCCCATTGAAGAAAGAATTGCAATGCTGGAAAAATCGAAGGTGGACAAAAATTCTGGAGAAACTCAGCGGGTGAGACAGCACCTATCCCTTCGCTCCATAGATATTGCCTCACCCGCTGAGTTTCTCCAGCATTTTTGTCTACCGAATGCTATGTTCCTGCGTCATTATTAAAAAAAACTCTTCTGTACTCAAAGTTCAAGGTCAGTTAAACATCATTGCAGATTTTAACTCCTCCCTTCACAAAGACTTTCACTTATGACATTGTATAATGTTCACGCAACTGAGATATGCACTTGTACGCAACCCTTACACTACAAATTATGTAGGTATAGCACTTTTGTGCTCGACTTTTCTTTAATACCAGTAGTAGCTCATTTTAAATATTCTTCCAAAAACAAGATTTAGTAACCTGTTCCTTAAATTTCTTACTTCAAAAAAGAGCAGTTAAACACTTAAAATAACCATCTGTAGCAGCCATTTCCTCCCAACAAGTTTTGTGAATATTCCTCATATAACAATAACCATATGGTCAACAAACAAATATTTTCAGTGTTCAGTTGGCTTATAAAAATAGCCTTGTACTGTGGCAGGTACCTGGACATTTATGTCTAAAGTGGAAACACATAGCCCACATACACACAAACATGTTTGACCATTGGAAAGGCCAATTAACATAATACAGATCTAAATGTAATTTGGTCAGCAACTATGCTGACAGTCTTATGCTGGTATAAATGGTCTCGATACTTAGTTTATCACACCCACTTTCAACTGTGATCCCACTAAGAAAATCCAGTCTTGGCGCTCCAAAAACCTTTCACTTTCAACTTAAACATTGTTAAAAGGCTACAGATATAATGACCAGTGTAGAAACATCTCAGCTTTTAAATATACAAAACATTTTTGTATCTTCAACATTTGTAGAATCATCTCTTCTTTTTCTGTTGTTTCAACATCTTTCGCCTCTTGACAATCATTTCATAAAGTTTTTCCAGTCCTTCCTTAAGCCCATCTCCTATAATAGCACAGGTTGGTTGTAGGTGCCATGGAGTTGAGGAACTTAATTCACTCAACGCTAACAGTTTCTCCACTTCAGAGAGAGAGAGGCAGTTCCTGAGATCCTGTTTGTTGGCAATCAAAAGTACAGGCACTCCTTGGTTCTCAGAGCTCCTGGTTATTTTATGCAGTTCAGTTTTGGCTTCTTCCATCCTTTCCATATCTACAGAGTCCACCACAAAGATGATGCCATCTGTACAGCGAGTGTAGGATTTCCAGAGTGGTCTCAGTTTCTCCTGTCCACCTACATCCCAAAAATGAAAGGTGACTGGTTTGGAGTTACCCAATGTCACTTTGATTTTTTCTGAATTAAATCCTTTTGTTGGAACAGTATTGACAAATTCATTGAACTGCAATCTGTACAAAACAGTGGTCTTTCCAGCACAATCTAAACCCAGAATAACAATGTGCAGAGATTGAAAAGATGGAAAGTTTGATAAAATGGGAGTTTGATCTGAAAGTCCGTTACCCATCTCAGACTCGAAGTACAAGGGAAATGCAGATGTTTGCACTGAAAGATGTTATTTCCAAAGGTTGCTGATCGCAATGTCTTCAACTACGATAATCCAAGGTAGTTTCGAGATAAACTATCTCTGTACGGGAAAAAAAGAAATGTATTATATAGCTACATAACCCAGATGATACATCAACAGGTAAAAACACCAACAGGTGATCTAGACAGGATTTCAAAGATTTCTAAAATGTTGTTTTAATTTATTGACTTACAGTACACATTGCATCAATTTATGAGTTTTGTTTGATGTCCGTAATATAAACGGCAGGATAAATTTAGGTTAACGCTACCACCATATCCAAGATCACAAGATGAGTTATGGTATTCGGACACAAGAGAATAAAAATGTAATTCCATTTCAAACAGACACCAATGTAATTACAACAACACTGATGTTCCTTTCTGAAACAAATCCTCAAATCAACGTCAAATTTCCTTTAACAACAGGCGTAAAAGATGAAATAAATCCTTAAATGATTTTATAGGGCGTTCACTCAGGTCACGTAATGCAAAAACGACAGTGACGAAATGTGAATAAACCCATTAATGTAAACTAATTACTATAACAATAAGTTATAAGTGTATATAAACTAAAAATGTATCTTTACTTTAGTCACTACATTCTTATGCATCGGTCAAATTACAACAAATCCCGATCTCTCCCATTTGATTTTAGTACCCGAAAACTTCAGAATTTATTTCTTAAACCCTTTGCGATTAAACACCAGACAGATCGACAAATTAGAGCAGACTCACGCCTTGCTTTCACTACACCTTGCCCAACCTAGAATGGTAACAAGCCAAACAAAAATTCAAATACAGCGATCAAACAACCTGAAACCCCTCTACTATTTATTTTTAAACACGCATTCCATATATTCCTGAAGAAGGGTCTCGACCCGAAACGTCGCCGATTTCCTTCGCTCTATCGATGCTGCCTCACCCGCTGAGTTTATCCAGCATTTTCGTCTACCTTATTGTTTGCCCAAATAGTTTAGAAACTTGCTTGTTTTCACTACAATTTCGCACCTCAATCACATAATTGCACCCAACAATTCAACAAGTCGTGGAAGGACGACGCTGCGGACATCCATCCATCCAGCCTGCTGCAGCTGGAACTTAAATCTTTCTGCGCTGCTGTAAACACTCCAGTAAAGGCGATTACGCCGGGTCAACCAGGCTGCTCGGCACTCAGGGAGAGAGCTAAACCCGTGCACACCTACCGCCATTCGTTCTCTCTCTGTCTCTCTCTCCCCCACCCCCCGTGTTAAATGAATCACCCACCCTTAAAGGCTGTGAGACGACCGACCGACCGACCAAGCAAAAGCTCGCCCGACAAGAGGTTCAGCGCTGGTCTCGGCACCGTACCATGCCGGGGCTGCTCTCCGCTGTTGTGCGCCCCGGACCGCAGTAACCAAACCTCTTGGCAGCAGTGACAGTGACCCCAGAGCGCGCGAGCGCGGGCACGAGCAACACGAGGCCGCGAGCACGGCCGCACGGGGCGGGGCCGGGTTGGACGCGTTGGGCGAGATCGACATCGGCCCAGGCCAATGGCGCCGCGGGGGCGGGATCACCGTGTGGCAGCGGGTGTGATGGACTTGGGCTGCGGCCAATGGCGTCGCGGCAAAGAGGCAGGAGGGGGGGCGGGGCTGGAGGAAGAGTGGCCAATGGACGCAGAGATCAACGTTCCAGCCAGGTCCCGCCTCCGGCACCCATTGGTCACTCCCCCCCCTCTACCGCAACGCCATTGGCCGGAGCCCAGGTCAGTCACAGCCGCTAGCGCCCCGTGGTCCCGCCCCCCGGCAGATTTAAAGCAAGTGTCGAGGAGAGGCTAAAATTAGACACAAGATGCCGGAGTAACTCAGCGGCTGAGGCGGCGGCGGCAGCTCCAGCTCCCGGGGGGAGGGAGAGAGAAGGGGCGGGTGACGACTCGGGTTGGGACCTTTCTTCAGAGCTGCTAAAATTAGATCGGCTCGCGTGTCCAACTCCGCTCCAGTCAGTCGAGCCAGATAAAAGCTTCATTTTATTTTGAAGATAGACCCAACTCAGCGGGTCAGGCAGCATCTCTGCAGACACGGAATGGGTGACATTTCGGGCCGATTCCATTCCTTCCCTCCTGAAATGCTGCTTGACCCGCTGAGTTACTCCGGCATCTTCGATTTAAACCAGCATCTGCAGTTCTTTCCTACACACTACATTTAATGTTATTCCTTCCCGCCCACACCATCATAACAGCCACTAACACGACAACCTAAATGTGTAGGAAGGAACTAGATGCGGGTTTACACCGTTGTTAAGACACAACGTGCTGGAGTAACTCAGCGTGTCAGGCAGCGTAGGTTACACAAAAAAGCTGGAGAAACTCAGCGGGTGCAGCAGCATCTATGGAGCGAAGGAAATAGGCAACGTTTCGGGCCGAAACCCTTCTTCAGACTTTATGTATTCTAAGCTGCATAACTTGTGTCAGGCAGCGTCTCTGGAGAGAAGGAATATGAGACCCGTCTTCAGACTGAGTCAGGGGAGACCAGCTCCTCTATAATCTTTGGGGCAGACTGATCAGGAAGGGTAAGATGTGCAAACGGGACATCAAAGATGAAGCGAATCAAGGAAAAAGAAAGGTAGATTAAAATGCTGGAGAAACCCAGCGGGTGAGGCAGCATCTCTAAGGAACGAAGGAATAGGTGACGTTTCATGTCCTATAGATGCTGCCTCACTCGCCAAGTTTCTCCAGCATTTATATCCACCAATTCTCCATTGTTGTCCTGGGACAAAGGTCTCTGCCCGAACCGTCACCCATTCCTTGTCTCCAGAGATGCTGCCTATCACGCTGTTACTTCGGCATTTTGTGTCTTTCAATAGACGAATGAATGTGTATTTTAAGCTGCATAACTTGTGTTGAACGAGAGGTCTCGTTGCCATAAAACTGCTGCAGTTGCTAACGGCTCGCCAGCGCCCCCTGGCGCCCGCGCCCCCGCCGCACACCGCGCTCGCCCCATTGGTCGCCTGGAGACCGGTCGCCTGGAGACCGCGGCGGCGCTTGGTTTGAAAATGGCCGCGCGGGGCAGGGCGGGTGGGCTCTGCCGGAGCAACGGCTGCTCATCTGGCGGCTCGATACACAGCACATCCCGCAGTACATCCCGCAGTCATCCCGCTGCTCATCCTGCAGTTCATCCCACAGTACATCCGGCAGCTCATCCCACAGATCATCCCACAGCACATCTCGCCGCTCATCCTGCTCATCCTGGCTGCTCGTCCCATTGCTCATCCGGATGTTCGACACACAGCTCATCCGGCAGCTCATTCCACAACTCATCCCACTGCTCATCCCACAGATCACCCCAAAGTTCGTCCCACAGCTCATCCCGGCCACTCGTTCCACAACTCTCCCCATGGCCTTGCAATTACCCCCCTACCCTCACTGGCCCCACGCTGTCCTTTCTGCCCTGGGCCTCCTCCACTGTCACAGTGAGGCCAAACGCAAATTGGACCAACAGCACCTCATTTTTCCTCTGGGTAGCTTACAACCCAGCGGCATGAATATGGATTTTTTAAAACATTGTTAGCCCTTGCATCTCCCAACTCTCCCCCCTCCCTCTCTACCACTCTAGTCATCAACCTAGTTTTAACATCATCCTGCTGAGCATCTCTGTCCATATAACTCGTTATTATCTCTAAACTGTGTAGGAAGGAACTGCAGATGCTGGTTAAAACTGAAGATAGACACAAAAAGCTGGACAGGCAGCATCTCGGGAGAGAAGGAATGGGTGACATTTCGGGTCAAGACCCTTCTTCAGACTGATTAGGGAAATTAGAAATGGGAGATGTAGACAGTGATGTGTTGAGATAAAGAACAATGAATAAAATATATGCAACAATGATAAAGGAAGTACCTCCTCTGGCAGCTTGTTCCATACAGTTAACCTTCAGATTCCTATTAAATCTTTTCCCCTTCACCTTGAACCAATGTCCTCTGGTCCTCGATTCCTCTACTGGGCAAGAGATTCTGTGCATCTACCCGATCTAATCCTCTCAAGATTGGATACACCTATATAAGATCATCCCTCATCCTCCTGCGCTCCATGGAATGGAGACCCAGCCTACTCAACCTCTCCCTATAGCTCACACCCTCTAGTCCTGGCAACATCCTTGTAAATCTCTGAACTTTTTCAAGCTTGACAATATCCTATAACATGGTGCCCAGAACTGAACACACTATTCTAAATGTGGTCTCATCAATGTCTTATACTGTACAACTGCAATATGACTTCCCAACTATACTTCCTCTTTGATAACCATCACATGGGAGTATCTCAAGACGGTGTACTCAGTCCCTTGGTCCACTCATCGATGAATGTTGCCAGGCACAGCTCCAACGCTGTCTTTAAATTCACCAACATATCCTCAAAGCTGTCTCCATCAACAGGTTAGTGGTGCAAAGTCAACCATTTCAAGTTCCTGGGCTTGTATATCTCTGAAAATCTACCAGACCCAGCACATTGACACAATCATAAAAACGCCCATCAACACCTCTACTTTCTTAGATGATTATGGAGATTTGTCATGTCGATGAATACTCTCTTGAACAACTTCAGGTGTACAGTAGAGGACATATTGAACACAGGAAATGGTAGACACTGTCCGCTCAATCACAAGTACTCACCTCTTCACCATCAAAGGGAAAATAGGAAAAGAATATATAGAAAAAGGTAGCCACTATCATCAAATACCCCACACCACCCTGGCCAGATTCTCATTTTACTCCCACCATTAATTCACAACATGATCATGATGTTATCTCTGGAAGAAGAGAGCTTCTGTTCAAGAGAAGAACAGAGAGCAGCTCTGAGACCTCAAGGTTGATCTTTGTTTGTTTATCTTCCCACTCTGAGTATCGTTACTCTACAGATCCAGAGAGAAATGAGCTTCATAATAGTCATGCACCCAGGTACTCTTTGTTCCACAATCAGAGGACTAACATCAGCCAACAGTATGTCAAAAATAGACACAATATACTAGAGTAACTCAGCAGGTCAGGCAGCATCTCTGGAGAAAATAGATGTGTAATTTCAAGTCGCGACCCTTCTTCAGACTGATTGTAGAGGGGAAAGGGGGTGGGAGAGTGGGGGGAACTGGAATCACAAAAAAACCCAGACAAACAGGGCTGGCAACAGATTACTTCAAGCAAGGAGGTTTCCTGATAGGATGATTGGTGCCTTGGGATGATGCGAGTCCTGCAATTATACTTCATTGTGACATGTGAAACTGGTTAACAGGCTTTAAAGAAGGAAGGGGGCAGGGGATGGGGGTGGTGAGAGAGAGGTGTTTCGAGGTCACCTAAAATTAGAGAGTTCAACATTCACATCATTGGCTTATAAGCTACCCAAACAAAGTTTGTGTGTGGCCTCAGTGCTTATTGGCTTTTTTCCAGTCAGATGTAGAGTGAATTCTAACCTAATTCTCAATGGTGCTAGAATTGCGACCCCACATACAAATCTTTGGAGCCAAACCTCATGCCCTGTGGATTACTCCCTTACCATTATTAAGGGTTTGGACACGCTAGAGGCAGGAAATATGTTCCCGATGTTGGGGGAGTCCAGAACCAGGGGCCACAGTTTAAGAATAAGGGGTAAGCCATTTAGAACGGAGATGAGGAAACACTTTTTCCACACACAGAGTTATTTGTGAGTCTGTGGAATTCTCTGCCTCAGATGGCGGTGGAGGCCGGTTCTCTGGATACTTTCAAGAGAGAGCTAGATAGAGCTCTTAAAATAGCGGAGTCGGGGGATATGGGGAGAAGACAGGATTGGGGTACTGATTGGGGAAGATCAGCCATGATCACATTGAATGGCAGTGCTGGCTCGAAGGGCCAAATGGCCTACTCCTGCACCTATTGTCTATTGTCTATTTATACATGTTTGGAGGGCCATGATGTTCTAACAAAACCGGTAATGAGGATCTTTAAGAAAAGACCGTTGACTTCAATTATATCCCTCCAAGGTGCCACTGTGAAACTGTTAAATCAATTGAAGTGCCAAGAGTGTGCATTTGAAGGCAAGTAAAAACCCAGTGGCAGCTCTTGTAATGTTCAAAAGGTTAGGTTATGGCTGCCTTTTAAAGTGCAAAGTCAGGTATTTTATTTCAAGGTTTGTTGTGGCTGATGATTATTAGATGATAATGTCATAAAATAGTCAGTGCTTCTGACCACATAAATTTCCTTTTCTGGGTATCACTAGCTCTATCTCTTGTGTGCCTAATATAAAATTAATCATTGTTACTGAAGAATATATTAGACTGGGGCAGTGCAATAAAATTGTCCTTTGCAGCCACACACAAATCCTTCAGATGTTTATATGGCCTGAGCAATTTTGAGGTTGAATTTATAAGGCACACATCCATGTTATTATTGCCTCGAGCTAAGGATGAAAGTGGCATTAAACAAAGCACATAAAAGTTAGTTGCTATTCTTAGTGTTGGTTCTGCAGGTAAGTTGAGAACATTATAAATTTATGCAGTTTTTGAGCAGCAACCTTTCAAATTTGGTCGATTTATTTTTTACTTACAGACACTGAAGTGGTTGTTGACACTGCATGGGGTATTCTGAGCCCAAACATACACTATTCGCATCCAGCATCAAGTCCCGAGCATACGCTGGGCTTCCCAAGACACCCTGAAGAAGCCTTGTCTCTCAAATCCTTTCTTCTTCCTGTGTATGGCATGGACAGCCTAAAGTTGTAGGACAACTTGTTCTATTTGATCTTATTTGATTGTGCACGCCGGGTTGATTGCATTCGTCGAAACAGGTGAAGGTTGCAATCTCCCACTCTTCTCAAATCCTTCGAATCAATTCAAAGGTGAAAAAATGGTGTTTTCCATTTTTTCAGCTTTTGTCTTGATTCAGAGGATTTGAGAGACAAGGCTTCATCAGTGTTCATTCACATCCTCCGTCTCCACACATAGACATTCCACTTAATCCAGCACCCTCCGTCTTTCCTCATTACTCTCTTGTTCTTAAGGTACATATAAAATGCCTTGAGAATGTCTTTAATCTTGTCAGCCAATGATAATTACTGGATGTTCAATGCCTTTTACACACATTTTGAACATGCAATAAAGATGCATTTTCCCAACCCCCACTGGTTCTGTTCCATACATCCAGTTGGCAGAAGTATGATTAAGGTGAATTCTTGGAAAGTGGCCAGTCCAGATGAAGTTCCTGGATGGATTCTGAAATGTGTGCCAAGTAACTGGCCACAATCTTTGCCAACATCATCATCCCCTCACTTCAATTATCAACTCACCTAATTGACTTCAAGAAAACCTGCATTATCCCCATCAAAAGTAAATAATAATAATAATAATAATAATCTTTATTTTATAGCACCAACCCCCACTGGTTCTGTTCCATACATCCAGTTGGCAGAAGTATGATTAAGGTGAATTCTTGGAAAGTGGCCAGTCCAGATGAAGTTCCTGGATGGATTCTGAAATTGTGTGCCAAGTAACTGGCCACA
The DNA here is from genome assembly GCF_028641065.1 of Leucoraja erinaceus. NCBI lineage: Eukaryota > Metazoa > Chordata > Chondrichthyes > Rajiformes > Rajidae > Leucoraja > Leucoraja erinaceus. Next base: position 99,890,205 of record NC_073378.1, read on the forward strand.
ATCTTTGCCAACATCATCATCCCCTCACTTCAATTATCAACTCACCTAATTGACTTCAAGAAAACCTGCATTATCCCCATCAAAGTAAGTGACCTGGCTCAATCACTGTGAGGGAAGGCACTAAAAACGTTCTCAGGCCTCTGCCGCGAAGCTGGATCATCGGCGTCGGGTGAACATTCTTCAGCGGCCTGGACTGAAGCGGCCGCTTCCTCCCTGAAGACTGCAATGTCCAAAGTTCTCAGGCCGCGCTGGCCGGACCTCCGACCTGGCGAACTCGGACACCAGGCCCCGCGGTGTTGAAATCCAGTGCCGCCCGCCCGCGGCTGGACGCTCTGCAGCCGCAGCTCAGCGATGTTCCACCGGTAAGGCATCGCCCGCTCCACGTTGGTGTTGGTATCTGCAGTCCCGGCAAAACGCCGCTCCAGCGCTGCTCCAGCTCGACGGTATAGAGGACGAAGAAGCTTGGAAAAGATTAGACTGGGATTTAAACAGTTTCCCCCTCATCCAGTGACCCACCCATAGAGTCATAAAAGAAGACTTCACTAAGGACTAAAATAAAATAAATAAAAAAGGGAGAAAGGACGGACTGCAGGAGGAGCGGCCATACACGACGGCGCATCACCCCCGCAGTCCGCCATCTTAAAAGTGACCTGGCTCAATGTCTACCACCAGTAGCTCTAAAAGCAGCATAATAAAATACTTTAAAAGATTTGTCATGGCCCTCATCAGTGACTGTCTGATAGAGTCATAGAATCATACAGCACGGAAACAGGCCCTTCAGCCCAACTCATCCATGCGACCGAAATACCCCATCTAAGCTAGTCCCATTTGCCAGCGTTTGCCCCGCATCCCTCGAGACCTTTCCTAGCCATGTACCTGTCAAGTGTCTTTTAAATGTTGTTAAAGCCTCAACTACCTCTTTTGGCAGTGTACCACCCTCCGAGTGGAAATGTTCCTGGACAATTTACATTCCAGAAAAATAGTAGGTATGTTACAAAACCTACCTGAATCGTGGCTGAGCATCTGCCCTACCCCGTGTGCGCGATTTTGGCGCTGTTTAGAGGGGGCGGGTTTAAAACGCAATTTTTACTAGGCTGTTCCAATCGAAAATGTTCAGCCTAGTAAATCATTAACGGAAAATCGCTGAAAGACCCCGTCGCAAAAGGTATTATTAGTTTTTATGGCCTTGTATAATATTTATAGTAGTTTAAAAATCATTCTCTCACTCTGCAACCTGTCGCAGCCCCAGGGTTTTATAAAGCAAACAATTAAAGGTATGTACCTTATTTTTACATTAAATGGGGCTTCTTAAGAACCCTGTATATAAAGTTTTCTATAGCGAGTAGTTCATTTTGGGCTCTTTATATCCCGCAGTATTTTTCTGGGCATTTGAGGGCACAAATCCAGCGCAATGTGAACGTTCTAAACCAGCGCGTTCACGGGAACCCACTCGAAAGCCGATTTAAATTGACTAATTTACAGCAATTGAACACTAAATTCCTTCCATTTGGCCTATAAATTGATGTAAATGAGATTTAAAAATCATGTTTTATTGTGAATTATTTGTGAATATTATTTGGACACTTGGGCTATTTAAAAATGTTAATCATTTATTAAGAAATGGATAGATGTTTAGCTCTAGTAATTGAAGTTTGAAATTAGCTACAATTGGGTAACTAACTAATTATATGCTTTAATTTCAGGTCATCCAAGTAAGATTATTTTATATACGTTTCAGAATGCTTCAATCTATGATAACTGAAAATTTCATTCAGTTCTCTTAATTTTTAAGAAGGTTATGGGCTTTTGACTGTCCACGATCACAGCTTTTTTGTCATGTCCATAGAAAATCAATAGGGAACAAGATGCTAATTTCCGAGTATGAAAATGGCCATAACTATTTTATTACTTGAGATATGAAAGTGAATTAGGTGTCAAATTAAACTTATTGTTATGCTTTATCTGATGGGATAAATTGCAGACTTGATTTTTTTAAATCTCAAAATTTTGTAACATTGCTAAAAATAGGTTTATAGAGAATATCTTGCACTATATTCAGCTTTGGATAACCTTGACAATAAAACCACCAATGTCAGGATGCTATTCAATGACTAAAGCTCAGGGTTTAACACAATAACACACTTATAATCTGTACTATTACTAAAACTCTCACCTTGACCACTTCCGGTCTGCGTTGTACACTAAGGTACCCTATATCGCTAGGATTATTAAGCCACCTTACTCACCGTCCACTTCTGCTCCAAGCGCACCAAGTTTTGTTCCGATCGGTGAAATTAGAAAAGTTATGAAGGTTAAAAAAAATCGTGAGATCAGCAGATTGGTCTTCTCGCCTGTGCTCACCATGAAAGTAACGCCCCTTCCGGCACCCAGAAGCCTCTGAGTGAGGTCGGAGTGGGACCGGGTACTCATGCGTGAGGCTGAAAGCTGAAGGTGTGGGGTAAGCAGAGTGCAAGCTGCGTCTGCCCCTCCCCTTCCTATACCCCCCCTCCCCCCACACCCCACCTTCCCCACACTCCCCCTTCCCGAAGGAAATAGGATGCTGCCGCACCCGCTGAGTTTCTCCAGCACTTTTGTCTACCCTCATCTTCTAATATACCATGGTACACAAAAATGCTGGAGAAACTCAGCGGGTGCAGCAGCATCTACAGAGCAAAGGAAATAGGCAACGTTTCGGGACAAACCCATCTTCAGACTGATACGGGGTGGCGGGGAGAAGGAAGGAAAAAGGAGGAGGAGCCCGGGGGCTGAGGGATGGGAGGAGGCAGCCCGAGGGCTGAGGAAGGGGAGGAGGCAGCAAGGGCTAACAAAATTGGGAGAATTCAATGTTCATGCCCGCAGGATGCAGACTCCCCAAGTGGAATATGAGGTGCTGTTCCTCCAATTTCTGGTGTTGCTCACTGTGGCCATGGAGGAGACCCAGGTCAGAGAGGTCGGATTGGGAATGGGAGGGGGAGTTGAAGTGCTGAGCCACCGGGAGGTCAGGTAGGTTCTTGCGGACCGAGCGGAGGTGTTCGGCGAAACGATTGCCCAACCTCCGTTTAGTCTCACCGATGTAGATCAGCTGACATCTAGAGCAGCAGATGCAATAGATGAGGTTGGAGGAGATACAGGTGAACCTCTGTCGCACCTGGAACGACTGCTTGGGTCCTTGAATGGAGTCGAGGGGGGAGGTAAAGGGACAGGTGTTGCATATCTTGCGGTTGCAACGGAAAGTGCCCGGGGAGGGGGTGGTACGGGAGGGAAGGGAAGAATTGACAAGGAAGTTACGGAGGGAGCGGTCTTTGCGGAAGGCAGACATGGGGGGAGATGGGAAGATGTGGCGAGTGGTGGGGTCACGTTGGAGGTGGCGATACTGACGGAGGATTATGTGTTGTATTTGCCGGCTGGTGCGGTGAAAGGTGAGGACTAGGGGGACTCTGCCCTTATTGCGAGTGCGGGGATGGGGAGAGAGAGCAGTGTTGCGGGGTATGGAAGAGACCCTGGTGCGAGCCTCAACTATGGTGGAGAAGGGGATTTACTTTAGATGCACTCTTTCTGTATCTTTAAAGTTACTTTTTAAAAAATTAATTGCTAGTTTGCTCTCATTCCCTGTCCTATGTCTATTTTTATTTATTTTTGGTTATTCTATGCTGATATCTGAAAATTTCTCAACCCATTGGACCCCTGCCTCAGAATTTTGTATGTCTTTCCTTTCAATTTGATACAATTGTTAAATGCTTAGTTGGCTTAATCATACATCCCTCGAGTAGGGCCATTTTTCTTTGCCCTACATATAATTGCTGACATTTATGAAATTTCTCTTTAAATGTCTCTCTCTGCTGATCTAATTTCTTGCCCTTTCTATTTCTCCAGTCCCCTCCAGTATACTATATCCCCATACCATAGTAGTTACCTTTATTTCAATTTAGCACACTAGTTTTAGACAAATTCCTTTCCCTGCTGCCTGTCCTGCTGAGGTACTCCAACATTTCCTTACACTGTATTGAACATCCACCTTACTGTACACTGTATTGAACATCCACTCATGTTAAGATTACTCATTCAAACAGGACTCTTTATTGTGAAATCAGTAATTAGTCACAGCCTTATCTAATTACCTTATCAATTCAATTCAATTCAATTCAACTTTATTGTCATTGCACAAATACGAGTACAGGTACAACGAAATGCAGTTTAGCGTCTGGTTATAGTGCAAGATAGAAGAAATAAAAATATTGGTTAACAATGTGTGGACTGTGGATGAATTAAATTGGTACATAGGCAAATAAATGTATACAAATGGGAGAGTATAAAAGATAGCTAGCGACGGGACTGTGAGTTCAGCAGTGTAATGGTGTTATTGAAAAAGCTGTTCCTCAGCCTGCTTGTGCGAGACCTGAGGCTCCTGTACCGCCTCCCTGATGGGAGGAGGGCAAACAGTCCATGGTTAGGGTGAGAGGGGTCCTTGATGATTTTCCCGGCCCGTCTCAGACACCGTTTTCGGTGGAGGGCATCCATGGCAAGGAGCAGGGCACCGATGATGTGCTGAGCGGTTTTCACCACCCGTTGTAGTGCCTTCCTGTCAGCTGTGGTGCAGCTGCTGTACCATACCGTGAAGCAGGTGGTCAGGATGCTTTCGATGGTACAGCGGTAGAAGTTGGACAGGATCTGGGGGGACAGGTGAGCTTTCTTAAGCCTCCTCAGAAAGTAAAGGCGCTGCTGCGCCTTTTTGATCAGTTTGGTGGTATTGAGGGACCAGGACAGATCCTCTGAGATGTGTACCCCGAGGAATTTGTAGTTGGAGACGCGCTCCACCTCAGTCCCGTTTATGTGGATGGGGGTATGTCTGCCACCTCTGGTCTTCCTGACGTCAACAATGATTTCCTTTGTCTTCTTTCAGTTGAGGATGAGGTTATTATTGGTACACCAGGCTGCCAGGCTCTGGACCTGATCTAAAATAGTTTGCACTGTTTTTGTGTCCTAATATATTACTCTATGGCTAATTTTCAAGGCTATCATTGTCAATTTGATTTGACTAATCTATGTGGTAATTAAAATCGCCCATGATTACTGTAGTACCTTTATTACAATCCCTCAGCATTTTCACAATGTAAACTCAGAGAGTGTAAATAATGAAAGCCAGAAGACAACCAAATAAACATGTCAAATGTTTTTATGCATCCCATAAATTCTGGTTATTGTCTTATCAGTCTTCATGTATTCCTTTAGCACCTGATCTCTAGAAGTGTTTGCCTACTTTTCTACCTTGTGCCCCTGCAGTTAAACTGGTGGCTATTAAGTCTCTTGGAGTGATGGAGGGTGCAGATGATTGTGAAAGGTGACTTCAAATAGACCTCGGCCTCGATGCTCCATCTTTTACCTGTGCTATTGCATCATAACGGCTGCTGTCTGGTCCAACTTACAGTGAGTGAAATGTCAAAAGGTGGTGATGGAAGTAAAAATGTTGCAACCCTGAGATGGGACAGCAGATGGGACAAAACCGCAGCATTTCCCCAGGTAAGGGAATGGCAATCTCAACAATGTGGGAAGGAAGATTACTGGAGTGCTCTGAAGATTACTGGAATATCCCCTGAAACATAATTTCTGCAACAAAGGTACAGGCATTGATCAGTGTGATTCACTGCCACTATTCGTTTGTTGCCATATTCTGCCAGTTCTAATACCATTCTTCACATTCAAATGAATCATCTATAATTTCTACACTCTGAAACATTATTTCAGTACTAGATACTTCCATCCCCATCCTTTCAGCATTCAGAAGTGCTATTCCATACCAATCACACTTCTTTAGGTTTAATAGATTGGATTGCTTGCTGATAAAATGACGTATTTTGAAGAGACTAAACACAGATCGAATGATAATTTCTCAGAATAGCATTCAACCTCCAAGGATAACTTTATTTTAATCCTTTACTCCCCTTTTGTAGATTGGTTATTTCCTACTATCCAATTGCAGTGCTTGTTAGTAGTTGCTCTGCCTAATATGCGATTCATATTCCCAAGAGCATGACTACGCTATTCAGTATGAATAGCTGCTAGGAACTGGAATGTTCTGCAGACCGATGCTGTAAGTGCTTTAATAAACATGTATTGTATCTTGATGTGTGTTTGACTCGACTCATTACACCTTTCATTCTGATCTCCATTTTATTCTCCCTACATCATTCCAGTAGATCTCAGCATAAACTTGGGAAAGAGCATCTAATCTTCTAACTTGTTATTTTCCCCCTTTGGGACTCAATAGTGAATTAAACAATTTCAAATAAACACTTACTCACACCTTTCATTTCACATTGCCAGCATTCACCATTGATTCACCTCTTCTAATTTTTCAGTGTTATGAAATTAAAAAAACCCGCCATAGATGGCCAGACTGCTTCATATAGGTTTTCATTGTTTTGTATGGTGAAAATTACACCTGCAGCACCTCCTGATGGGTAGAATCTGCATTGCAGCTCTCCAAACACTGAGAGACTATCTCATTGGCAAATAGCAGGGAGATCCCTCTGTAATTACTACAATTGAATGTATCTAATTTCTTGTAGGTGGTCATTGCTATAGTGATTCTGAGGCCTCCTTCCATCTTCCACTGTTTCCCGATGGAGCTGGGATCATGGCTGTGCCACAAGTGCATGGTTATCACATTAGACATGTGATCCATATCCCGCCATTCTCTGCATATACAGGTGCCTTTTTTGCACTGTATCTCTAACGTCTAAATTTTAAGTCTAAATAATACACAAGTATAACAAATTAGCAGCAGGAACAGGCTCCTCAGTCTTTCAAGCCAGCGCACCATTCAATATAATAATAATAATAATAATAATACATTTTATTTATGGGCGCCTTTCAAGAGTCTCAAGGACACCTTACAAAAATTTAGCAGGTAGAGGAAAAACATGTAAGGGGAATGAAATAAATAGTAGAGACATGACTAGTACACAAAGTAAATGCAGAATTCAATACAAAACACAGTATGAGGCAATTAATGCACAGATGAAAAGGGACGGCACGTGGGGCTAAGGATAGGCAGAGGTGAAGAGATGGGTCTTGAGGCGGGACTGGAAGATGGTGAGGGACACGGAATTGCGGATCAGTTGGGGGAGGGAGTTCCAGAGCCTGGGAGCTGCCCTGGAGAAAGCTCTGTCCCCAAAACTGCGGAGGTTGGACTTGTGGATGGAGAGGAGACCAGCTGATGTGGATCTGAGGGTCCGTGAGGGTTGGTAGGGGGAGAGGAGGTCAGTGAGATATGGGGGGGCCAGATGGTGGAGGGCTTTGTAGGTGAGGACCAGGATTTTGTAGGTGATCCGGTAGGAGATGGGAAGCCAGTGAAGTTGTTTGAGGACTGGAGTGATGTGATGCCAGGATTTGGTGTGGGTGATGAGTCGGGCGGCTGCGTTCTGGACCATTTGGAGTTGGTTGATGTAGGTGGAGCTGATGCCAAGGAGAAGTGAGTTGCAATAGTCCAGTCGGGAGGAGATGAAGGCATGGATGAGTCTTTCAGCAGCGGGCGGTGTGAGAGAGGATCTGAGTTTGGCGATGTTGCGGAGATGAAAGAAGGAGGTTTTAATGACATGGCGGATGTGAGGCTCAAGGGAGAGGGTGGAATCAAAGATCACGCCAAGGTTGCGGGCCTGGGGAGATGGGGAGACAGTGGTGCCGTCGATGGTGAGAGTGGGGTTATTGATTTTGCTGAGTGTGGCTTTGGAGCCTATGAGGAGGAATTCTGTCTTATCGCTGTTGAGCTTGAGGAAATTATGTTACATCCAGGTTTTTATAGCTGACAAACAGGAGTTGATATGGGAGAGGAGGGGGGGTGTGGGGGGATTTGGTGCCGAGGTAGATCTGGGTGTCAACAGTGTAACAGTGGAAGTCCAGGTTGAAGTGGCGGAGTATCTGACCAAGGGGGAGGATGTAGATGATGAAGAGGAGGGGGCCGAGTACGGAGCCTTGAGGAACGCCTTAAGTGACTGTGGCTGAAGCAGAGGTGTGGTTGTGGAGAGAGATGAAGTGGGATCTGTTGGAAAGGTAGGAACGGAGCCAGCTGAGTGTAGAGCCTTCAATGCCGGGGTCTTTGAGTCTGGTGAGCAGGATGTTATGGTTCACTGTATCGAAGGCTGCGCTCAGGTCGAGGAGGATGAGGATGTTGAGGGAACCAGTGTCAGCAGAGGTGAGGAGGTCATTGAGGACTTTGAGGAGAGCAGTTTCTGTGCTATGGAGGGGGCGAAAGTCAGATTGGAGGGGTTCAAGTAGGTTATACGCAAGGAGGTGGGAATGAAGTTGCGACGCAACGATACGCTCCAGGGTTTTTGAAAGAAAGGGGAGGTTTGAGATTGGGCGGTAGTTAATGAGAGAGGAGGGATCAAGACCAGGTTTCTTTAAGATTGGTGCAACAGCAGCAGTTTTGAAAGCGGAGGGGCCAATTCCTTGGGACAATGAGGAGTTGAAGAGATTAGTGAGGCAGGGGCAGAGAACGGGGAGGCAGGACTTCAACAGGGGAGTGGGGAGAGGGTCGAGGGAGCAGGTAGTGGGTTTGGAAGAGCTGATGAGTTTGGAGATTTCAATAGGGGTGACCAGGTCAAACTGGGAGAGGAAGCAGTGTGGAGGAGGGGTAAGGAGGTCAGTGGAGATGTTGAAAGGAGGGGCCTTGGTAGGTGGTGGAGTAAATGCTGGGGAGTCAGGTACAGGGGATAAAGATTGATAGATGGTGCTGATTTTATCAGCGAAAAAGTGGAGGAATGAGTTGCAGAGATCCGGAGTAGAGGTATGGAGAGTGTTGGCTCAAGGCTTGAGGAGGTTGCCCACTGTGGAGAAGAGGGTTCTGTGGTTAAGGCAGGGATCGTCGAATATGGAGGAGAGGTAGGCAGATTTTGCAGTAATGTGAGCATCTTTGTAGTCAGTGAGGTGGAGTTTGTAAGCTTCAAGGTGGACTGTGAGAGATGATTTATTTGTAAGTCGTTCGAGTTGGCGACCAGTCTGTTTCAGTTTACGAAGTGCAGGTGTGCCCAGGGTGAAGATGTGTTGAAAGTTACGGTTCTTGTTTTGAGGGGGGCCAGAGTGTTGAGGGAGGTAGACAAGGTGGAGTTGAGATGGTTTGTGAGATCATCAGGTGAGATGGGGGTTGAGTCCAGGGGGAGAGTGGTGGAGAGCAGATCAGAGAGATGGTGGGGATCAATGGATTTTAGATTACGGAAGATGATTTCTCGGAGGAAGCGGGGGCGAGGTGTCAGAGAAGGGATGGTGAACCGTATAAGCTTATGATCAGAGAGGGGGAAGAGGCAAGGATGGAGGTCGAGTACCGGTTGCTTTGTGGAGCAGACCAGGTCAAGGATGTGACCTTTGTCATGGGTGGGAAAGGTGACGTGCTGATTGAGAGAGAAGTTGTCCAGTAAAAAGGCGAATTCAGATGCGAGCTTGCAGGTGGGATCATGATTGATCTATGATCATGATTGATCTATGTTAGCCTCAATTTCTCTTTTATGCCTCAATTCTTTGGTCTTTCAAACATTTATTTATCTCCAACTTAGATATACCTAATAATCTGGCCTCACCTCAGTGTTGGGGACATCAAATAGAAGTGTGTAGATCATGTATAGAGGAGACTAGTATAACTTGGCATCATGCTCAGCATGGAGATTGTGGGCCAAAGAGCCTGTTCCTGTGTTGAATGATTCTATGAATATGTCTGCATTTAATGTGGTGGCCATTTACTTGTGGCAAAGACATGATTTCTCCACCCTCTGAGAGAAGAAATTTCCACGCCTCAGTTTTAAATGATCGACCCCTTATTTTGTAGGCACACAATGCAGCAGCAGCAATACAAAACAAATGACTATGTACAAACAATAATTATACGGCCTGAGCAGGTAAATAAATGATCTTTTTTTATTTTTCCAACAAGCTTGTCAAGTTGACATCTTATCCAAAAGTGAGTGCCAGTGAGCAGAGGTTTTACAGAGATACCTAGTACTTCCAATCCTGCAAGTACAAGCTCACTTACATCGATCTTGGCAGGAATTTGAAGAGAAATTGCAGAAGGGAAAGTTTGTTAAGAATAGGTGAGGAACAATGGGAAGTATCAGCAAATAACTAACAACAAAGGAAGAAAAGGATGGGGCCATGCAGGGCTACATGTCTTGCAGTCACCATATCTAGAGCTGAACTACTTTATCAGAGGAAGCCCTCTGCGTTTTTTTAATTTAAATCATATTTTTGTCCTGCAATCACATTTTATAATTTCCATTAAAATCAACATTTCCAGAATCTGCTAATGTCTCTCCTTTATTTCAGAAAAGAATTGTGTAATTCAGAAAAAGATTGTTTTCTGACCATTATCAGGGGGAGTATTTGCAAAAGTCCTTTCTGAAGAAGGGTTTCGGCACGAAACGTTGCCTTTTTCCTTCGCTCCATAGATGCTGCTGCACCCGCTGAGTTTCTCCAGCTTTTTTGTGTACCTTCGATTTTCCAGCATCTGCAGTTCCTTCTTAAACTCCTTGATAATAATGTTTGGTGTAATAGCATCTTCACTCATCTCATTATTTTACAATATTTTTTCTAATTATCCATCACCCGGGGGAAACCAGCGCACATTGAATTATTTAGGTGGACCCACTATTTCCTCGTGTTGATTAGAACAATTAAAATTGGTTACGAAATTCTGTGATTTCATGTTTTCATAATGTGACCTGTGATCACACTTAATTCTTCAATGTTTATTTAACTTGTCAATCGCATCTTTATTAATCTGCATTTGCATTCCACCGTCACAAGCATGAAGGTCAACCTCCTCCAGCTGATTCCTTATATCATTATTTACTTACTCCTTAGGATTACAACAAATGTCAGTTGGCTTAAGAAGATATCTTGAAGGCATAGTTTAGTCTGTGATAATATGAACTAGCAAGAATCAATTCCACTTGCAATGTCCCTGCTGCCAGCAAATCGGCTCTAGTGTTCACTGGGAACCTTGCTCATAATTTTTATCTGCTTTTTATAAAATTGTGTTATGACATGAACCAAATGTCACTGAATCTGTCTTTGCACCAGTTTGCACCAGTTTGTACCAATATAGATCTTGTGATCAGCTCCAGGCCGCTTTGTTTCAGCTGTCCAATTTATGCATTTATCATTATCAAATACATTCATTTATTTGTGTCAAACACATGAAATTACTTTGTTTAGTTATTCAAAAGCATGACATGTGCCTGTGCTGTGGTTAAACTACTATTTTGTTGATTTTTAACCTGAACATAGAACTTGATGAGAAATGCTTAAAGGGATATCATGTAGAAGCAAAGAACTGCCGATGCTGGTTAGTACATGAATGGACACAAAGAGCTATTGTAACTCAGCCAGTCAGGCAGCATCTCTGGAGAACATGGATGGGTGGTGTTTTGGGTCGGAATCCATCTAAAGAAGGGTCTCAACCAAAACATTACTTATCCATGTTCTCCAGAGATGCTGCCTGACCCGCTAAGTTATGCCAGCACTTTGCGTCCTAAAGAGGTCTAATCATTTATAAAAAATATTATTGTATAAGCCCTTATCTTTATATGTTGTGGCTTCAGGGACAACACCAGGTTTGGCAGTGCCCACACCGACAATCACAGTAGGGTGAACTCAAGTTTTAAGTTTTATTTACAGAGACAAGAAAATCTAGGGTACATGGGGGCGCTCGCTGTCCCTCGTCAGGGCGCATGTGTGCTGGACCTGACAAACTTGGGCTTGTCCCAGCAGCTCAGACCTGGTCTCAAAGAAGGAGGTTTGGTAATCTCAGGCTTCTCACTGCAGTTCATCCTTGCCTCAAGAGAAGAAGCTGGCAGTCTCAGGTTTATCCTATGCCTACTTATCCTGGCAGCTCAGTCTTTGCCTCTGTGTGTGGGTGCAGTCCATCATTGACCATGGACAGGAACAGGCAATGGTGCCTCACGCTCGCCCAACCACTCAGCTTTTGTCTCGGGTTTATCCCAGTGGCTCAGTCTTCTTCAAATCTGACAGGGGAACACAACTAATTGGGACACGCCCCACTTCCTCTCCTTTCCTCCTTCCTCGCTTCCTCTCCTCTCTTTCTTTCTCCTCACTTTCTTCCTCTCTCTCTACTTCTCTCACCCTCTCTTTCCTCTCCTCTGACTGGAATTGACTGGGTTTGAAAGGGAATAGGCTGATGATGTTCAGGTGGTAAATCCGATGTCAGCTAATGGGACCCATTGGGTTGAGCAGGCTAGGACTTTATTCCTTGGAGTGTAGGAGAATTAAGGATGATCTTTTGAGATGTACAATATCATGAGAGGAATAGATCGGTTAGATGCACAGAATCCTTTGCCCAGAGTACAGGAGTCAAGATCCAGAGGACATAGGTTTCAGCTGAGGGGGATAGATTTAATAGGCTGAGGGGTAATCCTAAAGATGTCTATAAAATCAGGATGGGAACAAACAGGGAGACTGCACAGTATTTCACCCAGGGAAGGGGAACTATGAACCAGAGCACATAGATTTAAGGTTGATAGGAAACCTGAGGGTAACTTTTCACTCAGAGGATGTTGGGTATATAGAACAATGTGCCAGAGGAAGTAGTTGCGGCATGTACTATAATAACATTTCAAATAAACTTGGATAGTTACATGGATCGGAAAGGTTTAGAGGGTTATGGGCCAAATGCAGGCAAATGGAACTAGCTTAGATGGAGCATCTTGGTTCGCATGGACAAGTCGGGCCAACAGATCTGTTTCTATGCAATATGACTATGATTCTGTTTCAACAATGTTGGGTATGAGTTATGAGCAGAGGAAGTGAATAGAAGCAAGTTATCTTGGTGATCCAGCGGAGGTGATGTTTAATGCTCAGATCACGATTAAAATAGATAGTGCTATGAACCCGTTCGATTTTTGTTCAGAAAAATAAATCATGAGGGAGAAGCATATGGAAAAAGTAGGTCAACCTACTATACTTCATTATTATCTATTTTAGACCTATTGATGCAAATTCATGCCTAACGTGTTGCCCTAGATCGAGTGGAAAATATTTCTGCTACATTTCAAAATGCTATGATTTCAGTGAGACTGAAATCAAATCCAGCTGAGCTGTGTAAATGAAAAAAAAAAAGATAATTAGGAAGAACCTCCATCCTTTTATTCTTCTGAAACTATTCTGAGTGCTGGGTGAATGGAGAACTTGACCACCATTAGACAGTGTATTTGCATTATTTTACTCTTTGCAAGCTCGACTGAAGTCAGGAAATATAAATAATTTCAGTGTGCTTTCTAATTAATTACTTAGCCATCACAAATTTATTTCAACTTCCACTACAGATTGCACTGTCTCCATCCTAGATGCATGAACATTTTTATACATTTATTAATTCATGGGATGAGGACATATCTGCCTACACTAGCATTTGTTACCCATCTGCAATTGCTTCAGAACCGCAAGGACAGATGAGAAAGGGAAGTAACGTGTCTGGGGTAACACAGAGACTATGCACGTCATGAGAATAGACTTCCTTGTCTGAAAGATATTAGTGAATCAAATGAGTTTTTACAACAAAACAGCAGTTTCGTGATTATCATTACTTTAAAAAAAAATAATTCTGATTGATTTAATTATTTTAATTTAAATCCCCCAGCTGGACTAGTGGGATTCAAACTCATATTTCTGGTTCCACAGTCCAAAGCTAACTGTTAGGCTGGTAAGTAAATCATGCTCCATATCCAATTAGGATGAATATTGAACACCATTTTGATATACATTTTGTAAATCAATATAAATCATACTGCTGATCTAGGTTCCTGTGATATTACACTTAATATGCTGATGGTTCGCCCAGCTGATATAATGTGACCAATATAGATCTTGTGATCAGCTCCAGGCTGCTTTGTTTCAGCCATCCAATTTATGCATTTATCATTATCAAATACATTCTCCGTATAACCCTAGCATTTCAAAGAATTTGCAATGAAAATTTTAACCATTGTGATATTTTTTTTTCTCAGAAGACCATGCTGATATCATAGGTTTGTGCCCTGGAAGATTTGAGACAATACCAAGGATAAAGTCTGTTACTTGATTACAATTCAAAATATATTTTGAGCATGAGATTCTTCCCATTTCAGATCGACGTCTCTGTTCCTCTTACACATCCTAAGTTATGTAGTTTAGATAAGTTTCATCTTTGAAAAGTTATTGACATCAGCTATTCAAGTTATGCAGAACAAATCAACATAACATATCCGCTAGTATGAGCACTTTGCTGATCAGGAACCAATTTACTGAAAAAAATGTTAGAGCTGCAGAAAGACTGTGCATGGAATATTTTTACAGCAAGTATTAGAAAGCCTATGGGCATGCTGGCATATATTACAACATGGTTTGACAACAGAAGTAAAGATGTCCTACAACCATTGTATAGGACATTTAAGGGGCAGTGTTTGGAATACTGTATACAAATCTGATCATTCCAAATAAGAAATGATGTAGATACCAGGAACTGCAGATGCTGGTTTACAAACCAAAGGTACAGAGTGCTAGAGAAACTCAACAGGTCAGGCAGCATCTGTGGAGGGAATGGATAGGTGATATTTCAGATCAGGACCATTCTTCAAACAGATTCTGGCAGGGGGAGAAGAGAGGGGGGGGGAGGAGATAGCTGGAAGAGTGGGGGCAGGACAATGCCTGTCAGTGATAGGCAGATACAGTTGAGGTCAGGGGGTTGGGTTTTAATATTGGTGGAAGGGGAGGGGAAAGGGGAGAAATGTGTGCAAGTCCAGGTGGGGCACAGGGAAGAGGGGGAAGGGCAAGCAGAGCAAAATAAAACAGGAGGTAGTTATCTAAAACTGGGGAGTTTAACGATCATACCATTAATCTGTGAAAGGGTCCCAACCTGAAACAACACCTATCCATTTTCTCTAGTGATGCTGCCTGACCCCCAAAGTTACTCCAGTATTTTATGCCTATTTTTGTAAAAAAAAACAGCATCTGAAGTTCCTTTTCATTACAATTCATCATTACCATTAGGTCATAAGGTACCAAAGTGGAATATGAGGTGCTGTTCTTCTAGTTTTCATGTGGCCTCACTCTGGCAATGGAGGAGGCCCAGGACATAAAGGTCAGTATGGAATGGGAAGGGAAGTTAAAGCGGTTACTAACTAGGTGATCCATCAGGCCTTGGCAGACCTGGGTTCACCAAAACAGTTGCCGAGTATACATTTGGTCTTGCCATTGTAAGAGGCCACATCAGGAACATCGAATACAGTAGATATAGCAGTATTAGCAGGAATGTACCAAAATGCTCACTGGAATGATTCATGGAACCCGCTGGTTATCCTATGAAAAGAGGATATGTATATTGGCGAAGTAACTCAGGGAGTCAGACACCATCTCTAGAAAAAAGGAACAGGTGACAGTTTGGGTCGAATCCTTCTTCCGTCTGAAGAAGGGGCTCGACCCGAAACTTCACCTATACCTTTGTGTGACGCTTGTTTGGCCTAACATTAACTCCTTAAATGTGTATTAAAAATATCTTAAACTTTACACATTTCGTAATGGTGCCATTAGCTTTATTATGTAAAGATCATCACAGAAGGCAAATAATTCACATGAGAAAAATAACAGGAATTTGTAAATTAGGAGCAATATACCAAAAGCATTTGAAAGGCGGCACTTGATTTTATGTCTGCAAATGATTTTTATGTGAAGTTACGTGCATTTAGCTGGGATTGGTTGAATTCTATGCCACTTTCAGTGAAGCCATAGCTTTCTTCACATGGTCTCCTGACCACTTGCTTGTGTCCCAGGCAAGGAACCATCCTGTGAATGTTGGGGGCTCGAATCCCTGTTTCACTACGACAATCGAAGTCCTGCAATCTCTTCCAGAGGGATCCGATTCAATGTAATGTTTTGCTGATGAGGGGAAGAAACAGATTAAATATTATAACTCTGTGGAAACTGCTTTTTTAAAAAAATTGAATTTGGAAAATTTGCACCAATGGCCAGAACATATAAATGCGGGGAATGGCCGAGCCTATTCATTTTTAGCACAAAGGTTGATTTCCTACAGCCCTCATGTAAAAAAAAATCCATCTTAATTTAAATGAAGGAGTTATAGAGAGCCATGGTAAATGGCATAAACATCACAAATCCCCAGAGGTTTTGTGCAGAGATGATAGTTAAATCTGGAATACTGTGTCCACTTGTGGACCCAGTAGTATGGAGGGTCTTAGGAACAATTCTAGGAATGTTCAAGCTGCAAATAAGTATTTTGGATGAAAGAACTCGAAGGAATATTTGAAGAATTATAAAAAGTACAAACTTATACAATGGACCAGCTCAGCAAGTTAGTGGACATGTACTGGATTGATTGGTGTAATTAATTAGTTATTTGAATTAGCTTGAGTGGAAATTGATTGAATGGGCCATGTTCTTTATATCAGAGCCCATTCTATGATTCCATAAGTAGATTCCTAATTGCTGAGGAAAGTTGTAATGGATGTAATCAGCGGAACACCTCCAATGTGCATACACTGGACAGCAAGGGGGCTCTTGCTATTCAGTCTGGTGACACAATTTTTCTGTGCTGCAAATTCATTTAATTTACACAAAATATCTTGATCTATAAATGGAATTGCACTTTTCCAGAGATGTGGCTGAGATTATAGGAAATAGAATATAGCATGTTCCAGTTTTAATTTGTGCTTTCTGATTCATAACAAAATGTAGGTCATGCCTTTGTATAACAAGATATTAACCCATTAGAACACTGATTTCTGATTGCTCAATCTGCTTTAACTGGGACAATTTGTACTTTGGCTTATTTTGAAGGCTACATTTCCTTATATCTTTAAGCCTCATACAGTGTATATATAACAATGAATTTTATTAGAGTTTTAAAATCGTAATAATATCTTGAAAAAAACCATGCTGAGGCAGCTGATATGGCAGTGATCAATACTGCATTAAATGCAACCTGTTTATTGAGGCTCAAATGTCTATCTTGCTTTTGTGTGTTAAGATTTAAACTGATGTTATCTAATCTTATTTAATTTGCTGCTGTCTCCTATTGAGACATAGATATTTTGCCAGTAAGTCGAATGCCTGCTAATATTCTCTTCGGTATCCCCTTGTCATTCCGCACTACATTACTAGTTTTCTCAAACAGATTCAAGAAATGAAATAACACTACACCTTGCAGGGTATTGTGAAACTATTATTTTTATGGAATTGTCATTAACATTTTAAAACACTGTGCCTGTCAAGATGGCATTTTAGTGATAATAAAAATAGTCTTGTTCACATAGACAAAAACAAAAAAGTAGAGATCTGGTGATATTCTAAATGTGATAATGTAAAGTGATTCATAATGTAGTATCAGTCATTTATTTTACAGCACAATTTTGAAATATTTAGTTCCTACAAACAACAAAATAACAGAAAATGAGTATACAAGTAAATTGAGCCTCATAATTAAATGCTACTTTGTGATTCTATTTTTAGTAGGTACTTGGTGAAACCATCTAAACAAATTTATTTGAAACTAGACCAAGTGGGACTCATTGCGTCCCCGTCACACGGGAGGGCTGGTCCCCAAACGCAATATTCCACCATCACCCATAGCCCCCAACTGCACAGCCGTGGCTGATAGGTTCCCGTTGTGATGCCAGAGATCCCTGTTGTGACGCGAGTCATGGCAACCTCCCATCCCTCTTCCTACCCCTATCCTCCTCCATTCCCCGTCATTCCCCAAACACTCCCTCCCCCACCTGTTCACCCTCTTCTCTCCGCTCTCCTTCCCCCGTCCTCCCCTCCTCCACTCCCTCCCTCACCTATCCCTCTGCTTTCCCCTACCCTCTGTAACTCCCTCCCTCCATAACCCATCTCCCCTCCCTACCATCCTCCTCTCCCTCTGTCTCCCTGCTCACCCACTCCTCACCTCTTCCCTATCCCACTCCCCCAATAAACACAATGTTTAAATAACATTACTCCTCTTCCCCGCCCCCACTCCCTCCCCTTACAACAATGTAACAAAGCTCTCATTGCACTGGGTGGAACACTATTGATTAGGTAAATTAGATCCCATTGTGTTGTCATACGCTGCTAACTGACTGTGGAACATTTTTCTCTGCCCCTCTCCCTCTCTCTGCCTCCCTCTCTCTCTCTGCCCTTCTCTCTTCCTCTGTCTCTCTCCCTCTCTCTCTCTCTTCCTCTCTCTCTGCCCCCCTCTACCCCCCTTCCCTCTCTCTCTATCCCTTGCACTCTTTCGCTCTCTCTCTCTTTGCCCCTCTCTCTCTCTCTCTCTCTCGCTCTCTCTCTCTCTCTCTCTCTCTCTCTCTCTCTCCCTCTCCTCTCTCTCTGCTTCTCTCTCTCTACCCCCTTCCCTCTCCCTGTCTAGCCGCACCTGCAAGTTGGGGGCTATGCGTTAGTGGACAGGGCGGGGATGGATTAAAAGGAGCTGGTTAATAATATTAATATGGGGGGGGGTAGGGTGGTTAGTGTGTGTGGGGGGGTGGGGGGATGGTTAGTGTGTGTGTGGTTAGTCTGTGTGTGAGACGTCGCAGGCCGCCCCCCCCCCCCCCCCCCCCCGCCCCGCCCCGCCCCTGAAGCCGCGCGTTAAGAGGACGGGACCCAATGGGTCCCACTTGGTCTGGTATGATAATAAAACTCTCTTAAATCTTCGGCCAACAAAATTCCCGTCGATCATCGATCACCCATTCACTAGTTCTATGATATCTCACCTTTGCATTCACTCCCTACACTCAAGGGACAATTTACAGAGGCCAATCAACCTGCAAATCCACATTTCCCACATGGGCGTAAGAGGAAATGGAGCACTTAAAGGAAACTCACACGGACACAGGGAGAGTATGCAAATTCCACGTAGACAGTGCTCGAGATCAGGATTGAATCTGAGTCTCTGATGCTGTGAGGCAGCAGGTCTTTCCTGCTCTGGGATGACTTGTTTTAGAAAACCATATCTAAATGGTAGATTGAAATCAAACTTAACTGATGCCACTTTGTGTTTTACAGCCTGTCAGCATGTTTTGTCATAGATGAATGCCCAATGAGTTGGAGTATAATGCGAATGTGAATCAATTTTAAGAAACATTGAACTAATCAATCTCCCTTATTGTGGAGGGTATTATGTACAAAAATTAGAACATCATGATGCAGCGGCTAAATTGTTGAGACATGAGTTATGTTGTTAAGTGAATAGCCTCTTGTGAGTTAAGTGGATAGCCTTTTGCCCAGTCATCATGGTCTGATTTACTCTGGTAGCTCAAACACAAATGGCTCAGCAGATTGTTGTAGAACATGTGTGTGCCAGAACAATGGACAGAGGCCTGAAAAACTCTCTGCATTTGGTTGTATACCCACAGGTCACTTCAGATCCCTTTCTGTTCAGACACATAGGAAGGTTGGGAATGTTGACTAAGAGGAACTGGTTCATAGGATTCACTGGCACAATCACCAGCAATTGAACCATGTCTTATACCAAGGTTGCTTTGGTCATTGTCTCGGGTTTAAAGGGCGCTCTTTTTAAAAGGAGGTGAGGAGGAACTTCTTTAGTCAGAGGGTAGTTAATCTGTGGAATTCGTTGCACCAGAGGGATGTGGAGGCCAAGTCAGTGGATATTTTTATGGCAGAGATGGACAAATTCTTAATTAGAACAGGTGTCAAGGGTTATGTGGAGAAGGCAGGAAAATGGATTAGGAGGCAGAGATCAGCCATGATTGAATGGCGGAGTGGACTCGATCAGCCGAATGGCCCAATTCTATTCTATAACTTGTTGGCAACATATTTCAATGAGGACATCTAGCTTAAGAACAACCATTTCACATGTTAGTTTTCATTCAGTTTCAAGTTGGAAAATTGCTTTTAGGCATTCCGAAAGTGGTGAGTCAGGTGGACAGGGTGATGAAGAAGGCATTGGGCACACTGGCCTTTATTGCAGAGGGTATTAAGTACAACATTTGGGACATCATGATGCAGCTGTAGGACCCATTGGTGAGACCACACTTGGAGTACTGTATGCAGTTCTGATCTTCCAACTAAAGGAAGGATGTCACTAAGTTGAAAAGGGTGCAGAAGAGATTCACCGGAATATTACGTGGGTTTGTGGATTTGAGTTATAGGGAGAAATTGGATGTCGGGACCTTTTTCTTTGGAGCCTACTAGGCTAGGAAATGGGCCCCCGAGTCTCTTAAGTTTCTAGGCTGAAGACTCTTCACTTGGAATTCTGGTGGAAGAATAATGATGATTATAAAATAGCGTTCAGTGACATTAAGAGTTGTGGAATTCTCTTCCTTAGAGGGTGGTGAAGGCAGGTTCTCTGGATGCTTTCAAGAGAGAGCTAGATAGGGCTCTTAAAATAGCGGTCAGGGGATATGGGGAGAAGGCAGGAACAGGGTACTGATTGGGGATGATCAGCCATGATCACATTGAATGACGGTGCTGGCTCGAAGGGCCAAATGACCTACTCCTGCACCTATTGTCTATTGGCAGGGAAATTTGAAACAACATGGAGGTAAAGGTGTGATATTTAATGTGGATGACAGGTGAGAATAACAAAAGGATGTTTGCATTCACTTGTCCAGATGAACTCTTTTAACTAGAATGTTTAAAAATCTCTCAATTTCGAAAAAAACAAATAAATTAATTCTTCTTAAACCCTTAGAAAATGATTGTTCCATGTGTCAAAGGTTAATGCAGACTTACCTGATTTTACCGACTCCTTTTTCTCCACTTCATTGGCATCATTCCCAATCCAAACAAATACCTAAATATTAATGCATAATTACTTTAAAGATTCTAAACATTTGCCACCTTCAATCATACTTTCAATATTATTTTAACATCGGTGTTGTATGTTGATGGCTCAACATGATTTCTATGGTCCAACCTCACGTTCATGACATGATGTCTGGTCTATGGGTATGTGTGCAAAGGGATACCCTATCAAAGTGATGTATAGTAAGCTCTATGATTCCTGACTTCCCAAATAGATGTGAAGGCCTCTCAGAAACTCTGACAATACTTCGCTAATGAAGTTCAGCGTGAGGCTTGCATAGGCAGAATGAGAAAATCAATGCTTGTAATTTCAATAGCTCTGAAGTCAGATAGGGCTGCAGTAAAGCTTGATCTCTAATCTTCGTGGACTAATTAATCACTAAGTTAAATTCCATTTTGCAAAGCTTGTGTGCAAGGCCACCCAAGTTAAAACGTTTCATGCCCAGGTACCTTCCACTGTTACTTTCTTAGATCCTAGCACACAAATAAAAGCTCTTAGATGACTCTATTGCAGAATCCAATCATCTCATCTGTGTTCATCCTCCTCAGAATATATAGAACATCTGTTGAAGCAAGTCAGCCTTAGACATTTGGGGCTCATGATAGAAAAAAGATAGACATCTCTGTTGCAATATCTAACTCCTTATGACTTGCATCCAAGGAATGTTATATTTAGGGTTAAGTGTGCTAATGCTTTGCAACATTTTACAGAAAATTTATTTTCCATCTCCTATTGCACAGAAAATTATTTTGAAATATTTTGAATACTAAATTGAATGTTCACCACTGAAAAATGAATGCTAGCTCAAAGACTAATATTTGGAATTACTGTCAACATTTCAACTGAAGATAACAATTGTTTTATTTTGCCTCATTTTTTAATATTATTAAAATTGAGCTCACTTGATTTAGTATGGGATTTTTAGTTCAGTACAGACTGAATAAGCCCAAGGGTAAGAAGCTAAGAAAGGTCACCTAACACAATGAATTAGAGCAATGTGTCCAAAAATAGCACACTGCCCTGCTCGTTTTTAAAGCAAAACACATTGTGTTGGAGTAACTCAGTGGGTCAGACAAATATATTTAAACAAAGATACTAGGCTTTAAGTTGTGATAGCAATGGGGCAAGCTGAAATGGATCAACATTACATCAATAAAGTTAAAGACTTTTTGATCAGACCTGATCCCAAACATCGAACAACATGACATCATCTTCAGCTAAATCATCCTGTGTGTACTCCCCTGGAACTTCCTCAATCTAGAGCAAAGAATATATACTGTTTTCATATTGCTTATCGATAAGAGGCATAAAATCAATCTGGCTGTGCTGACATTACTTTATGAATATATTAATTCCACAGCACCAAATGTCAGAACCATCAGTATAACCAGTATGACCAGCTGAGTTTAAATATATTAAGTCCTGTGCAGAGGAGAGGCGTCTCTCTGTTATCTTGTAGTTGTTTATAGTCTCAGCATTTCAGGTTGATATGATTTTGGTTCACAAGCAAATGATTCCCAGAAGTTAATCAAACAGAAGCAAACACATTTTTAGAGAGTTGAACTGTACTATATGCAGTGCAGTTGTGAAAATTCCTAAATATATATTTTCATATTGAATGAATCCAATTCAAGTAAATGAATATTTTGATGCATATCCAATGTGTTAATTCTTGGTGCCATACAATTCAGAGGTTGAGGAGATCTGATAGATGGATATATTAACAATGAGTCATACATAGGGTCGTCAGTCTGAACCTATTTCCCTGGGTAGAAATATTAAGCATGGGGAATAGCTTAAGGTGTGAGGTGGTGAAGTTTAAAGGAGATGTGAAGAGCATTTTCTTTTTTACACACACAGAGCATTGGGTGTCTGGAACACGCCACCAGATGTGGTGGTAGAGGCATATACGAAAGTGGCATTAAGAGGCTTTTAGAAAGGTACATAAGTAGGGAATGGAGAGATCTGGATTATGTGCAAGCCGAGGAGATTAGTTTAATTTGCAATTATATTTTGTACAGTGTGGGTTGAAGGGATGGTTTCTTTGCCGCACATTGTCCTAATTCCACATACATCTACATTTCTTTAGCATCAATCTTAAGTACACATTTGTCAATGAGCAGCATGACAGTGAATGGGTTTTCCATCTTCATTAACAACAATGAGATCATTTATTTTGGTTTTGATCCAGCGGAGGGATGTGAAACCCAATAGCAGCATTCAAGTTAGGGTAGCTGACTCAGCACAGATTAAATATGGACAGTGCATTTCAAATTCATCCCAGAAAGTGCAGTTACTTCACAGCTAATTAAGAGGGGCCTGGAGAATATTGGCAGTTTTTCTAAAGGCACTATGATAGAGAGCATAATGTTCATAAATAACAAAGAACACAAAGCAGCATGACAATAGATTCAAGAAAGGACTTTTTTTTGCTGGAGTCGAGGAAACATTCTGCAGAGTTCTCCCTTGTTATTGGCATCATTTCAATGTGATTACACAAAAATTATGCCAAGTATTGGACCAATATGCTACTCTTGTTCAACATATGCTTTGCAATGGCATAAAGAGAGAGGAAATTTTATTTGACACTTCAATCATTGGAGAGTTCTTCTGGTTCAATGGCAAAATTTATCCCATAGCCCAGGTTACACATGGAGACAGAATACCATTAAAATGAATCTTAAACTACAATGAAATAGCAATTTCTCAACATGACATATGTTAGTTATTTTCACAGCATTTAAGCAAGGCAGAAAAAAAAGAAAAATTAGCATTACTAAATGCCATAAAATGTAATAAACTGCAACTGCAGATGCTGGTTTATACCAAAAATAAACACACAATGCTGGTGTAATTCAGTGGGTCAGGCAGTACCTTTGGAGAAAACTCCTATCCATTTTCTCCAAAGATGCTGCCTGACCCACTGAGTTTCACCGGCATTTTGTGTCTATCATTGCCACTGTAAATGCTGTTCAGTTACTTTTTTTTTGAATAACAGAAATGCCTAAATCACCTGTGAGTGATATACAGTGACTACTTAAAATATTGTTGAAGATAATCTGGTTGGAAGAGGTATGGCTAATATTAAACAATATACCAGTACATGTCCACACATCACAAAATAAGAGATCGTTAAGGCATAAAAAAAAAAATCCAAATATTCTTAATTCAGTAGGATATCTCATACAATTCAGGATAATTAAATAGATTTCATAATAAATTGTGAAGGATTTAATCACTAATATCTTGCAATTTCAAATTAAATATATATTGAAATGTTCGGATTGTTTTGTATCTACAAATTATATTTACCCTGTGTAATGAATACATTTTATTTCTTTACGTTTCTCATTCAGCGGAAATGGAGATATGGTTTTCAATGTAAAATGTCCTTTGAGAGGACTATGATTAGATATGAGCAGGTGTTAACTATTTACATGGTGTAATTATAACTGTAATAATATGGACTGTCTGTTTTTGAGTGAACTACAAATCAGTGGTGCATGTGGCATATAAAGGGTCTTAAGAATTACTGATGAAAAGACACACCTTTACCTATCTAATGAAGGGAAATTCTAATGAAGGAAATTCTAAAATATCTAATGAAGGAAATTCTGCAGATGCACCATAGAAAGCATTTTATCAGGATGCATCACAGCTTGGCTTGGAACAGCTCCATCCAAGACCGCAAGAAATTGCAGCGAATTGTGGACACAGCCCAGACCATCACACAAACAAACCTCCCTTCTATTGATTCCATTTATACCTCATGCTGCCTCGGCAAGGCCAGCAGCATCATCAAGGACGAGTTGCACCCTGGCCCACTCCCATCACACAAAAGGTCCAGAAGTGTGAAAACACACACCACTAGATTTGGGGACAGTTTCTTCCCAGCTGTTATCAGGAAACTGAATCATCCTACCAAAACTAGAGAGCAGTGCTGAACTACTATCTACCTCTTTGATAACCCTGAGACTATCCTTGGACTTTGCTGGCTTTACTTTGCTCTAAATGTTGTTCCCTTATCATGTATCTATACACTGTAAATAGATCGATTGTAATCATGTATTGTATCGTATTTCCACTGACTGGTTAGCATGCAACAAAAGCTTTTCGCTGTAACTTGGTACACGTGTCAACAAATTAAACTGAAACTGAAATTGTCCTTGGCAATAATCCTAGTCTTCATCTTTGGAACAAGTCTATTGTTGGCAACATGAGATAGGGAATTGCACTTTCAGAAAGTATTCAGACCCCTTCAATTTTTCCACATTTTGTTATGATACAGACTTATTCTAAAATTGATTAAATTCTTTCTTTTTAAATCATCAATCTACACACAATACCCCATAATTAAAAAAAATGAAAACAGGTGTTTAGAAATGTTTGCAGAGTAATTCAAAAGAAATATCACATTTACACAAGTATTCAGACTCTTTACTCAGTATTTTGAGGCACATTTGGCAGTGATTACAGCCTCGGCTTCTTGGGTATGACACTACAAGCTTGGCACACCTGTATTTGGGTAATTTCTCCCATTCTACCCTGCAGATCCTCTCAAGCTCTGTCAGATGCACAGCTATTTTCAGGTCATTCCAGAGATTGGGTTCAAGTCCGGGCCACTCAAGAATATTCACAGGCTTGTAACAAAGCTACTACTGTGTTGTCTTGGCTGTGTGCTTAGGGTCATTGTCCTGTTGGAAGGTGCCCCAGTCTGAGGTCTAGAACGCTCTGGAGCAGGTTTTCATCAAGGATCTCTCTGTACTTTGCTCCATTTATCTTTCCCTCAATCCTGACTAGTCTCCCAGTCCCTGCCGCTGAAAAACATCCCCACAGGTAGGTATGGTATTGGCCAGGTGATGAGCGGTGCCTGGTTTCCTCCAGACGAGACGCTTGGCATTCAGGCCTCGCCTGTCCTCGCCGGATTCAAAATGGCGGCGGCGCGGGCACACCGCGACGCCCTGTGTCTCCCTAGAATGGGAAAAATAGCGACGATCCCCTTACCTGCTTCAAGGCTGCTCACTCGGAGCAGTCATGTATTCATCTCGTACAGCCGACAGGAACTTCGGTTCCTGCGGCTGCAACAACTTTTTGGACAATCTCCCTATTCCGTCTGAGCTCATCAGAGCAACAGAGCACCCGACTGGAGACCGCCAGGTGAGTCGCGGGGTTGGAGACCGCCATCCGACCCGCGGAACCCAACCGACCCTCGGTCCTCACCGGATCCCCGGCCCTGACCCGACCCCCGGTCCTCGCCCGATCCCCGGCCCTCGCCCGACTCCCGGCCCTCGCCCGACTCCCGGCCCTCGCCCGACTCCCGGCCCTCGCCCGACTCCCGGCCCTCGCCCGACTCCCGGTCCTCGCCCGACTCCCGGTCCTCACCCGATCCCCGGAGCCCAACCGTCCCGCGGAGCTGGAGAACGCCAGGTGAGTCCCGGAGCTGGAGAACGCCACCCAACCCGTGGAGCTGGAGCCACCCGACCCGTGGAGCTGGAGAACGCCACCCGACCCGTGGAGCTGGAGAACGCCACCCGACCCGCGGGGCTGGAGAACGCCACCCGACCCTCGTGGAGCTGGAGAACGCCACCCGACCCGTGGAGCTGGACAATGCCACCCGACCCGCGGAGCTGGAGAACGCCACCCGACCCGTGGAGCTGGACAATGCCACCCGACCCGTGGAGCTGGAGAACGCCACCCGACCCGTGGAGCTGGACAATGCCACCCGACTCGTGGAGCTGGAGAACGCCACCCGACCCGTGGAGCTGGAGAACGCCACCCGACACGCTTGGCTGGAGAACGCCAGGTAAGCCCCGGGGCTGGAGACCATCAGCAGAGCCGCGGGGCTGAAGACCGCCTGTGGAGTAACGCAGACGCGGAGCAACGGAGCGGCAGAACACCAGCGCGCACCAAGCCAGCTCGGCCCACCAGAAGCACCAACAGATGGCGACGGGTACGAAAACACCGCCGGGGACGCAGAGGTGGGTTAAAGGCCAGGTTAGAGCTAGCCCCACACAGGGCAGCGATTCCTAGCCTTTTCCTCGCCAACGTGCGCTCACTGGCAAACAAAATGGATGAACTCCGGCTAAGGATCAGCTCCCACAACCGGATCAAGGACTGCAACATCTTGATCTTCACTGAAACTTGGCTCAACACTGACGTTCCTGACAGCGCCATCCAGCTATCGGGGCGTCATTTACTCCGAGCGGACAGGACATACAAGATACAAGATACATTTAATTGTCATTTGGACCCCTTGAGGTCCAAACGAAATGCCGAAATGCCATCAGACTCTGGTAAGACCAGAGGGGGGGGGGGGTCTGTGCATTTATGTAAACAAAGCATGGTGCACGGACTCCACCATCATCGAGAGTCACTGCTCAGCTAACCTTGAGTTCCTCTTGGTTAGATGCAGACCGTTCTATCTGCCCAGAGAGTTCACCTCCACTGTTGTGGCTGCAGCCTATATCCCTCCTGATGCTAATGCCAAGCTTGCAATGAAAGAGCTGCATACTGCCATTAGCAAACATCAGACGCACAACCCCGAGGCAGCCTTCATTGTTGCGGGTGACTTCAATCACTCCAACCTGAAGACTGTACTCCCCAAATTCCACCAACATGTATCCTTCCCCACTAGAGTAGACAAGACACTGGACAAAGTCTACACCAACATGGCTGAAGCTTACAAAGCCATCCCCCTCCCCCACCTTGGTCAGTCTGATCACGTCTCATTGCTCCTGCTCCATAAGTACTCCCCACTCATCAGACGGGTTAAACCAACTGTGAGGACAGTTAAAGTCTGGTCAGAGGAAGCGGACTTCACACTTCAGCAATGTTTTGGAAACACTGACTGGAAGGCGGTTGCAGCCCAGGCCACCCTTGACTCTCACATGGACATTGATTCCTACACATCCTCTGTTCTGGACTTTATAAACTCCACCATCAATAGTGTCACCTCCCTCAAACAGGTGACCATATACCCGAATCAGAAGCCATGGATGAACAGCGAGGTCAGGCTACTGCTGAAAGCACGGGACACCGCTTTCAGGTCAGGCGATGCTCGAGCCTACAGTTCATCCAGGGCTAACCTGAAGAGGGGCATCAGGAAGGCCAAGCACTGCCATAAGCTCAGGATTGAGAAGCACGTCAACAACAACTCCGACCCCCGACGCATGTGGCAAGGCATCCAGGCCATCACGGACTACAGACCCTCCAACATCACCCCCACATCCAGCGACGCCTCCTTCCTTGAGGAGCTTAATCACTTCTATGGCCGCTTCGACAGGGACAATCTAGAGACAGCCATCAAGGCTGTGCTACCTGCCGATCACCAACCCCTCACACTCACCCCCTACGATGTGTACGTGGCACTGAGTAGGACTAATGCACGTAAGGCTGCTGGCCCTGACGGCATCCCCGGGCGCATGCTCAGGGCCTGTGCTGCGCAGCTGACAGACGTCTGGACTGACATCTTCAACCTGTCACTTGCCCAAGCAGTTGTCCCCACTTGCCTTAAAGCCACCTCCATCGTGCCAGTGCCAAAACACTCCACTGCGGCAAGCCTCAACGACTTCCGCCCAGTTGCACTTACCCCCATCATCACCAAGTGCTTCGAGAGGCTGGTCCTGGCACACCTCAAAAGCTGGATCCCTATCAGTTTGCCTACCGCAAGAACAGGAGTACGGAGGATGCCATCTCAACGGCACTTCACTCCGCCCTCTCCCACCTCGACAACAGAGAAACTTACGTAAGAATGCTGTTCATCGATTACAGCTCAGCATTCAACACCATTATTCCATCAAAACTGATCACCAAACTCGGCAACCTGGGCATCGACCCCTCCCTCTGCAACTGGATACTGGACTTTCTAACCAACAGACCCCAGTCTGCGAGGTTAGACAAGCACACCTCTTCAACCCTCACCCTGAACACCGGCGTTCCTCAGGGCTGTGTGCTGAGCCCCCTCCTCTACTCC
This sequence comes from Leucoraja erinaceus, assembly GCF_028641065.1. NCBI lineage: Eukaryota > Metazoa > Chordata > Chondrichthyes > Rajiformes > Rajidae > Leucoraja > Leucoraja erinaceus. Next base: position 99,918,974 of record NC_073378.1, read on the forward strand.
CTCTTCACCTATGACTGCACACCTGTACATGGTACTAACACCATCATCAAGTATGCAGATGATACAACGGTGATTGGCCTCATCAGCAACAACGATGAGCTGGCCTACAGGGAGGAGGATCCAGCACTTAGCAGCATGGTGCGCTGACAACAACCTGGCCCTTAACTCCAAGAAGACCAAGGAGCTCATTGTAGACTTCAGGAAGTCCAGAGGCGGCACGCACACCCCCATCCACATTAACAGGACGGAGGTGGAACGTGTTTCTAGCTTCAGGTTCCTGGGAGTCAACATCTCCGATGACCTCTCTTGGACCCACAATACCTCTACTCTGATCAAGAAGGCTCATCAGCGTCTCTTCTTCCTGAGGAGACTGAAGAAGGTCCATCAGCCTCCTCAGATCCTGGTGAACTTCTACCGCTGCACCATCGAGAGCATCCTTACCAACTGCATCACAGTATGGTATGGCAACTGCTCTGTCTCCGACCGGAAGGCATTGCAGAGGGTGGTGAAAATTGCCCAACGCATCACCGGTTCCACGCTCCCCTCCATTGAGTCTGTCCAAAGCAAGCGCTGTCTGCGGAGGGCGCTCAGCATCGCCAAGGACTGCTCTCACCCCAATCATGGACTGTTTACCCTCCTACCATCCGGGAGGCGCTACAGGTCTCTCCGTTGCCGAACCAGCAGGTCGAGGAACAGCTTCTTTCCGGCGGCTGTCACTCTACTCAACAACGTACCTCAGTGACTGCCAATCACCACCCCCCCCTGATTTGAATAAACCATTTTTATTCAAATCGTTTGCTATGTTGCTCTTCAAGGGAGATGCTAAATGCATTTTGTTGTCTCTGTACTGTACACTGACAATGACAATTAAAATTGAATCTGAATCTGAATCTGAATCTGAAAGAGTTCAATCTTGCCTTCATCAGAACAGAGAATCTTATTTAGGTGCCTTTTGGCAAATTCCAAGCAGGCTGTCATGAGCCTTTTACTGAGGAGTGGCTTCCATCTGGCCACACTACCATAAAGGCCTAATTGGTGGAGTGCTGCAGATAGTTGGCCTTCTGGAGGATTCTCCCATCTCCACAGAGGAACTCTGGAGCTCTGTCAGAGTGACTATCAGGTTCTTGGTCACCTCCCTGACCAAGGCACTTCTCCCCCGATTGCTCAGTTTGGCCGGGTGGCCAGCACTATGGAGAGTTCTAGTGGTTCCAAAGTTCTTCCATTTAAGAATGACAGAGGCCACTGCTCTTCGGGACCTGCAATGCTGCAGAAATCGTTTTTACCCTTCCCCAGATCTGTGTCTCAACACAATCCTGTGTCAGATGTCTACAGATCATTCCCTTGTCTTAATAACTTGGTTTTTGCTCTGACATGTACTGTGGGATGTTATATAGACAGGTGTGTGCCTTTCCAAATCATGTCCAATCAATTTAATTTACCACTGGTGGACTCCAATCAAATTGTAAAAACATCTCATGGATAATCAATGGAAACAGGATGAACCTAAGCTCAATTTTCAGTGTCATAGCAAAAGGTCTGAATACTAACTTAAATGTGATATTTCAGGTTTTTTTTTAATTACTTTGCAAAAATTTCTAAACACCTGTTTTCGCTTCTTCATTCTGGAGTATTGTGTGTAGATTGATGATAACAAAAAATAATTTAATCCATTTTAAAATAAGGCTGTATCGTAACAATATGTGAAAAACGTTAAGGAGTCTGAATACTTTCTGAATGCACTGTATATTGCAGATGTTGAACGTATTTTCCTTTAAACAATTTTGCACTGTTTCGAGCCTCACTGGAGGCCTCGAAATGTTCCACCATGTTTCTGAATAAGGGGCTAATCAGTGCAATATGGTTATGGATTTTCAAAGTGTGCAAATAATAAGGTGTGGAAACAAAACACTTTTCTATTTCATACACCAAACTAAAATAACTCCATATCGTACATGCGATGCCGTGAAAATATAAAAAAATATAATGGCACCCAGCTTGATTTATGCATTGCTATACACAATTTATCACAATGAAAACTTACAATGAAGCACCCAGTCTTATTTGAGCAGGCAAATAAGCGAGGCTGATGATAAACTTCGTGACTTTGTAACAGAGCTGAAGTTTGATACTGCTTCTTTCCACCGAGGGAATTCCAAAATGCATCTACAGAATAGGAATAAGTTTCAAAAACACAATAAGTAATTTTCATTTCAACAAAATTGCTTTTTTTCAAAATATGTTCAACTCCAATTCCCTTTTCTCAAAATAACTGCTGATATTTGGTGGATGTTTTACCTGGTTCTTTGCCTTCAGTAATCCTTGTTGCCTTGCATTGCAGGACTGTGGTAAGATATTGAGCCCCTTGCTCTTCATCGCTACTGGCTCCTTTGCCAACCCAGAAATAGGCAGCGTTTGGCAATTTCAATACAAAAACATCGTTGGAATTCAACGATTGAGCATCAAAGTCAACCTGAGGATAGAACCAATATAAAGTTAAATTCTAGACAGTTATCGTTCACAAGGTAACTCTCCAACAAATACTATGGAGACACAGGGTATTGCAGATGTTGTAATCTTGAGCAAAACACAAATTGTTGGAGGATCAGACAGCATGTGCGGAGCGAATGGACAGGCAAAATTTCGGGTCGGAATCTTTCTTCAGGTTGAACATAGTGGGGAGCAAGGGGGCGGCAGGGGGAAGCAGGAAAAAAAAGTTGGGGCAGGACAAAGCCTGGCAAGTGATAGGTGGATATAGGGAAAGGGGTATTTTTATTGACAGGTTGGGTGGAGTAAGTGACAAAAGTTAGAGGTGCAAAGGAGACTAAAGATGCCAGATAAGCAGAGAAGATATGTGAATGTCAAATGTCAAATGGAAGGATATTGGTAGAATGGGACATAGGGTAGGGGAAAATGGGAGAATAAAAGATAAATTAGTGACTTGAAATGGGAGGAGAGTGTACATCTATGAGTTTATAACAGAAGATAATATTTGAGCTAGAGGTTTGTTTTTGAAGAAGAAGGGCCTCGACCCGAAACGTCGCCTATTTCCTTTGCTCCATAGATGCTGCCTCATCCGCTGAGTTTCTCCAGCATTTTTGTCTACCTATAATATTTGTGCAGACGCTTTACTGCCTCGTATCTTCTTCTTCATCAAATGTTGTTGCAATTCTGACACATGGATCACTGCTTCGGCCATTCCTTGTACTACAGTGCCCCATGATCTAATAACATTCCATAATGACTCCTCACCTGGCCCCTCAATAATCCTCCACAATCACTCCTAACCTGACCCTCAATCCGGGTTATAATTTTGCATGGAATAAACGTCATCACTGATTTTCCAACCAGACAAAATAGCACATCCTTATAGATTCTATCAAAACGCTTTGCAATTTTAAAATCCTCCATAAAATCTCATTTTAATAATCTCTAATCCAGTGCAATAGTCCTTCCTTCAAACTTCATCCTGTAACTATCAAGTTTCGCATTGTTTTGAGGAAATTATACAGTGCAATCTCCATGGCTCCTATCAACAACAGAATGCCCAAAACTGTATTATGTATTAGAATTGTAGTCCTCCAAATGTCCCTTACATTTTTTTCTTTTTCAATTGTTTAAAAGAATTTATAACTTTATCCACCTGTATTTATAAAGAGTATGAACCTTCAGTCCTTGGTATCTTTGATCAATAGGGGTACAGATATCCCACAGATACAAAAAATGTGGACACCATCAAAGCATTTTACTTTGTATCTAATATCTATCCCAATAAGTATAAATAAACATAACATTAATGCACAACATATTAAAATATTTAAATATCAAAAGTGAAACTATTGGAAAAGGTTTAAGAGGATATGGACCACATGTGGGCAAAGGGAACTAGCTTGGATGGGACATATCAGTTGGCATAGTCACCTATGTTTAGTTTCATTTATTTTAGTTTAGTTTAGAGATACAGCATGGAAACAGTTCCTTCGGCCCACCGAATCCATCCCCGCACACTATCCTACACACACTAGGGACAATTTACAATTTTACCAAACCAAATCTGTACATCTTTGGAGTGTGGGTGGAAACTGAAGATCCCAGAGAAAACCCACACAGGTCACGGGGAGAATGTACAAACTCCATACAGACAAGCACCCATAGTCAGGATTGAACCCGGGTCTCTGGCACTGTAAGGCAGCAACTCTACCTCTGCGCCACCATGCCGACCTTAGTCTAGTTTATTGTTATGTGTGCCGAGGTACCGTGAATAGCTTTTTTGTTGCGTGCTATCAGGTCAGCGGAAAGACTATATTCAGATTCAGATTCAGATTCAGAATTTTAATTGTCATTGTCAGTGTACAGTACAGAGACAACGAAATGCATTTAGCATCTCCCTGGAAGAGCGACATAGCAAACGATTTGAATAAATAATAATAAGTGTCCGGGGGGGGGGGGTGATTGGCAGTCACCGAGGTACGTTGTTGAGTAGAGTGACAGCCGCCGGAAAGAAGCTGTTCCTCGACCTGCTGGTTCGGCAACGGAGAGACCTGTAGCGCCTCCCGGATGGTAGGAGGGTAAACAGTCCATGGTTGGGGTGAGAGCAGTCCTTGGCGATGCTGAGCGCCCTCCGCAGACAGCGCTTGCTTTGGACAGACTCAATGGAGGGGAGCGAGGAACCGGTGATGCGTTGGGCAATTTTCACCACCCTCTGCAATGCCTTCCGGTCGGAGACAGAGCAGTTGCCATAGCATACTGTGATGCAGTTGGTAAGGATGCTCTCGATGGTGCAGCGGTAGAAGTTCACCAGGATCTGAGGAGACAGATGGACCTTCTTCAGTCTCCTCAGGAAGAAGGGACGCTGATGAGCCGCATTTCAAATATACATGATTACAACTAGCTATAGATTTTATAATCACAAGATCCAGCTGCATAAACAAAGATTAGTCTCTGTAGAGGAGAACACAGTGGGGAACCACTTGGCATGGGTGGTCAGGACACGTTTCCCATATTTACACAAACAGTAACTGGTTCTTCACTGTATGTGTGTAGAAATATTTGTTCAAAGAAACAAGACTGGAAGTTTGGTCCGGTCTGTGCCAACTTTGCAAATATGTGGATCCATTGATAGCAAATCAGTAGCTAATGAAGGCTGAGTGTTTTCACTTTTGTCTAGCTATTCACATTACTTGCTGCATTCTTTGATAGCACAGCTTCATTCTTGGTTTATTTTCGCATAAAATGTGTTGCTGCATCAATGTGCAAATTTGTTTGCATCTTCCACTTCATGGTCCATTTTTTCTACCCTATCATTGTCTTCCTGAGATATTTTAGCATATACATGGATATAATGCTGAGCCTCTATAAGGTGCTGCTAAGGCTGTATTCGGAGTATTTTGAGCAATTTTGAGTACCTTATCTGAGGAAGGAGTTCTGCCTCTGGAGAGGGTCCAGAGGAGGTTTAGAAGAATGATCCCAGGAATGAGTGGGTTAACATATGATGAGCGTTTAACAGCACTGGGCCTGTATTTGCTGAAGTTTGGAAGAATGAGTGGAGACCTCAAATGTACAGAATAGTTAAAGGCTTGGATAAAGTGCATGTTGAGTGGATGTTTCCACTAGTGGGAGAGCCTAGGACTAGAGATTCTCAGAATTAAAGGACCTTCCTTTAGGAAGGAGATGAGGAGGAATTTCTTTAGTCAGACTGTGGTGAATCTGTGGAATAATTTGCCACAGAAGGCTGTGGAGGCCAAGTCAATGGACACTTTGAAGGCGGAGATAGATAGAGTCTTGATTAGTATGGGTGTCAGGGGTTACGGGGAGAAGGTAGAAGAATGGGGTTAGGAGGGAGAGATAGATCAGCCATGATTGGGCGAATGGCAGAATATTGATGGGCTGAATGGCTAATTCTGCTCCAATCAAGGGATATGAGGTTGATGGAAGAAAATAGCACTGAGGTGAAAGATCAGCCATGTACATATAGACTTTCGGTCTGAACGAAATGTCGTTGCCTGCAGCCATACATGTAATAATAAACAACAAAACACACAATAAACACAAATTAACATCCACCACAGTGAGTTCACCAGGCACCTCCTCACTGTGATGGAAGCAAAAATCTTAGGGTTACTGTCTAATCCCTCCTCTTCTCCCTCTGCGCTTAGGTGATACCCCACCGGGCGATGGTAAGTCAGTCCCGCAGCTCACCGAGCCCCGCGAACGGGCCGGTTCAAGCTCCGCGGTCCGGGGCGGTCGAAGCTGCCGCCCTCCAGTCCAGCGGACGCAAAGCAGAGCAGGCACGAGAGACTTCTATACCTTATAGCATTACCTTATTATTGTTTCTTTATTAACAACCCCCCTTGCTTTGCATCATCAACAACATCTATCATCTTCTTTGTGTCTAAGTCAAAAAGGCACAACAGAGGATGTACCTCCTATGGCAGCTGAGGAAGCACAATCTGCAATGATGGTCCAATTCTACACAGCCATCGTAGAGTCTGTTATTCTCCATCATGGTCTGGTTTGGCTCAGCCACCAAGCACGACATCTGGAGGCTGCAGCGAATCGTCCGATCAGCAGAGAAGGTTATTGGCTGCAACCTTCCCTCCATTGACCAACTGTACACTGCAAGGGCCAGGAAGCGAGCGGGTAAGATCTCTTTCACCCTGGCCACAAACTCTTTGAATCACTTCCCTCTGGAAGGCGACTCCCGACTGTCAAAGCTTCCACAGCCAGTCATAAAAACTGTTTTTATCCATGAGTAGTTGCTCTACTCAACAGCCAAAAATCTGTAGCCTCCATTTGATCTGGCATTTTGTTGGTTCACATGCTTGATCAATGGTGTTTTATCATTAATGTTTTATTATTATTAATGTTTAGTGTTTTCTGACTCATTCGTAACTGTCACTGTATGTCATGTTGTTACTTGTGGGCGGAGCACCAAGGCAAATTCCTTGTATGTGAATATTTGGCCAATAAACTTACTTACTTACTTTCTTACTTACTTAAATGCAGATCCTGCAAGTCTTTCAAAAATTATTGAGTTCCCAGCACTGATGCCTACAGAAAACTTCCAAATTTTGACTGATCAGAGCAATGTTTATTTTTCATTAAATCCATTCAGCAAATTTCTTTAAAATGCTGATACATTTTTCACCAGCCTCTGTGCCTGAATTTTATAAGCTAGAATCTTGTAAGGCATTTTATCAAATGGTTTCTGAAAGTTCAGTGCCTACAATGATGACTACCTTTGGAAATGTGTTCTTACCCCAGGCAATCCTCCCTGCAGAGGCACGAGGGAGAAAGCTATCCCTCACACTGAGCTGCTGTTCACAACCTAACAGATGGGAACAAAACTAGAACCATGCGTTTTACAGCTAGCCAAGCTATAACTAAAACTCTCCCAACTTAGTCAGAAATGGTTAGCACACTAAAAATTAATTTAAAACAATAACAAGGCCAAGTGTCATAGTCCATTACTTTCTGAATTAAAACATGAACAATACATTCAAAAATTAAAAAAAAAAACATAATAATTATTTACTGAATTAATACACCATGCCATGCATTTGTTCTCCCCATTGAAGTTGAGTAGAGATGCACTCCAGGCACGACCTCCACTATTCATGTGGATTCCCGACAGTCAATAATAGGAAATTCCCATAACCTTCTGCTGCTGTACTGAACTCCATGAGGTTAGTGCCAGAGAACTTAGTTCATTCCCCAGTGCCCAATTACTGACAGGAAATTACCAAATTCCAGAATAGAAACGTGAAAGTTCCTGACAGCTACGTGGGGAAATGTTGCCAGTTCAGACAACATTGTACTGCAAAAGCCAAGGCATTCTCTTTTATCTTACAGATCTGTTGTTTCTACAAGCAAGCCTCCTGTATTTTTCACGCTACTGAGTTTGGCAGGTTGGCTTCCGAGTGACAAATTCTAGCTTCCCCATTAATGTCTAAGTGTCTTTGTATGAGCCTTACCTCCACAATTCTTGTTATGGTAGCAAGATTCTTTCTGACTTGGAAAAGGCGTTGTGCCGGAGCAGGTGTCTGGCCTTCCTTCCGTGATGTCCCATTTTGATAAATTATGAGGGGTTTATCCTTAAACAAACTAAGCAAATGAGAAGGCTCCTTCCCTTGGGTCACACGAACCTTTAGAAGAAAGAAAACAAATACTCTAATTCAGATTGATGAATGCCATATTTCAAAATATTTTGGTGATTTGCATTCAGGTTATTTAAGTTCAATGGCAATTATAGTCCTTATAATCGAAATTGTGATTAACCTGAGAGAAGTTTATGAAATTATGAGAGGCATTGATAAGCTAGACAGTCATAATATTTCACCCCAGAATGAAATGACTAGAGGACATAGGTTTAAGGTAAGAGGGGCAAAGTTTAAAGGAGATGTGCAGGGCAAGCTTTTTGCAAAGAGACTGGTGGGTGCCTTGAATGGACTGCTTGGGCTGATGGTAGAGGCAGATACAATAGTGGCATTTAAGAGCATTTGGATAGACATGTGGATTTACAGGGAATGGAGGGAAATGGATCACATAGAAGCAGAGATTTATTGAACTTGAATCATGTTTAACACAGACATTGTGGGCTGAAGGGTCTGTTCGTGTCCTGTACTGTTCTATATTGTAAGCTATAATGCACTCAAAACCTAATATGTCAACTAATGTATTAAATCATTTATTTACATTCAACTTTTTGGACAAATTACTCATTATTTGAGGGTAACTGGACATATGTTCTTCACATATCCACAGACACTGCATTAGTCAAAGCCAGGTCCAACTTATTTAAAAAGCCAACTCGATTGATTACAGTTTGGATTAGGCCTCAACTGGGTTTGTTATTTCGAAATGGGTTCTTTGGTTTGAATTATATTTTATCAACTAATAACACCGTGAATGATGGAATTGTCAAGAGAAACAGCCGCACTCTCTGATATTTGATATGTTTGCACAATGGTAGTGAATCAGCCGTGTTGCAAAGTCGATGAAGAACTTAATGTCTTCAAACAAACCTGGTAGTACCTTAAGAGTTGGTGTTCTCATAATTCTCTGGAAACTATACCAATGAAGTTACAGATAAAGAAACTGCAACTGAAATAGCTGGCCAATTGGTCTACAATGAAAATGAAGTATATTGAGGCATGTGAGAAATGTGTCATTATGTGTAGAGCTGAGGAGCTTGTTCGAATATATTAGGTAGAAGAGATAATTCTGATATTTATACACCTGTAATTAAATTGTAAGATTGCATCATATATCCTGAATAAATTTTTCCTTGGGAAATAATATTAATGAATTTTGATCAATTGGATGAAAAGATTATAGTTATCAAAAGACCAGTGTCCCTGATTAAAATAAATGTGACGGGTACATTTATAATTATCTTTTCATTAAAATGCAGGATGAACATCGGCACTAAAGTAGCTGTTAAAAAGGATAAAGAGAATTTACACTAGATTCACTGCGGAAGTCATTACTGGCATAATTAAAACAGAATGATGAATAGCATCTGTATTAGCAATGAATAAACAATCCAAACTAAACTGTGCCGTGCCAACCCAAACAATGTCAGTTAATTTGGATAAAAGACAAGGATTTGCTTTGTCCCAGAAGTTTATTTGACATCACAAAGCAAATCAGCCCTGCAATTTGTTGGACTACAGCAAGGATAGCCTGCTGCACTGTTAATGCATCCAGCACGATGTACACATGTGGAGAGGAGCAGGTGAGGAGTGAAATGAAAGGTCATCTATTCTTGGGAGAAAGGGAAGGATGTTGGAAGATGAGTGAAATAGAATCAAGAGAAGACCACCAGCCTTCCGATGCAGACAAATGAATGGTGCACTTGTCAGGGTCAGTAAGATGAATGAGAAACATGCCAGCTGATCGCACAATAAGCTTTTGCAAAGAATATTCAGCCTGCAATTTACTTTAATGCTATGATATTCTAAATAATAATGGTGATGACTTAGTTATCCAAAGATGAGGATTTGTAAATTAATTTTCTTTTGCTGTAATGCTCCATACCAACACTAGCAGTGCGTTGCAGGTTTTAGTCAGATAAACCAGTAACCATGGACAAATGGCAGGATTCAAGAGGAAATAAAACGGGAAGTGGCGTTGTACCCAACTGAAGTACCTTTTTAAAATCAGCCCTTATGGTTCATCAGATTCACTGATCACATTTCATACGGTGTGCGAGCAATTTTACAGATCTGTCTATGTTGCTACAGAATTATTGGACAGAAAGTCATGGCAGGCACATTGTAACTAAATTTCTGATAGCTGTTCTGAATGAGAGGACTCATTTTCAAAGTCTAAACCACATTATATAGTCAAATTTAATCATATGTAACCTCAATTGTTCACCTTTGTACAACATTTTACTTTTTGTCCCTTACATATTCAACACATACAAAATGAACAATTTCAGGCACCTAATATTTATGTTTAAAGTGGCTGTGAAACTGTAAAAAAATGTTTTTAATCATGCGCACATATGTCATAAATGCCTCTTAAATAGTTGTTAAGTATCCAAACATGGGATCAGGGATTCATAGCCTTTGAGCAGCCAATTGCTGGAATTTAGCATTTAATGCATTGACAACAGCAATGAGCACAAATTGCCACAGTAACTTTTCTTCTTCCATTTACAAGCAACATTGATTTTTATACGTTCACAATAACCTCTCCCAAGTATAGAAACCTTGGTAATGGCCTGAATCTAATCTTTTATTAAAGTAATAAATACATGTAAGCATCATATGATCATAGTTTATTTCCTGGTAATTGCTGTGTTTGATTTTATGTTGTGATATAGTTTGAGGCTGGTCAACTTTATATTGAATCATATTTTAAAATCCTTCAGACAGTTAGCTCTGCTCTGCCAGTATTTTAAAGTTCCACAGCCTCATTAAATATAAAGACTGGGTGCTGGAATTTGATCATTTTGTAATTCCATACCTGGGCATATACAGCATTGAGAATGATGTGTTTTTGGTTCATGGCTGCAAAGATCTAATGCATTATGTGATTGTAGCAATATGTCCTGTTTTTCATGCAAACATTCGTACTGCTAGATCATATGATCTAGCCTCTTTCAAGTCTCATGGTGGTGGTGGAAGGAGATCGGACGGGTACATTTAGAGTGATGGGAAGATGGTCACTGGTGCAGAAAATCTATTGCGGATGATTCCCATAGGGTGATAGAGACATACAGCTGGGCCCCAACTTGTCCATGCCAACCAAGATGCCCTATCTAAGCTTGTTCCATTTGCCTGAGTTTAACCCATGACCCACTAAACCTTTATATAACTGTCCAAATATATTTTAAATGTTATTGTACCTGCCTTAACCACCTCCTATGGATGTTTGAGAAGACACAAAGTGCTGGATTAACTTAACGGGTCAGGCGGTATCTCTGCAGAGCATGAACCTAGGATGCTTTGTGTCAGTACCCTTCTTGCACTCAACTATGGCAGCTAAATCCATACATGTACCACCCTCTGTGTGAATGTTGCACCTCAAATTGCTGTTGAATCTTTCCCCTTTCAAGTTAAACCCGTGGCCTTTATTCCCCAAGGGCTGCATACAGACTGTGCATTCACCCTGTCTATGTCGTATGGTTAGGAGAAACCTGAAGTGGGCCTGAGAGAACACTGGAGAATCAGAGATGTTTAGGAGTGGTAGTAGGTGATTATTGAATAGCCAAACTAATGAAGATAGCCAAGTAGAAATTCAGAGAGGTTAGCAAGAATTTTAAGGATAGTTATAGTGAGGTGATAGAATCGCGTAGATTGGTAATTGATTGAAGAGAGCTTCAAGGGATCATGGAGGACATTGAGTGAGGGTTTGGCCTGATCTGGGCTTGCAGTTGGTACCCACACAATTAGTGATAGCTCCTTTAAATAATGGAGGAACAGCTGGTCTTGAACAACTGCTGACCGTGAATTGTGGTTAAAAAACATTGCATAAATCATGTCACATCAGCATTGTGCAGCCAGTGGTGTTACTGTCTATGCCCAGCAGCCTCTGTATGCATGAGTTCCATGTGGCTACAAGACTACACTATAAGTGATGGAAGCAAGCTACAGGTGCACAGAATGTGTGATGAAACTTCCAATGAAACTCCTTTGCCCATTCCATGAAACCATTTAGTAGTATTTCCAGCCCTGGGATTTCTTTTATGAAGAGGTTAATTTATAAATTACACTCCTAATCTTTAAAATAATGCAAAGCCGCCAGTGCTTATTGGTATACATTAACACAATTTGTAATAATGGCAAGTACATGTAGGATTACAATTCAAGCATTTGCTTAAATGCTTACCTGAACTGCTGCCCCACCAAGTGATTGGTCGAGATTGACTGTAAGGAATGCTGACATAGTGAGCTCATCTTTTGTAGCACTGGATCCTTGCCTGAAATAAATCAAGTGGATCTGATTATAAATGAGAACATGGAATGCAAATTTAAAACAATTTCGAGGGGACAGTGAATCCATCTACAGGCCACAGTTAATCCACTGCTAAAATATTGTGGATTATAATTATAATTTGAAACAGGGAATGTTAATTGATTACAGATCTTTCCCAATTTTAATTCCCATTGAATTCAATAGGAACTGTGGGAGATATTGTGATTTTGCATTTAGAGTTTAGAGATACAACATGGAAGCAGGGCCTTCAACCCATTTACTCCCCAACAATCATTGATCAGCCGTTCACGCTAGTTCTACGTTTTCCCACGTTTGCATCCACTCCCTTCACATTGGGGATAATTTTAAAGAAGCCAATTATCCTACAAACCCGTACATCTTTGGGATGTGTAAGGAAACTGGAGCACTTGGAGGAAACCTACACAGTCACAGGAAGAATGCTAAAACCGCACACACAGCACCCAAGATCATAATCAAATTCAGGTGTTTGGGACTGTGTGGCAGCAGCTCTACCAGATGCGCCATTGTGCTGCCCAATAGCTGAATAGCTAACACGCATTTGACAATATCATCAGTGTGTACGTGTCTGTCAAAGTGTGTGTGTATACATGAATGAACTGACCCCTAAGAGCAGGAAATTGGGCAACAGCAGCGTCTGGTATCCACACCACCAGCAAAAAGGTTTTGGTACGGAGGAAGGGGTAAGAATGTTACAACATAAGTCCTCTGCTGTGGAAGAGTAAAGATTTTTTGATCAAGGCAATCGTTTTAAAGTCCCTATATAATTGAAGAACAGCTTCAAATTAAAATAGAATGTTGCCTTGTTGTGGCAGGTAAAATAAATATCATTAATTAGTTAGGTCTCTAATGGAAGCTATAAGTGGAAGTTTTGAAATATTGAGTAAATGATTGCACGTTTTTGTTATAATTTCCAGTTTGGCTGTTAGATAAAGACACTCACTATGTTCAAGTGGCAACTATGGGATCTCATTTCAGGCTTTAAGTATCTTTCACAGCAAAACAAACCAGCTTCAATTTTGATTAAAAATATTCCCAGATAGAATGACTCAATTTTTCTGTTCAATTCCATCTTCGTAATTTGGATATTATCGACCTTTCAAAGAAACTTATGAATATTGCTATGCATCTGTTATTAAACACTTACAATGGACCACCACGTGTGCACAATAATGCCGTGCAGAGATGAAAATAGAGTGAAGCATAAAAATAGCAGGAACCTCTAATTAAGAATCTGCGAGAATGCATGGTGAAGAACAATAATCATTAGGTTGAAATAATTAACCACATCTAATATGTAGAATCCATACTGAGTGGCCAACATCTTGAAAGATCTCTCAATACTTTGGATTTAATTTGAGTAATAAAGCCTGGATATCATACTGTGCCTCATTTGTGGGCTGCGATGGAACATTTAAGTAGCGGGCTTGGAAACATGCAATGCATGTACAATTGGTGAACGAAAGCACACAGCAAAATTCAATCACGGTCGGCTCTGTGCCTGTAACACGAAATACATATTTGTTTCAAAGCTGCAGCGATATTGCATTAAACATTAAAAAAAAGGCTCTTTTAAAAGTTCCTTATAACATTATTTATTTGTTAAACATATATTAAGGGATATTGAGTGGCCTTGTATATCGATTAAGGCACAGATCAGCCAGGATCCAACTAATGTAGGGACGGGCTTGAGGAACTAAACGGCTTACTCCTGTACCCATCTTCCTGTGGTGTGGAAAGGTGCTTTAAAAATTCTTCTCTGAGTTCTTCATAAACACATGGCAGTAAAGATTTATTTTGATCTGTAACAGAGTAAAGATTGTGCCACATTGTCCACCAGGCTTTGATGAGTGGAATAGCAGCTGTACAGGTAATATGAAGCTGATAAAATTTTAACCACTGCTCAGGCCAAATGTCTACATTGCAGTGCAATGATGTAAACCATATCTGTGAAGTCTGGCCCACATAATTGGCTTTAAAGCTGTAACTGGGACGTGGTTCACAACTCCCCAGTTTCCTCATTCATCCAGTCTCAGAGAAAGTTGTTTCTGAAGCAATACTTCATTTACCTTTGACAATGTGTAGGTACACACTGCCATTTCTCCCAGGGAAATTTCTGCTTCAGGAGTAGTTGATAGTCCCAGCAGTTACCAGGCAACTGAATCATCCTACCACAACCAGAGAGCAGTGCTACCTCTTTGGTGACCCTCGGACTATCCTTGATGGGACTTTGCTGGCTTTACCTTGCACAGTAGGTGAATTGAGGACAAGACGACATAGGTTTAAGTAAGAAGAGGGCAAAAGTTTTAATAAGAATCTGAGGGGGCAATTTCTTTCACACAAAGGTTGGAAGGTATATGGAACAAGCTGCCAGAGTTGGTAGTTGAGGCAGGTACTATCCCAATGTTTAATAAACAGTTAGACAGGTGCATGGATAGGACAGGTTTGGAAGGATATGGACCAAACGCGGGCAGGTGGGATGAATGTAGCTGGGACATGTTGGCCAGTGTGGGAAAGTTGTGCCGAAGGGCCTGTTTCCACACTCTGGTGACAGCACCCCGAGTATTATTGCTTATTCTGTGATGTTCATTCCAAAGATCAGCAGAAAATGT
This sequence comes from Leucoraja erinaceus, assembly GCF_028641065.1. Lineage (NCBI taxonomy): Eukaryota > Metazoa > Chordata > Chondrichthyes > Rajiformes > Rajidae > Leucoraja > Leucoraja erinaceus. Next base: position 99,934,048 of record NC_073378.1, read on the forward strand.
AACACAAAACCACAACATCTAAATCTGAGGAAATAATTTTGTAGGAGTTTATAGTCTCGACCCGAAACGTCACCCATTCCTTCTCTCCAGAGATGTCCTGCTGAATTACTCCAGCTTTTTCTGTCTATTATAGATTGATCAGGTCAGTTTATATTCTGTTCATTTAGCATTGCATATTGTCAAATAGTTCTCATCGAATTATGGATGCTATCTTGAAATATGGACTGTAAGTACAAATGTATAGGAAGGAACTGCAGATGCCGGTATACACCGAAGATAGACACAAAATGCTGGATTAACTCAGCGGGACAGGCAGCATCTCTGGAGAGAAGGATTGGGTGACATTTCGGCTCAAGACCGTTCTTCAGACTTTTCGAGTTCAAGTTCAAGTTTACATTTATTGTCACTGTACCAATTGGTACAGCGAGATTTGGGTTGCCATACATCCATACAAATAAATAGAACACCACACACGATAGAATTCAACATAAATATCCCCGCACAGAGGAATCAATGCTTCCCAATGTGAGGGAAGGCAATAAAAGTTCAGTCCACTTCCTCTATGCTCATCTGTGGTCGGGGCCTAGTGAGGCCTCTGCAGTCACCGCAACGGCGGCCCAATGTTCAGGCCCTCTCACCGGATGATGGAACTCCGGCGTCTGAAGAACACTCTCAGCGGCTTGGAGTTCCGAATTGGCTGCTTCCTACCAGAGACCAAGGCTCCCGAAGTCCACAGGTCGAGCTGGGCGGAACTTCACACAGCAATCCTTGGCGAATGAGCACAGGGCCCCGCGTTGTTAAAGCCCACGCCGCCTGCGGCTGGAAGCATCGCAGACCACAGCTCCACGGTGTTCAAGTCGGCTGTCCCAGCATTCCGGAGTTCAACATGGCGACCTCGGTAAGGCATCACCCACTCCGCGATGCCACTTCAGTGCTGCGCCGCTGCTGAAGCTGAAGCTCCGGCCGGTTTCCTGCAGGAAAGGCCGCACCAATCCAGATGTAGGCCGTGCGGAGGGGGCGAAGATGCGGTTCGGAGGACAGATGCATCCTCGACTAGGTAGTGACTGAGAAAACAGATTCCCCATCCCCCACATAAAAAGACTACAAGACCTCCAAAACAAAACTTTTGATAGACTAAAAAAGAAAAAAAAGAATGAAAGGACGAACAGCTGCAGGCAAGGCTGCCATACTCAATGGCTCCACCTCATGATCGAATGTTTGATTAACTTTCAGCCACAGGTGAAAAATGTTTGGAGCCATTGCCCTGGAGCCTTGAAAATGTGAGACTTGATCTACAAGGAGCAGATATTCACAAATTGTGTAATCGTATAAGTAAACAAATATCTTAGTGGATATGGAATACTCAAGCTCTGTCATATTACTAAGTGATTATTAAGTAAGAACATATTACTTAAGAAAAGGAAAATTCAGAATTCAAATTTGTAATATGAATGTCACTAAATTCAATAATTTAATATCAATAAACATTGAATGTGCAAATTGTGGTATATGAAGCTCAAAGGTATTTTATTGTCACGTTTACCAATTAAGGTACAGTGAAACTTGAAGCTGTAATAAGGAATAATAATCCTTAGATCAGAGCTGAGAGAAATTTATAGATAGTTATAAATATCTTCTTGGTTCTTGGTTACTTGGTCCTCCAAAATATTCCAACTGGAATTTAAACTGGAGGTGGTGAAGGGAGGGATTAAGCCAGAAAGGGTTATTGGGAAGAAAGTGCTACTTTAAATTTAGTTGCATCTGGTTGGGTAACTATAGTTTGGTGGAGATTATTCCATGCTTTAATTGTGCGTGGGAAGAACGAATTGCTGTACACATCTGTCTTTGTAGCTGGGATCACAAATTGGATCGAATCTGTTAAATGTATTGGCATAAGTGCTTTAAAATATGCTTAATCTTAAAATTAATATATAAATCCAATATTTAAAAGGCAACATTTCAGATGATTAAAGCAATGAACCACACAATTGATGGTTGTAAATTAAACTAGATTTAAACATTTAAATATGTCTGTTGGATTTATTTCAGCAATACTTGAATGTAGAGAGAAAAGGGTAAAGCTTAACCAGAAACTCTTCACTTATTCCCTTAGTTTTGTCTAAACTCAGATGTTAAATATTTTTAAAAAATTGCAAATCTCCCATCTGAACATCCAATTGATATGTTATTTATTGGGAAGTTTTATTGGGAAAAAATGTTTCAATTTTTGTTGATTTTATCATCTTTTAAACCCGTACTCATTGTTGCTGCTGTTTCATTCATAATGAGTGTGTTTTTTATTCCCATTGCTAGCTGGTTTCTTCAGTAGATGCTCTGGGGTATGGCAGATGTCAAATGTTCAAAGTGGTCCATGCTGCTCATTTCTCCACTCCCTGTCACAAGGTCACGTAATGGGCATGGCAGACTTTGTGCCCCAAGGAAGAAGTATTCCATCTGGTAGCTTCACTTAGAACTGACAAAATGCATTATAATGAGGCTGATGTATATTATACTTCCAAAAATGGAAACTGCAAGATTTTGCCTCAGTGCTCTGCAAAACCCAAATGCAGAAAATATAAGGTTTGCTTTCAAGTCTGTGCAATTGCAAGAACTATAGAAATTCCATACTGAAGGATTTAATTTGCTGCACTTTCATTTGGTGTTTTATTTACTTCCAGTTTCATCTCGTTCCTTGGCCTATTTTGCCCTGCAGTCCCACGGGGTTGTCCATTCAAAATAATTCATTCTTCATCTCTGAGCTTGAGAAGACTTTTAAACCCTGACGTTGTCAAATCTGATTCCTGATTGATGCAGTGTCTCGACCATAATTGTCACCCATCCCTCTGCCTCCATAAAAAAGGACACAAAGTGCTGGAATAACTCACTGCGCCAGGTTGCATCTCTGGATAGGTGACTTTTTGGATCAAGACCAACCAGCAACAGCTGTTCCTTGTGTCTATATTCCTCTGCCTTAGCAGATACGTCCTGACCTGCTGATTTCCTCCAGCATTTTGCTCTTTGTTTCTGAGTCCTGTCCTGCCTATGAACCCTTCCTATCCATATATCTGTCCAAAAGTATTTTGAAATCATATATTTTTTCTGTTTCTGCAGCTTCCTCTGACAGCTCATTCCAGATGCAGAATTAAAGTGGTTTACCTCTGAGGTTGTTCTTAAATCTCTCCTCTGTTAAGTCTATCCCGCCTATTTTTAGTTTTAGTGTTTTAGAGATACAGTTTGGAAACATGCCCTTCAGCCCAAAAAGATCCCCACACACTTACACCATCCTACACACATTAGGGACAATTGTACAATTATACCAAGCCAATTAACCTACAAACCTGTACGTCTTTGGAGCATGGCAGGAAACTGGCGATCCCAGAGAAAACCCACGCAAGTCACGTGGAGAATGTACAAACTTCATACCGATAGGGTTGAACCTGCGTCCCTGGTGCTGTAAGGCAGCAAGCAACTTCAAAGAAAACAATTTCTCCACTCCTACTTAAAATAACCATTAATGGCGCAGCTGTATAATGCTCGGATTTGACAACCTAATATTGTCGTGCCTTCGATGTGACAACTCGTCAACAATTTTAATTTTTCGATGCTTTGCAACTTGACTTGTAGTAACCTTACTTTCTGGCAATGGGACTTTTTGGTTGATTAGACAATAGACAATAGGTGCAGGAATAGGCCATTCGGCCCTTCGAGCCAGTTTACTGTAACAAATGTTCTACTATTCTAATCAACCTGGTAATAATCTATAAGCAAATGATCCCTTTGGTCAGGGAGCAACTGTTGAATGAGAACCCTACAGTCGTCTGTCTTTTTTTATTTTTGTCTTGTTAAATGTATGTCTTGAGTCAGTTTTTTTATTATTTATTTTAGCTGTGTATATGTGGGGGGGGGGGGGGGGGGGGGGGGCTGTGGGGGAAACCGTTTAAATCTCTTCCCTGTGCGGGGACCCGACTATTCCCTGTCGGGTCTCGGATGTCGTTGGGCCTAACATCGTGGAGCCGGCGGCAACCTCCTGCCGGGACTAACCTGGGGGCTCCAGTTGCAGAGCCTGCGGAACGGACATCGCGGAGCTAGCCAACTTCAGAGTGGGAAGAGCTGTGGTGGCGCGCGGCTACGACCCGACTTTTGGAGTTCGGAGGCACCGGCCGCAGACCCGGTGGACGGGAACATCGGGAGCTCGCAGGTCCCTGGTGGGAGACCGCTTTTCCGAGCTCTGCAATGGCGACTTCTCCCGCTGGAATCGCGGGTTTAAGGACATGGAGCCGGGGCCTAACATCGCCCGGCGTGGCTTAAACGGCCTCAGGACTTACCATCGCCCGCCGGGGGCTTTAACATCGGAGCCCCAGTTCGTCTCGACACTGCAGTGGGACTGCTGGACCACGGGAGAAGGAACAAAGGGAAGAGATAAAGACTTTGCCTTCCATCACAGTGAGGAGATGTTGGAGACTCACTTTGATGGATGTTTATGTAAACTGTGTTAAGTGTGGGTCTTGGATTGTTTTGTAATGTACAAAACCTAGGTTTGAATGACAATAAATTGCATTCTATTCTATTTATTCTAGTATGTTTTAGATCAAAGACATGACCTGAGATACTGAGTGTTTCTTGCATTTTCTGTTTTATTTTATATCCTACACACCTGCTTATAATTGTTTTTCGCTTTTTTTCACCTTGATATCACACAGTCAAACATTGGGGTAGACTTATTCCTGCACCAGGCAGCGAGGTCACTAAAACAATGGTAAAAGCTCACTGCTGACACTTTGTTCATATTCTACTGCTTGCCATATTGAATTTTCTGAGCATAATTAATTGAAGTTGTTATTTTTACCATTTATATCAACTGTTATAATATTTTGCTGGTAAATACTGACTAGGTCAACCTTGTGTTGCAATTCAGACTGCTTAAAGTAACAGAAGCCAACTGTTGAAAGAAAACTTGTGCAAGCTTCCCCCATAAATTGACACAACTGTGAGACTGGTCAACTCTGTCATCATGAGGAAACTCAGCTCAAATGAAGCAAATCTGATTTTGTAGATTGCATTAATTTGTACTACTATTTACCAGTGGCTTATCCCAACAATGGGAAACATAGCTATTCTCACCAAATATGGCTTTCCATGGTGAATAGACTTACAACATGTCAGAATAAATCTTTTGAAAATAATCATTTGGAGAGATATTTGAGTTGGTATACACACCAGGTATAAATAATCTGTCCCGATTTGTATGTATAAAGAATGATGTAACAATCTCCACCGTAAAATTGTCCGTATGTAGCAGGGTCGACCGGGATCCGCCCATTGCTCTCAACTCGGAAAATCTTAAACAAGAGAAAAGTGTGAAGTAAAGTCAGAACTTCCATGCCTTCAATAAATGGTAGCATGCAGCTTTAAATAGACTCAGTTAATCGAAAGGTCGTAGGAAGCTGCTGGTCATCTATGTTATACTACATATGATAATTTTGCAAAAATAAAACCATCTTCCATTTATCTACTGCACACACCTTATCATCATATTACAAAGTACCACCAATCGTGAATTGCTTTTGAATTGTAGTCACCGCTGCCATGAATCAAGAACAATAATGTCAAAAGAAATAGCACAAACAACCCATGGGATGATTTTAACAGCTCACGCCAGCAGGAATTGGGCAGCAGCAGCAGCAGAAGTCTCTGTTTAATTCCTCACTCAATTTTCCATAACCTGAAGACATTCTGTGGAGTTAAACTGACTGGCTCTTGAATGAGACAATGAACTGTCTTATTTCTTCTTTCAGCTGAATATAAAAGATTCTACAAACAGCATTGACCATGCATGAGGAGCTTTCCTGGTAATTTCTGATGAAAATCATTAACTTGAAATGTAGTCTTTGTTTCTCTCTTCACATATACTTTCTGACTTGCTGAATACCTCCAGAACTTTCTGAGTTTTTGAGCTTTGTGTGTTGGCAAAGTTGATCCCCATGTTCAACAGCGGGAAAATAAATATTCTAAGCAGTACATTGCAACCTGTGTGCATTGTCCTGGTATTATTTTGTCTGGCTCATTTAGCTACAGTATATTACTTGAGAGATTACTTTTCAAGAAAAGGATATAATTGACTAAGCTCACTGGAATGTTCAAAGATCATAAAAGGATCAATTATGTGCAACAAAACAAGTGTGGTGGATAGAAATGGACAGTCGATATTTTGGATCAACACCCTTCATCTCGACTAAAAGAGTAGAGGGGCACAACTCCAAAGAGTAGAGGGGAAGTGGCAATTCCCCCCAATGTATGCACATTTTTTTCTCTTTGCAATGTGTTTGTCATTTTAACAATGAGGTGAAGAACGATATCCTCTGGTCCTATACAGTCCTGTTCCCCTCGTGTTGCTCAAGCTGTTCCTGCAGACACAATAGTGCAGTTACTGAATACCTGTTCTTAGGAGAAGCAAGTGATGTAGGCAAATGCCCATGACTGCTCTGCTGATACTGTGCGATGAACAAAAGGTAAATGCAAACTCATTTCTTTGACAATGAAGCTTGTGAAAGCTTATCAAAGTAGCAAACTATAGGGTGTTCCAAAGGATCAGCATTGACAGCCTCGTATAACCTTGTGGCTAGGAAACTGCGGCCATGACCCTGACCTCCATGGACAAAATAATCCAGGATACATGTGAAGTTGTTCTGAGGTCACAGTAAGTCATAGATCCAAGTTAGGACAAAGATTCAGCCTGAATGTTGTCTATTTAAATAGTACGGTATCAGAGCGAACAATGTTAGTACAAGCTTGTGAGTATGTAAGGACTGTTATTACTCAGATTAATGAGGCTGAAAATCTCACCGCATGTTAATACTGCATGTTGTTGATGCACTCTGGCAAACATGGTGGTGGGAAATGTAATAATCCTGTCAAAGGTCAGGATTGAATATCCTGATGGATGCAATAAGACTCAGAAATGGGCACAGAATTGTCCTTCTTCGGGTGATCAATTTTCAGTGCCACAAATGTTATTTTTGGAGTTGTGAAACCATATTTCTATCTCCATTCCTTCCAGGTAAAATACTTTTATAATTTAATTGGTAACATAAGTAATTAACTAATCATCAACTTAGACAGCTGCATAAATCACATATCCACGTTTGCCAGTATGACAAATACATAGTAAGTAAAGTAGATAATACCATTAAATTAAATATATATTAATAGTTTGAGTGAATCACACAACTGTGGCAGATTTCAATGAGGGCAGATTTGAGATTATTGATTTGGATCTAGAAAGGATGATGTTATGCTCTTTTATGGTGAGAAGCACGATACATAGAGACTTTGGTTGCAAATTTTGTGAAAAGATAATAACGTCATTGTTAATTATATAGCACGGAAATGAGCCTATTGGCTCAATTCATCTATCCCCACCAAATTATCTACTTGAATTAGTCCCTCTTGCCTGTGTTTGGCCCATATCCTTCCAAACCATTCCTAGCCATGTACCCATCTATATGTGTTTCAAACATTGTAATTGTATCCACCACTACAGCTTCTTCTAGCAGCTCATTCCATACACCCATCACCTTGTGAAAACATTGCCTCTCACATCTATTTTAAATCTTGCCCCTCTCACCTGACACCTATGCCACATGATAACAAACCAAAATAAATGGGGCACTTTCAGAAGAGATAAAATGAGTTGGGGGAAGTGATCTTGAGAAGAATTGAAAAGAAAGTATGGACGTTTGCATCGTCCATCTTAAGATTACTCTTGTGGAATTCTCTGAATTTGAATGTGAGTCGTTCCACCATTTTTCATACCAATCCAACACGTTCTGCTTTGAATGGGGATTGTAAGTTTACCTCTGTTTGTCCAGAACCATTATCGACCATGTTATGGTTGGCGGCCATTTGCGGGCAGCTGTGTAGTTTGGAGGCATCAAATTCAATCTGCTTGATTTTGGCAATTGACTCAGTGACATATACGTTTCCGAAACCCTCGCTCTGATCCAAATCTTTCCAATTCTTAAAGAACTGTTTGAAGGTTGGTGTTTCTCCTCCTTCGGGAAGAACTTGGATCTGCAGTGAGAAACACAGTTTTAATTTCCTCTGGTAGCTATTTAACAAACGGCGACGGCTGAAATTTTACTGGCCCCTTTACCTTTGCAGATTCTCAGTGTGTTTGTTGTCCAAGCAATCCCTTTACTGCTGCTTCGGTTGATGTGATTCAACACAGAACAGTCAAAATGGAATGGAACCAAGATGGAGCCCAACCCAGGCTATTCTTTGTGTACTAGTCACACACTAGGCTCTGCAATCATGCATATCAATCACTCCACTCTTTTAAATTTCTACTAATGACTAATGACTAAAAATGGTGTCAATAGCTGAGCACGGTTTGCGTTGTTCCAGTGAGCAATCTTACTTTTGTCATGTTAGTTAACCTTGTCTCTGAGTGGCTTAGTACAAACACCTGCCAAATGAGGGAGTATCTTGCACTGTAGTTCAAAACGAACTACAACACTCACAGTGGCAGAATCCAGATCCTCGACCAAGAGTGTGAGTTCGAATCAAAGTCAGGAATGAAATGTTGAACTGGAGATCAAAGAATTTAACATGAGGCCCCACACGTTGTAACCATTCAGAATGTCTGGTCAAGTATATAGATAGTGCTATGACTTAGTTTAACCAAACTCTGCATAACTTTCCAAATTATCTTCAGTTCAGGATGACTTGTGCCAGGAAATGTGAAAATATAGCCCTGTGCATTACCCATTCTCACACCCAGTTTCCTCTACTGGAATGAAGGGATTTTACCTTGCAACAGTATAAAAATGTATTTACTAAATAAACACATTTCAACCTAAATAGAATAGTTAATTACCAATTAAAAATGTTCTTTAACAAACTATATGTAATCAGATACTATAATACAGATTATATAGTGTGAAGTTCCAATATATGAAATTACTAGTATAATAAAGCATACTGCTAAATTCACATAAGCACAGACCAGGCATTCTTTCTCAATTACATTTATTTCTTTTTCATATGTAATGGAACAATGAAGCTACAAATTCTAATGTATCTTCCTTTGGACACTAGAATTGATGGTGATTAAATTAGCAGTTCAATCTATTTGATGATGGTAGATTTGACACAACATTAGTCTTTTTTTCTCTTTCATGCAATTTACAACTTTGTTTTATTTTATCTGAAATTTCTATTAAACCAGCATTGTTTTCATTGCAATGAGTATGTTGAATTGAAACATCTGTCAATTACTTTTTTTACATGCCATGGATGGTTGCTTTTACAATATAGCAATGAGATTAAATACAATTTAAAATACACCCATTGAGTTGTCAAGGAAATAATAAGTGTTTCCCAGACACTACCTGTATCTTATATTGTCCTTCAAGCAGATCTACCTAATGGAGTAGCTGAACTGCATTTGAAAATCTTACCTGACTATTAGATGGGTAGCCCATTTTTGCTATGAATCCCTCAGCAGTCTTCATAGCTGCTTTCCTCTCCTCTGGGTTAGCATTTTTACCTAAGTACCAAAATATTTCCTTGTTAAAAAGAGCATGTGAAAAGACGCAAATTACATTTGATTTCATTTGCAATTTAATGTTTGACTTCAGTGATGTTATCGTGTACAACTTTAATACCTTTTTCATTCACTTTAATGTGGTAGACATGTTTAGTACAATCAACCATATGATAAATTGCCGATTGTTTACACTCATTATGCTAAGAGCTAAAACAATTCTAATTTATCTCAACTCTTATAGGGAACACCTGTTTTCATTGTGTCATTTATTCGGCTGTGATGAAAAGTAATCATGCAAAATGCTTGATTACCAAATCCAACCATTATTATTTATTTGAACATAATGCAAGATCAGGTATAGTAATCCATTCGGTCATTTACCTTAACTAGAGATCTTGTAGAACATAGAACAGTACAATACAGGAATGGGCTCTTCGACCCACAATGTTTGTGCCAAACATAATCCCAAGATAAACTAATCTTTTTGCCTGCGCTAAGTAAACTCATCACATCTCCCTCCATTCTCTGCACATTCATGTGCCTATCTAAAAGCCTCCTAAAGCCCACTATCTTATCTTATCTTATCTGTTTAGTGTGGCCAAATCTAAGGCTTAAGATGCATGGGGCCACTTCAAACTATGACATAGCTCACTCATGCAGAACATTGGCTTACTTAGGGCATTGACTTGGAATGGACATTTTCAACCACCCCATAGCAAATAAGGATCTTTACCTTTCACCATTTATTCACGAGAGACAATCAAAAATCAACATTTTCCTATATTCCAACTAACCTGCATAGCTTGAAAGCAAATTATAGGATTTGCCTTGATAAATCAACTCAGTTCCAGTTAGTCAGTCCTTAACATTGAATCTGGTTCTAGCGACCACATCCAGTAAAACCCAAATGGCTTTGTACATATGTTGAACAGATTATCTACTGTTTCCTCAAAATGTAATGACATTGATTTCAGGAATTGCTGTTTTGTGCTTTTTTTTAATGAAATTATAATGATTTCATTCACTGTACCGCCATCAGGGAGGCGGTACAGGAGCCTCAGGTCTCGAACTAGCAGGATGAGGAACAGCTTTTTCAACAACACACTTACATTGCTGAACTCGGAGTTCCGTCGCTAGATATCTTTGGTCTCTCCATTCACATTGTTAACCAGTACTCTTCTTACTCTAATGTATGCTTGTTCTGTATTTTTTTAAATTCCTATCTTGCACTATGACTATGGCCAGATGCTAAACTGCATTTTGTTGTACCTATACTTATATCTGTGCCATGACAATAAAGTTGAATTGAATTGAATTTTGCATGCATACACTTTTGAAACCAATAAAAATGGCAACACACTGAGGGTGCAGTTCAACTAATGTCCCCTTGGTGGTGCTGCTGACAACAAAGGCTTTGCATGGCTCTCTGGCACCACCAAGTGGTAGTTACAAACTTTGCTCCAGATTCCAGCGTCTGCAATCTCTTGTGTCTATTTGCAAAGTTATTGAAATATCTCCATACACTCAACCCCAAACTTTTACTTTTACGAAGCTTCATTTGCCTTTCATGGCTCTGTGGGATGAATCAGATTGGAGGTCTTTTGAAAGTTCGTCACTGTCAAAAGCCTTGGAATGTCTGAGGAAGGATCCCGACTGGAAACGCCACCCATCCTTTTTCCTCAAGAGATACTGCCTGACCCGCTGACTTACTCCAGCACTTTGTATTTATCTTAAGTATAAACCAGCATCTGCAGTTCCTTTCTACATAAAAGCCTTTGTAACTTCTTATAAAATGTTTGACAATCAGAGCCACTTCAAATCCATTCAACTGTATTTAAATATATAAAAATACCCCCCAAAATCCTTAAAAAACTAGAAATGAGTTAAGGTTATATTATGAAAAGTTAAAACATATATATAAACAAGGTCAGCAAATCTGAGGCACTTGTGAAATGCATCCAGCCCCTCAGGTTTTGTGTTGCATCCCCTCAACTCAGTGGTAAGTCTAATAGCAAAATAGCACGTTAGCTGAGCCGATATCTGACTTCCAGCATGTCCCTAACTTCCTCACTTCAATGCTCAGGTGTGCAAGTCTGAGAGTCGCTGAAGATCGAGGAGGATGTGGTCAATGATTTTCATAGAACATCTGGGCAGATGAACACTTAGCCCATGGGACTCTGGGGACAAACTGGATTGTTTAGTTTAGTTTAGTTTAATTTAGTTTAGTTTCACTTGTACTGAAGTACAGTGAAAAGCCTTTGTTGTCACCTGAACCGAGGTACTGTGAAAAACTGTCAGGGTGTGCTCATCAATCAGAGGAAAGGCAATACATGATTACAATTGAGCCATTCATAGTGTACATGATAAAGGAATAATGTTTAGTGCAAGACAAAGCTAGTAAAGTCTGATCAAAGATAGTCCGAAGGACTCCAATGAGATAGATAGTGGTTTAGGACTGCACTCTAGTTGTGGTAGGATAATATAATATTTATTACATGTCATTTGAACCTCAGTGAGGCTCAAACGAAACTCAGTTGCTTGATAACAGCTGGGAAGAAAATGTCCGTGAATCTGGAGGAGTGCGTTTTCACACCTATCCCTTTTGCCCGATGGGAGAGGGGAGCTTGGGTGCGACTCATCCTTGATTATGCTGCTGGCCTTGTTGAGGCAGCATGATTGGGTACCTATACATAACACTATCATTTTAAATGTACACATGAAGCCTCAAGGACACAGATGTGAAATTGGTCTCCTTGTGCACCTTCCCAGGAGCTGGGCATGACTCCACAAATCAATGATTGGAAACCAAAGATGAATTTCAGATGCTGGAAGTAAGAATAGGAAATGATGGAAACACTCAACAGGCCCTGCAGCATCTCTGGAAGGGTTAATGGTTCTGGTCAAAAACCCTTGGTCAGAACTGTGAAAATGAGAACACAAGTTAATTTTAAGTTGCAGAGCTAGTGTGGGGGGCACGGATAGGAGAAATAAAATATTTCTGACTTGTTTGCTCAGATTTACACAGAGGCACAGCTGGTATAGCTGCTGCCCCAGAGTGCCAGAGACCTGGCTTCGATTCTGTCCCTGGGTACTGTCTGTGTGGAGTCTGTATGTTCTCCCTGAGACCACGTGGGTTTCCTCCAGGTGGTCAGGTTTCCTCCCACATCCCAAAGATGGCGGGTGCTGTAAATTCCCCTTATTGGGTGGGTAAATTAATGAGAAGGTAGGATAATATAGAATTTGTGTGAATGGGAACTGGCTGGTCAGTGTGAATTGAATGGGCCAAAGGGCCTGTTTCCATGCTGTATCTTTCAATGATTCAATGATTCAATGATTCAGTGAAAGGTACACCGAGTCCGCACCGACCAGTGATTCCTGCACACTATCCTACACCAGGGACATTTTTTACATTCATACCAAGCCAATTAGCCTACAAGCCTGCATGTCTTTGGAGTGTGGGAGGAAAACAAAGTTCTTGAAGAAAACCCATGCAGGTCATGTGGAGAACGTACAAACTCCGTACAGCCAAGCACCCGCCGCTAGGATCGAAAACGTGTTGGTGCTGTGAGCGCTGTAAGGCGGTAACTACCGCTGCGCCCTAAGTTTTCCTAATGTTTATGGAGCCACTGTTTAATAGGGTAATCAGGGCATGCCTTAATTTTTCCTTAACTGTGGCTTTCCCTGTACCATTGCTGACAGAGTCTAGACCCCATCTCATCTATTTCCATACCTCTACTCTCACCTCTTTTCTCCTGGCAACGCTAAAATGTCAATTATTTTTCATTTTACAGATGCCGGAGTGCTTGTGGTATTTTATGTTTCATCAAATCGGGTTCATCACGGAAAAATAGTTGGATGATCATCCCAATTGGTTGAGGTCATTATCAATTATTACCATAGGGTCTGAACCAGTATACATAGTAAATATAATCGACACACGATTTATCTGCAAATTATACATAAAACATTAGTATAAATCAATTTTCTGGAATAAAATGTTTGCTGGAGAACCAATTTATAATTTATACACTTCAATGCCAGTGTCCACATGAATTACAGATTTTTAAATAAAGCTCAAAAAATCAATTTGAAAAAAGGCCAGATGAGCCTTTCTTCTGTATTATTAAAATGCATACCCTTCCAAACAAATATCTTTCTATCTGCTCCGTTGTCCAGTATGAAACACTCCTCATTCAAAAGCATATCAGGTGAGAAAGGGTTTTCTGATGACACGAGTGACACTTTCATCGACCCACTGGCATCTGAGACCTGAAGGAACAAGACATTATACATTATACCTTTCATCACTATCTGCTGATATATGTTTGCAATATTCTTTTAGTTTATCCTTAAACCAATGCAAAGATCAACAGATAAATCCATGTTCATAAGTTCATAAGTTATTGGAGCAGGATTAGGTAATTTGGCCCATCATATAACCATATAACAAGTACAGCACGGAACCAGGCCATCTCGACCCTTCTAGTCCGTGCCGAACACGTAATCTCCCCTAGTTTCATACACCTGCGTTCAAACCATAACCCTCCATTCCTTTTCCGTCCATATAACTATCCAATTTATTTTTAAATGATAAAAACGAACCTGCCTCCACCACCTTCACTGGAAGCTCATTCCACACAGCCACCACTCTCTGAGTAAAGAAGTTCCCCCTCATGTTACCCCTAAACTTCTGTCCCTTAATTCTCAAGTCATGTCCCCATCAAGTCTACTCCACCATTCAATCATGGCTGATCCATCTTTCCCTCTCAACCCCATTCCCCTGCCTTCTCCCCATAACCCCTGGCAACCGTACTAATCAAGAATCTGTCAATCTCTGCCTTAAAAATATCCATTGAGTTGATCTCCACAGCCTTCTGCAGCTATAAATTCCACAGATTCATCACCTCTGACTAAAGAAATTCCTCCTCATCTCCTTTCTAAAGGTATGTCCTTTTATTCTGAATTTATGGCCTCTGATCCTAGAATCTCCCACTAGAGGAAACATCCTCTCCACGTCCACTCTATCCAGGCCTTCAACTATTTGGTAAGTTTGAATTAGGTTCCCCTCATGCTTCCAAACTCCATCAAGTACAGGCCCAGTGCCGTCAAATGCTCATCATATGTTAACCCAATCATTCCTGGGATCATTCTCGTAAACCTCCTCTGGACCCCCTCCAATACCATCCCATCTTTCCTCAGATATGGGGCCCAAAACTGCTCACAATACTCCAAATGCGGTCTGACTATTGCCCTCTAAAGCCTCAGCAGTACATGTGTTCAAGAAGGAACTGCAGATGCTGGAAGATCGAAGGTACACAAAAATGCTGGAGAAACTCAGCAGGTACAGCAGCATCTATGGAGCGAAGGAAATAGGCGACGTTTCAGTCTGAAGAAGGGTTTTGGCCCGAAACGTCGCCTATTTCCTTCGCTCCATAGATGCTGCTGTACCCGCTGAGTTTCTCCAGCATTTTTGTGTACCCTCAGCAGTACATCCCTGGTTTTATATTCTAGTCCTCTCAATATAAATGCCAGCATTACATTTCCAATGTTTTAAAGGATTTCATGCAGTATTTTTTTTTAATGTTTAACTCAGCTATTCATATTAGCGATAGGGTGATTGTACAATGAGGAAGTTATCATATTTGAGATCTAGAGATCCAAGTTCAAATCCCACCATAGAAGTGTGGAATTTAAATGCAGGTAATAAACCCTAACTATAATGAAATTTGTGCGGCAGACAATTTTTATAGTGTGACTTTCTTCCTTCTAAAATATAATTTAATACATTTCCAAACTGCTGTAAAATAAATCCATGTTTGTCATAATAATTTAAACCCTTCCCTTCTGTTACACTAAAACAAACAAATAGATACCTTAATTATTACGGAAACAGGGCAGCCAAAGCCATTTAATAAAAGACCATTTGGCCAGGCTGCCGCTAGCCAATAGCTAATGTTTGTTACCAAGAACACCAAGTCAAATTTAGAACATGTTTTTTCCCTGATTAATATATTGTTGGTAGC
The DNA here is from genome assembly GCF_028641065.1 of Leucoraja erinaceus. NCBI lineage: Eukaryota > Metazoa > Chordata > Chondrichthyes > Rajiformes > Rajidae > Leucoraja > Leucoraja erinaceus. Next base: position 99,949,618 of record NC_073378.1, read on the forward strand.
ACCCAGTGTGCAGCAGCCCATAAATCTGCAGGCCACACAAAGGGTACATTTCTAGATCACTACAACTAAGGTGCAGATTTACTTGCAATCAAAATTGATTTGGGAGGCAAATGAACTGGTAGATTGTTCAAAACTCATTGTTCTCAATGAAAAATAAAATCAGGGGTAATCGGCGGCCACGGTGGAGCAGCGGTGAAGTTGCTGCCTTACAGCACTTGCAGTGCCAGAGACCTTGATCCCGACTACAGGTGCTATCTGTACGGAGTTTGTACATTCTCCCCATGACCTTGTGAGTTTTCACCGAGATCTTTGGTTTCCTCCCACACTCCAAAGACGTACAGGTTGTAGGTTAATTGGCTTGGTGTATGTGTAAAAGTTGTATGTAGGATAGTGTTAGTGTGCGGGGATCACTGCTTGGTGCGGACTTGGTGGACCGAAATTGAAATAAAAAGAGGCCTGTAATTGTGGTAATTGTGGCTCCGTACTGAGATACGAGACCAGTGCATTCCCTTCTGCTTCTGCAATCCTGCAACTAAAAGCGGAGCCTGGTAGTCTGCCGTTTGTTTTATCACCAATGATAACAATGTTTGCAGTAATTATTACAAGATTATTACCTTCTCCATACTCACACTGGGTGGCTGAAATTCCTGATCTAAATATGCTCCTCATTATAGACATTTGCTCTAAACCATTACTTGCGAACATTTCAAATGTGACGTCTGTACATTGCCATTCATTGAAACTACGCCGGCATGTCAGCGGAGTGAATACAAACTCTAAAAGAGGCATGGGTGGGAGGCAAAATGGAGAGAATACCATGTAGAGTTTTGCCATCTTCCTGTTCGATACATCAGCAACAGTATCTTCATCATCGTTCCCTTCCTTCAGCTCGGGTTTGGTACCAAGGACCTGCAAGAGAAAAATACTGTTTTTAACGTGGCATTTCTAAAATTAGAACTCCAGGGCAAACTTTCTGCAAAATAAATATTTCAAGGTAGTTATGATCAGGATGTGCCTATTCTGTGTGAGGGTGTGTCAGGGGTCAAGGAAAGAGTGTTCACATCACGGCCCTGTTTCCACCAATCGTTCCACCACCACGCACAAGAAACACAAGAAGCGACAAGACAGACACCATTGTATGCAGATGCCGAGAAGTGTGTTCAGCTTTGGCTGAACAACTTCTAATCTTGTGTGTGGATTCGATACGAAGAAGAAGCCTGGTCTCTTAAATATTATTTAGCATGCAGCGAAAAGTAGGATAAAACTAAAACAACATCAGCCTGACAATGGTGAACATCAGGCATGTTTTAGGATATTGCGGAACACAAAAGACATTTCCACTTTAAAGATAGGACTGATTTTCTGACTCCTGAATTTCACTAAATGCTAAAAATTATTACTACATCTTCGTTATTCTGACATGGTGTTTTTACTCAAACCTTTCATAAGCATTTTTATGTACTGTCAGATTAGTGTGTATGTGGTGTGTGCGATGTGTGTATGTGTATACATGTGTATATGTGTGTGTTGTGTGTCTGGGTGTGCTGTGTGTGCCATGCGTATGTGTGTGAGGGTTTGTGTGTGTGTATATTCATGTTATGTGTGCATATGTGTGTGTGAGTGGTATGTGTGTTGTGTGTATGTATATGTGCATTTGTGTGTGTACATGTGTGTATCAGTGTGTACGTATATGTCACTGTGTGTGTGGTATATGTGTGTTATGAGTGAGTGAGTGTGTGTGTGTGTTTGTATTTAGGTATCTGTGCGGCTCACTAGCAGAATGTACCAGTCATTTGCCTACACCATGCAGGCAGGTAAAGCCAACATTTTGATGCACAGGCCTCATTAGATGCCAACTGGGAAGTGGTCTCGGTGTTCAGCTGGCCAGGGAACCACTGAGTATATAAGGTAGGATGTCATGTTACAATTGTACATGTTAATGAGGCCATATTCAGAGTATTGTGCTCAATTTTGGTCAATTTTGGTTATAGAAAAGATGTTGTTAAGCTGGAAAGGGTGCAGAGAAGATTTACAAGGATGATTCCAGGACTTGAGAGCGTGAGCTTTGGGGAGAGGTTGAACAAACTAGAATTGTATTCCTTGGAGCACAGGAGGATGAGGGTGATCTTACAGAGGTGTATTAGATCATAAAGGGAATAGATAGGGTAGATACATTTAGTCTTCTATCCAGCGTAGGGGATTTAAAAAAAACAGGTCTGATAGGGAGGAGATTTAACAGGAACCCGTGGGGCAGCTTTTTCATACAGAGGGTGAGTGGTATGGAGAATGTGCTGTCAGAGGAGATAGCTGAGGCATGGATGATAACAACATTTAAAAGACATTTGGACAGGTACATGGATATAGAGGGATTTAGGCCAAATGCGGGCAGGTGGGACAAGTGTAGATGGGGCATCTTGGTCGACATGGACAAGATAGGCTGAAGGGCCTGTTTCCGTGCTGCATGACTATATGACTCTTGACCAAATGAGATGTTGGTGATAGTTGCAGGGAGTTTTGTACAAGGATAATTGTTGGGATGGAGGCTTGTGGAGTACAGTAGATGCTGATGGCACCTATTGTGGGTTGTGAAGCCAGACAGAAATACCCAATTCCTTTAGACTTCCCAAAAAAATAAAATTTTCAAAATGAGTCAAAAATGACAAATTTTCCACATGGACAGGCAGATAGCCTTGACAACATTCATTTTTTAGACCCTCAAATTACTTGTAGACCACACTCATTGTCATTTTCCTCCTCAGGCCTTGAAAGACATTGGAATTCAAATCCATTGTACATCTCAAAGCTGGGAAACTGTTTTCATCTTTGGACCTACTATCCTGAAAATGTTTTTGGATTTTAAACTCCATCCAAGGGCATCATTAAATATATTGTAGTTACAACCACTTCTTTATGTTTTTCCTGCATATGCTGTAATCTCCTACTTTTGCTTCCATGTTAAAACATATTTAAAATTACTCTTTGTCCAATAATTTGGCTTCTGCAGTTATTGCACAAGGATAAGGCTGATGTCTGGCCCCAATGTTAAATAACACGACAAAATATCAACATGCTGCACACATCTGCTTCAGTGTCAGCTATTTGAAAATATCCTTCACAGAATGGTGTAAAGATCAAGGCAAATGCTCAGTGCAGTGTGTAAACTAAATTTAGTACCAGCTTCATGTGGAATTATATTAGCAAAGGGAATTTAAAATGGTCCGTGACCGGGAGTTCCATTGGACAGAGTGCAAGTGATGGGTGTAACAGTTGCGTCTTCTACACTTGGTCTCGCCGATGTAAGGAGGCTGGATAGAGAGCATTGAATGCAGTAGACAAGGTTGCAAGAGGTGCACATGAACCTTTGTCTTAGAAACATAGAAACATAGAAAATAGGTGCAGGAGTAGGCCATTCGGCCCTTCGAGCCTGTACCGCCGTTCAATATGATCATGGCTGATCATCCAACTCAGTATCCTGTACCTGCTTTCTCTCCATACCCCCTGATCCCTTTAGCCACAAGGGCCACATCTAACTCCCTCTTAAATATAGCCAATTAACTGGCCTCAACTATCTTCTGTGGCAGAGAATTCCAGAGGTTCACCACTCTCTGTGTGAAAAATGTTTTCCCCATCTCGGTCCTTAAAGATTTCCCCCTTATCCTTAAACTGTGACCCCTTGTTCTGGACTACCCCAACATCGGGAACAATCTTCCTGCATCTAGCCTGTCCAACCCTTTAAGAATTGTGTACGTTTCTATAAGATCCAGTTATAAGATTAGCTGGAAAGGCTGCTGGGATCCTCGGATGGAAGTGAGAGAGGAGATATAGGGACAGATGTTATATCTCCTGTGATTTCAGGGGAAAGTGCCTTGGGAAGATATGGGTTGATGGGAAGGATTGTGCAAAACAAGGAGTTGTGCAGGGGGTGGTTACTGCGGAGGATAGAAAGGGGTGGGGATAGGAAGATATGACATGCGATGGAATCAAGTTGAAAGTGGTGGAAAGGTCGGAGAATGAAACGTTGAATGTGGTAGCTGGAGGAGAACTCAATACTTTTTCAGTCTGGAGGGAAGGGTGAGTGATCTGATCTGATGAACACAGAGGAGACGTTGATGAAAGCTCCATCCACAATAGTAGGGGGCAAACCTTATTTGCTGAGGAAAGAGGATACCTCAGATGGCAGGGTTGGAGGAGGTGTACGCATTCAAGATAGCTGTAGGCAATGCATACCCCTGTGATGGAGACAGAGAGATCAAGAATGGGGAGAGAGATTCCAGAGAAAGTAGTACAAGTGAAATTGAGGGCAGGGTGGAAGTTAATAGTAAAGTTATTGAAATCACCAAGTTATGTACCAGTACAGGAGGTAGTCCCGATGCTGTCATCGATGCAGCGGAGAGTCAGGGAATGGTGCCAGAGTATATTTGGACAAGGAATGTTCTACTATGCCTACTATGTTCTGTGTGCTGAAGTAACGCAAGAATTTCATTGTCCTATCAGGGACACATGACAATAAACTCACTTGACTATAACCAGCAAAAAAAGACAAACATAGCTGGGGTCCATGCGAGTGCCCATGGCTACAACTTTGACTTGAAGAAAGTATGTGGATTCAAAAGGGAAATTGTTAAGGTTGAGGACAAGTTCCACCAGGCACAGGAGGGTGTTAGTTAACGTGAACTGATGGGACCCCTGTTCAAAGAGAAACCAAGGTCTTCCAGGTGTAGATTGAAGGTGATAAGGAACCAGATATCAAAGGTAAAGGTGAGGTGAAGGGAGCCCAGGAATTAGAAGTCATTGAAGTGGTGAAGTGGTGAACAGGTGTAGGTCAGAAAGGACTAGACAAGGTGGGATAAGATAGCATCAAAGTATTTGGAGATGAATTTGGTGGGGCAGGAACAGGCAGAAACAATGGGTGTGCCAAAGCATTCCTGTCTGTTGATTTTGGGAAGGAAGTGGAAACAGACAGTGAGCAGTCATGGATTGACTGGCAAACTATGTTAATAATTCATAAACGTGTTAACACGGATATAGCAGGACATCCATTGCAGGTACGTACATTAGAATCCTGCAACTAACGGGCCAAATCACAACGCCTTAATCTAATTTTTCTTCAGTTTAAAATTAAAATCGACAAAGGACAGGGTCAGGCAGCATATGACAAGTGACGTAACCAGACATTACACAATTTAACTCCAAATGAGGAAGCTGTGGATTGTTATCCCTAGACAAATGTGAAAAACAGAGCAGATAGCAACCACTATATTCATCATTTACATGCTGGTATGCGTGTGATGTTACAGCTATATCTCTTGGATGAGGATGAATCATCTATACAGTTATATCTATTTATTTGACTCCAACTTTGACGAAGAAAGTATGAGGATTCAAAAGGGAAATTGTTAAGGGTGAGGACAAGTTCCACCAGACAGAGGAGGGTGTTAGTTAACGTGAACTGTTTGGACACCTGTTCAAAGAGGAACCAGTGGGTCGTGAGTTCTTCCAGGTGTAGATTGAAGGTGTTAAGGAACCAGACATCAAAAGTAAATGTGAGGTGAAGGGAGCCCAGGAATTAGAAGTGGTGAAGAGCTTGTGAACAGGTGTAGGTCAGAAAGGACTAGACAAGGTGGGATAAGATAGCATCAAAGTATTTGGAGATTAATTTGGTGGAGCAAGAACAGGCAGAAACAATGGGTGTGCCAAGGCATTCCTGCCTGTTGATTTTGGGAAGGAAGTGGAAACAGACAGTGAGGGATCATGCAAAGTGAAAGCTTGGGAGCTGTGGATTGGAGAGTGCAGGAGGTGATATGATCAGTGACGGTCTGGGAGATGGTGGTCTGATGTTCATCCATGGGATGTTGGTCAAGATGTAGTTATGAGGAAGTGCCTGAGAGCTGATGCCAGGCCTCAGCATGGTGGAGATCAGCCTGGCAGATTATCACTGTGTCTCCCATGTCAGTGGGTCTGATAACAATATTGGGGTTGTTACTGAGTGAGCGGATGACTGGATGATTTGCATTAATTGATGAAAGATCTTAAAGGGGCATCAAAGTGCAAACCCATGTATACCCACTAACATGTGCGTAGGTGTACGTGTACGTGTCCACGCATGCGCACACACAGCGTTTGAAAGTGAGGTAATCTTTAAAGTCAGAAATGTTGGAGAAACTCAGCAGGTGAGGCAGCACCTATGGAGTGAAGGAATAGGTGACGTTTCGGGTCGCGACCCTTCTTCAGGGTCTCGACCTGAGAAGGGTCTCGACCAGAAACGTCACCTATTCATTTGCTCCATAGATGCTGCCTCACCCGCTGAGTTTATCCAACATTTTTGTTGACCTTCGATTTTTCCAGCACCTACAGTTCTTTCTTAAACATAATCTTTAAAGTCAGGTAATATTCACCAACAATTAAGACACAAGAGGGCAGCACACAGGAGGGCTCCTGTTTGGGAACCCACTGGCCCACTGAGGGTGAAAATTATTTTGAATGACTGGCAAACTATGTTAATAATTCTTAAACGTGTTAACACGGATATAGCAGGACATTCATTGTAGGTACGTGAACAGGTGTAGGTCAGAAAGGACTAGACAAGGTGGGATAAGATAACATCAAAGTAGTTGGAAATGAATTGGGCAGGAACAGGCAGAAACAATGGGTGTGCCAAGGCATTCCTGTCCGTTGATTTTGAGAAGGAAGTGGAAACAGACAGTGAGCAGTCATGGATTGACTGGCAAACTATGTTAATAATTCATAAACGTGTTAACACGGATATAGCAGGACATCCATTGCAGGTACGTACATTAGAATCCTGCAACTAATGTGCCAAATCACAATGCCTTAATCTAATTTTTCTTCAGAACAAAATTAAAATCAACAAAGGACAAGATCAGGCAGCATATGACAAGTGACGTAACCAGACATTACATAATTTAACTCCAAATGAGGAAGCTGTGGATTGCTAACCCTAGACAAATGTGAAAAAGAGCAGATAGCAACCACTATATTCATCATTTACGTGCTGGTATGCGTGTGATGTTACAGCTATGTGCTTTTACCTCTTGGATGAGGATGAATCATCTACAATTATGTCTATTTATTTCATCAAGATTTAGGATGGAAAGAAAGGCTCTATTAATGCAGGGAGAAAACAATGTATGAAACTCGCTGGAAAATCTAGAAGCCACACAACAAAGTATCAGAATTTGCCTCAGAAAAGCCAGCTAGTTTGGGACCATCAGCCTATGGCAGAGGTCTCGCATTTGCTGACCACACTCCAAGGTTGCATTGCACAAGGGGCTGAGAAGGGGAGCTCAAAGCTGCCAAATTCTCCAGCATTTACAGTGTGTATCGGCTCACGTAGCAGTCACGGAGGCGCAGCGGTAGAGTTGCTGCCTAGCAGCGAATGCAGCACCAGAGACCAGGGTTCAATCCCGGCTAAGGGTGCTGTCTGTACGGAGTTTTAACGTTCTCCCCATGACTTGCGTGGGTTTTCTCTGAGATCTTCGGTGTTCTCCCACACTCCAAAGACGTACAGGTTTGTAGGTTAATTGGCTTGGTGAATGTAAAAATTGTCCCTAGTGGGTGTGGGATTGTGTTAATATGTGGGGATCGCTGGTCGGCATGGACCCGGTGGGTCGAAGGGCCTGTTTCCGCGCTGTATCACTAAATTAAACGCTAGAAACAAAGAACTGCAGGTGCCGGTTAATACACAAAAGAACACAAACTGCTGGTGTAACTCAGCAAGTCCGGCAGCATCTGTGGAGAACATGGATGGGTAATGTTTTAGGTTGGCCCTTAACATCACCTAACCATGTCCTCCAGAGATGCTGCCTGACCTGCTGAGTTACACCAGCACCTTGTGTCCTCTTTGCTCATTAACATTGGTTCAATTAGACCTGGAGGACTCAACGCGTTCACTTGAACAGAGAAGAACAATTTGAAAAAAGAACAGTACGTCTAAGATGTTTAAAAAAATACTGGTCGTTTTAATGATTTTTATTATTTAGAAGCATATTTGTAATTTTATTTTTGTATATTTACTTTTGAATTGTCTGCTGATTTTTTATGAGATTTCAATTGGTCACCTCCGTCCCACAAGAATGCATCACATCACAACAACCAAAGTCTGGCCACCACACATCTTATGCATTTTGAATCAGGACTTTCAATAAGCTTCCTTCTCTGGGTCCACAACAGGATTACAGAATAATGAAAGGCATAGATAAAGTGGATGTGGAAAGGATGTTTCCACTGGTGGGAGAGTTTAGAACCAGAGATCATAGTCTCAGAATTAAAGGGCGCTCTTTTAGAAAGGAGGTGAGGAGGAACTTCTTTAGTCAGAGGGCAGTTAATCTTTGGAACTCATTGCTACAGGGGGCTGCGGAGGCCAAGTCTTTTTAAGGCAGAAATAGACAATTTCTTGATTAGAATGGGTGTCAAGGATTATGGGAGAAGGCAGGAAAATGGGATTAGGAGGCAGAAATCAAGCATGATTGAATGGTGGAGTAGATTTGATGGGCCGAATGGCCTAATTGTATTCCTATAACTTGTGAACGTGAACTTGTGAGAGGAAGTCAGTGTTTGTGTCAGCTATGAATAATGAGGGGTGATCTTATTCAAACAAATGAGATCCCAAGGGGTGGATGGTGAAATGTCTTCACAAGAGGACACATAAACAAAGAGCTATACTTGCAGAGTAAGGAGCTGCATATAATTTTGTTCTCCTAGAGGACAGTGAATCTCTGGAATTATATGCCCCTGAGCATGGTGGAGGTTTATTTAAGGTGGAGCGAAAAAAATGAAGGAAACGAGGAATTGAGGATTATGGTGAACTGGCACAGGCAATGAGTTGAGACCAGATTAGATCATCTGTGATCTTTTTCCATGGCTGGGTAGACCTAAAGTAGCAAAGTTACAACATTTTGAGATTTAAAAAATCAAATCTGCAATTCATCCCATCAGATAAAGCATAAAACAAAGTTTAATTTGACACCTAATTCACTTTCATATCTTCAATATTAAAATAATGATGGCCATTTTCATACTCTGAAATTAGCATCTTGTTCCCTATTGCTTTTCCATTGACTTAATGCAAAAGCTGTGATCGAGGACAGTCAAAAGCCCATAACTTTCTTAAAAATTAAGAGAACTGAATGAAATGTTCAGTTATTATAGATTGAAGCATTCTGAAACAAATATAAAACAATCTTACTTGGATGACATGAAATTAAAGCATATAATTAGTTAGTTACCACCTCAGGCAATTGAGGAAATTCAGAGTGTCTCCGAGGATCCTCCAGTGCTTCTACTCAGCGGTGGTGGAAAGCATCTTGTCCGGAAATATTACAATCTGGTTAGGGAATTGATTCCTTTTTCCTTCCACCCACAATATTTAATATGTAAAAGATTATGGGATTCTGTTCCATTCTGTTTGTAGTTTGTTTGGTTGTTTGTTTGTTTGTCTTTTTGCACAAAGTCCGCGAGCATTGCCACTTTTCATTTCACTGCACATCTCGTATGTGTATGTGACGAATAAACTTGACTTGAATTGTAGCTAATTACAAAATTCAATTACTAGATCTAAACATCAATCCATTTCTTAAGAAAAGATTTAACATTTTTAAATAGCCTAAGTGTCCAAATAACATTCATACAAGAATTCACAATATAACATGATTTTAAAATCTAAATGTCATGATTGTATAGGCCAAATGGAAGGAATTTAATTCCCGTAAATTAATGAGCATTTTAATCATCTTGCGAGTGGGTTTTTGTGGAACCCCATTGGGCTGGAACGTTGCATTTGTGGTGAATTTGAACTCCATATCGGCAGGAAAAACACTGCCGGTTCGTATGGGGCCAAAATCACATTTTCACCAAGGAAATTTGGATTAAAGTCATTCTAAGAAGCAAGTTTATATGTAAAATAAACGACTTGCATTTTGTTTTGTCCCTATACGTGAGATCTGTCCCGTTGTAGGCGTTGACGGCATTAGAAGTAGCTTTATATTTTACTCCAGCGATTAAATGTCCCGCGCTTTAAAAAAAAACTTCCGAGAACGGAAGTCGGAACGATTTTTCTGCAGCAGCTTAACAGCCTGAGAAAGTTCACCTCCGACAGGCAGGAAAAAACGGCATTTTAATCCCCCCCCCACCCCCCTCAAAGGCGCCAAAGTCGCGCACACGGCCAGTGGCAGAACTGGAGCGCCGCTGAAGATAAGTATTGTAACATCGCTATCTAAAGGCCCCTCCTGCTCCTATGTTCTTGGGTTCCTATGAGTGCAAGCTGCACCAAGCTACTTCTGTCATCACTCAAGAGTAAAACATTTACTAGCAGGGGATGATATAATGAAGCTGCGAAGATTTAAAAAGCTGCACGCCAGACAGTAGTGAGTAACAACCAACATTAATGTCATTTGATGCAAAGGCAACCATGAGTAATGACAGGGACAGCAAGTCATCTTCACTGTAATCTTCCATCAAACATTTGCAATGGGAACTGTTTTGTGCCCTTAGACCTATTGCTGTGAAAGCTTTGGTGCAGGTTGCAACCTTGATGGAGGGATTTTGAGTGCACACACACACACACACTGGACAGATCACACAACTTGAGGAGGGGCGCAATGACAGACATCGATGAATGTTTGTTCCCAATTCATAACAAGTAGTCAGCAGATCGTCTGTAGCCTCCGAAGCTCACGATTCAGCTCCGAGGCCATCCTCTGATAACACTTCCTCAAATAGGCGCAGGATGGAGGATATTGGGATGAATGGCAGATGGGGAGAGGAGTGATGAAATGTGCAGTCCAAAGTGAAAATGCACACAGGACAAGATCAGAAGAGTCACTTGATAGCAGCACTACTGTGGTGTAGGATTATTGCAGATGTGTCTTTTGGTTGTCCATAGTGCCTATCTACCACAACACAGAGAGAGGCTGTGTGGTTCATTGGGTCCATGCCAGCTTCCAACAGAGCAATCTCAACAGTCCAACTCCCCATCTCTGCCCTGTATCCTGCAACGTACTCTCTCCACATGTCCATCAAGTCGCCTTTGATTATTTTGCCAGTTATCTGCACTGACCCTAATGGTCAATCAATGTTCCAGCACGTCTTTGGGACGAAGGGACATAAGAGCTCCAGCAGAAACCCACAAGATCACATCAAAAACAAACCAACTCCTCACAGACCACAGCTGGGGTCAGGTTCCAACCTGGAGACATCAGATGGCAGCACTATCCACTAGAAGACCATAAGACATAGGAACAGAATTAAGCTATTTGGCCCATCGAGTCATGACTGATCTATTTATCCCTCACAACCACATTCTATGGAACTGTGCCATCCATTATGCAAAGACTAAAGGACAAGAAGAACTAATTTGCATGAAATGGCAAATTAAGCATTTTGATATTGCTAAGAGCCAGAGAATAATTCATATTTGCATTGTTTTTGGCAATAAATTAACTATTGTCCAAGCTGTGTGTGGAGCAAACCAGGTTTCTCATTTCTAAGTTTGGTTTATTCCAAGAGTTGCATCTTTTTCCTAGCCCACGTTTCATCAGTTCTTCTGTGTTTTTTGACAGGACATTTACTCATTCAAATTCAAACATCAATGAAGTTCAGAATTTATCTCCTTATTACTCCTTCTGCACCTAAATCAGGGCCAGATGGACCCTCACACGGACCCCTCTAACACTTGAATTGACTTGGAATTCAAGCGAAACACTTGTATCAGGAGAAATGATTCTACATCTGTAGTTTGCTGGCCTTTCGCCAGTTAAAGCTTCATTTCTATTTTTACTCAGAGCCTAAGGGTGTTCAAAGCAGTAAAAGCAAATGAGTCACCATCTGATGCTCCACCTTGATAAAACACTCCTTCATCTCCTGCTCACTCTGCCTGAAATGAACAAGCTTGGGGTAGTTCACCCTTGCATCTTTTAGCTTTTAAACCTTAAGTGTATTCACAAAATGAAATGGCTGTTTGGCATTTATCCCTGTGAGTTGCTTTTGAATTCAATTACACTGAAGGTTACAATTATATACATTTGTTATCAAGTCATTATAAGAGCCAATTTCTATGTATTCTTCAAACAAGTTTTAGTCATTACGTGAAAACTGGACATAACATTGGACATAGAACAGCACAGCACAGAAACAGGCCCTTCGGCCCACAATGTCTGTGCCGAACATGTGCTAAACTGAACTAATCACCTCTTCCTGTACATAATCCATATCCCGCTATTCCTGAATATACATGTGCCTATCTAAAAGCTTCTTAAACCACATTATCATATTAGTCTCCACCACCACCACCCCTGGCAGCACGTTCCAGCCATCCACTCTCCTCTGGGTAAAAAACTTGCACAACCTCATCATCTTTAGACGTTGCCCCTTTCATGTTAATAGCGATGCCCTCTAGTCTTTGGCATTTCCACCCTTGGAAAAAGGTTCTGAGAGTCAAACCGATCTGTGCCAAACATGTATGGACAGGAGATTTTTTTGCATCATTTAGGTGTAGTCCAATTATGTCTTAGAGCAATGATTAGTGCTAAAGCTTACTATTATTGTAAAATCATGCCAAGTTACTCATGATATTTGAATCCACTCATTTAAGACTGGCTGTCAACAATATAGGTTAATCATAGAGTGAAATTCAGGGCCTGTTTCTCTGATGTATTAGGTAGTTATCAGCCAATGTGGCAAGTCAACTTTATTTGTCACATTCACATACAAGATGTACATTGAAATGAAAGTGCCAATGCTTGCGGGAATGTGAAAAACAACAGAACAGAACAGAACTGAAGAAGAAGGATCCTGAGCCAAAACGTCACCAATCCACATTTTCCAGATATGCTGCCTGACCTGCTAAGTTACTACAGCACTGTGATGACTTTGACTAGTTGGCAGCAGATCAACTATCAATAACTTTAGTAATTGTTAACAACATAAGGTGAAGATATCAGCCACTTTTCCTTCTTGTGGTCATTAACTAGCAACACCGCGGTCCATGTATGGACAAATAGTATGGATTTTTGAGCAAACGACCTTTTGTGCAGAATGACTTTCAAATAATCCTCATGAAGAATAACCAATTAACGGGATTGTGGGCAGGCAGTTTGCGCGTACAATTATACTCCAGTTTATATGGCCACAGAAGCAATTTCCCAGCAGTTAACCTTGTAAAGAAGCTGCAGGGGAAATGTCTATTAATTTCCCGTTGGTACCTTTTACAGGTCCTCTATCTCCATGGATGATGATGGGATCAGCAAAGAAAATGTACATTAGGACATTGGGCACCACAGAATTCCTGACACTATGAATGATAAGAGATTGTGTGGCTTGAAGGAGGATGAGAGAGTGATCAAATTTCTGATAAAATGGCATTATTTTCATATTTTCGAGAATAGAATTGGGAGGTGTGGTAAGGTTGAAGTAATTTTGGTGCATGGTTGGAGTTTTTCTCATACCTTGGGGATGGAATTAATTAATGCTCATTTAAAAATATTCAACTCCAGATTCTATTACAAAGTAATGAAATTAACTCAGTGGGTGAGGGCGAGAGTGAAACACATGATTGTGAGCATCTGGCTGAGCCTGGCATTAAAGAAGCCTAATAAAATTTAAATAAATATTGTTCTGGTACTATCCTAATATGCACAGGCTGTTCTACTGTTTAAACAATATAACTAAATGCTGTGGAACAATATGCAAATACTCTTGTCCCTGACCTGTGGCCAACTTGAGGAGTGGGGGGCTGAGGGGGGGCAGATTATTCATGAAACCATAATTTAGAACATAGAATTTGCACAACCTCATTTTCTTTACTTTCAGAACATAGAACACATAAATGTACAGTACAGGAATAGGCCCTTCAGCCCACAATGTCTGTGCTGAACAAGATGCCAACCTAAATTAATATCATCAGTCTGCACATGATCCATATCCTATTCCCTGCATATCACTTCTCCTAACTTTACAAATGTTGGAGAATCATAAGATCATGTGATAGGAGTAGAATTAGACCGTTCAGCCCACCAAGTCTACTCCATCATTCAATCATGGCTGATCTATCTCCCCCTCCTCACCCCATTCACCTGCCTTCTCCCCACAACCTCTGACACACTCTGAATGTAGAACAGTGTGATCCAAATCTCTAATACGAAGTCAATTTCATCGGCTCCTGCACACCTACCATACTGGCTTCCCTTCATGGAGTTTAATGACCACAAGATCCACTATACCTTCATTTCCAACATGTCAGCAAAGTGTTATTGTGATGATGTTCTATCTGAGCAATTATTCACATGCTTCACCTTTTTGATATTTTCTGACTCCAAGCTACTGGTCACTCCTTGAAGTCAGTCTTTCAAAAGTAGCCATCTATTTTATCCACATGGCTTTCAAACCATTCCACACTGCAAAATCTTTCACTGTTTTTATTGTTAATCGTTCAGCTTGTTTGTACCAAGCTTTCCTTCATTAAGCAATACATACAAGGTGGGTAGATGCATGCCATTTGCATGTAAAGTTGCAAACATTTTGAGCTAAAAGATAGTCAACAAATGCAATTACATTTTCCAAAAGCAGGTGTTGATTAACAGTTAGCATAAATTACATCCTGTGGAAAAGCTCTTTCAAGTGAAACACTTATTTTTATTTTTTTCTCCACCCTATTTTTGATTTAAAAAGGCGCTTTAAGGTTGGGTCCAGTTTTCATGTGGAAGAATGATGATTACAGATGCTTGGCTCAACACAACCAAAGCACTCTGTGAGAGTGCAAAATGCATTTCTGATGTGGATCCCTGAAATGACAAGCAGACTTCCTTTATTAAACGATGGACAACATTGGATATATTCCGACTGGAAGGTGCAAAATAGCCAAGAACAGCCTCGCTAAAATAACATAACCAAGGCTGATGCTAAAACTGTAGCTTGCTCATGAAGTTTGAAGGGGAAAGTTGTTTCGGTTTGCAACATCATTTATTTATTTTGTGGCTGATTGGAATTTATCTGACGTGAACCATTTTCCATGGCTGCGGTTTCATTTTAAATAAAAGCCTCAGGATACGTTGTCTTGCTTTTCATCTTTGAGGCAAAACAAAATATTCGGCTCTACCTCATTATTTACAGAAAGGGCTGAATTAGTGCATAGCATGACACTTTCTGTGCCTGCAGATTATTTATTGGCCACGTGTTCATGCTGCAGTGTGTTGTGTGCTTTGTGATGTGCTTCTACAGTCTGCCTACATGGCACAGTCCCATATTGGTTGGTTGGGTGGGAGGCAGGCACTAAATTAGCAGCAATTATATTCTTACAGTAGGAATTTAAAGTTATTTATGCAGTAATTATATGATGCCATTTGCGTAAATAACTGAATGTGTAATGTTGATTGTTGTTCTCCTCCAAACCAGTAGGGTCATAGTGGTTTGGGGCCTCATCTTGCATTTCTGCTTTGGTCTTTGACGTATGCTACTTTGGCCGATCTTTGTAAAGGATGTGTTTGCAGATGATGTGTTCAACAGGTATGAAGAAAATAAATGAAGTTTTTGAAGGATGAAGCAACCTCTACCTTTACAGTGGCGCACCTGTGGAGTTCACCAGTTCACGTTATAGGAATAGAAAGAGGCCATTCGGCCCATCGAGTCTACTCTGCCACTCAATCATGGCTGACCTCTGCCTCCTAATCCCATTTTCCTGCATTCTCCCCAGCTGCTGCCTGACAGTGCTAGAGACCCGGGTTCGATCCTGACCTTGGGTGCTGTATGTGTGCACGTTCTCCCTGTGAACACATGGGTGTCTTAAAGGTGCTCCTGTTTCCTCTCGCATCCTAAAGACGTGTGGGTTTGTAGGGTAATTGTCCTCTGTAAATTGCCAGTTGTGTGTAGGGAGTGGATGCAGAAGTGGGATATCATAGAACTAGTTTGAAGGGATGATTGATGGTCAGTGTGGACTCGGTCGGCCTAAGGGCCTGTTTTCTAGCAGTATCTTTCATACAATCAATATAAAAATCTCCATCGTTTTTTAAAACTCAAGGTATAGCATATTGGTGGAGATGGAGATTCCTGATGTCAGGTAGCAGGAAGTCTGACAATTGTTTCCTTTTAAAACTAAATACGGAAAGCAAATGATCCCCAACAGAAGGCCTGATAGTAGTACTCGACTTTCAATTCCAGGCAGAAGAGGAATGTTGCGAGATACCATTGAATTTATTTCCTGCATACAATATCTCTGATGAATGTAGAATCCAATCTCTTGTATGTAGTGTGGCTGGAGCCTTTACATGCAATTTAATGAATTTAACCCACTGAATCCAGAGCAATAATGAAAAGCACCAAACGCTTGTAAAATCACACCTCGACCGTGTGAAAAAGAATAAATATCCAACATCTAAATTTAAGTTGCCGATGGTTTATTTAAGAAGTACCAGTGGTGCAGGCAGGGTTGTCCTTCTTGCTGCCAAACTTGAGCTCAGCTCTGCAATCTTTGCTGAAGTAACAGCTAAAATAGCAACCTGTGACAAGTCCGTGTAACATCCTGATCGACATGGTGTTCTGCTTGCCTCTGCAAACAAGTTCACTTTCTCACTAGAAATGTAATAGTTCAGGTGTCACATTTAAGGTGAGGAATAAGTGCAGCAAGATATGCTAGCAGTGCACACACTATATTGGTTCCTGGAGATTGCTGTGGTCGAACAGCATCAAACTAAGTGTTTATTATAATGGGGTCCGTTGCAAAGATGCTGCTGCACCCGCTGAGTTTCTCCAGCTTTTTTGTGTAGCATCAAACTAAGGTTGGCTTTAGGCCTATTTTTATGCAGCCTGTCACTACCGTAGTTGCTTAGATGAAACATCTCAAGCAGCTCTGTAATTCTAATAAATAAAACCAGATTCAAGGACAGTTTCTTCCCAGCTGTTATCAGGCACCTGAATCATCCTACCACAACCTGGAGAACAGTGCCAAAATACTATCTACCTCTTTGATGTCCCTCGGACTATCTTTGATCGGACTTTGCTGGCCTTACCTTGCACTAGACGTTATTCCCTTATCATGTATCTATACATTGTAATGGATTGATTGTAATCATGTATTGTTTATTTGTTGACTGGTTTTCACTGTACTCGGTACACGTGACAATAAACTAAACTGAACTGAAACTAAATTGAAATATCTCAAACTTCAGCAAAGTCATGCTTCAGGCAATGTCTTTAACAAGCTGCTGAAGGTGATGGCTGGTGAGTAACAGCAAACCATTGTGAAGCAAGTGAGTGAAGCCAAGTGATGGCACTGCAACGTTGAACTTAAGTAGCCAGATGAGAATTTTGGGGGGTGGAGATAAAGAGAATAAGGGGGGAAATAGAGGCCAAATGAAACGATAAGGGGGGGAGAACGTGGGGGGTCTTGGTGAATAAGGGGGGGTGGAATAAGGGGCGGGGGGTGTAAGGGGGGGGAGACTAAGGGGGGGGGGGTGATAAGGGGGGGGGGTGAAATAGGGGGGGGTGAATAATGGGGGGGGGTGAAATAAGGGGGGGGGGGAATAAGGGGGGGGTGAATAAGGGGGGGTGAATAAGGGGGGGGGAGTAAGGGGGGGAGAATAAGGGGGAGAGGATAAGGGGGGGAGTTGTGAATAAGGGGGGGGGGATAAGGGGGGGTGAGCATAAGGGGGGAGGAATAAGGGGGGGGGAGTGAATAAGGGGGGAGTTGAATAAGGGGGGGAGTCACTGTCCAAATAAGGGGGGAGAAATAAGGGGGGGGGGAGAATAAGGGGGGGGGAATAAGGGGGGGTGAATAAGGGGGGGGGTGAATAAGGGGGGGGGGGATAAGGGGGGGGGATAAGGGGGGGGGAATAAGGGGGGGGGGAAATAAGGGGGGGGGAATAAGGGGGGGGGAATAAGGGGGGGCGAGATAAGGGGGGGGGGAATAAGGGGGGGGGATAAGGGGGGGGGAATAAGGGGGGGGGGATAAGGGGGGGGGGAATAAGGGGGGGGGAAATAAGGGGGGGGGGAAATAAGGGGGGGTGAATAAGGGGGGGGGGGAATAAGGGGGGGGGATAAGGGGGGGGAAATAAGGGGGGGGGGGGGGGGGAAAAAGGGGGGGGGATAAGGGGGGGGGGAAATAAGGGGGGGGGGGACATAAGGGGGGGAATATGAAGGGGGGGGGGGGATAAGGGGGGGGGATACTGAAGGGGGGGGGAATAAGGGGGGGGGGGAATAAGGGGGGGGGAATAAGGGGGGGGGGGAATAAGGGGGGGGGATATAAGGGGGGGGGGGGATAAGGGGGGGGGATAAGGGGGGGGGTGATAAGGGGGGGGGGAATAAGGGGGGGGGGGGGGGGGATAAAGGGGGGGGGATAAGGGGGGGGGATAAGGGAAGGGGGGGGGGGGATAAGGGGGGGGGAGATAAGGGGGGGGGATAAGGGGGGGGGGATAAGGGGGGGGATAAGGGGGGGAGATAGGGGGGGGGATAAGGGGGGGGGAGGGGGGGGGATAATGGGGGGGGGATAAGGGGGGGGGATAAGGGGGGGGGGGGATAGGGGGGGGGGATAAGGGGGGGGGATAAGGGGGGGGGGGGGGGGGATAAGGGGGGGGGGATAAGGGGGGGGGATAAGGGGGGGGGATAAGGGGGGGGGAAAAGGGGGGGGATAAGGGGGGGGGATAAGGGGGGGGGGATAAGGGGGGGGGGGGATAAGGGGGGGGGGATAGGGGGGGGATAAGGGGGGGGGATAAGGGGGGGGGGATATAAGGGGGGGGGAATAAGGGGGGGGGATATAAGGGGGGGGGATAAGGGGGGGGGGGGGGGGGAATAAGGGGGGAATAAGGGGGGGAAATAAGGGGGGGGGAATAAGGGGGGGGGAGAATAAGGGGGGGGGGGGGGTGAAAAGGGGGGGGGGGGAAATAAGGGGGGGGGGGGGGGAATAAGGGGGGGAATAAGGGGGGGGGAGAATAAGGGGGGGGGGGAGATAAGGGGGGGGAGATAAGGGGGGGGGGGGAATAGGGAGTGAGAGTAGAAACCTTTAAGAAGCCAGACAACTTTTAATAACCCAGAGATACACAGTTGTGAAGTTTAGTGGGCATTTAACATTATGGGTCGGTTTTCCTTGGTTCTGAAAACTCGGCTTACGTTTATTTCCCCCCAATGAGCCAATGAAAATGCCTGGTCAGCAAAGGAGATTAACTGAAACTACCTACGGCTGCCTCAACTACCTACAACTACATGCCGACCCCACTACCGCTGCACCTACGATTACAAAGGTATCGATTTTCTCCATGGTGACCAATTTTTGGTCGCGGAAAAATTTGCAACGACCGTACTGAGGCCGCGACTAGTTCCCAGAATGCGGGAACTCCTCTTGACCATGAAGGAGACTCACCAGATACCACCAGCGAACATGTGGCGATCATGAGTGCAGAGTCTCCTGCACTCGCCTAAAAAGTCACCTAGGTGGGACAACCCTTTAGTTTTAGTTTTAGAGATACAGTGGGGAATCAGGCCCTTTGGCCCACCAAGTCCGAGCCGACCAGTGATCAGTCCGCACACACTTGGGAAAGTCTTTACAACTTACCAAAACCATTTAACCTACAAACCTGTTGGTCTTTGGAGTGTGGGAGGGAACCAGAGCACCCGGAAAAAAACCCATGCGGTCACAGGGAGAACGTGCAAACTCCATACAGGCAGCACCTGTAGTCACGATTGAACCCAGGTTTTTGGCTCTGTGCTGCTGCACCACTGTCCAGCCCAATAAAAAGCTATTTCACCTGCATCATTGGGGCTGATGGCTGTATAGGCCGCTAAATGGGCAAGTTCTGTGCCCAATAAATTCCGGAGGTGACCAGAATAAATCCCATCCCATCAGAACTTGAGAAAGCCACAGCTCTGGGAAAGGTACAAGCTAAGGGAAGAGAGTGGCAGAGATCAGGGAGAGAGATGGTATGACATGCCTGACTTCTTGTAGATGTGTTTTGCTGATCACAGTTACAGTATAAGTAAACCATTATAATGAAAGTAAATATTCAAAAATCTTTTAAAAATCTAAAAATGATTTAGGGATAAACACTTTGAAATGATTATAAGATTAGACTCAAGTAATGGAACTTCAATAATCTACCTTTGCCTTCTCGTTTACATGCCGAAAGTTCCCATTAAATTCTTACAGGGATGGGATCTGAGATGTAATTCACAGATTCATGCTGGGACTGAGGCCAGATGTTGGATTCCACATGATGTGCAGAAACAATGCCACATGCAGCCTGTTGTCATTCAGTAAGCCTGGATGCTGCACTCATCAACGTGTGTACAGGAGGCCACATCGGGTGCACCAAAAGCATTAGATGAAGTTAGAGGAGTTGCATGTGAAGCTCTGGAAAGGATGCTGGGCTCCTGAGATGTAGGTGAGGGAGGTGGTGTCGGGACAAGTGTTACATGTCCCGCGGTGCCAGAGGAATGTACCTGGTGAGGAGACGGTTTCGATGGGAACGGATTGAGAGTTGGGGAAAGTGTCCTTGCAAGCGACAGGATGGGAGAAGGTGTAGTCAAGATAACCGTGGGAGTCAGTGAGTTTGTTGTACATAAGTCGATAGTCTGTCCCCTGATGGAAATGGAAAGATCGAGAAAGGAGAGAGACATGTCAGAGATAGTTCAAGTGAACCAAAGAGCTGAGGAAGGAGTGGTCAGAGAGTCTGAGTAAATATGAGGGCAGGATGGAAGTTAGTAGTAAAGTTGATGAAATCATGAGTTTTGCACTGGTGCAGAAGGTAGCCATGATGCAGTGAAGAAAGAGTCGGGAATGGTGCTGAGGTACATTTGGAAGTGAAACAAAGACTGTTCAACGTAACCAACAAATAGAAAGGTATAGCTGAGGCCCGTGTGAGTGCCCATGGCTACACTTTTGACTTGAAGAAAGAGAGAGGAGTCAAAAGAGAAATATTGAGGGCGAGGACAAGACCAAGTACAGGAGAGTGGTAGTTGAAGGGAACTGATTGTGTCTCTCTTCAAGGAAGAATCAGAAAACCCAAGACCTTCCTGATCTGGAATGGAGGTGTAAACATGGAGGTGACATAAAGCTGGGTGGCAGTGTGAATTGTGAGGAGGATGCTATGCGAATGCAGGGTGACTTGGACAGGTTGGGTGAGTGGGCAGATGCATGGCAGATGCAGTTTAATGTGGATAAATGTGAGGTTATCCACTTTGGTTGCAAAAACAGGAAGACAGATTATTATCTAAATTATGTTGTTGGGAAAAGGGGAAGTACAACGGGATCTGGGGGTCGTTGTTCATCAGTCAATGAAAGTAAGCGTGCAGGTACAGCAGGCAGTGAAGAAAGCGAATGGCATGTTGACCTTCATAACACGAGGAGTTGAGTATAGGAGCAAAGAGGTCCTTCTGCAGGTGTACAGGGCCCTTGTGAGACCACACCTGAACTATCGTGTGCAGTTTTGGTCTCCAAATTTGAGGAAGCACATTCTTGCTATTGAGGAAGGGCAGCGTACATTCACAAGATTCATTCCCGGGATGGCGGGACTGTCATATGCTGAGAGAATGGAGTGGCTGGGCTTGTATACTCTGGAGTTTAGAATGATGAGGGGGGATCTGATATAAGATTATTAAGGGTTTGGACACACTAGAGACACGAAACATGTTCCTGATGTTGCAGTATTTCAGAAACAGGGGCCACAGTTTAAGAATAAGGGGTAAGCCATTTAGAACGGAGATGAGGAAACACTTTTTCACACAGTTGTGAGTCAGTGGAATTCTCTGCCTCAAATGGCGGTGGAGGCAGGTTCTCTGTATACTTTCAAGAGAGACCTAAATAGGGCTCTTAAGGATTGCGGAGTCAGGGGATGTGGGGAGAAGGCAGGAATGGGGTACTGATTGCGGATGATCAGCCATGATCACGTTGAATGACTGTGCTGGCTTGAAGGGCCAAAGGGCCGAAAGGCCTCCTACTGCACCTATTGTCTATTATTGTCTATTGTAAAGGGACTGAATGTCCATGGGAAAGATCAGGCGATGAGGGTCTAGGAATTGAAAGTTATCAAAGTATTGAAGAGTGTGTGAGATGTCTCAGATGTAGGTTGGAAATGGACTGGAAAATTGACTAACAAATGAGTTAGTGGGATCAGAGCAGGCAGAAACAGTAGGTCTGCCAGGGCAGAAGTGCTTGTGGATTTTGGACTGGAGATCAAAACAGCCAGTATGCATTTGAAGAACTATAAGGTTTGAGGTTGTAGAGGAGTGATTATCAGAGGCAATAAGATAGGTAACAGTGTATGGGTTACTGGCGCCTGACCTCAGCATGGCAGAGGTCAGCCTGGCTGACTATACCCTTTTCAGTACATTTGATAACAGTATTGGGACTAAATGAGCGAAGGGTTGTGCATTCAGAGGGGGTGAGATTGGAGTGGGTAAGGGAAGTGGAGAAGATGTCTGATGTCTTGAGGTGTTATGTTTAGTTTAGAGATACAGTGTGGAAACAGGCCCTTCAGCCCAACGAGTCCACACCGACCAGTGATCGCCACTCATTAATCCTATCCCACATACACACTGGGGACAATTTACATTTATACCAAGCTAATTAACCAACAAACCTGTATGTCTGTGGAATGTGGGACAAACTGAAGATATCGGAGAAAACCCACACGTGTCATGGGGAGAACGTACAAACTCCGTACAGACAGCACCCGTAGTCGGGATTGATCCCGGGTCTCTGACGCTGCAAGCACTGTAAGGCAGAAATTCTACCACTACGCCACCGCGCCGCCCCTGAGGATATTTTGTAATGATTAATTCATGGAATACAGATATTGCTGACGTTGCCAAGATGTACTGTCGATCCCTAATTGCCCGGGAACTGATGAGGCAGTTAAGGACCAACCTCTTAGCTGGTCAGCAACAGTGACAGTGACCCAGATTGGGTAAGGGAAACAGATTCCTGCCCCTGAGGTTTATTGGTAAACTAGCTGGGCATTTACAGTTATCCAATGATTTCATGGTTAATATTACTGAGCCTAGAGTTTATTATTAACTACTTGAACCAAAATTCCCCAGCTGTCATGGTGGGAATTGAACTTCTAACCCCAGATCAATGGTCCAAGCCTTTGGATGCTCTCAGGTGCTGTGTTGCTTTCTTGAATGTTTACATAATTTCTTGGCTATAAATCAACTAAATACTATTTTAATCTGCTGAATCTCCTTCGTCATATAATCATTTTTTTATCCAACAGAGGAGCAAACTTTTGAAAATAAAACAATTACACAAATTATTGGGCAGTGAAGGTATATTTATTCATCTACCATTGTAGAGCCCAACCTTGCGTGATGTATTCTGTATTTGAAACTCATTTAAAGATGCAGAACAATCTGATCTAGTAGAAGATAGCTATCTAAACTGGGAAGTTGTTATGACTTTAGAAAAATGAAACCGGAAATGTGGCGTATGGTGGTGCAGCGGTAGAGTTGCTGTCTTACAGCATCAGAGACCCAGGTTCGACCCCGACTACGGGTGCTGTCTGTACAGAGTTTGTACATTCTCCCTGTTGCCTGCATGGGTTTCCTTAGAGAACTCCAGTTTCCTCCCACATTCCACAGACATACAGGTTTGGAGGTTAATTGGCTTGGTATAAATATAAATTGTCCCTAGTGTGTGTAGGATAGTGTTAATGTGTAGAGACCATTGGTTGGTGCAGACTAGGTGGGCCGAAGGGCCTGTTTCTGCACTGCATCTCTAAACCAAACTAAACTAAGGAAATAAATACAGGAGACCATTTCAACGTGGAATCACAGTTCAAAGTGCAAAGTGCATGTCTCGATAACCAGGAGGTAAATTATTAAATCACTCCACGTTCATCCTACTCTCCCATATCAAGATGAGAGAAATTATCATAAAAGTTCAATTCATTTTATAAACTTCAAGAGGGGTGTTAGATTTGAATATGTTTTCCTCTTCCAAAGTAGTGGGTTAATCATAAGATCATAAGTGATGGGAGTAGAATTAGGCCATCGGCCCATTAAGTCTACTCTGTCATTCAATCATGGCTGATCAATCTCTCCCTCCTAACCCCATTCTCCTGCCTTCTCCCCAAAACCCGACACCTGTACTAATCAAGAGTCTATCTTTGCCTTAAATATATCCACTGACGGCCTCCGCAGCCTTCTGTGGCAAAGAATTCCACACATTCACCACCCTCTAAAGAAATTCCTCCTCACCTCCATCCTAAAAGAACACCCCTTCATTCTGAGACTATGACCTCTAGACTCTCTTACTAGTGGAAACATCCTCTCTGCATCCACTCTATCCAAGCCTTTCACTATTTTGCAAGTTTCAATGAGGTCCCCCCTCTTCTTTTAATGTAACAGACACCCCAATAAAATAATCTGATGCTGTTTTCATTAATTCTTTTCAAATTGATGAAAATGATTTGATTTGGATTTAAATCAAACATTACGTGATTGAGATTACCCGTGATAATAATTCCTGTGTTGCTTAAGAGATGGGATAACATTGTGCTGTGTGTGGAATAAAATAAATGACTTCACAGTGGTGATGCAGAAGAGAAAAATATAGTTTATGTTTGCTCAGCAACCACATTTATAAAAAATTGCAAAATTTTAATCGTGAAACAGTAACCGTTTCTCTTTTGACACTCGGACCTGCCGAGTTCCATCATTTTTAAACAATTTAGGCCATATTTATACAATTTTTCTCTCAGAAGAGAAAAATATATAAGGAATAGCAGATTATAAGTGATCTGAGCAAGGATAAATTCCATGGGTAAAGAAGCATTTATCTAATCCCAAGCTTTCCAATATTCTTGGGTATAAATATACACAAAGAAATTTCAATAAATATTGCTTTTAACTGGAGATGAGGTGGCTGAGGAGGTGAAGATAGAGACGTGGAATTTATCAAGCAGATTTGAAAGGTTTATTTATTTTTTCTTCCTATATTAAAAAGTCTGAGGATGAAAGCAGGGATATCTCTTAATAAATGCTGTTATTTGAACTCATCCTATCCTTTAATGGGTTCTGGTTATCGGTTTCCATAGACTGGAATAATTCACTTGATATCAGCAATAAAATTTAATGATGAGGAACTTCATTCAAAATCCTTCAGATGGATATTTGAGATAGATGATGGATTCTAATCTGCATTCATTGGGTGATATGCATGAGCAGCCAAAATGCCACGCCTGTCATTTATCTTACTGGATAAACGGGGTAATTTGGCCTTTAATTTCTAATTTCATGATACCACTTCAATAAAACAATCGTGAAATCGTCAATTACCCAGAACACGGGGGGGGGGGGGGGGGCTTACGGGGGGGGGGGGGGGGGGGGGGGGGGAGGGGGGGGGGGGGGGGGAAAGGAGGGGGGGGGGAAGGGGGGGGGGGGTGTGGGGAAGGGGGTGGGATGGGGGAAGGGGGGGGGGGTGTGGGGAAGGGGGGTGTGTGTGAAAGTGGGTGTGTGTGAAAAGTGTGGTGTGGGTAAGGGGTGGGGGTTGTGAGGGGGGGCGTGGGGGAAGGAGGAGTGGCAGGAGGTGGAAATGGGGGGGGGGGGGGGGTATGTGGACGGGGGGGGTAGTCGCAGCAGACGCAGCTCACACTCTGCTCACACCGCACCTTCAGCTTCCGGTCTCCGTGGCCTGCGTGCTCCCCGCAGGCTGCACACTGCGCATGGGCTGCCGCTCCCCGCGGGCTGCTCAACACACTGCGCCCCTTCAGCTTTTTATTCTCCTCGCCGCATTGTTGACAGCGGGCTCTGGAAGGGGGCGATTTTTAAACCTTCACAACTTTTGTACTATTTCACCAATCAGAACAAAACTTATTTGACTTGCAGCAGAGGAGAATGGTAAGTAAGGTGGCGAAAAATCGTAGCTATGGGCGATCGTTTTTGCGCAAATATAATTACAACGCAGACTGGAAGTGGTCAAGATGAGAGTTTTAGTAATAGTATAGATGTTAAGTACAGACAGAGGTGTTAAGGGCATAGAAGCTGGTGAAAATAGCACATAGCCTGATGAGTTTTAGATGGGCCACATTTAAATGAAAAGTAAAGGATGGGAAATTTGCCAGGTTGTATTCGAGTTCTGGATTTACTCAGTGGATCATGCGGCATCTCTGGAGAACACAAATAGGTGATGTTTGGGGTCGGGACCCTTCTGCAGCATGATTAAGAGGGTGGGAAAGGGGGTGGGGCTAGACGAGAGGAGGGCCAGGCCAAAGCATGGCAGGTAATAATGAACACAGGCAAGGGGGGGGGTTGAAAGCAAGATGGATGGACGAAGGCCAGAAATGAAAAAAAACAGAAGTTGTGAGAGAAAGATTGAAGATATGGTCCTAGATAAGGCTCTTATATAGTGGAGGGGAGGGGGGGGGGGGGGGGGGGGGGGGGGGGGGGGGGGGGGGGGGGAGGCAAGAGGGGTCAACAAATTGAAAATGTATTGATGAAGCTTTAGGGAAGGAGAGTGCAGGAGAGGTTACTGAAGTCTCCAGAGTTATAGGACAGAAACTTTAAGAAGAGATAATGTCAGGCAAAATTGGGACTAATGTGAGAAGAGGGGTGGTGAATATTGAACTAAAGGGGTTCTATTTGAATGCACGCAGTATACACAACAAAATGTATCAGCTTAAGACAGACACAAAAAGTTGAATTAACTCAGCGGGACAGGCAGCATCTCTGGAGCGAAGGAATGGATGACATTTTGGGTCGAGACCCTTCTTCAGACTGATCCTAAACGTCACCTCCAGTGAGAGATGCTGTCTGACCTGCTGAGTTACTCCAGCTTTTAGTATCCATCTTCTGTTTAGGCCAGTATCTGCAGTTCCTTCCTAGGAACTGGAACAGGCCCTTCATCCCATAAAGTCCGTGCCGAACATGATATTAGGTAAAACTCCCTTCGGCCAGCATGCGATCCAGTTTAAGATTAAAAAATGGTAGTTTTGAATGCAGACTATATTGATGCATAGGTCTAGGCTGTTCCAATGTCACCATTAAGAAAACGTAATATTTCAAAGAACCAATTTTCTTTGATGGCACCATTATCACAAATACAACACTTTCAGAGATGAAGGCAGACAAAAATGCTGGAGAAACACAGCAGGTGAGGCAGCATCTATGGAGTGAAGGAAATAGGCAACGTTTCGGGTTGAAACCCTTCTTCAGACTGATGTGAGGATGGGGGGGGGGGGGCAGGAAGAAGATAGTAAGAGGTGGAGCCAGTGGGCTGAGGGAGAGCTGAGAAGGGGAGGAGAAACTAGGGACTACCTGAAATTAGAGGTCAATGTTCATACCGCTGGGGTACAAACTGCCCAAGCGAAATATGAGGTGCTGCTCCTCCAATTTAAGGTGGTCCTCACTCTGGCCATGGAGGAGGCCCAGGACAGATAGGTCAGATTCGGAATGGGAGGGGGAACTGAAGTGCTGAGACACCGGGAGATCAGGTTGGTTATTGCGAACAGAGCTGAGGTGTTCGGCGAAGGATTATTTGTTGTATGTGAGAGCTGGTTGGATGGAAGGGGATAAGGGGGACTCTGCCCTTGTTACGAGTGGAAGGAATGGGGAGTGAGAGCAGACTCACGGGGTATAGAAGAGACCCTGGTGTGGAACATCTCATCCTGAGTGCAGATGCGACGTAGACGGAGGAATTGGGAGTAGGGGATGGAGTCCTGACTGGAAGCAGGGGTGGGAAGAAGTGTAGTCCAGATAGCCATGGGAGTCTGTGGGTTTATAGTGGATGTCGGTGAGTAATCTATCACCTGCGATGGAGATAGTGAGGTCAAGAAATGGATAGGGAATGTCAGACATGGTCCAGGTTTATTTGAGTGCCGGATGGAAGTTAGTGATGAAATGGATGAATCAAGATACATGATGATGTCAGTGAGTTGTGTGTGGGTGCAGGGGGTAGCATCAATGCAGTTGTCGATGTAACAGAGGTAGAGTTTGGGGATAGGGCAGCGGTACGCCTCAAACAAGGATTGTTAAATGTACCCTACAAAGAGGCCGGCGTAGCTAGGGCCCATGCGCGTGCAAATAGCTATGCCTTGTATTTGGAGGAAATGGGAGGAGTCAAATGAAAAGTTATTAAGGGTAAGAACCAGCTCCGCGAGGCGGAGGAGAGTGTTAGTAGAAGGGGATTGGTTGGTTCTGCGGTCAAGGAAGAAACATGAGGTTTTGAGACCCTCCTGGTGGGGTATGGAGGTGTAGAGTTACTGGACATCCATGGTGAAGATGAGGGAATGGGGGCCTAGAAAACAGAAGTCTTGGAGTAGATGAAGAGCGTGTGAGGTGTTTTGAACATAGGTAAGGAGGGATTTAACCAGGGGGGGATAGGATGGAGTCGAAGTGTGTAGAAATAATTTCGGTAGGACACGAACAGGCAGAAACAATGCGGGGAGAAGGTAAAATTGGGCCGTGCAGGGCAGGGGAATGAGGAGGTTGGAAGCTTGGGAGGGCAGGGAGCCGGATTTGATGAAGTCAGTGATGGTGCTAGAGATAGTGGCCTGGTGCTCATATTTCGCTTGGGCAGTTTGCACTCCAGCAGTATGAACATTGACTTCTCTAATTTCAGGTAGTCCCTACTTTCTCCTCCCCTTCTCAGCTCTCCCTCAGCCCACTGGCTCCGCTTCTTCCTTTCTTCTTCCCACCCCCACCCACACATCAGTCTGAAGAAGGTTTCGACCCGAAACCTTGCCTATTTCCTTCGCTCCATAGATGCTGCCTCACTCGCTGGGTTTCTCCAGCATTTTTGTCTACCTTCGATTTTCCAGCATGTTGTTCCTTCTTAAACTTTTAGAGATGAAACCAGTTTGGTATACTCATACAAAATAACATTTGAAAGATTGACAGCAGGTTTTGTATCTCAAGCATTTCCAGCATCTGCCTGGATGTAAGTATAACCAATGTACCTGTTTTCACTGACATGATATCATTAACAATGTTGTTACTGTAAATATGTAAATATTTCTTCCTCTGGTTCCTGAAACAGCCCCACATAGTAATATGGTTTGAACATGTTGTTATTCTCACTTTCTCACATTGGCGGTTCAATTAATGATCATCATTCATGATTGTCACATTTGTATCAAACAAAGTTTTCATTGTGATACATACATCATATATCACTGTTCTAGTGCATATGACAATAAACTTGAATTGACGATTACTCTGTTTACTATTTTATCTCTTGTGCTTAAACATTCACATTTTTGAACTGTACATTGATAAATCCTATTCAAGGGCAATACAGCGGCGCAGCTGGTGGAGCTGCTGCATTATAGTGCCGGACACCCAGGGTTCGCTACGTACATTCTACATACTTACCACGAGTTTGTTTGTTTTTTAAACTCGGGAGAGCTCTTGGGTAAACTTGTATAGTGGGACAGCTTAGCATGGCTGTATGGTAACTCACATTTCACAATACCTTAACTGGTACATGTGATAATAAATTGGCATTGAAATCCTTGAACCTGGATCTTGTGTGCTATGAGATAGTAGCTCTGCCAGCTCCGCCACCTTGTTTCTCCTTGATGAGTATGGGGGTGATGCTGCAATGATTGCTTTTAGATGCTATTTATAACAAAATATGATTGCAAATAAAGCTCTTACCTGAATGAGATCTTGTGGCTCATGGCCCTCCTCAACAACAATAAGTTTTGCTCTGCCATTTCTTTCATCGTCTCGAATGCCCGCAGCAACCTGAGCAGCCTTGAGACGCTCATATCTATTGCACTTTGATCCACACCACTGATGAATGACCTGTTGAGCGGGCAGAAGGTAAAAATATTAGGCCCAAAGTCTTTCATAATTGTCACCTCTAATTTGAACTGTAGCGGTATGATGATATTATGATTATGTCACTGGACTAATAATGTAAACAATTAGACAAACTATATCAGATATTCTAATAATTTTAATTCAATAAGTTAATTTAAGGATTATATACATAGAATTAACAAATGCTTGTGGCTCATGCCGACCATCTATATTACTAAAAGTCTGTTCTTGACCGGTTTTGGCGAACTGTGCTGCGATTTTTCCGAGAGAACGCCGCCACCTAAGGCCGTCATTTTTGTCCACCTCGCTCAGAGCCCCCCCTCCGCCGCATGTGTGCCAAGGATTTTTCCAGTCGATGAAAAATGAGAGATATTAATGATTTTTCAAAATTCCCCATTCTCTCTGCTGCCCCCGCTGGCGGCAGGGGGGATGGACTATAAAACCAGGAAGTGGTGTACCTCAATTAGTCTGCAAGCTGGAGGAAGGCAGAGGGTCACGTTTCTCTGAGCTGTGAATAACACTGAACACATGTCCACACAACTGTGAGTAAGTACCCTTAATGTGGTTTGAAAATGAAAATATGGTTAAAGTAAAAAAGCACTGCCTGCAAATGGTTGTTTGGGGGGTTTGGGTTCAAATAAAAAGGCATTCTCTCTCCTCTCCTCTCCCCCCCCCCTCTCCCTCTCCCCCCCGCCTCCTCCTCCTCTCCCCCCTCCCTCCCCCCCTCTCCCTCTCCCCCTCCCCCCCCTCCCCCCCTCCCTCCTCCCCCCTCCCTCCCCCCATCTCCTCTCCTCCCCCCCCTCACACCCCTCTCCTCTTTCCCCCCCTCTCCCTTCCCCCCTCACTCCCCCCTCTCCTCCCCCCCTCACTCCCCCCCTCTCCTCTCTCCCTCCACTCTCCTCTTCCACCTCCCCTCTCCCACCCCTCTCTTCCTCTTCTCCCCCCCTCTTCTCTCCCCCCCCTCCTCTCCTCTTCCCCCCTTCCCCTCCTCTTCCCCTCCTCTCCCCTCTCTACTCTCCCCCCTCTCCTCTTCCCCCCCTACTCCCCCCTCCTCCCCCCCCTCCTCGTTCCTCCCCCTCCCCTACCCCACCATCCCTCCCCTAAACCCCCCTCCCCTCCACACACCCCTACCCCCTTCCTCCACCACCCCCTCCCTGCTGTCCGCCCCACCTCTCCCCCTCACTCCCCTCTCAGCACACCCCCTCACCTCCCCCTCTCTCTCCTCTTCCCCCCCCCTCCTTCCACTGTCCTCTCCTCCCCCTCCTCTTCCTTTCTCCCCTATTTTTTCTCCCACTCCTCCCCTACATCCCCTCCCCCACTGTCCCCTCCCCCTAAACCCCCCTCCCCCCCATACAGCCCTACCCCTCCCTCCATCCTCCCTGCTCCCCACCTCCCCCTTTCCCTCACCCATCCCCTCTCCCCCTCCCCTCTCAACCCCTCTCTCCCCCTCACCTCACCCTCTCTCTCTCCTCTCACCCACCCTCCATCTTCTCCTCCTCGCCACCCGCTCTCCCTCTTGCCCCTCTCCCTCTTGTCTCTCTCTCTGTGTCTCTGCCCCTTCTCGCTCTGCCCTCACTCTCTACCCGCCCCCTCCCCCCCTCTCTAGATGTGACTGCAGGTTGGGGGCTATGCGTCAGTAGATAGGGTGGTTATGGGGTAAAAGGAGCAAATTAATAATATTAATATAATATCAAGGGGGGTAATTAGCGCGAGTGCGGGGGTGGGGGGAATAGTTAGTGTGTGTGACACTGCATGCCGCCTCCCCCCCCCCCCCCCCCACACGACCGCATGTTGGGTGAACAGACCCAACGGGTCTGCACTTGGTCTAGTATTGTTATGAAATCCCATCTAACTCATTGCTGCCTTTTAGGAATGGAAATAGGCTGTCAATGTTTAGTTTAGTTTAGAGATACAGTGCACAAACAGGTCCTTCGGCCCACTGAGTCCGCATCAAGCAGCGATCCCCACACATGAACACTATCGTACACACACTAGGGCCAATTTACATTTATACCAAGCCAATTAATCTACAAACCTACGTCTTTGGAGTGTGGGAGGAGACCAAAATTCTCATAGAAAACCCACGCAGGTCACGGGGAGAACGTACACACTCTGTACATTCAGCACCCGTAGTCGGTATTGAACCCGGGTCTCTGGCAACTCCACCGCTGCGCAACCGTGACATTTTGATTTTCTCTGGTATGGTTTAACAAGCCATCCAGTTCAAAGGTAATGAGGACAGACAATGCCCACATCCCAGAAGCCAAAGAAAACTTGAAGATCTTTGCTTGTTGCACTCAGCAGGCACATCAAAGGCTCTGCAACATTTCAGGTTACCAATCATTTTCATAACTCAATTTTACAGTTTGACGTAAATGTAGGGGGCACATCTTGAGAGAAGGTATTATTGAACATCTAATGAAAAGTATTTTCAAGTACTATAAGTGCTAAAAATAAAGTGTATAATATAGCTTGGATATTTGTAAGTCAAATGCCATTATTAAATCTTATTTTGTTGCATGAAATGATCATGAAGTAACAAAGAATATTAAAGATAAACATTAAAATATTAATGCAGATGGGTGCACATTAGATCCCACTTTAAAGATTTTTAAAGACTTAGTTTATCTCCAATGCAGAACAATTCTTAAAGTTTAAAAAACTGCTGTTTATTTTTTAAATTTGTGTAACTACTTTATGACAGCAATAACTGGGATCGTTTTTTTTTTTTTATTTTTTTTCCCCTCTGTGACCTTGCAGCTCATTCAGGCAACCAGCATTGCACACAGGAAATAATGGCAGAGGTCTGCTTCCTCAGTTTTTTTTACCTGCTTTATGTTGTCGAGATTTCCATAGATTCCAAACACAACACACACAGGCCTATAATTTTGTGTTGCTGGGGATCAAAGACAGGAGGAGGTTATCCTAACCTTCTTGTCCCTGCTCCCTCCATGGTGAGCCAAGCAGACGGGCACTTAAGCTAGCCAGAAGGTTGGAAAGGTTTGAGGTTTTGAGAAGTTTTGCCCCAGAAGCTTTGTTGGGATATGAGGTAGGTTGATTAGCTGTGCTATCACTGACTCATAGTAGGACAATCTGATGCTTAATGTTTGACTAAAGCAACACTTGCTTACAATGAACTTGTCCAACATCAGAAGGTCATAAGGTCATGTGATAGGAGCAGAATTAGAACATTCGGCCCCTCTTGACTGATCTATCTCTCCCTCCTAATCCCATTCTCTTGCCCATAACCCCCGACCCCTGACATCCAATGTAAAACAAATGACTACAGATGCTGAAAAGCTGAAATAGTAAAAGAAAATGCGAGACAAACTCAGTAGGTCTCGAAGCATCTGAGGAGAGACAAACAGTTAACATTTAGGTTGGAGACACTTCATTGATACGCCGAAAGAGAGAAGTTTGTTAATTGGGATAAAAGAGAAGGTGGAGGAGAGCAATGGCTGAACTAAGGGAATTTTGTGAATAGTGAGAGGATGAAATAATGGGGCTTATAAGGTGCAGTTATGATCCTTTGTCTTTTTCAGTCTAATCTGTCACCCTTTGAACTTGCAGCACTACACTTACAAAGAACTAAACCTGACATCGTCGACCAACTTGTTGACGAGGATGGCACTGTTGTAGCCTAGTGAACTGACCACTATCCCACAGATGCCAAATAAAGGCTCAGACACATCCACACAACTCCCACTGAATCTTAACCTCAAACATGCACATACGGCCAATGTCACCCACTCAGACCTCATTTCCTTTGGAGATCTTATTACCTCAACTTGTTGTGTCACAGCTCCATACAGCCACATCTACTTTCTACAGAAGCCCCACAATCAGTTCTGCCCAGACAGACCCATTGTTTCAGCCGGCTCTTGCCCCATTGAACTTATGTCTTCCTAGTACAACTCCATTCTTTCTTCCCTGAACCAGTCCATTCCGTTAACATCCATGGCACTTAGGATGCCCTTCACCACTTTGAGCACCTTCAGTTGCCTGGTCCTAACCAATTCACCTCCATCCCACATCAGGAGGGTCTGAGGGCTCTCCCCTTCCTTCAACAAACACTTAACCAAGGCCACAAGAAACTGCAGAGAGTTGTGAACGCAGACCAGTCCATCACCCAATTCAGCCTCCCCATCTTCCGGCCGATCAATATTTCACACTCCCTCAAGAAAGCAGCCAACATAATGAAGGAATAGTGACACCCTGGTCATTCTCTCATCTTCGCTCTCCCATTGGGCAGAAGATACAGAAGCATGAAAGCGTTGATCACCATTTTCAGGAACAGCTTCTTCCCTGCTCTCATATGTTATCATGAACTTCTAAGTACTCCATAAGCTCATCCTTTATAATGGGCTCTAAAATCTTACTAACCATTGAAGTCAGACTAACCGGCTTATAGATTCTACTATTTTGCTTTGCTCCCTTCTTGTACAACGAGGTAATATTGGCAATTTTCCAATCGTCTGGAACCACTTTTGACTCTAGCGATTCTTGAAATATCACAATTAATGCCTCCACAATCTCTAAAGCTTCCTCTTTCAGAACGTTTGTGTGCAGTCCATCCAGTCCAGGTGACTTATCCACCTTCAGCCCTTTCAGCTTCCCAAGCATCTTCTCCTTAGTAATAGCCACTCCACTAACATCCACCCCCTGACTGTCTTGAATTTCAGGTACGTTGCTGGTGTCTTCCACTGTGTAGATTATTTATTTCAGCAGGTTGAATTGTGTTAACTATTAGTGAAACAGCAACACTTTAATCACCACTTACTGAAATGTCTTACCCGAATGAAATCTTTCATCATTTATATTTCTGCTTATATCTGCATCATAAAATAGATAACATGTTGTGGAAACACCAAGACTTCATTTATTCAACAAAAGGAAATTTGGCACCGAATGCCAGAATTCAGTAGGTTTATATCACTTACTTTTCACTTAACAGGAAGATATATTTCTTGGGGGGGAAGAAGGGGGGTGAGAGAGGGGGGGGGGGGGAGAGAGGGGGGGGAAGAGGGGGGAGAGAGGGGGGGGAGAGAGGTGAGAGAAAGGGGGGGGAGACAGGGGGGGGGGAGAGAGGGGGGGAGAGAGAGGGGGGGGGTGAGGGAGAGAGAGGGGGGGGAGAGAGAGAGGGGGGGGAGAGAGGGGGGGGGGGGGGGGGGAGAGAGAGGGGGGGAGAGAGGGGGGGGGGGGGCGAGAGAGGGGGGGAGAGAGGGGGGGGGGAGGGGGGGGGGGAGAGAGAGGGGAGAGGGAGAGAGGGGGGGGGAGAGGGGGGGGGGGGGAGGGAGGGGGGGGGAGAGAGAGGGGGGGGGAGAGGGAGAGGGAGAGAGGGGGGGGGAGAGAGAGGGGGGGAGAGAGAGTGGGGGGGGAATAGAGGGAGAAGTAGAAGAAGGGAGGGAAGGGAGGGGATGGAGAGGGAGAGAGGGGGGGGGGGGGAGAGGGGGGGGGAGAGAGAGAGGGGGGGGGAGGGGGGGGAAGAGAGGGGGGGGGAGAGAGGGGGGAGAGAGGGAGGGGGGGGGAGAGAGAGGGGGGGGGAGGAGAGGGGGGGGGGAGAGAGGGAGTGAGAGAGAGAGAGAGGTGAGAAGAGAGGGAGAGAGAGAGAGGGAGGGAGAGAGAGACGGGGAGAGGGAGGGGGGGGGGGGGGGGGAGGGGGGGGGGGGGAAGAGAGGGGGGGGGGAAGAGGAGGGGGGGGGGGAGAGGGGGGGGGGGGGGGGGGGGGGGGGGGGGGGGGGGGGGGGGGGGGGGGGGGGGGGGAGGGGGGGGGGGAGGGGGGGGGGGGGGGGGGGGGAGAAGGGGGGGGGGGAGGGAGGGGTGGGGTGGGGGGAGGGGGGAGGGAGAGGGGGGAGGGAGAGGGAGAGAGGAGGGGGGGGGGGGGGGAGGAAGGGGATGAGGGGGAGGGTAAGGAGGATGGAGAAGGGGAGGAGGGGGGGGGGGGATGGGGATAGGAGGGGAGAGATAGAGTGCCTTTGAACTTAGACATCCAATGAAGAGAGGAGGGGGAGAGAGGAGAGGGGGTAGAGGAGAGAGGGGGGACAGAGGACAGAAGGGGGGTTACTTCAACCCAAACCCCTCAAACAACCATTTGCAGGCAGTACTTTTTTCCTTCAAATTAACAATAACCATATTTTCATTTTCAAACCAAATTAAGGGTACTTACTCACAGCTGTGTAGACATTTGTTCAGTCATTCAGAGCTCAGACCTCCATCTTGTAGAGACTGATTGGGGCACACCACTTGCAGAGACTGATTGAGGCACACCACTTCCTGGTTTTATAGTCCCTCCCCCCTGCCGCCAGCGGGGGCAGCAGAGAGAATGGGGAATTTTGTAAAATCATTAATATCTCTGTCATATTTCATCGACGGGAAAAATCCTCGGCACACATACGGTGGAGGGGGGCTCTGAGCGAGGTGGCCAAAAATGACGGCCGTAGGTGGTGGCATTCTCTCGGAAATCGCAGCACAGATCGCCAAAACTGGTCAAGAACAGATTTTGAGTAATATAGATGTCACAGGCTTCCTATCACAAAAGTAAAACCCTTCATCAATAGCAATAAAATTCTTATTGTTACCAAGTGGATTTTGGATCCAATTTACCAGCATTCCTTGCATTGCATGGGCTCTCCAACGTCAAAGGCCTGACTGAAGTCCATACAACAATTGCACTGCCCACATCAATACACTTCGTAACCTCTTCAAAAGATTCTGTAAATTGGTCAGACAAAATCTCTCCTGCCAAAGCTGTCCACTCTTTGATTAATCTCTGCCTTTCCAAGTAAAGATTCATGTAGTCAGACAGAAGCTTTCTTTTCCCAATATGTTCCCCATCACTTTTGTAAAAAAAAACCTGGCTAATCCTTGCTGCCCTTCTTGAATAAATGTACTACATTCGCTGTCCTCCAGTCCTCTGCATCTCACCTGTGGCCAGCAGACATTACATCTCTATCAGAGCCTTCCTTGCATCCCACAGTTTTAAACATGCTAATACATCAAAAACCTTCCCCTGCACAATTGGATAAAACACTTTACAATTCTCAAAATATTGCTTTACTGATCTCAGTTGAGTTATTGTCAAGTAAATGCATTCGGCAAAGAACTATTGGGAGGGATGGTCACTTTTGACCATTCTCACATACACGGAAAACAGTCAACAGTTAAAACTGTGACAGACTTGTTTGTCCTTTTGATTGGAAAACATAATGGCAGCAACGTTATTAGAATGCAAAGGGACAAAAATAGATACAAAATATGTTATTTCTATGATATGATTGAAACCACAAAAAGTAGCAGGAGTAGCCAAGTCTTCCCTGCCATTCAATACAATCATGCACAGTCCTCTATCTCAATTCTATATTCCCACAGGCTACAAAATCTTCTATTCCTTTTATATCGAACTACCTTCATTTGAAATATATTTAGCACTTGGGGTTCTATAACCTTCTGTGGTAGAGAGTTCCACAGGTTCTCCGCCATTTGAATAAAACGTTCCTCCTCACGTCAGCCCAGAATACCCTACTCTGTAACCTCATCCTGTGACCTTGGTCCCAGACCCTCTGGCTGGAGGAAACATTCTCCTTGCACCCAGCCCATCAAGCCCTGCCATAAATGTGCAGGTTCCAGTGAGATCTTCTCTAATTCTTCCAAGCTTGAATGCATGCAATCTTAGTCGACTCAATTTCTCTCTTCTTCCTCCCACAGTAATGTTCAATGTAATATATCACATTGTTGCTCATTTCCTAGTCTACTTGCTTCCCTTCCCTATTGTAAAATATTAAACATGTTCTATCAGGATCCGTTGGCGTGATGGAGAGATATGTCAGAGAGGACTCTCTTCAACTTCTACAGGTGCACAGTCAAGAGGATATTAACAGGTCTCATCACGGCCTGGTTCGGTAACTTATTTCCCTTTCCCCTTTTGTCTGCTCTAAATTTGTCTGAAGGCCCACGGAAATGTTTCTACAACTGGGATTTTGTGTCATCTACTGAAAGTATGTCAAATAATCTGGAGGATTGTTGCAGCATCCCAAGCTGCAAAAGGAACAAAAAACTCACTCTTGCAACACAAACCTCAGCAACCACATTCAGCATCATCAAGATACAGCAAATGTTTTATCACGCAATATGTTTTTGACTAACATATTTCGCTAGAATCAGTTCCACATTAACTATTTCTGGTTTAACTCAGAAGCAATATTCCGAATTTCAACCTTAGAAGATAAAGTTAATTTAATATTAAATATTTGATTTGACAGAAACTACTTTTGTGACTACATTCTATCAGACAAATGTAAAACAAAATATATATTTCTGTGGAAAATAACAATGAAACAATCTACAGGGCGGCACGGTCGCACACGGTGGCGCAGAGGCAGAGTTGCCGCCTTACAGCGTCAGAGACCCAGGTTCGATCCTAGCGCCGTCTCCACAGAGTTTGTACGTTCTCACCGTAACCTTGTGGGGTTTTCCCCGGGTGCTCAGTTTCCACCCACGCGCTCCGGTTTCCACCCACGCTCCCAAGATGTACAAGCTTGTATGTTAATTGGCTTTGATAAAAATTGTGAATTGTCCCGAGTGTTCATCGGATAGTGCTCGTGTACAGGGATCGCTGGTCGGTGTGGACTCAGTGGGCCGAAGCGCCTGTTTCCATGTAGGACCTCTAAACTAAACTGAGACTTAAGTTCTAAATTACTCCAAGGCTGAGCAATCCAAAGGCATTAGTGGAATCCCTGGTACGGCACAGTTTCCCTCTAATTCTCACACCATCTGAATGGTTCTTGCAACGCAGCTACAAGTCAAACATCCTGACAACATTTTACACATTTATACTTTAACAAATACTTTACAGCCAACTGCAGGATTGGGCCATGGGACACAATGCTGCAACAAACCTTGCACCATTTTCTGCCTTGGAATCAGCAATGAGAATTGGTATACAGGGAGACTGAGCAAACTCCACACAGTGCCCAAAGTCAATTTGAATCTGGGTGTCTGGCACTGTGAGGCAGCAGCTCTACCAGCTGTGCCACCAATGTGTTGTTAATTATTACACTGGCAAACATCACCAGAAAAATTGAACACATCAAATGACTTTTATACACAAACTGTGCATGGAAGGAAAAAGCAGTAAACAGGAAAGGCGATCATGACATCCTATGCCTCCACTCCTCCATTCCAGCACATCCTGGCTGCACTGTGTGCCATCCAACCATCCACAAAGTTTTACTGGAGAAACATACTTATTTGATGGCACTTTTCAAGCCTGTCACTTCCACCACCTTAAATAGATATAAGAAGCTGGAGTAATGGATCAGACAACATCTCTGGAGAAAAGGAAGAGGGGATGTTTCGTGTTGAGAGCCACTTGTCTGAAGAAGGGTCTCGACCCTTTTCTTTAGCAATCCTGTCTGGCCCGCTGAGTTACTCCAGCTTTTTGTGTCTTCTTTGGTTCAAGTCAGCATCTGCAGTTCCTTCCTGCACAGTTCCACCACCTTTATGGTTAAGAGAACGCTATCAATCCAAAGATCTCACCCTATCCTAACTTGAAAATGCGTCAGTTTTCCTTCAACAGTGGTGGGTTAGATCCTGGAATCCCCTACTCTGCTGTAACATGGGAATGCATTGCATTCAACAGTGGGCTTCAAGAAGATGGGGGCCAGGGCCAAGTTCAATGGTTCTCAAGGAGACCCAAGTGTAGGCAATTAACAACAGTCTTGCCAGTGATATCACATCATGAGAATAAATAAGAAAAATAAAGAATTTAATCTGTGAAAAGTGAAACTCCACAATGGCAGGCAGTGACTAGTGGGGTACCGCAAGGCTCGCTGCTGGGAGCGCAGCTATTTACAATATATATTAATGATTTAAATGAAGGGATTATGTAACATTAGCAAATTTGCAGATGACACAAAGCTGGGTGGCAGTGTGAACTGTGAGGAGGATGCTATGAGAATGTAGAGTGACTTGGACAGGTTGGGTGAGTGGGCAGATGCATGGCAGATGCAGTTTAATGTGGATAGATGTGAGGTTATCCACTTTGGTAGCAAAAACAGGAAGGCAGATTATTATCTAAATGGTGTCAAGTTAGGAAAAGGGGAAGTACAATGGGATCTGGGGGTCCTTGTTCATCACTCAATTAAAGTAAGCGTGCAGGTACAGCAGGCAGTGAAAGCAAATGGCATATTGGCCTTCATAATAAGAGGAGTCGAGAATAGGAACAAAGAGGTCCTTCTGCAGTTGCATAGAGCCCTGGTGAGACCACACCTGAAGTAATGTGTGCCGTTTTGGTCTCCAAAATATTCTTGATATTGAGGGAGTGCAGCGTAGGTTCACAAAGTTAATTCCCGGGATGGCGGGACTGTCATATGCTGAGAGAATGGAGCGGCTGGGCTTATATACGCTGGAATTCAGAAGGATGAAACATATAAGATTATTAATGGTTTGGTCACGCTAGAAACATGAAACATGTTCCCAATGTTGGGGGAGTCCAGAACCAGTGGCCACAGTTTAAGAATAAGGGGTAAGCCATTTAGAACGGAGATGAGGAAACACTTTTTCTCACAGAGAGTTGTGAGGCTGTGAAATTCTCTGCCTCAGAGGGCGGTGGAGGCCGGTTCTCTGGATACTTTCAAGAGAGCTAGAGGAGGGCTCTTAAAGATGGCGGAGTCAGGGGATATGGGGAGAAGGCAGGACAGGGTACTGATTGGAGATGATCAGTCATGATCACATTGAATCTGGCGCTGGTTCAAAGGGTCAACTCCTGCACCGATTGTCTATTGAAGTTTTCCAAACTGATAACAGCGAAATAAAATGAAGTCATAAAACCATTTGGAAAGTGGGATGGTTTAAAGTGGTTTATTTATATTATCACGTCTACCAAGATATAATTTAAAAACTTTGTTTTGCTTTTGGAAATGTACATCCTGCAGCTGCAATCAAATCTCATAAGAAGATAATTAAGCAGGGACTGGTGATTAGTTAAACCTTTGAGAGCATAGCACCAATGACCACATTCTGTGCATGCTGTAAATCTTCTTAACGTTCAGGGTGACATGAAAC
Organism: Leucoraja erinaceus; assembly: GCF_028641065.1. Lineage (NCBI taxonomy): Eukaryota > Metazoa > Chordata > Chondrichthyes > Rajiformes > Rajidae > Leucoraja > Leucoraja erinaceus. Next base: position 99,990,436 of record NC_073378.1, read on the forward strand.
TGTCACACTTCCAAGACAGTGCATGGTCAGGAAATGAATGAATGAATGAATCCACTCAGAAGTGCATGTTCCAAATTCAAACTGAATTTTAATAATTTTCTGCTGTTACGTGGGAGAATTAACTTGATTTTTTACAAGGTTTTAAGGTCCTATCAGATGAAAACCAAGTTGCCCATTCTAACATAAAGTTGTGAAACATTATTCCTATACAAAAATGTAAGCAGTACAAAGATTATCAATAAAGCACCTTTGCACTCCTAACGTGCAGCTTGCGATATCTTTGTCCAGAAGGTACAGATATTTATCAGATGTAGCTTTCTTTACTGTTGGCTCCCCTTTGCTTCCTGCAAGTCCACTAATGAAAACATGCATAAAATGTCTCTTACATTGGACTAAACCACAACCCCGTTGCCTGTTGCCATGCAGTCAAAACTGCTTTTATTCACTGGTTCCTTATAAAAGCCAACTTTGTTTTCAAAGCACTGTTTGTTTCTGCAATCTAAAATATGCTTTTTCTTTAACTAAACACTAGCTTATTTAAACTTTCTTCACTGAGTGTTAACCTTGGCCCAGCAAACCAGTCACCCTTTAAATGTCTTAGCATAATCAGGTTAAATGTGTAGCAGCTGGATTATCTGCTGCAAACACAGCAGTCTTTTCAGCCACATTTATGACTCTATTTTGTTTCTCTGGAATGAGGATAGGAAAATTTCAGGAGTTTAGCTTTTCACAAAATGAATGTTCCTTCTATTTATTCTCGTGATGTGACATCGCTGGCAAGGCTCCAGAGACTGGAACATAACATCCCGAATGACGTTCCATGCAGCTCCAAGAGAAAGATTCTCTGTTGAAGGGTCACAAGACCAAAAGCTAATAATGTATAGGAGCAGCATAAGGCCACTCAACCCATCGAGTCTACTCCGACATCCAGCATAGCTGATCTATTTTTCCTTCTCATCCCCTCTAAACCAAGACCACAGCAGTTAGGTCATATATGAATGCAGCAGTCCAAAGAAAGGCAATAGTTTCTCTGTGAAGAGCAGCACAGTGGTGTAATGGTAGAGTTGCTGCCTTACAGCCCCAGAGACCCGGGTTTAATCTTGACCACAGTTTCTGTCTGTATGGAGTTTGTACGTTCTCCCTGTGACCACATGGTTTTTCTCCATGTGGTCCAGTTTCCTCCCGCATTCCAAAAACGTACAGGTTTGTAGGTTAATTGACGTTAGTAAAAATAGTAAAGGGCCCGTCCCACTTTCACGACCTAATTCACAACCTTTTTTACTCGTGGACATTTTTCATCCTGCTAGAAAAACGGCCCGACCTACTTGATTCCACGAGTACCTACGACTAGCATCATGGCCTGCTACGACCTACCTGTGACCTCCTACGACCTTGTGACAACCATGCTGCGAGTACGAGTCAAGGGCAAACTCTGCAGAGGTCGTGAATTAGGTCGTGAAAGTAGGACAGGCCCTTAAATTGTTCTTGGTGTATGGGGTGATTACTTGTCGGCGTGGGCCGAAGGGCTGTTTCCATGCTGTATCACTAAAATCTACAGTGTAAACAGAGAAGGTAGACAATAGAGACATTAGGTGCAGGAGTAGGCCATTCGGCCCTTCGAGCCAGCACCGCCATTCAATGTGATCATGGCTGATCATCCACAATCAGTACCCCGTTCCTGCCCTCTCTCCATATCCCCTGACTCCGCTATCTTTAAGAGCCCTACCTAGCTCTCTCTTGAAAGTATCCAGAGAACTGGCCTCCACCGCCCTCTGAGGCTGAGAATTCCACAGACTCACAACAATCTGTGTGAAAAAGTGTTTCCTCATCACCGTTCTAAATGGCTGACCCCTTATTCTTAAATGTGGCCCCTGGTTCTGGACTATCCCAACAAAGGGAACACGTTTCCTGCCTCTAGCGTGTCCAAATCCTTAATAATCATATATGCTTCAATAAGATCCCCTCTCATCCTTCTAAATTCCAGAGTATACAAGCCCAGCCGCTCCATTCCCTCAGCGTATGACAGTCCCGCCATCCCGGGAGTTAACCTTGTGAACCTACAATGCACTTCCTCAATAGCAAGAATGTCCTTCCTCAAACTCAGAGACCAAAACTGCGCACAATATTCCAGGTGTGGTCTCACTAGGGCCATGTATAACTGCAGAATGACTTCTTTGCTCCAATACTCAATTCCTCTTGTTATGCAGGCCAACGTGCCATTCGCTTTCTTCAAAGTTATAAACATTTAACTCTTAAGCAAACACTGTAAATAGGAACAGGTTATCTGATTATTATTCATCCAGATGGTTGCCTGACTGAAATTGCTGCCCATGCCCATACTCCTGGAAGCTTAGACAGCCATTAACCTGTTAAGTGCCACCCCCGAGTATACTCGGGCATGGCCAATAGTGTAAAAAAAAAACTAGGTAGTGAACATTTTAAGGCCCTCAATGGTTCAATGGTTCCCATCTCCTATGTACATTTTTGAGGCCTATCAATGCTATGCAGAAGTTTGTATAATACTGACATATTTCTGACATAAAGACGCATTAAGAAACCATTAAATGTTAAGAAACTATTAAACACAAAATAAATGAACAAAAATTGCAAGATTAGTAAAACAATAAAAATATTAAGGTTAGGCACCTAAAACACACACAAAGAAAAACTAAAATTAAATGTATATATATTTTTTAATGTTTATCTTGGTCTGCTCATTTTCCACCATAATCCTTGCTGAAATCAACAGTGGGGACATCACAACAAGACCAAATATGTCAGGAAGCCCCACACTTTTCCATTGCACTTGCTGGAAACTTGGCATTAGCCAACAATTGCTGTTTATAGGACTTGACTACAATGATTGTCCTGATCCCTACATCAGAAAAGTGAATGGACTTCAAAAGTGCTTCAGTTGTAATGATGTCTTTATGTGGTGTTGTAAGACATTATATAGATGTATTATTTGGATCAAAGTTGGATCAATTTATTTTTAAACTTCCTGTGTTTCTTTAGTTCTGTGCAACATGGGAGTAAAAATCTGGGTAGGAGTAACAGATGCAGTCTTTACATTGCAAGAAGCAGCAAAATACTGCACCAACTGGTTGGACCAGCTGTAGCAGTTAACCAAGCCGATCGCCTTGCTATTCCAAACATTTAAATTTTTTTGGCATTTATAAAGGAATGTTTTCTACTGGAAATTAAGGCAGATTAGCTTAATACGAGTAGGATATGGGCATGAGGCTGTAAATAAAAGCAGCATGTTTTAATAGACAAGAAACAAGAAACTGCAGATGCTGGAACAAGCTGCCAGATGACGTGGTTGAGGCTGGGACTATCCCAATGTTTGAAAAATAGTTAAACAAGTACATGGATAGGACAGTTTTGGAGGGATATGGACCAAATGCGGGCAGGTGGGACTAGTGTAGATGGGACACGCTGGCCGGTGTGGGATGAAGGCCCTGTTTCCACGAGGATCACCCTATGACTCAAGGGCTGGAGTAGTTCAGCAGGCCAGGCAGCATCTATGGTGAACATGGTGACATTTCAGGTTGGGACCCTCCTTCAGACCTTCATCATTCTGAAGAAGAGTCCCGGCCCAAAATAGGCTAATTTAGTTGCAATAGCATGAAGAGAGAATGCATGCTGGTTTAGTATGGCAGCACACTTCAGAAGAAATGTTGCATGAGCTGTCTTGCAGAAACAGCAACACAAAAATGTGCCATTTCTCTCAGTACTGGAACTGCAGGCTGCCACTGGCAAACTTTAAACATCTGGTGAGATTGGACAAATTAACACATAAACTGTCACATGGTTGCTGACAAGATGATGCATTGACTAGACTCCCAGGAGAATAAAGAAAAAAGGCACGACAATTAAATTGTACCTAATTGTGCCCATTTTACAAATATTGAACTGGATTAAGGCCAGTTTTGAGAATGTCATAGTTGAATTATTGTTCAGGCATCTCTGGCATTGGGCACAAACAGGCAATGCACTACTTATGGCATGCATGCATTTTCAGACTCATAGCAGAGATTATGATTGTTAAATCTGATATTCAAAAACAGTCTTAGAAGATGACTTCTGAAAACTTAAATTTCAAAACTTTTTTTTTCATCCTGTGAAGCTGTTGGAGCAATAATGAGCACCATTATTCCACAATGCATACAAGGTGGACCCACCTTAGGCTAATAAAGCAAGTTTCATGATTCAACAACGTTTAGCAGATGGAAGAACTGCAGGAGACACTGGATACATGTTTAATACGATTAAATGCAAATAAGGCCTGATAAGGAGTGGGCCTATGGTTTGTGGTGGAGCTATTGTGGCAATATGCACTCAGCTAGTTATGTCTCCGGCAGTGAGCTGGGGTTTTGCTAGTAGTTGGTGAGAAAAAGAAAAAGAAAAAAAAACTGTGGTAGAAAGCTTGAGGGAACTTACTCAGCGAACTCAGAGACAATCCAAACATTGCTGCTATCCTTCTGAAACAATGTCCTATCACCCATGCTATGCAAATTCTCAAGAGGTCTATTGCTTTTACTGAAAATTGTAGTCAAAAGAGTTTGCAAGCTTCTTGCTGTAGGCAGATCAGAGCTGATTGTTCGCGTCTCCCTTTGATCTCTCGATTATATGAGCAGGTAATCAGCTTGATCATTTATTGTATAATATGCGGTATAAAATGAAGGTAAGATTGGCAACTGAGCAAACAAATATGTTATGCATACATAACGTGTAGGAAGGAACTACAGATGCTGGTTTAAACCGAAGATAGACACAAAAAGCTGGACAGGCAGCATCTCGGGAGAGAAGGAATGGGTGATGTTTTGGGTCAAGACCAGAAAGATCACCCAGTCCTTCTCTCCAGAGATGTTACCTGGCCCGCTGAGTTACTCCATCTTTGGTATACATACATAATTGTGCTTGGCTTTAAGATCAATTCAGTTATCTTCCAGCAATTCTAGTTCCAGACCTGACAATGATAATATTTTGTTTAACATAGAACATAGAACAGCACAGTAGCAGGCCCTTCAGATCTAATGCATGTTTTGAATAGTTCCTATTTTTATTTCTAGAATCTGCAGTTTGTGGAATATATTAAAAATCAAACATCTTGTACTTCCCAGGACCCACCCCCAATCAAATGTATTTGGTACTTAAATTTGTGTTTTTCTTTGTTAGATATTTGTATTAATAGGCATGACTTTATTGAGCTATGGCATGTTAGCAAACTAGTATTTCTGGCTATTCATTCTTCAGATGGTTGACACAATATTACAATAAATTAAACCGAAATAGCTTATTGTGTAGCGGATTAGTAGACTGAACTGAGAATATAATTCAATAGAATCTAGGTTCATACACCACTCTTCATATAAATGTTAGGGTTAAAATGCAACCTTAGGCCACAGCAGTATAGTTAGGGACAAATCAGGCAGATAACCAGTCTTTATCCAGGATAGAAATGTCCTGGCTTAAAAAAGGGTTAAGAAACAAAGTTCAATGGGGATCTATGAGACAAAGTTCCTTATACACAGAGAGTGGTAGTTTTCTGGACTGTACTGCCAAGGGAGGCAACAGAAGCAAATGACGGCAATGTTTAAGAGGCATTCAATTAGAGACATGAAGAGAAAGGTAATAAAAGGACATAGATTATGAGTGGGCAAATGGGATTAGTTTAATATGGCATCATGATCAGCACAGTCAACACAGGGAAAGGGACAGTTCTTGTGATGCACTAGGCAGATACATGTACACACCAAAGGTAGACACAAAATGCTGGAGTAACTCAGTGGGTGAGGCAGCATTCTGAAGGAGGGTCTTGACCCGAAACATCACCTACTCCTTTTCTCTAGAGATGTTGCCTGATCCGCTGAATTACCCCAGCATTTTGTGTCTATCTCCTCTGGTGCCCAGTTCTTTGTTCTATTTTCAAAAAGTGCTGGGCTATGGATTGCAATTAATTACTTCAGACTGAACATATATCAACTCAATTCAGATTTCTATACCTCTGAAACTCAAGAGTGTCAGCTAAGTCTGAGTTTTGAAGAGCAACAACACATTTAAGTTGATTAATTTTAGTATTTTTTTATTTGCAATTTTCATCCACCAAGACACGTAATAAAACATAAATTCAATGGAACTTCTCAATTCTCAGCAACATCGAGCTTGGTCCAAATAAAATGGCACTCAACTAGACTCAAAGCATTTTCTCCATCAGAATCGGGGGTAATTTCCATGGGAGATAGGTCTGGTGGTTGCCCTGAGCAACTTCTCCAAACACAGACTTAGTGAACGGTACTACAAAGTGTAAATGAAACTAATAAGAATTACATTTTGTATATCTAGCCAGCTACTTTCTGCTGATAAAAGGTTTATCTACTGACAAGCCAAAGGCTCCAAGGAAAGATTCCTGTTTATTTTGCATAAAACCTTCAACTTTGATAAGATAATGCATACGTTATTGCATCATGCTTTTTGGACGTAGTCTAGTTTTAACTAAACCATTTTGCAGCACATAATCATATGCTTACACACAGCAACTGTATTAACATCTCCAAATATATAATTAAAATGGATATATGACAGTATTTTCAAGAGTACTATTGCGAGCTTGAGATTTGACTGAGGATTTAAAGATTATTCATGTTTTCAACTTGTGACATAGCATTATTTATTTTTTTAATGGTAAATCTAATTGCTTGTAAGTATTCTTTATCTAGTCTGAATGATATCTGCCTGCACCATGCTACATTTATGTCCACCATTTTAGAGTCTGTGCCTATCTAAACGCCATTTCTAAAATGCTGCTGTTTAATCTGCCTGCCCCCTGTAACAACTATCTATCTGGTTTATCACTGTCCAGTACTGTCTTGAAGATCTTCAGCACCTCTCTACATTCCAGTTATCAGCCCGCACATTCAAAAATCTGCCTTTCTTGTATCTGTAAAGCCTGCCCTGTAAACATTTCAGCCTTAAAATGTTGCTGTGGTACTTCTAAAATGTATAAAACTATTGTGGTGACCCTATCTATCCTCTTAACTTTAGCTCTACAGCCACAGGCCTATTGCCCACTCAAATGTTTTTCCTGTACAGATTCCCACTATCTATAGTTTGGAGGATCATTTAAAAATGCTTTCTAAAATGAAACCTGAGAAAACATTTTAATGTGGCCAATCGACTCTCAGTATAGGTGATTTCCCCTATTATTAGGCCAGGTATTAAATCAACTCTCCCCCACAGGCTATCTAAAACCTAGCCTGGATTTACTATTAGTCTACTCTGGTAACATTTTACCAGAAAGCGGCAAAATGATGGTCAACTGTATCCCATCGTGACACAAATTTGGAGTGCAATTGTAACTCAAGGGGTGAAATCAAGTGGGAATAATTCCATCAAGCCTAGTGACTATTTCTCATCTGTTTCAAATGCTTCCCTCGCCACATGAATCAATGAAAATATTCCGCACACATTGTGATTGTGACTAAGAGAAACTATGTCTCAAGTCAACCATTGCATATGACTCTGGTAGGGTCTGTTGATTCACTGGAAGCTTCAAACAGAATTCCGCACGCAAGAGAACATTAATCCAATTAAAGATAGTGAACAAATATTAACCTCTGGTAAGATTTCCACTCAGAAATAGTTATTCCCGTTAACATTTTACTAAAAATTTGTAAGTTAAAACGCTGGATGGAAATTTTAATGTGGCTTGTCTCAGTACTGTTTCCTTGTCTCCTGAGATTTGTTCTTTATGCTCTACGCCTCAAGTGTATTGCCCCTTCTGCAAATGTTTTTCCCAGTACAGCTGCTATCTGATTTTTACTTCCACTTGTCCTCAAGCTAAATCTATGATGACCCCAAGTTTGTATTTTCATTAGAGGCCAATGTGGTCTATTCAGAATAGTTACATATTATGCTGAGATGGCAATTGTCACTTTGATTTTCTGTGGGATCAACTAATCAAAATCAACTTCCCCGTGTGGTAAGTTGTTTGTGTTGTTTCTAGGCTTCATTTATGTGTCTCAAGCTTTTGCACGGGAACATAACACTGAAAATTCAATAGCTCAGCATATGTGTTTATGCACAGTCGACTGTGGTGTAAAATCAGCCACAGGATGCAATTGTCAGTTCATTGCATTGTGATTTGTGACGTCTTGGAGAATGCTGCATCAAGATGGAAGGTGCTGGGTGCACAGTGGTAAGTCTAGGGACTAGTCTGCTCTGGTCTTCACGACTGATACGATCTTGGCCTCAACACCACCTTCTACCCAGCCCTTTAATCCTTGACTCTTAAACAAACTTCCTGAAGTATCAGCTCCGGGTTCTGCTGGGAACATGGACAAAAGGCTTCTTGAGTGCATGTTCAAGAAGCAGACCACAGCCATGCTGTTATTAGGTAGTCTACCACCATGAGGATGTGCTTTTAGTTTTTGTGGATGACTGAGCATAAGAAGGCAAATGATATGAAGGACTGGCATCAAAGCACACAAAGAGAAGCTATGCAATGTTTCAGCGTGAATCAATGAATCAATGAATCAATCACCAAGCTCTTTGTTTGAGTTTTTGCTTAACAGTAGACTGAATAAAGTGAAGGTTGAAGGTAGAAGTTAAGTTATGCCATATAATTTCTTCTTAACTTACCGCTCCCAGATCTATGATGAAACAGTCTCCTTTATTAAAACTGTCCCAGCTGAGATGAACTTCTGTTGCTCTCACAACCCTCCTGCCTTTAAGGTGCAGCAATCTCTTTGCAGAGAGGTTGTTAGTAATAACATGTGTAAATCCTGAAGCCACACCACCAGCCTAAGATAACAAAGGAAACAAACAAACATAAGTGTGTCGTGTCAGAGAATTTTCTAACATAAAAATAAAGTCAAACATTAGTCTCCAAACAAATCATTCAACATAACATGCAGGTATTTGTAAAAATGAATTTCACATTTCGCTCTGAAAGCCGACATTCTTTCACCTCATTATTACTCAGGGAGATGAACTGATTCTATTCAATATTGAGAGCAATTTCGAAATGTAGAAAATCAAGTGAAAAAGGAGATAGGAGATAGACACAAAATGCTGGAGTAACTCAGCGGGACAGGCAGCATCTCTGGAGAAAAGGAATGGGTGACATTTCGGGGCGAGACCCTTCTTCAGACGAGCACAAGAATAGAAGATCATGTGTGATATTGAAAGGTAGGACAGGCTCGAATCCAACTCCTGACAAACTGTATGACAGGATTATTTCCTGTCACACCTTCTTTATACTGTAGTTATATTAACATCAGTAGATCCTTCCTGAAAACCTATGAAAGTGTTGTTCATTAATTCATTCACGAATATCCGAAGCCTCACACTCGGCGCTTGCTGCCTTTGAGAATGGCCGAAGTGCGGGTAAGATGATCAATCATCTTTTCATGGACTGTACGTTTGCCAAGAAGTTCTGGACATGGTCCTTATTGAGCTTCATCTCAAACAGCTATGTAACAGGGAACTCTGTGATCCATGGGCAGTTATTAGGGACGTGCTCTGAGACAAACATCAACTGCTGCTGGAAGGTCATCAACTTGGTGATAGTGTGCCCAAAGCATGCTTGTCTTGGCTTTTCAGAGATTTAATTGGCATTTGGGAGACTTATGGATAGGCATATGGATATGCAGGGAATGGTGGGATCTTGATTATGTGCAGGCAGAGAAGAGTTGGGTTTGGTGTCATGTTTGACACAGACATAGGGCAAAAGGCCTGTCCTTGTGTATACAGTTTTATGTTCTATGTTTTATGTTCCTGGCAAGCACCTTATGCATTTCTATCGGCTGTGGCTGGTGGTGGTGGTGGGGCTATCGACTGAAGCTCAGTGCAGGCACTGACAATATGTTGGGAGGAAGGACATAATCTAGGGTTATGTCATCACTGGAAACAGTGGGGCTAGGCCCTGTGTAACTGCCTCTTGAATACTTCATTGATGTATTAGGGAGGAAACATCAGTTGCAAAGGAATGTATTGATTTGATGATACAATCAATGCAGGGATAACACTGTACCAACTGTATTTCTTGTATGTATTAGGAATGAAATATATTATTGAAATAAAAAATGTGGAATACTCACTTATCAATCGCTCAAAATGAAGCAGATACATGTTTAAAGATGCTGGGAATGAGGGGCATTGAGTATACAATTCACAAAGATGTGATGCAGCTTTATGGGGCATTATTTGGGTTACACTTGGAGTATTGAGCGTAGTTCTAGTCATCCCGTTACAGGAAGGTTGTGGAAGCTTTGGAAATGTTACAGAGGTGGTTTACCAGAATTATGCCTTATTAAGGGATATTAGGTACAGGGACAGGTTGGACAAATTTGAATGTATTTTCTCTGGCATGCTTGAGGTTGTAGGGAGACCTGATAAACATAGAAAATAGGTGCAGGAGGAGGCCATTCGGCCATTCGAGCCAGCACCGTAATATATCACCACCGTATATTTTATATTCTGACAGAAGTATATAAAATAGAGTGGACAGTCAGGTTGGAAATATCAATACTAAAGATATTGCTTTAAAGTGAGAAGTGTAAAATGTAAAGGAAAAGTGTGAGGCAAGTTTTTCCACACAGAGGGTGGTGAGTACCTGGAATGTGCTGCCAGGGATGGTGCTGGAGACAGATACAGTAGTGTTATTTAAGATACTTTTGGATAGGCACATGGATATGCCAGGATTGGAAGGAAATGGATTATGAGCAGGCAGATAAGAGTTGATCTTGGCATTATGTTATGCACAGACATTGTGGGCTGAATTGCTGGTTCCTGTGTTGCACTGTTTTTATGATCCAGGTTTCATTTCCTGTCCCTTCTGTGGCACCAAATTACCCACTGTAAACTGCAATAGGATTGTTAGGATATACCAGTACAAATGTAAAACAATAACCTCAATAAACCTAAATCATCGTTATGCATTGTAGACACTGTACTGTAAACACTGTAAACTAATGCTCTGTCTCATGAATAGGTTATTGATCTAATGGTTTATTTTATTATGGAGTTAAGTTTCTTTGACTTATGCTAGGATCCATCAAGACAAGAAATGGTTTTTTTGTAACAAATCCGACTAATGGTCTTATAATGAGGTGATGAAGTGTCTCGACCCGAAACATCACCCATCCCTTTTAACCGAGATGAGAAGAACTTTTTTCACACAGAGAGTGGTGAATCTCTGGAACTCTCTGCCACAGAGGGTAGTTGAGGCCAGTTCATTGGCTATATTTAAGAGGGAGTTAGATGTGGCCCTTCTGGCTAAGGGGATCAGGGGGTATGGAGAGAAGGCAGGTACGGGATACTGAGTTGGATGATCAGCCATAATCATATTGAATGGCGGTGCAGGCTCGAAGGGCCGAATGGCCTACTCCTGCACCTAATTTCTATGTTTCTATCCAGAGATGCTGCCCTACCCGCTGAATTACTCCAGCTTATTGTACCTACCTATGGAGTAAACCAGCAGCTGCAGTTCCTTCTTAAGTTAATATTGAGAGCCTTTGGGTAGGAATTTTGTGAGTATCTCGCCTATGAGTAGCAAAAACTTGGCCTTCCCTTGTGGCCATAATGTTTACATTCATTTCATTTTCTGGTGAATGGTGACACTTAATACTGACAGAGATGCCCTTGATTGTCACATAAAAGTGGTTGTGCCTTCTTTTGTTAAAGCTTGCCTGAAACCTGCGTTCAAATGTTACTGCCCATATTTCAATTCAAAATTCCAGACTTGTTAACAGAGAGAAGGGAAACGATCAAGCAATGTGGTATAGTTTGATATGGAATGTTTCCTCAAAGAGCCCCTATGAAATGATCCAGCAGTCAATTTGAGGAGCTTCCAATGATCACAGTCTATATTTTGAGATGACTATAGTACTAAAGGAAAAAGTGGTCAAAGTTAAGGGGCTGTCCCACTGTGGCGACCTAATTGGCGAGCTTAGAAGAGTTTAGGAAAGTTTGAAAAAGTGTCATGTTGAAGACCTCCTTCGACTATGTTGAAGACTAGCTTCGACTAGCTTTAGAAAAATTAGACACCGAATAGTGGAGAGTGAAGACGACCTCCTTCGACCTCCCATTGACTATGTTGAAGACCATCTACGACTACCTTCGACTACCCTCCATTACCTATGAATAACATGCTGACCTACTACGACCTACTTCGACTAAAACTACGAGTAAAAAATATGTCGATTTTTTTCCATGGCAACCTTTTTTTACTCGCGGGCATTTTTCAACATGTTGAAAAATACGCTGCAACCTAGCTGAGGCCTCGAGTACGCGGTGACTACTTTCGAGCACGAAGGAGAGTTACAAAGACCTCCTAGGACCTCATGTCAACCATGCTGCGAGTACGAGTCAAGGGCAAACACTTCTAAACTTGCCAATTAGGTTGCCACAGTGGGACAGCCCCTTAAAGCTTCCAATTTCAGGAAAAACTGTAGAATTTAAAGATTTACAAAAACAATACCAGGTTAAATTATGATATAATGTTATGTAAATTTATTCACCTGAGTTTAGAAGTTTAAGGAGTAATCTGGTCAAAGTATTTAAACTTACAAAAAAAGCCAAAACAAAGCATTTCCCCTCATAGGAGACTCTGAAGCAAGGAAGGATAATTTTACCTTGCGTATTTGAGTAAAATTCAAGAATATTTATTTACACAAAATGTCTGCTCCAACATCTGTAGATGCTGAACCAATCAACATTTATAATAATACAATCAAAACTTTTTTTTTTTCGGTGAGGAGACGAAAAAACAAGAAATAATGCCATGTAAGTGGGGTTAATATTGAGAACAGAGGTGATCTGAAATTGCAGAAGAGACTTTGGGCCTAAATGGCGTTAGTCTTTCTGATGATTTCATCATTGCTCTCTCCACTAGTCACAAAAAAGACTGCAGGTTGGACATGGTCATGCCTCGCTCCAGTCATTCCAAACATATAGAATAAAGCATTTTAGAATTTGAAAAATTTTAATTTCTTACTCAAAAATATTTAAGGGCTCATGGTATTATTCCTTTCATAACATAGCTGCTTCTGTGTATTGCATTTCTTCATTATTTTGTCCAAAAAAGAAACTAAAGGCGACATTTTTAAGATAATTAAAAATATATAATTTGCCAAACTCCTGATAATTTAACAAAAAAGTTGTGACTTTTGCATCTGCATTGCTTAGTCACACAACTACTCACTAAATGAGCTAACCATAATGGAAATAATAATTGCAGTCTTATTTCCTGCCACTATCAGTAGTAAATATATTTACCACTGATAAAGCAACATTGGTCAGCAGTGTGCTCGCTCCACCGTCTTCGAATGTTTCACGGCATGGTTGATGTGGTTATCACCTTTTCTTTTCAAAATAAAAATGTATACCTTTGAAATACATTAGAAAACAATGACATCAACAAGCTTCAAAATGCAGCCCTGCAAAAAACAACAGGGTTGTTGTGGTGGGAGATTTTAACTTCCCAATATTGACTGGGACCACCGTAGTGGGACTCAGATGAACATATCTTGGGAGGTGCATCCAAAAGTAATATTGAGCAATATGCAGGTAGGCCATACTAGAACAACATACTAGGTCCATACTAGAACAACAACAGAACTGAACAGTGGAAGAAATCAGTGGGTCAAGCAGCATCTGTGGAGCCAAAAGAATTCAGTTGAAATCAAGACTCTACATCAGGATTCAGAGAGAAAAATAAAGTTTGCCTATATATATATATATATATATATATATATATATATATCAGTAACGAGTTGGGATGGAGACTAATAGGTGATAGATTGAACCAGAGGATGGTGGGCAGTGAGACAACGGGTTGTAGGTGATATTTGTAACAAGATGGCAAGAGTATAAAGAATAGATGCAACCGGATGGTGGAGGAGGGTGTGGGACAGAGGTATATGATAGTGGAGTCAACTGAAATAGATATGGTGAACTAATGAAACAAACAGCAGGGAGGGGATGGGAGGGAAGAACAAAGGGCCAAGAAAATAAGGTGGGCAGGTAAGGTGTGTGTGTGTGTGTGTGTGTGTGTAGGCGGGGGGGGGGGGGGGGGGGGGGGGGGGGGGGGGGGGGTTGGTGAGGGGAGAGCACTGGGAATGCGAGTTACCCCAAATTAGTCAATTCAATGCTTATACCACTGAGTCGTTGCCAACATAGTCGTTGTCTCTGTACTGTACACTGACAATGACAATTAAATTGAATCTGAATCTGAATCTGAATCTGAATCTGAATCTGAATCTGAGATATGGGCAACTCAAACGGAATAGGAGATGTTGTTTACCAGTTTAATTTGGGCTCTCTGTTGCAATGCATACAGGTCAATTGTGGGAGTGGGAAGGAGAATTAAAATGACATGAATGCACTACTGGAATCAAAAACTCAAGATGGCCTTTGTGAACAGTGTGCAGGTGTTCTGCAAAATGGTTGCCTAATCTACACTTCATTGCATCATTGCAGAAGAGGCCTCATTTGAGCACCAGATGCAGAAGACCTGGTTGGAAGAATAGCAGATAAATCTCTGCTTCACATGGAAGGACTTTTAGGGCTTTTGATGGTTCATATCTCCTTTAGTTTAGATTAGAGATACAGCAATGGAAATGAAAAGGCCAGAGATGAAAATGAGACAAAAGGTGTCAGAAAAGGAGGAGTTAAATGCAAATCCAGAGGGATACAAGTGGAAGTGGACGGGGATAACGGAAAAGGAGGTAGGGGTAGTGGGAGAAATAGGGGTGCACAGGAAAGAGAGGGGGGAGAAAGGGAGGGGGGTGTTACCTAAAATTGGAGAATTCATGTTCAGGGTTGTAAGCTACCCGAGCGGCATATGACACGCTGTACCTCCCGTTTGTACGTGGCTTCAGTCTGGCAATGGACGAGGCCCAGGACAGAAAGGTTGGTATGGGAATAGGATGGGGAGTTAAAATGGTTAACAAATGGGAGATCCAGCAGGTGCTGGCAGACCGTAAGTGTTCAACAAAATAGTCGCCCTGTCTGGATTTCAACTCACTAATGTAAACTATTTCTGCATATCTCTAACAAATGGAGGTTCTGTTATTGCCCTATGATTTTATTTACAGCAGATGCCCATGTCTAAGTATTTGAGATTTGCCAGATATTGCAGGTCTACTTCCATGAGTGCCTCAGAGGTGGAGCATAGTAAAAGAACCAACAGCAAACACTTTTCAGGAAGTATTGGAGTTCAGCTTTGGCACATACTTGCACAGGAATCCCAAACTGCTGACAATCACATGAAGTGCTGCCTTCATTTCACAGCTAAATACTTGCCTATTCCTTATTACAACAAAATCTACTGCACAAAGGTAACATTTATACTCGGGCTCTGTGTGGCAAAAATGCAAAAGGACGAATGTGCTCATTATTTTTTATTAAAATTGGAACTGCATCAAACACATAATTGTCAATTTAATTTCTAAAAACAAATGGATTTAGGTTAGGTTGGAAGTTAAAATTTAAAGAGATCTGAAGTCCCGTAAACCCACTCATGAGCGTCAGGTAAGTGGGATTGGAGTGTGGAAGCCAATTTTCATTGAGGAACCATCACCATTACTGCCAGCATGGTGGCACAGCGGTAGAGTTGCTGCCTTACAGCGCTTGCAGCGCCAGAGACCCGGGTTCGATTCTGACTACAGGTGCTGTCTGTAGGGAGTTTGTACATTCTCACCATGACTAGTGTGGTTTTCTCCAAGATCTTCAGTTTCCTCCCACACTCCAAAGACGTACAGGCTTGTAGGTTAATTGGCTTACTATAAATGTAAATTTCCCTAGTGTATGTAGGATAGTGTTAGTGTGCGGGGATCGCTGATCGGTAAATTTCAATGAGATCCCCCTCATCCTTCTAAACTCCAGTGAGTAGAGGCCCAGCACTGTCAAACATGCATGATATGTTAACCCAATCATTCCTGAGGTTCATTCTCATAACCCTCCACTGGACCCTATTCAATGCCAGCACATCCTTCCTCAGATAGGGGGCCCAAAATTGCTCACAATACTCCAAATGCAGTCTGACCAGTGGCATATAAAGCCTCAGCATTACATCCCTGTTGTGTAGGAAGGAACTGCAGATGCTGGTTTACACCTGTCTGAAGAAGGGTCTCGACCCAAAATATCACCAATTCCTTCTTTCCAGAGATGCTGTCTGTCCCGCTGAGTTACTCCAGCATTATGTGTCTATCTTACATCAATTGTTTTTATATTCCAAAAAGTGTCTGGTGAATATTATTTTCACCCAAAGGAATTTGCAACACACTATGAGTATTTGATGGAACAGTACTCTTACAATATTTAAGAGGTAGCTGGGCAAGTATTTGAGTTGTCAATGCAAAGAAGACTACCAACCAAGAGCTAGAAAATGGGATTAGTGTAGATGGGTAATTGATGTTCAGCGTAAACATGCTGGACTAAAAGGCCTGTCTCTGTGCTTCAACTCTGTGAAATCAATTATCGTTAGGAATACAGTTCACAAGGCTGAGCAGAGACCATCTAGAGAACAGGACATTAATACATTATTAACCCTTAGTCATCCAAATAAGGACAATT
This sequence comes from Leucoraja erinaceus, assembly GCF_028641065.1. NCBI lineage: Eukaryota > Metazoa > Chordata > Chondrichthyes > Rajiformes > Rajidae > Leucoraja > Leucoraja erinaceus. Next base: position 100,007,017 of record NC_073378.1, read on the forward strand.
GATTAAATCTGAGCTTCAGGCTGTATTTCTAAAAAAGTTAGATGAGTTTCTTTTGGATATTCTTGCAGGATTTTAAAGCTGATCTGCTTTAAATGATGAAAGCACATTTAATCTAACGACTGAATATCAAAGAGAATTAAAACAAAATGTCAATACCATATATGGGTGTGGCAATAAGGTGATGGCTGGATCAGGCTTGGTTGTGATGACCTACGTTGCATGTGATCGGGTACTGCAGCAAGTAGTGCTGTTGTATCATAGCTCCAGTGGCCTAGATTCAAACATGACCACAGGTGCTGTCTGTGTGGAGTTTGCTCATTCTTCCTGGGTGCCTGATTTGCTTCCACGTTTCAAACACCTGTAGGTTGGTAGTTGGGTTATCGGAGACCCAGAATGGAATTACGGCCAAGTTAAAGGGAATTTTGAACACATGGTGAACTCGGCATGGGGGGGGGGGCCACCATGATGGGAGGGGGGGGGGGGGGGGGGGGGGGGGGGGGGGGGGGGGGGGGGGGGGGGGGAGGTGGAAGAGAACAAAGGAGGATATGGCACGGATACAGTGTATACTTTGTAGCGTTGTCAGTGCCCTTATGTGGTGACTATTTGCATACCTTGAGTACGCACGCAACGAGTTTCACTGTGACTTGTCATGTGTGACAATAAAGTATTGATTCATTCACTCATGTTCCAGAGGTACTGAGCGTATGGAATTGACAAGATTGACAAGATTATCAATTCCTAAACCAAAATAAATTAAATTAAATCATTAGGCCAATGGTCTCCAAAGTATTATGAAAATATTTCAAATATTCAGTCAATTTTCAATCTTCTGGAGATACAAGGAACTGCAGGTGCTGGAATCTTGAGCAAAATATAAATTGCTGGGGTAACTCAACATCTGTGGAAGGAATGGACAGGGAACGTTTCCTGTTGGGTCCCTCCTTATAACTGTTGACTCAATATTCTGTCAGACTCATGAAGTATGGCAGCATGTAGAAAAGAAAAATAAATAGAACCGAGAATGGAAACTAAAACGTTATCTAGTTATGACGACTTTGCCATTAAACCGACAGTTGTGTGGTCGAGCATCAATGGTTATCACTAATTTACCATTCGCTGCATGTTCAGAAGAGCGAGTACACAACTTCCAAAGAGAAGATTGTGCAAAGTTGGCACAAGCAGAACTCGAAATAAAAAAAAATATTTGACAGTTTTAGAAGGAGAGGGGCCGATTTATTAAACACTGCGCTTTTTACCTGGTATTTAAGTCCGCCCTTGAAATAACTGACAAAAGTGTTGGATTCGTAGTCTTGAAGCTCTCGGTACTGGACCGGTCTCCCTGCCAGATAGTCATCCATCTGCACAGTGAAGATCGCAGCAGCGCTGCTTTCATCCTGGGAGCATTCCTTTCCTGGAGGGGAAAACATCAGTTTGGCATTATAATCAACCCAAGGCTGGAATAAAGTGCAACATCAGAAACGATTGTAACAGTCTTACCTAACCAAAAATGCAGATTGTAAGTGAAGTTGTTCTTTATCGCCGTGGTGTGCATCACCAGGTAAGCGTCCCCTACATAGAAACTGCCGTGCAAACTTTTAGGGACAGGCGCCAGCTCCAAGCGCTCCACTCTCCAGATCTGGATCCCCGGCTCCTTCCCTGCCTTGTCAAACTCTTTGTGGTACAGCACCATCTTCGTCTTTCTGAACTGTCCGAGAGAGTTGCCGGCAGCGACCGAGCTCTATTTGTTGGCAAATAAACTTTGGCTGTTGTGCGGAGGCGAACACGCAGTGTGATCTGCGAGTTGCTGGGAGAGCGGGGAGGCGTGCCGGTGCCTGTCAAGTCCGGAACTGAAACTGGCTCGGCAATAACGTAGCCGCAGAGAACCATCCGATAGCTAGCGTGCCAACTTCTGGGTTACAATTCGAAATGCATTTTAAAATCTAGTTAGAGATTTGCACTTTTTAAATGTTTCATTTTAATTTCCGACTCGCTGGTGCCAGTTGCTATCTGTACTTTATTCTCAATCTTATGTGCTCTAATTGTGTTTGTGTACTCTGTGATGCTCTATCTCAGACTTTCTGACAATCCTAACATATCACTTTTATTATTCTAACAACCTCAAGAAGCTCTAAAAGATTTGTGAAACGCTAATTTCCTTTTATAATACCATGGTGGCTCTGCTCAATCCTATTATATTCTAAGTACCCTGCCTTCACTTCTTGAATAATCAATATTAGTAATTTTCCTCACCGCATATGCACAGCGAATTGGTCTATGGTTCCCAGTTTTCTCTTTTCCTCCATTCTAAATGAGTAGGGTATCATTTGCTGGCTTCTGTGGAAACCATTCTAGAATCCATGGAATTCTGAAAATAATAACATGTTCATGTTTATTGCCAATACATTAAGACATTAGGGAGCAAGCATTTGATTCAGGGATTTTATTTACTTTCGGATCCACTGACTTCTTCAATATTTTATTCAGTTAACTTGTTTATCTCCTTTTTCACTCTACACTTGTTCTTCACTATTTCCAAAGGGTCCTCGAAATTGCATGAGATACAAATATGAGATACACAACAAACTGCAGAATCTGAAATCTGGAACAAAACAAACTGCTAGGGGAGCTCCAAGGTACACAAAAATGTTGGAGAAACTCAACGGGTGCAGCAGCATCCATGGAGGTAGATGCTGCTGCATCCGCTGAGTTTCACCAGCATTTTTATGTACCTTTGATTTTCCAGCATCTGCAGTTCCTTCTTGAATGCTAGGGGAGCTCAGTGGGTCAGGCAATATCTGCGGAGGAAATGGACAGACAATGTTTCTGGTCAGGATCCTTCTTTAGGAAAAATATGTTTAATTTCACTTCCATTCCCTTCTTATGTAATTTCTCCCACTTCAGTCCCTTATCTTTAGCTAAACGTTTCCTTTATACATGCCAATTGAAGCTTTTATGATTTGCTTTTAAGTTTCCTACTAGAAATACGCTTGTGTGGCATTTTCGATTCCTTTATCAATCACTTGGGTCCTGCTTTGCTGAATTCTGAACCTTTCCCTATCCTTATGTTTGTAGTTCTGTGCGGATACATTGTTGGCCCTTTCCTTTGACTTGACACAAAAACTAATCTAAACGGACCTAAATTAAACTAATCTAAATTGACCTAAAACTTCTCTTGTTGATCATACTAGATTATTTATCCTATTGTTTTGTGTGCTGTAAAGGAATACATATTCTTAGTAAACTATGTACAACTTCTTTAAACGTTAGCCATTACTTGTTTACTATCTTACTTTTACTAATTTTACAATGTACCATAGTCACCTCGTGATGCATACATTGATGGTTTACATTATTTAGATTACGACCCTAGTTTCAAAATGAATTAAATAACCTTTGTTCTTTTGACTGCTTGGCTATTCTAAAAATATTTGAAATGGAAATAAAGTTTCTGAATTAAGCCTTTATTTTCCTTCATACACAAAATGTGGATGGCACTGCCAATGTAGGAATTTAATGCATTAGTGATGTTAAAAGAAAATGATGTTGGATCCAAAATCAGTTCAATGGTAGTGAGCAAGAAGCAATGGATTTTAATGAGTTTTGGGAGTTTGGAATGATATATGAAAGGGATGCATAAGACTTCATGCAACATCTCTTTGCTTCTCATGATATATCTCAATGGCAAAACTGAATGTTGAAGTCAATGTTGAATGTTGAAGTTGAGATATTTGCAGAAGATACCAAAACTTGCCTTGTGGTTGACGTATGGAAGAAATATACAGACCACATAAGTAAGATAATGGACCCACCAGCTGGACAAAAATTTGGCAAATAGCATTCAGTCTCTGGAAGTGTGAATAAAGCAGTTAAAGAGTGCTAGTGAGGGAAGGAGACATGATAAGTGATAGAATTCTATGAAATATAAACAAGATTAATTTGGAGATACAGCGCGGAAACAGGCCCTTCGGCCCACCGATCCCCACACATTAATACTATCCTTCATACACTAGGGATAACTTACCTATATACTTGTATGTCCTTGGAGTGTGGGAAGAAACCGAAGATCTCAGAGAAAACCTACATGGTCATGTGGAGATCGTAAAACTCTGTTCAGACAGCACCTGTAGTCGGGATCGAATCCGGGTCACTGGCGTTGCAAGCACTGTAAGGCAGCAACTCTACCGCTGCGCCACCATGCTGCCCTTTGATAAAGGGTTCTGGGTGAACAAGTCCACTAATCACTGAACAAGTAGATGAAGTGGAAAATATATTTTCTTTTTATTAGCCAAGACAAAACCATAATACTAGGGTGTTTATGTATATAGCACCCCAGCTGAAGTAATGTCTACAATGCATTACATTGTGCCGACTCACCTCACCGTCGCGGAGCTGGCCGAGACCGGAGCGGGTGGAGGAGCGCTGCCGCTGCCGCTGCTGCTGCCGCTGCTGCTGCCGCTGCTGCTGCCGCTGCTGCTGCTGATGCGGAGGCTGCTACTGCGGGTCTGCGGACGGCGGCACCGGGAGCCCGCGGGTCCCTGGAGGGAGACCGCTTTTCAGGGCTCCTGCAACGGCGACTTCTCCCGCCCGAGTTGTGGGGTCGAAGAGCTCCTGGAGCGGGGCCTACATCACTGCCCCGCGCGGCTTGGAATGGCCGCGGGACTCTGCGAGCGCACGCCGGGGTCTCTAACACCAAGACCCGGTGTGCGACCTCGCACCACCCGGCGTGGCTTTAATGGCCGCGGGACAATCGCCATCGCCAGCCAGGGGCTTTGACTTTGACTCTGACATCGGGGGGGGGAGAGTGCAGTGGAGAGATAATTTTTTTTTGGCCTTCCATCACAGCTATGTGATGGATGTTTATGTAAAATGTAAATTATGTTGTGTCTGGGGTCTATTTGTGTGTAATGTATGGCTGCAGAAACGGCATTTCATTTGGACCTCCAGGGGTCCAAATGACAATTAAATAGACTATTGACTATTGACTATTGACTTGGCTATGCTGTTTCAGTCATTGTACTGCTGCAAAGATGTAACCTTTTTTTCCAGAAGGTACAGGGAATATTTATGAAGATGTGACTAAGATTGTGGATTTGATGTTTTGAGGAAGTATTGGTTAAACTGAGATTTTTAATTAAGAACACAGGAGGATTAGGAGAACCAAGAAGGGCTCCATATCACTCAGTAATGAAGTCACAATGAAGGATTCAGTAATTTTAAAGCATTTGGCAGAAGAACAATAGGAAAACCGGACATCCATGACTTTCGTTGCCTAGCATTAGGTAGAGATTTATCTACTGCGAGGAGAAGCGCTTGAAAGTATCACAATCAGGAACTCAGTCGATTTTGAAATGTATTGGGATATGCCTTTGTATTCAAAAGAGAGTTAGATAGAGCTCTTAGGGCTAGCGGAATCAATGGGTATGGGAAGAAAGCAGGAACGGGGTACTGATTGTGGATGATCAGCCATGATCACAGTGAAGGGTGGTGCTGGTTCGAAGGGCCTAATGGCCTACTCCTGCACCTATTGTCTATGCATAACCTATTAAGCATTGATCAAAAACCTGGAAAGTGGAATCGGCTGGATATTGTTTTTTAAAAGAACAAAATAGGATTAATGGCCATTCTCCTGTAAATGTTCATGTTTCTATAATTCTGTGAATCCAAGTCTTAAACAATTTGCTTAAACAGTGATAAGATGTAGGATGATAGCATTCATATCGGGATGTTTCCGTTGTCATGAGAGGAAGGTAAATTAATTAAAGCATTGGTTTTATCTTCCTTTGCATACATTTACATGTGTTTGTCATTCCCTCTCTCTGTGCCTCTCTCTCTCTCTCTCTCTCTCTCGCATAAGACTTCAAACTATCACTGGGCTTTAATCCTGCAACTTTCTTCTCAGCAAACTGTGAGCATCACCAGAAAGACCATACGCTTTCAATAAGGCGTTCAATCACTGTCTTCAGGGACGGCAGGAATGGGAAATAAATGTAGGCCTTGCTAGTGAAGCAAAGATTCCAAATAAATACTAAATAAACACAAGCACTGAATCTATCTGATACTTATATAATCTCTAGTATTTAAGTTGTTAGCTAAACCTGTAAATAATTGTGTGTTAATTCAGCCCTTAAATTTAGAGGAATGCTGAATTATTAGTCAACTGTAAGCATGTCAGTTGGTACCAGGGAAGAATGGATAGTTCATTGAATCAGCAAGAATTTGGTCAGTATTAAACACTGCGAGTGATTTAGAGCATGCACCTCCTTACTGATAAGTTGTGCAGGGCTTAAGGACTTATTTATTTTCTTCATGAACATTTCCGAGTATTCCTGCTCCCGCTGAGCTCTTGGTTATACACAGATACCCGGCCATGTGATTCACATGCTCAGTTGCGGAGTACTCTTATTGATTCCTGCAAATCTACTGAGGAATCTGCAAGTGAAGATTATAGAAGGATTGTGTTCAGTTTCTGAAGGACACCATGTTTTGTCTATTTATATGATAATTGTGTGCCTTCCTGCATATATTTGTAGAATTGCACATAGAGAATGGAACATCTGCAGATTCTGACAATTAGGTACAAATTGCATGAAACAGATTGGATGAATGCAAACCAGACATACACATTGTAAATATTGTTGCAAAGCTTTACTTTGCTAGATGTTGATTGGGTTAAGTGTTGAGCCTTGTCTGGGTTTCTTGAATATCCAGGCACATGTTGCATAATTCATCTCTGTTAACTTGCATCTAGAAACTTCATCAGATACATTGTATTAGTCACTGTATTATTGGGTTAGGGAAATGTCTATCATGTACTGTGTTAATCGATATCCGTTATTGGACTGTATAGAGATCACCCCCAAGTGGTTCGGCCCCTCAATATTTGGGGACCTATAAAAGGCCGCTCCCACGAGGTTCTGTGTCGATCTTCTGGGAGAACGCTTAAGGGGCTGTCCCACTGCGGCAACCTAATTGGTGAGTTTAGAAGAGTTTAGGAGAGTTTGACAAAGTGTCATGTTGAAGACCTCCTTCGACTACGTAGAAGACCTCCTTTGACCTTCTTCGACTATGTTGAAGACTAGCTTCGACTAGCTTCGGGAAAATTGGACACCGAATATTAGAGAGTGAAGACGACCTCCTTCGATTTCCTTCGACCTCCCTTCGACAATGTTGAAGACTATCTACGACTACCTTTGATTCCCCTTGACTACCCTCGATTACCTACGAATAACATGCCGACCTACTATGACTTACTTCGACTAAACCTAAGAGTAAAAACAATATCAATTTTGTCCATGGCGACCTTTGTTTACTCGCGGCATTTTTCAGCGTTGAAAAATATGCCGTGACCTAGCTGAGGCCTCAAGTACGCGGGGAGTACTCTTGAGCATGAAGGAGTTACAAAGACCTCCTAGGACCTTGTGTCAACTATGCTGTGAGTATGAGTCGAGGGCAAACTCTTCTAAACTCATCAATTAGGTCACCGCAGTGGGACAGCCCCTTCAGGACTGCGTGACCTTCCGTAGTGTCTGCTTGCACGAGGCTAGGAGGGCTTGGCCAGGCAGATACAAGGATCAAACCCGCAGTAGTTAGATATAGTAGTGGGGAACTGTTACTGTGTTGTTCCAAAATAAAGTTTAGATGCGCAAGTGCTTGACTCAGTATTTTATTGACTGAAACTAGACAGGGGGGAAGCTTAGAATGAGCTATTTACACTAGCAGCCTTTAGTTTTGCAATCTTCTCCAGCCTCCTTGCTACCTCTAACCCTGATCACAACAATTGTTTTGCCTTCTTGCTTTTGCCCCTATACCTTGATCTGCCTTCAGCTCCATAAATCCCCCAGGCCTGATGATCTGTATCCCAGGGTATTATTTTTATTGCTCGACATCCAAAAACGGGGGGCCATCCCCACCTTAAAAAGTGGGGGGATATATTCCCCACCCCCCCCCCCCCCCCCCCAAGGATCGATGCCAGTGCCTTCCACGGTATAGAAAATTTGACAAAAAAACTTTTAAATGGGTTATAATTTCAAGTGTTTTTTTTTGTTTGTAGTTGGAAAAAGGGACAAGAAATAATCATAACATTTCCTGATTTTGCAAAGTCATGCAAATTATGTTTTGCTCGGGGAAAAAATCCAAGTATTTGGAAAGTATGCGTTCTCCTTTTGACCTATATTTCATTTTGATTTGACTTTAGAATCATCAAACCATGACATTAATAAAGGGGGTATATGTTTGTGGAAATGTTGCTTTATAAAAAGTAAAACCTTCAAGAAATCTAAAATCCATTAGAAATATACATTTCAATGCACTGCCTCTTAGAGTAGGTGAATCGTGGACCAGGTGACAGATTTAAGGTGAAGGGAAAAAGATTTCATAGGAATCTGATGGGTAACCTTTTCCATACAAAGGGTGGTGGGTGTATGGAAAAAAGTTGCCAGAGGAGGTAGTTGAGGCAGGGACTATCCCAACATTTAATAAACAGTTAGACTGATACATGGATAAGACAGGTTTGGAGGGATATGGACCAAAAGCAGGTAGTGTAGCTGGGACATGTTGGTGGGTGTGGGCAAGTTGGGCTGAAGGGCCTGTTTTCACACTGCATCACTCTATGACTACACTATACCTCCACCATGCATGTATTTTGTGGTCGAGAGTTGTGGACTCTCCCTCGCAATCCTCCAGAGTGACTGACTGACGTCCAGGCATCCGGGGTTTTACAGTCCTGTTTTTACAGCTCTAAAAATCATGGACGCATTGGTGATCATTCTCCAATGTTCTATAGATTCTGGATCAGTTCCTGTGGATTGAAGGGTAGCTAATGTCATCCCACTTTTTAAGAAAGGCGGGAGAGAGAAATCGGGGATTTATAGACCAGTTAGCCTGACATCGGTGGTGGGGAAGATGCTGGAGTCAATTACAAAAGATGAAATAATGCACATTTGGGTAGCAGTAACAGGATTGGTCCAAGTCAGCATGGATTTACGAAGAGGAAATCATGCTTGACTATCTAGGAAAATCGTCAAGGGTAGCCAGTGGATGTAGTGTACCTGGAATTACAGAAAGCATTTGATACGGTCCCACATAGGAGATTAGTGGGCAAAATTAGAGCTTATAGTATTGGGGGTAGGGTACTGACATGGATAGAAAATTGAGTGGCAGACAGGAAACAAAGAGTAGGGATTAACGGGTCCGCTTCAGAATGGCAGGTAGTAACTAGTGGGGTACCGCAAGGCTCGGTGCTGGGATTGTAGCTATTTACAATATACATTAATGATTTAGATGAAGGAATTAAAAGTAATATTAGCAAACTTGTAGATGACACAAAGCTGGGTGGCAGTGTGAAGTGTGAGGAGGATGCTATGAGGATGCAGGGTGACTTGGACAGGTTGGGTGAGTGGGCAGATGCAGCTTAATGTGAATAAATGTCAGGTTATCCACTTTCGTGGCAAAAACAGGAAGGCAGATTATCATCTGAATGGTGTCAGTTGGGAAAAGAGGAAGTACAACGAGAACTGGGGAATACTTGTTCATCAGTCACAGAAAGTAAGCATGCAGGTACAGCAGGCAGTGAAGAAAGCTAATGGCATGTTGGCCTTCATAACAAGAGGAGTTGAGTAGAGGAGCAAAGCGGTCCTTTCTGCTGTTGTACAGGGCCCTGGTGAGACCACATCTGCAGTATTGTGTGCATGTTGGGTCTCCAAATTTGAGGAAGGACATTCTTGCTATTGAGGGAGTGCAGTGTAGGTTCGCGAGGTTAATTCCTGGGATGGCGGGACTGTCATAATTTGAGAGAATGGAGTGACTGGGCTTATACACTCTGGAGATTAGAAGGATGAGAGGGTATCTCATTGAAACATATAAGATTACTAAACTAAGTGGGACCCGTTGGGTCCCATGTTCACACGGGAGGGCTGGTCCCCCGACGCAGTATGGGTACTGTGGGCTGAAGGGACTGGTTAGTATGGAGATTGTGGGCCAAATGGATTCTTGGGGTGGGAGCTCATTCACTCAAGCCTGATGTGCTGGAAGCTCACAAACGACTGGTGGGCTAGCAGTTGACTCACTGCCATTCTTTGAAATTCCATTTTAAGCAGGGTGTAAGGCAACGAAATTCAAATGCAGTTTCCTACCACTTCAAGCAGAGTGCAAGGCCACCAAATTCAGGTGCAGTTTACGACCACTTCAAGCAGGGTGCAAGGCCACCAAATTCAAGTGCAGTTTCTTACCACTTCAAGCAGACGCCAAGGCCACCAAATTCATGCAGTTTCATACCACTTCGAGCAGGGTGCAAGGCCACCAAACTAAAGTGCTGTTTCCTGCCATTTTAAGCAGGGTGCAAGGCCACCAAATTCAAGTGCATTTTCATGCCATTTCAAGCAGGGTGCAAGGCCACCAAATTCAAGTGCAGTTTCATGTCAATTCAAGCAGGGTGCAAGGCCACCAAATGCTAGTGCAGTTTCATGCCATCTCAAGCAGGGTGCAAGACACCCATTCAAATGCAGTTTCATACCATTTCAACCACCATAAAACAACACAAAACACCACATAAACACCACACTCACAGTTCAGTAGACATTCAGTGTGTTCAGTTGATTCCCAGCTCAGACAGTCATGACCTCTCTCTCCCCCATCTTGCAGAGACTGAGCCACACCCACACTTACGGGTTTTATAATCCCTCCCCCTCCAACTGGAAGGGGCCTGGCCTTCATGGCATGATTGACAGGGGAGAGATTCGCAAAAAAAATGTTTTAACACCAACACTTTTATTTTTAATTGATGGGAAGAATCCTCTGTACCTGATGAGTGGTGAGGAACTAAGATAACCAAAAATCACAGCTGTAAGTGGTAGCATTTTATTTAAAATCAATATTCGTGCAAACAGGAAGTTGTCAAGTTTTCACCAACAACAGCCATTTTGTTTTGCTATGCAGCCTTTCAAAGCAGTTACCACCACCAACAACAGCCATTTTTTTCCAGTGCAGCTATTTAAAAGCAGTTACCACCACCAACAACAGCTTTTTTTTTTGCAAAACAGCCTTTTAAAAGCAGTTACCACCACAAACAGCAGCCTTTTTTGTTTCCAGTGCAGCCATTTAAAATCAGTTACCACCACCTACAACAGCCATTGTTTTGCAGTGCAGCCTTTTAAAGAAGTTACCACCACCACCAACAGCCATTTGTTTGCAGTGCAGCAGCCTTTCAAAGCAGTTACCGCCACCAACAATGGCCTTTTTTTTTTGCAGTGCAGCCTTTCAAAGCATGTTACCACCACGAATAACAGCCCTTTTTTTTTTTGCAGCGCAACAATTTTTTACCACCACCAACAATAGCCATTTTTTTCCAATGCAGCCATTTAAAAGCAGTTACCACCAACAACAGCCATTTGTTTTGCAGTGCAGCCTTACAAAGCAATTATCAGCATCAACAAAAGCCATTTTGTTTTGCCATGCAGCCTTTCAAAACAGTTACCACCACCAATAACAACCATTGTTTTTGCAGTGCAGCCTTTCAAAGCAGTTACCACCACCAACAACAGCCATTTTCCCCCCCTCTGCAGCCATTTAAAAGCAATTACCACCACCAACAGCCATTTTTTTGCACTGCAGCCTTTCAAAGCAGTTACCACCACAACAACAGCCAATAGACACGTTTTGTAAGCATTTTAGAACCAATAGAGACACTTTTTGCAAGCATTTTAGAACCAAAAGATACTTTTTGCAAGCATTTTAGAACCAATATATACTTTTTGCAAGCATTTTACAACCAATAGAGACACCTTTTGCAAGCATTTTAGAACCAATAGATAGACACGTTTTGCAAGCATGTTAGAACCAATGGAGACACTTTTTTCAAGCAATTTAGAACCAAATAGAGACACTTTTTGCAAGCATTTTAGAACCACATTTAGGGCACTCACAGTTGAGTAGACATGGCTTCCTCCATCTTGCAGAGACTGAGTGAGGCACACCACTTCCTGGTTTTATAGTCCCTCCCCCTCCCTCCAGCAGGGGCAGCAGTGAGAATGGCTAATTAAAAAAAAAACATGAATATCTCTCTGATTTTTCATCGATGGGAAAAATCCTCTGGTCCTGGAAGGCAGAGGGGGGCTCTGAGCGAGTTGGCCAAAAATGACAGCCGTAGGTGGCAGCGTTCACTTGGAAATCGCAGCATAGTGAGCCAAAAGCGGTCAAGATCAGACTTTTACTTTAAGGGATTGGGCACCCTAGAGGCAGGAAACATGTTCCCAATGATGGGGGAGTCCAGAACCAGGGGCCACAGTTTAAGAAAAAGGAGTAGGCCATTTAGAACGGAGATGAGGAAAAACATTTTCACCCAGAGAGTTGTGAATCTGTGGAATTCTCTGCCTCAGAAGGCAGTGGAGGCCAATTCTCTGGAGGCTTTCAAGAGATAGTTAGATATAGCTCTTAAAGATGCTGGTTTAAACAGAAGATAGACACAAAAGGCTGGGTAACTCAGCGGGACAGGCAGCATCTCTGGAGAGAAGGAATGGATCTTGACCCGAAACATCACATAGAAACATAGAAACATAGAAAATAGGTGCAGGAGTATGCCATTCGGCCCTTCGAGCCTGCACCGCCATTCAATATGATCAAGGTTGATCGTCCAACTCAGTATCCTGTACCTGCTTTCTCTCCATAACCCCTGATCCCTTTAGCCACAAGGGCCACATCTAACTCCCTCTTAAATATAACCAATGAACTGGCCTCAACTACCTTTCTCTCCAATTCCTTCTCTCCAGAGACGCTGCCTGTCCCGATGAGTTACTCCAGCTTTTTGTGTCTATCTTCTGTTCGAGATCTGCTCTGCGCATGAGTAATTTGCAGAATATTTGTGCCTGTCAAATGTTTCTGTAGTTCTACAGAATAACTGCCAGGTTTACATGTTAAGGAGGCCAGACATACTAGTTTGTTTTTGTATTGCAACAGATGTTTGAAGCATGAATTGCCTGTTAATTATGATGTTAGCCAGAACCAACAATCCTCCCAAATTTCATAAAAATAAGCCCATCTTTATTCTGATAAGCCACTACATAAAAATAAGTTGGGCAGGAATTTATTCAGATACATTATTGAATGCAGTCACAAAATCAGCCAGCTTTGAACAGACTGTTTCTTAACAAAAAAAGTTATTCTTCATTCTGTTGCACCTCAGAGGGAACAAACCTGCCCTCTTTGGAAATACTGTTGCAGCACATCAAATATGTACTTTTATTGGAGAAGTGTGGAGGAGTTTCCATTCATGTGATTTAGATGCAAGTTGTTAATGGGGAGCAGACAGAAAGGAAAAAAAACAAAACAAGGATGTCTCTAGGTGATTCTTTAGTAAGTGTCTACTTTGAAGTTTGTGGAAACCAGATTATAAAACTTCAATTTTTGCAACTGAATGTTGTTTCACAGAGATGAACATCTCTACTATGGGAAAAATATGTTTGGCGCAATCTTTTAGCAAGTTTACTGCCAAAAAAAGTGATGATTATCAGCAAGAATGGTAACCGTCACATAACTTTTCACCAACTTCCTCTAAAACAATATTAACTTCAGATGAACAGGCTGAAGCATACTCATCATACATCAATTACAATTGATAATTATGGTCATTGTTGTATTATTTTACACATTATGAGCATAAATTTTCATGTGACTCACATTCTCACATGAGAAGTTTATGCTCATAATGTGTAAAATAATCCGTTACATGATGTGTAAAATATCCGTTACATGACGGAGATGACTAAAACTATCTTAAAGCTCTAACAGTTGTTAAAGGTTGAAAACAGGAAGCAACATATGAACAGGGATTAGTGTTTCCTTAACACTGGTGTTTCATTCAATTTTTCCCATTTTTCATGTGAAAATACAAGGCAGCTACTGTAGATAGAACCTTGTTTACTCAGGTGAATTTTCAATACACCATATAACAATTTTGAACAGTTCTCACAGTGAGCACCTCAAGACTATGTGCACAGCCCCCTGCTCTACTCACTCTAAGCTGGAGCTGGAGCTGTAAAACAAATGAACAAATAAGGGGGGGGGGGGGGGGGGGGGGGGGGGGGGGGGGGGGGGGGGTGGGGGGGGGGTGACCCCCACCTCTCAAAACATGGGGGTGGACCCGCCCCCCCCCCCCCCCCCCCCCCCAGGATTTCCGCCCATACAAGGGGTCATGACCTTTTTCAGCCTTGTCAAATCTCCTCTCAACCTTCTTTCCTTTGGAGCAAATGGTTTTGTTAAAGCAGGCAATGTCAGCTTTTCTAGTTGGTCTTTTTATCTAAAATATGAAATAAAAAAGGAAATAATATGAAAATGATTATGAACTTTTTTACAAGCATATACCAAGTTAATACTTAAATATTGAATCAGGCTTTATGGAGGCTCAGGGAAAGAAGGAATCATGGGTCATCAAATACATATTTGGCATTGTTTTTAACGTGAGGATGATATGGGCAGCAAGGGGAAATTAAACAATTGTAGGAATGTTCTCTGCCCTATCTCAAAAATAATGAGAAACCAAAAACTAATGTGTATTAAAAGCGAATATGCAACATTTACTTGAGAAAATAGTAGAAGGGAATTTGTTCTGTTCTTAGCTCTCACCTTTTCTGATACAAGAAAGCGGAACAAAATGATCGGTCGGTCCTTAAATATGCTAATCATTCCATAAACAACATTATTTGCATTTACAAAGCACAACACAGGAAAACAGGACCTATCGAAGCACTTTATAAAATCAGGGAATCATAGAATAGTTCCAGTAGAGAAAGATGTCATTCAACACATCAAGTATATGGTGACTACTTGTCAGGACTTTCTGCCCATTCTTTCCACTGCCCTTTGCCAATTATTCCCCCTCAATCACCTGTTCCATTTGCTTCCATAAAACAACAGCCAGTGAATCCTGTCATAGCTGCCCTCTTTCCAAAAAAATAGTTGAATTCATCCAAACTATTAAAACTGTGCCCCCAAGAAGGGCCTCAACCCGAAATGTCACAAATTTTGTCTCTCAGAGATACTACCTGACCCACTGAATTACTCCAGCTTTTTGTATCTATCTTCATATTCATTATGTTTAACTTTCACAGAACAATTGGCTCTCTTCAATCAGAGGATGTGGATCAGAAATGTGTTTTTCTCTGGCAAAGTAATTCTGTTTCATAATTCATAAATCTTCAAACCAGATTTCATGCCCCTCCACTCTTCCTTGAGTATTGTCTAACATGCACAGTGAGAAAACAAAATCTAAAACTACTTGCTGGGCTTTGACATAAGCGGCGATATATCTTCTCCCCATGCACAGTGGAGTCGTGATTGTGATTGCCCTACTCTAACTGAATCAATCCTGGGGTTTGTATTAATGAGAAGAAATGGCATACTAATTTACAAGGTACACAAAAATGCTAGAGAAACTCAGCGGGTGCAGCAGCATCTATGGAGCGAAGGAAATAGGCAATGTTTCAGGCCGAAACCCTTCTTCAGACTACTAATTTACAAGGCCAGGAGAAGGTTTAGTCTCCAGTGATGGACTGTTCAACCAAATGCTTTTTCAGAGCATCAATGTATTAATGTGAATAACGATATTCTAATCAAAAGCCAACCCAAAGGATATAATGTTTTAGTAGATGGTTCATGTATCAGACTAACAATAACTTTGTTGCCCTCACCCTGTGAGTGAGCCCTGAACAAAACCTGATCCCCTCAGCCATTCCCAAACCAGACTTTAATGCCACAATAAGGCCCAAACTAGTTCAATCATAGACTCTCCTCACCCACAATCTGCTTATGCATCATTGAAATGAGGCCTGAGACCACACACTCACAGAGCCTTAGCTCTTGCTAATCAGATGTAATGGGCTGCAAATTATTATGTTTTCAAGTGCTCTAAAATGATTAGACAATTTCTACACTAAGATTTTCCAAAATCAGGTTTTGCCTACCGTTTAAAATTTACTTAAAATCTAATCACGTTACAATTGCCATTTCTTAGTTTCTCCCCAAACCTTAGTTCAATAATCTGCAAATTATTTCCTGCACCATGTCTGACCGATATCTTTATTGCGCTCAACATATACTGACTTCAAAAGCTTTAATCAGTATCATTATGTTTTACAAAAATTACAATGTGCTGAATTAACTCAGAGTGTCAGGCTGCAACATGGTTAGCATCTCATGGAAACATAGAATATTCCAGTTGGGTGTCTTACAAACCAGTGGTATGGACATCAAATTTGAGGTAACTAGGTATCCTCCCCACACCCCTCTTTTTTCTCCCCTCGTTTCCCTGTGCCCCACTTGAATGTCCACCCATTTTGCCCCTATCCTGCCCCTTATGCCATCCCCTTCCCAGAGATCCCTTTCTGTGGCCTTGCAATTCACATATTTTTTTCCCTTATCTCAGAGTCTTTTGTCTCCTTTTCATCTCATCTATCAATGAATGTACCTGTCATTTGCCTAGATTTGTTCCACCCCCACCTCTCTTCCAGCTTTCTCCCCCCACTACAATCAGACTGAATGGACCCGACCTAAATGGTTCTCCAGAGATGCTGCCAGATGTGTTGAAATACTCCAACACTTCATGTCTTTTGCTCAAGATTCCAGTATCTGCGGTTCCTTGGGACTACTTAATTATTTTTTACCACAGCTAAACTTTGGATCATATTGTCAAGCATTATTATAGGAAATAAAACGTTCAGAGGAGAAGGTCCTCATTCCACACAGACGGCTTCCAAGATCAGGATGGAATTCATGTCTCCGGAGCTGTGAGGCTACATCTCTATCAGCTGCACCACTCTGCCCCCATGAACAAGTGACTCATCTCCTGACACCCCAAGACCTTTCCACCATTTATAATTCACAAGTCAATAGCATAATGGAATACCTCCTACTTGCCTGGGTCTAAATCCTGGAACTCCCATGTCCAATAGCACTCCAGGAGTGCCTTCAATAATGCAATGGCAAGGGTTTAAGTAGATGTTTCATCATCATTTTCTCAAGGGCAATTATTTATGAACAAATGGATACTGGCCTTCCAACTAGTTCTCATAAACTTAAAAGAAAGTTCTTGTAATAATTAGCAGCCCATGTTGAGAGGATGGATAGCGTCCTCAAAGAGTTGAAACTGGCAGTAGTTCTTAATCTTTCAGTGCCAACGTTGAAATTTGATAGCAATGAGTTCACGTGCAGTATTTATTTTTCTGCTAATAGACTATTTGAATAACAAACAAATCGAATGTCATATTTGAAAATCCTTTCCAGTATATTTAGAAATGTCAGAGTACCAACATCTGTGATGCATCAACCCTTGTAAAAGGCATCTCATTTAGATTTGTGCCTCAACAATTTTTCATTATAAACAAAATTGAATCCAATTATTTTAGAAATATTTTGTGTTGAAAAAGTCATGAATTAAAGCAGTGCTGTGACATGCCTGAAAATACCTGAAATATGATGTACATCTGTGAGTAATATATGATAGGAAACATAATGATTAATATAAAATACATGGAGCACAATGGGATAGAGTTTGGATACTCCTTGTATTGAAAAATGAGTTTACCATGACCAGTGAAACTAATGCAACAAGTGAAAAGATTATTCATCATATTGAAATTTTCAATTAAATTGAACAAATAAACAATACAATCTGCACTTTTCAAATGGCAATGACACATTTTTTTATTCACGTTTCATTACTAATTTCTTATCCCCAAAATGTCTCTGTCAGCAAGCACGTTCAATTCCAATTATTCCAATTCCACTAGTTGGGTTTGTTTTTAGCCATTAGTTAAGATGTTGGATGCAAGTTGTAATTGGTTTCTCCCCAATTGTTGCTGGAAGAGCAGCCTTCTCCAACCAGGCCCAGAACATCAGCTTTTCCCAAGGATCAGTCCCTCTCACTTCTCATCCACATGATGCCCCTTACTAACATCATCCAAACACGCAGTCAGTTTCCATGTATGCTGATGGCACCCAGCTCTGCATCAACTGCTCCTACCAGCAGCCGGTAGAGAGCTGCTGCTTCACAGCACCAGAGACCCAGATTCAAACCTGATCTTGGGTGCTGTCTGTGTGTTTGTATGGTTTTCCATTGGGTTTCCTCTGGATTCTCCTGCTTCTTCCCACATTTGTAGGTGATTTGCAGGTGGTTTGTAGGTGATTTGGCCTCTGTTAAATTTCCTCTCGTGTGAAGAGAATAGATGCAAAAGTGCGAAAAGATAGATCTCGTGCAAACAAGTGATCGCTATTTGGTGTGGACTCGGTGAGTCTGTTTCATTGCTGTATCTTTCAGTTCATTTCAATTCAATTCAGTCTGCCATCACTAGAATGGAGATAGGTTTGTCCACCCCAAAGGACTGGAAGAACAATAAACTCATCCAGCTATGCGCTGAGAAGTCCAAAGCTATCATCTTCAATCTGCAACATAAACTCTTTCTGCTGGCCTTCAAATTCACCCATTTCCCTGGCGGTTGCCTAAAAGTGAATCAAATGTTTCCAAACCAAGATGTCCTATTTGATTCTACATTCTAAACTCATATCCTTGCAATCACTAAGGCCAGATTTGTTTTCATTTTGCATTATGTCCCTATCCTACACTCAACAGTCTTTCCATACTTTTACATGTTTTTCATTTGACTTTTCTTATAGTCAGAATCTAAATCAGCAGGGAAACAGGCCTTTTGGCCGAAATTGTTCATGTCAATCAAAACGTCCCATCTACACTAGAGCCATCTTCCCACATTTAGGCCATATCACCCTAAACCTTTCCCATCCATGTACCTGTCCAAATGTCTGTAATAGCACTTGCCTCAAGTACCTCCTCTAGCAGCTTGTTTCATATACCCACCACCCTTTGCATGAAAAGGTTGCCTCTCAGGTTCCTATTAAATCGTTCACCTCTCACCATAAACCTATGTACTCTGGTTCATGATTCCCCTACTCTGCGTAAAAGATTGTTCATTCACCCTTCCTATTCCCTTCATGATGTTATACATCTCTATAAGATCGCCCCTACCTCCTGCACTTCAAAGAATGAAGTCCTAGCCAGCCCTAGCCAGCCCTATAGCTCTGTCCTTCAAGTCCTGGGAACATGCACATAAATCTTCCCTGCACTCATTCTAGCCCACCAATATCCTTCCTATAACCTTTGGTTATAGTTTCCTATAACAAAATTGAACACAGTACTCCAAATGCAGCCTCACCAGGCCAGGCGGCATCTCGGTAGAGAAGGGATGGGTAACGTTACGGCTCGAGACCCCTCCTCAGACCGAGAGTCAGGGGAGAGGGAGACATAAAGATATGAAGGGTAAGGTGTGAAAACACAGATCAAAGGGGACGATTCTCAAGGAAATACCAAATGGTACATTGTTAGCTATGGGGAAGGTGACAACGAAACATACATTCAGTAATATTTAATCAGAAGGACGTTGGAACTAGTCAGAGAACTAGGATGGGGAAGGAATGGAGAGAGAGGGAAAGTAAGGGCCACCATTAGAACATAGATCAGAACAAGCAGAACTGCAGCTTCAGTGGGAGGATGTACACACTAAAGAAATCTTCGCCTTCCCTTTAGAGAGATGAAAAATAACTTTTTTTTTTCAATATGGGTATTGCTGAGAAGGCCCACTAGGTTGTAGGGCCCTCTGCAATCCAACTGAGGTCAAAATAGGCATGCAGGGACAGCTAGGAATGATTGCAGGCACAGGGCTTGCCTGAACAAGGATAACAATAAATGATGCAAATAGAAGCAGGATTGATGTAGGCTCAGAAAAAGAAGGCTGTATATTGCATAATGTCAGCCAGAATCAAGGAGATAACAGTTGGAGAATGCGGGGAGAAATGGATTTCCTACAAATGGATCCATTAAGGTTAATGGATTTGAGTATGTGTAATTGGCACTAATATTTACAAGTGCACTTAGTAACTATATTATTTCCCCTCCAATGTGCATTATCCCATATAACATAATGGATAAAGGCCAAACAAGAAAAGAGTTTGCAATGGGAAATAGATTGGAATAGATAAGAGAAATGTGAGCAAGATGAAGAGAAATATTGTCGGACATAAATAGAACAGTGGAAATATTTTAAAAGGGTGATCGATTAAGATCAACATTGAAATCGGGAGAAATCGAATACATTAAAATAAAGGGAACCAAGATTAGAATGCGATCTCATGAATAATAAAAATATGAAGCATTATATTGTATCCACAAGAAAAGAAAAAAGCAAAATCATCAGAAGGAATTTAATGTGGGAAAGCTAAAGAAAACAACAAAATGAATTTAACAAATTATACTATTAAAGATACCAGCAGTTTCTATCAGCAGAAAGGAAATTCCAGTCGAATTGGTCACAAATCCCTAGCCTGAATATTAACCTTCCACGCCAACACTCTGTCTTCTATCAGTAAGCCCATTCTGAATCCATATGATCAAGTCACTATTAATCCTATGCATCTTAATCTTCTGGATCAACTATGAATTCTGAAGAAATTGGTCATCTCTGTGTGGACCCGCAGGAGATGGGCAATGTCGTCAATTGAGTATTTCTCAGATAAAATCCCATATGCATTGCATTCAGAAAGTATTCAGACCCCTGGACTTCATCATGTCTAATTAATTTAACTTACCATTGCTGGACTCCAATCAAGTTGTAGAAATATCTCAAGGATAATCAATGAAAACAGGATGAACTCGTGCTCAATTTTGAGTATCAAAGCAAAGAATCTGAATACTTATGTAAATGTGATCAGTTACTTATTTTTAATTACTTTGCAAAAATTTCTAAACACCTGTTTTCACTTTTTTATTATGGGGTATTGGGTGTAGATTGATGATTTAAAAAAAATGAATGTAATCCATTTTAGAATAAATCGGTAACGTAACAAAATGAAGGGGTCTGAATACTTTCTGAATGCACTGTATTTCTCCTGTTTTTTACCAGGGAGATAGATTTGAAGGCCAGGGAACTTGGAAGTGGAAGTGTCGGTTAATGGAATTGTCTTGAGGGCAGTCAGTATTATGGTCAAAAAGGGGCCGAACATCCTAACGCTTATGAAGGTGGACAAATCTCCCGGGCCTGATCAGATATATCTGAGAACACTGTGGTAAGTTAGAGAAGAAGTTGCAGGTGCCCCGAATGAGATTTATGAGTCATCACTAAATATGGGTGAAGTACTGTAAGGCGGGAGGGTGGCAAATGTTGTGCCTCAATTCAAGAAGGGCTGCAAGGAAAAGCCTGGGAACTATTAGCCGGTGAGTCTAACACCTGTGATCAGAAAGTTACTAAAGTGTATTCTGAAAGATAAGATATACATTTAGATATCTTGAATATTTTCACTTAGATATTCAAGAGCTGATTAAGGATAGTCAGCACAATTTTGAACGTGGGAGATCCTGTCACACAAATCTGATTGAGTTTTTTGAAGGTGGAAAAAAAAAAGTTGATGAGGGCAGAGCTGTGGACTTTGTACATAAGGATTTCAGCAAGGCATTCAACAACGTTCAGCATGGTTGGCTACTCTGGCAGGTTAGACCACACAGACCCAAGGAGAGCCTGCAGACTTGATCGAAATTTAGTTTCATGGAAGGAAGCAGAGGGTGATGTTGGAAGGTTGTTTTTTTTTTAATTGGAGGCCTCTGACTTGTGGTGTTGCTCAGGGTCCGGTGCTGGGCCCTTTGCTGTTTGTTACCTATATCAATGATTTGGATGAAAATGTAGAAAGCCTGATTAGTAAGTTTACAGATGACATTAAAGTGGGTGGTATTGTAGATAGTGAAGATGATTGCCAAAAACTGCAGCAGGATCTGGATCGGTTGGGCAAGTAGGCTGAGGAATGGTTAATGGAGTTTAACGCGGATAAATGTGAGGTGCTGCATTTCGAGAAGTCTAACAAGGGCAGGAACTTCACAGTAAATAGTAGGGCTCTGGGGAATGTTGTCGAGCAGAGGGATCCAGAGTGCAGGTACATAGTTCCTTGGTGGTGGCGTCATAGGTAGATAAGGAAGTCAAGAAGGCTTTTGGCACATTGGCCTTCATCACTCAGGGGTTTGAGTATCACAGTTGGGATGTTATGTTACAGCTGTACAATGTGCTGATGAGGCCACAGTTGGAGTATTGTGTTCAGTTTTGGCCAGCCTGTGATAGGAAAGATGTTGCTAAGCTGGAAAGTGCGCAGAGAAGATTTATGAGGGTTACCAGGACTTGAAGGCCTGATCTATAGGGAGAGGTTGGGCAGGCTAAGACTGTTCTCCTTGGAGTGCCAGAGGTTGAGGGTGATCTTACAGAGGTGTATAAGATCATAAAGGGAATAAATAGGATAGAAACATAGAAACATAGAAATTAGGTGCAGGAGTAGGCCATTCGGCCCTTCGAGCCTGCACCGCCATTCAATATGATCATGGCTGATCATCCAACTCAGTATCCCGTACCTGCCTTCTCTCCATACCCTCTGATCCCCTTAGCCACAAGGGCCACATCTAACTCCCTCTTAAATATAGCCAATGAACTGGCCTCGACTACCCTCTGCGGCAGAGAGTTCCAGAGATTCACCACTCTCTGTGTGAAAAAAGTTCTTCTCATCTCGGTTTTAAAGGATTTCCCCCTTATCCTTAAGCTGTGACCCCTTGTCCTGGACTTCCCCAACATCGGGAGCAATCTTCCTGCATCTAGCCTGTCCAACCCCTTAAGAATTTTGTAAGTTTCTATAAGATCCCCTCTCAATCTCCTAAATTCTAGAGAGTATAAACCAAGTCTATCCAGTCTTTCTTCATAAGACAGTCCTGACATCCCAGGAATCAGTCTGGTGAACCTTCTCTGCACTCCCTCTATGGCAATAATATCCTTCCTCAGATTTGGAGCCCAAAACTGTACGCAATATTCTAGGTGTGGTCTCACCAAGACCCTGTACAACTGCAGTAGAACCTCCCTGCTCCTATACTCAAATCCTTTTGCTATGAAAGCTAACATACCATTCGCTTTCTTCACTGCCTGCTGCACCTGCATGCCTACTTTCAATGACTGGTGTACCATGACACCCAGGTCTCGCTGCATTTCCCCTTTTCCTAGTCGGCCACCATTTAGATAATAGTCTACTTTCCTGTTTTTACCACCAAAATGGATAACCTCACATTTATCCACATTATACTGCACAGATAGATGCACAGTGTCTTTTATTCAGAGTAGGGGATTCAAGAACCAGCAAACATCGGTTTACAGTGAGAGGAGAAGGATTTAATAAGAATCTGAGGGACAACTTTTTCCAGACAGGTATAAGAATGAGCTGCTGGAGGTGGTAATTAAGGCAGAAACTACATCCTACATTTTTTGAAGATGTAACTAGGAAAATGGACAAGGGAGAGCCAGTGGATGTAGTGCACCGGACTTTCAGAAAGCATTTGATAAGGTCCCACATAGGAGATTAGTGGGCAAAATTAGGGCACATGGTATCGGGGGGTAGAGTGCTGACATGGATAGAGAAGTGGTTGGCAGACAGGAAACAAAGAGTAGGGATTAACGGGTCCCTTTCAGAATGGCAGGCAGTGACTAGTGGGGTATCGCAAGGCTTGGTGCTGGGACCGCTGCTATTTACAATATACATCAATAATTTAGATGAAGGGATTCAATGTAACATTAGCAAATTTGCAGATGACACAAAGCTGGGTGGCAGTGTGAACTGTGAAGAGGATGCTATGAGAGTGCAGGGTGACTTGGACAGGTTGGGGGAGTGGGCAGATGCAGTTTAATGTGAATAAATGTGAGGTTATCCACTTTGGTATCAAAAACAGGAAGACAAATTACTATCTAAATGGTGTCAAGTTGGGAACAGGGGAAGTACAATGGGATCTGGGGGTCCTTGTTCATCAGTCAATGAAAGTAAGCATGCAGGCAAAGCAGGCAGTGAAGAAATCGAATGGCAAGTTGGTCTTTATAACAAGAGGAGTTGAGCAAGGAGCAAAGAGGTCATTCTGTAGTTGTACAGGGCCCTAGTGAGACCACACCTCAAGTAATGTGTGCAGTTTTGGTCCCTAAATTTGAGGAACAACATTCTTGCTGTTGAGGGAGTGCCGCGTAGATTCACAAGGTTAATTCCCGGGATAGCGGGACTGTCATATGCTGAGAGAATGGAGTGGCTGGGCTTGTATACTCTGGAATTTCGAAGGATGAGAGGGAATCTTATTGAAACATATAAGATTATTAAGGGTTTGGACACGCTAGAGGCAGGAAACATGTTCCCGATATTGGGGGAGTCTAAAACCAGGGGCCACAGTTTAAGAATAAGTAAGAATAAGAATAAGTAAGCAATTTAGAACGGAGATGAGGAAACACCTTTTCACACAGAGAGTTGTGAGTCTGTGGAATTCTATGCCTCTTAGGGCGGTGGAGGCTGGTTCTCTGGATACTTTCAAGAGAGAGCTAGATAGTGCAATTAAAGATAGCGGAGTCAGGGAATAAGGGGAGAAGGCAGGAACTGTGGATTGTGGATGATCAGCCATGATCACATTGAATGGCGGTGCTGGCTTGAGGGTCCGAATGGCCTACTCCTGCACCTATTGTCAATTGTCTATTGAAAATGCTTCTGGACTGGCACATGGATGGGTAAGATTTAGAGGGATATAAGGCATGAAAATGGGCCAAATGTGGCAGATGGGTCTAGTGTGGATGAGGCATTTTGGTCGGTATGGGCAAGCTGGGCCGAATGATCTGTTTCTGTGCTGTAAGACTCTAAGAGTAAGCTAGCTTTAGAGATCACGTGTTGCAAAAAAACTAGATGGGAGAGAACTGGCAGAGATTATCCAACCACACGAAGGTAAAAATCTCATACCCAGATGGATACTCTAGCAATTGAGAAAAAGATGAAAGAGACATCTGCATCAGTGCACAGTTATGAACAGAAATATTTAATATAATAGTTATAAGCTTTTAATTGCACCTTCGTACACGTGACAATAATAAACTAAACTAAACCTTATCAGGGAGAAAGAACTGCATATCAATCAGTTTAATGTGAATGGTTGTAATTATAATAGAATATTTGCAAAAGGCAAATGCAGCTAGCATTTACAAAAAAATGCTACATTAGAAAAGGAAGGTTATGTCCAATCAACCGTTGGCCCAGCTTTTGCTGTGAACAGTTGTGTTTGCTGTTCATTTTGTTACAATTACCCAGCAGGGAGTTTTAGAGTGGAAGTTTGCCATCTATTCCAGCCATGATGAGAATTTGCAGTTCACCAAGCGGTCAATCCTCAATGAGAGTCCACACCAGAGATTATAAAGCATTAAATAATTGTGGGATTATGGAAGATAGATAAAACTACGAGAAAAGGTCGAAGAGTTCTGTGGGGGGGCGCGGTGGCGCCATAGTAATGGTTACAGAGCAGGGACCCGGGTTCGATCCTGACTTTGGGTACAGTCTGTATGGAGTTTGTACATTCTCCCTGTGACCATGTGGGTTTTCCCCGGGTGCTCCGGTTTCCCCCCACACTCCAAAGACTTATAGGTTTGTAGGTTAATTGGCTTTGGTAAAGATTGTAAATTGTCCTAAGTGTGTAGGATAGTGCGTGTTTACGGGGAATGCTGGTCGGCGCGGACTCGGTGTGCCAAAAGCCTTGTTTCTGCACTGTATCTTTGAACTCAACTTAATTGTTTCTTAAAATCTCCAAAACCAATTTACTTCATGCTGGTAAAATGGGTTTCTTCAGAGAGCAGAGGGGTTGTATTATTAATACTTATTGAGCTGTTAGGAATTGCAATCTAAATGTACCAGTCCATCACTTTTATTCATTTTCGGTGCAGGATTACACAGCAAATACATCGTCTCGCATAATTACACAAGTTCAATACAATCTATCAGCAAAGGCTTATACGATGTCAGAGCATAAATAATATAATAAATATGAGCAAGAATAGGCAATTTGGCCCTTTCGGGCTGTGCTGCTATTCACCAAGGTCATAGCTCATCTTCCACCTCAATGACATTATCCCACACTATCCCCACAATCCTTCATCCCCCTCAATGACCAGGAATACAAGAAACTGGAGTTTCACTGTACATTAATTGGTACGCGACAACAAACTGACCTTTGAACCTTTGAACTCTGTGTTGACTAAACAACCTCCACAGCTCTCTGAAGTTTGACCGTTACCTGCATGAAGCCATTTCCCACATCTCAAGCCTAAATGTACTACCTCTTTTTCAAGGACTGTAACACAGGGGACACATTCTCCCTTCATCCACCCTGCCAAGAGTCAAGAGTGTTTTATTGTCATATGTCCCGGATGGGACAATGAAATTCTTAGTTGCTGCAGCACAACAGAATATGGGAATATGTAAACATAGTACATAACGGGGGAAGATAAAAAAAAGAAAAAGTTCAATAAATAACAAATATAATGCAATAATAATATAGTATTTTACAGTTCAGAACTCAGATCTTATTCCTTGTTGTGCTTAATAACCCGATGGCTGAAGGGAAGAAGCTGTTCTTGAACCTGGACGTTACAGTTTTCAAGCTCCTGTACCTTCTTCCTGATGGCAATGGTGAAACAAGTGTGTGGCCAGGATGGTGTGAGTCTTTGAAGATGCCTTTTTGAGGCAGTGACTACGATAGATCCCTTCGATGGTGGGGAGGTCAATGCCGGTGATGGACTGGTGAGTGGTCACAACTTTTTGTAGTCTTTTTCGCTCCTGGATGTTCAAGTTGCTGAACCAGGCCCCGATGCAACCAGTCAGAATGCTCTCTATCGTGCACCTGTAGAAGTTTAGGAGAATCCTCGTCAACATACCGAATCTCCGTAATCTTCTCAGGAAGTAGAATCGCTGATGTGCCTTCTTTATAATTGCATCGGTGTGCTGGGTCCAGGAAAGATCTTCAGAAATATGCACGCCACGTATTTGAAGTTTTTGACTCTCTCCACCATCGTCCCATTGACGTAAACAGGATTGTGGGTCCTCATCCTTCCCCTACCAAAGTCCACAATCAGTTCCTTGGTTTTACTGATGTTGAGAGCCAGGTTGTTGTGCTGGCACCATTTGGTCAGTCAGTCATTCTCACTTCTATACTCTGACTCATCCCCATCTGTGATTTGTCCAACAACAGTGGTGTCATCGGCGAACTTGATGATGGAGTTCACACTAGTCCGGCCATGCTGTCATGGGTATAGAGTGAGCAAAGCAGGAGGTAAAGCAGCTTTGAGGTGCTCCTGTGCTGATTGTTATTGAGGATGACATATTTCCACCAAATCGAACAGACTGTGGTCTGTGGATGAGAAACGAGGATCCAATTGCAGGGGGATGCACACAGTCCCAGTTCCGTGAGCTTCCGTGAATGCCAACCCACTAGGAATTTTGTGCAGTTTGATGACATTGCTCCTTTCAAACTTAAAAGAATAAATGCCTGGTCTCCTCATATGGCAAGTCAACCAACCCTGGATCCATTCTGATGAATCTATGCTGCACTCCCTCTTCAGCAAATGCAGACATGGACTGAGTAAAGAGATTTAAAAACAAATCTTTTATCAGGGAGTTAGAACTGTATACCAATTATCTTAATGTGAATGGTAGTGAATGCAAATATATGCTAACTTGGTGAATGAAAGGGTTTGGGTGTAGGAAGGAGTTGCAGATGCTGGTTTCCACTGAAGATAGACAAAATGCTGGACTAACTCAGCGGGTCAGGCAGCATCTCTGGAGAAATGGAATAGGCCACACTTCGAGTCGAGACACTTCTCCTGCGCTCTGCCTTGGCCTATGCAATCTCCCGGTTGCTAAACATTTTAACTCTCCTTCACATTCCCATATAGATCTTTTTGCCCTGGGCTGCCTCTGCTCTCAGAGTGAGGCCACACACAAATTGGAGGAACAGCAACTCATATTTTGCTAAATATCCACAGCTCTCCAAAGTTTCACCGTCACCTACATGAAAACTGTTCTCCTCATCTCAAGCCAAAATGGCAGCTTACAACCCAGCAGTAATATTGATTTCTCTAATTTCAAGTAACTCTTGCCTTCCCTCTCTCTCTCTCTCTCTCCACCCCTCCCCCCACCTTAGCTGTTCTGATAGTTCCACTGGGCAACCATATATCACTTGTGTTTAAGAGGGAACTGCAGATGCTGGAGAATCGAAGGTTACACAGAAAAGCTGGAGAAACTCAGCGGGTGCAGCAGCATCTATGGAGCGAAGGAAATAGGCAACGTTTCGGGCCGAAACCCTTCTTCAGACTGATCGGGGGTGGGGGTGGGTGGGGACAAGAAAGGGAAAAGGAGGAGTAGCCAGAAGGCTGGAGGGTGGGAGGAGACAGCAGGGGAGCTGAGGAAGGGGAGGAGACAGCAAGGACTAACAGAATTGGGAGACTCCTCCCACTTCCTCCAAATACAAGGCGTAGCTATGGGCACACGCATGGGCCCCAGCTATGCCTGCCTATTTGTAGGTTACGTCGAGCAATCCTTGTTCAATACATACCAGGGCCCCATCCCCAACCTCTACCTCCGCTACATCGACGACTGCTTTGGTGCCACCTCCTGCACCCGCACACAACTGACTGACTTCATCCACTTCACCACTAATTTCCATCCGGCACTGAAATACACCTGGACCATTTCCGACACTTCCCTACCATTCCTTGACCTTACTATCTCCATTGCAGGTGATAGACTTCTAACCGACATACACTATAAACCCACTGACTCCCATGGCTATCTGGACTACACTTCTTCCCACCCTGCTTCCTGTAAGGACTCCATCCCCTACTCCCAATTCCTCCGTCTACGCCGCATCTGCTCCACGGATGAGGCGTTCCACACCAGGACATCTGAAATGTCCTCACTATTCAGGGAATGGGGGTTCCCCTCCTCCACCATAAATGAGGCTCGCACCAGGGTCTCTTCCATACCCCGCAACACTGCTCTCTCTCCCCATCCCCGCACTCGCAACAAGGGCCGAGTCCCCCTAGTCCTCACCTTTCACCCCACCAGCCGTCACATACAAAAAATAATCCTCCGTCAGTTTCGCCACCTCCAACGTGACCCCACTACTCGCCACATCTTCCCATCTCCCCCCATATCTGCCTTCCGCAAAGACCGCTCCCTCCATAACTCCCTTGTCAATTCTTCCCTTCCCTCTCGGTCCACCCCCTCCCCGGGCACTTTCCCTTGCAACCGCAAGAGATGCAACACTTGTCCCTTTACCTCCCCCCTCGACTCCGTTCAAGGACCCAAGCAATCGTTCCAGGTGCGACAGAGGTTTACCTGCATCTCTTCCAACCTCATCTATTGCGTCCACTGCTCTAGATGTCAGCAGATCTATATCGGTGAGACCAAGCGGAGGTTGGGCGATCGTTTCGCCGAACACCTCCGCTCGGTCCGCAATAACCAAGCTGACCTCCCGGTGGCTCAGCACTTCAACTCCCCCTCCCACTCCGCCTCCGACCTCTCTGTCCTGGGTCTCCTCCATGGCCACAGCGAGCAGCACCGGAAATTGGAGGAACAGCACCTCATATTCCGTTTGGGGAGTCTGCACCCCGGGGGCATGAACATCGAATTCTCCCAATTCTGTTAGTCCTTGCTGTCTCCTCCCCTTCCTCAGCTCCCCTGCTGCCTCCTCCCACCCTCCAGCCTTCTGGCTACTCCTCCTTTTCCCTTTCTTGTCCCCACCCACCCCCACCCCCGATCAGTCTGAAGAAGGGTTTCGGCCCGAAACGTTGCCTATTTCCTTCGCTCCATAGATGCTGTTGCACCCGCTGAGTTTCTCCAGCTTTTCAGTGTGTGTAACCAACCATATATCACTTCATTATCGCTTCTTTCACAGCCAACAATGGGCCATTTTGGGCCTCACCTTTCCTTGGTCATCGGTGCTGGCTCCGAATTGTTCTGAACCTTCTCATACCTCTAGTTTCCCTCTCCTCTGACTCCCAGTCTGAAGAAAGGTCCCGACCTGAAACGTTACTGATTCCTTTTGTGAAGGGATGCTGCCTGACCCGCTGAGTTCTTCCAGCATTTTGTATCTGTCTTTAAAGAAAATTGCAATGTGGGAGGATCAGGAAACCTTTAACTTTTACGTGCGCTGTGAATCTTGTAAACCGTGAATGCCACAGCCATTTGTCCTACTGGAAACCCTGGTGTCTGCTGTTTCAGTGGCAGCCACCAGCAACCAGTTGATGGTGTGAAAAGTGAATTTGATGGCAAGGTGGAATTTGGTGGTGAAGTTAATGAAGGCAGTTATCGTTGGTCATCCCCTCCCTGTAAATGGTAGTGTTTAACCCCACCCTCGAGAGCAAGCAGAGGCATACATTTACGGAAAGGTCACTGTTGCTCGGTGGAAAACCAGACAAGCTCATTAGCTTCTTTATTTAAAAGACATCTTCTCATTGGCCGTATCAAAAAGACTTAAATGTTAAACACTATGTTTAAATGTTAAAAAAGAAGAGTCTCGACCCGAAACATTTTCCTTTTTTCCAGAGATGCTGCCTGACCCGCTGAGTTACTCAGAATTCTGTCTATAGACTTAAATGTTATTTATTTTTATGAATGTATTTGAATGAATGCCTTTTACCCATACTATTTGGAAAGGAAATCTTGTTGAGCAAAAAATAAAATAAAATAAACCCTTCATTTTATTAAAGACTAATTAAGTAACTATTTTCTAACTAAGGGAGAACCATTTATTATTTTAAAGTAAAGAGAACAAAACTGTACCCAATACTCCAGGTGCAGTCTTGCCGAGGCCCTGTGCATTCACAATAGACATCTTTACTCTGACATTTAATTTATTTCATAATATTGGCCATTATTATATCACTTGCTTCATAATCACTTCCTGCATCTGCACGTTGGCTTTCATTAACTCATGTGCAAGGACATTTAGGATTATTTTAAAATAAGTACTGTTCAATCTCTTGCGGTGAGGCAGCAATTAGGGGTGGAACTTCTGGGGCAGGATACGGCGGTACCTGTTCCCTCCATGATTTGTGAGGTGGGGGACAATTCCCCCCATGTTTTGTGACCAGGGCACTACAGCCAGTCCCAAGTCGGCTCGCCTGCCCCAGGACTGGCTGTAGCGCCCAGGTCGGCTCACCTGCCCCGGGACTGGCTGTAGCACCCAGGTTGCCTGCGTGCCCCGGGACTGGCTGCAGTTCCCAAGTCGCAAAGACTAATTGAAAAAAAAAAAAATACGCCTGCGGGCCGGATGATTTTGGCTTACAGGCCGGATCCAGCCCATTGACCATAGGTTACCCACCCCTGTCCTAGATGTCAGGCCTCATTGTGTCCCTCTCATGTTTTAAAAGCGATTTCTGTCCATGTGTTGTGTTCAGTTTTGGGCACCATGTTATAGGAAAGATGTTATCAAGCCATAAAGGGTGCAGAGGAGATTTACGAGGGTGTTCCCAGGACTCGAGGGCATGAGCTATAGGGAGAGGTCGAGTATGCTGGGACTCTATTCCTTGAACTGCAGGAGGATGAGGGGTGATCTTATAGAGGTGTATAAAATCATGAGAAGAATAGATCAGGTGGACAGAGAGAGTCTCTTGCCTAGAGTAGGGAAATTGTGAACCAGAGGGCATAGGTTTAAGGTGAGGTGGGAAAGATGTAATAGGAACCTGTGGAATACCTTTTTCACACAGTGTGTGTATGGAACAAGCTGCTGGAGGAGGTAATTGAATCAGGTACTATCGCAACGTTTAAGAAGCATTTAGATGGGTACATGGAGAAGACAGGTTTAGAGGGATTATGGGCCAAACGTAGGCAGGTGGGACTAGCATACGATACGATAATACATTATTGTCAGAGCGAGTCTGAAATTTGATTTGCATCATGGAAGCTCCATTTACAGCATCACAAAAATGACAAGAGGGGGGAAAGAAGACACGCCAAGATATCAAGACAGGACCTCAAAATACCCACATTCGACAAGACATTACAATAACAGACCACATTTATGGCCCATCAGCACACGTTTGATCTGGGATTAAGCGCCGTGTTTAGTTCAAGGATTGACTGGTGCACAAAAGAGCCCCTCATTCTAACCTTATTAAATTTTACAACCCTATATCTCCAGTTTGATGGTAACAAATTGTACTCACTATTCAGAACGTGGTTGGTGTCAGAGGAAATGTTAATGGCCATAGATGGGACATGTTGGCCGGTATGGATACGTAGGGCTGAAGGTAGAGCACAAAATGCTGGAATAACTCTGTGGGACAAGCAGCATCTCTGGAGAGAAGGAATGGGTGACGTTTCGGGTCGAGACCCTTCTTCAGTTGGGCTGAAGGGCCTGATTTAAGGATAAGGGGGAAATCCTTTAAAACCGAGATGAGGAGAACTTTTTTCACACAGAGAGTGGTGAATCTCTGGATCTCTCTGCCACAGAGGGTAGTTGAGGCTAGTTCATTGGCTATATTTAAGAGGGAGTTAGATGTGGCCCTTGTGGCCAAGGGGATCAGAGGGTATGGAGATAAGGCAGGTACGGGATACTGAGTTGGATGATCAGCCATGATCATATTAAATGGCGGTGCTTACTCGAAGGGCCGAATGGCCTACTCCTGCACCTAATTTCTATGTTTCTATGTTTCTATTTCACTCTGTATAACTCTATGACTCTAACCATTTAAAATACTCAGTTTCTCTATAAATAACATCACTTGTTTTAACTAAGTTTTATTATATTTGCCCACTCACCCAGCTCATGTATATATCCTTGAACTTGCTTTACATCCTCCTCCTAACTGCTTTTGTCTCATCGGTAAACTTCGAAATATAACATTCGGTCCAATGATCACCAAATCGTTGTTGCAGATAGTGAATAGCTGAGGTTGAAGCATTGATCCGACTCGTCACAGCCTGGCAACCAGAGAAAGATTGATTGTGTAGGAACGAACTACAGATGCCGGTTTAAGATTAATTCTTTGCTTTCTGTCCATTAACCGATTGTCACTCCATATCAGTGTGTGTCCGCAGTTCTGTGCGCTCTAACTTTACTGCTTACTTTGCTTTATCAAAAATCTAAGTCCACAACATCCACTGCTTATCCATTCTACTAATGTCATTGTTATTATTATTGCTAAGTCCAGGCCATGATTTTTTTTTTAAAGAAGTATTAGAAAGAGAATGTGTCAACCCTGATGCATTGTCACTTTACACGTATCCACAACTTTTATCTTGTCTATTTTTACAGTTTTTAATCTTATATTTGCTTTCAAGATCGATACACACTGTGTGTGCTCGCAGAAATCTGTGTTGTATGACTGCTTATCAGTACATTGTCCTGTCTGTATGTTGAGCCACGTCAAAGAAGATTTTCTGTTACGACAGACAATAACGTTTTCTGAATCTGAATCTGAATCTGAAGAGTGGAACAGGTTAATCAAGGAATGCGTTATATAAAAACTTTCAGATGATCCACAATAAAATGCCACAGAAAAGACAAATGTCAAATCAAATGGCTTTGGAGTCAAGAGTCAAGATGGCAGGGTGTATTGTAAAACAACTTTTTAAACAAAAAGTAAAACCCCATTAAAGTTATCAGTCACGTTCACAAGTTATTTGGCCTATTTAGTCTACTCCACCATTCAATCACGGCTGATCTCTGCATCCTAATCCCATTTTCCTGCCTTCTCCCCATAACCCTTGACACCCATTCTAATCAAGAATTTGTCTATCTCTGCCTTCAAAATATCCACTGACTTGGCCTCCACAGCCCTCTGTGGCAATGCGTTCCACAGATTAACCACCCTCTGAGGAAAGAAGTTCCTCCTCACCTCCTTTCTAAAAGAGCTCCCTTTAATTCTGAGGTTTTGACCTCTGGTCCTAGACTCTCCCACCAGTGGAAACATCCTTTCCACATCAACTCTATCTATGCCTTTCATTATTCTGTAAGTTACAATGAGGTTCCCCCTCATCCTTCTAAACTCCAGCGAGTAGAGGCCCAGTGCTGTCAAAAGCTCATCATATTAACCCACTCATTCCTGGAATCATTCTTGTAAACCTCCTCTGGACCCTCTTCATAGCCAGCACATCCTTCCTCAGATATGGGGCCCAAATTTGTTCACAGTACTTCAAATGTGTCCTGACCAGTGCCTTATAGAGCCTTAGCCATATTACAATGTAGGAAATAACAAAATGTGTTGAAAAAAAGCTGTAAGAAAAAATGTTTAACGTAGGTGAAATGTTAGTCTTGTTTGTCTTAATGCAGCGACTGCCTGATGTTGGGTATAATGCAACATTTTCCTTGTTATTTCAGATTTCCAGCAACTGCAGGATTTTGCGATTTGAATAAAATGCGTAGGTTGAGGAATAGCCCTCAGATTGGCATTAGGACCTCAGACATGTATACACTGTAGTTTGAGCTTGGGAACTGTTTGTACAGGGGGCAGAAAATGTACATGGTACATTATCTTAAATGTCATTAATTTTATATACTGGTAGCCCTTGAGAGTACCATTTCCAATCTTTATCACACTGGAAGATGTATTGCTTCTGAAACCAGTGAAACGGAAGGCAGAGAAAGAGGATCCACAAATCACATGCATCTTATTTCCTTCAAGAAGTTATTATGACAATATTTTTGGACTTAGAAAACAACTAATTGTAATTGATTTGAGGACATGAAAAGTCTGCTTTGTCTTCAGCGACAGTAGAAATC
Organism: Leucoraja erinaceus; assembly: GCF_028641065.1. Classification (NCBI taxonomy): domain Eukaryota; kingdom Metazoa; phylum Chordata; class Chondrichthyes; order Rajiformes; family Rajidae; genus Leucoraja; species Leucoraja erinaceus. The sequence goes on from NC_073378.1 coordinate 100,041,662, forward strand.
AATGTTTCATGTTTACCTTTTCTTTAGATCATTCAGAACGCTGGGTAGAACAGGCCTTTCTTTGATAACCAGACAAGCAGCTCTCTCATTGGGAATTTCCACAGGAATTTGTTAATCAGATCCTGGAGCCAGAAATCAACTCAGAAAACCAGCATGAGCATGCGACAAAAAAAATATATAAATAGTAGGCATGGAAAGCATGGAAACAGGCCCATTAACCCATCTTGTCCATGAAGATAGACACAAAATGCTGGAGTAACCCAGCGGGACAGGCAGTATCTCTGGAGAGAATGTTTTGGGTCGAGACCCTTCTTCAGATGGTATGAAGATGTCCATATCAGCTAATCTCATTTCCCCCTATTTGACCCATATCCCTAAGTCCAAACAGACCTGAGAAGAGACTTTATGATATATGAAAGGCTTGCTCATTTACTCATAGTAAAATACAACGTGTAACTTAACTTTATAAGTTACAATGATCAGACACGAGAAATTGCAAATCCATACACCCAATGCCACAGTTACCTGTGGATGAGAGGGGGGGGGGGGGGGGGGGAGAGGGATTATGTTTGAGCAATTCTACTCATTTTACTATCCTTAAGATCGCGTTCATTAAATATACCATTTTATGATCAGATCCCCCATGGGCTTCTATCCCGTGAAAGACGCATTAGGATATGGTTCTGCGATTTTTCAAGCTACAACCAAAGTAGAATCCAATCTGTAGCAATTAAAAACTGAGCAATTACAGATCCCACAAGCCTGCTCCACTGTTTAGGATAATCTTGCCTGATCCATGCTGGGCTCACCTCCTATTATGTGCTAGTTTCCCAGAGCGCTCAACTCCTCAATTGTTTGAATAGCTATCCATCTCCACCTCAAATATATTTAATGATCTGGCCTCCACCACCATCTGGGGCAGAGAATTCCAAACATTCACCACCCCAATCGAGAGACAAAATTTCTGTGCAGCTCATTGACGTGTAGATCAGCTTCCTGATTCTGCTCCATCGGGAAGCTGACCTTCACATCCATTCACCCATTAGGACATGAGCCAGGAATGTGTCAAGAATATAGAGGAGCTCACCACAGTGAGCGAACCCCAACCCCATGAGGAGGATTACCTTAACATCAGTACTTTCACTAGTGGCAGACTCATCAACAAGGGCAAGGGGTCATAGCTACAAAACAACAGACCCGTCAATGTCCTGCCCATAATTACACAGGGAGGCCATGAGAACTAAATCAGTTGAGTTTAGGTTATTGGCACATGTACCCACATACAGTGAATAGCTTCTGTTGTGTGTTAACCAGTTAGCTGAAATATAATACATGATTACAATTGAGTCATCCATGGTGTACAGATATATGAGAAAGGGAATAATGTAAATAATGTACAGCACAAGGTAACGTCCAGTAAAGTCTGATCAAAAATAGTCCGAGGGTCTCCAGTGAAGTAGATAGTAGCTCAGGACCGCTCTCTAGTTGTTAGTAGGATGGTTCACTTGCCTGATAACAGCTGGGAAGAAACTGTCCCTGAATCTGGAGATGTGCGTTTTCTGACTTCTATACCTTTTGCCCGATAGGAGAGTGGAGAAGAGGAAGTGGCTGGGATGTGACTAATCCTTCATTATGCTGGAGGCCTTGCCGGGCCAACATGAGGTGTAAATGGAGTCAATGGAAGGGAGGTTGGTGTGTGTGATGGTCTGGGCTGATCTGCCACAACACATTTGTGCAGAGCGGGAATGGAAGAGGCAGCTACATTGAGTTGCCAAAGGAAGAGGGCCCTTATGAGGCAGGGAAGTGCCAATCGGGCCACCGTTCGCTTCATACCATTTCTATAATTCAAATTTCCTTCAGGCCAACTTTCTTCTGCCACCGTCTCACTCCATCCTCCTCTCCGCAGCTTCCCTCTCCGGGCACGGTTACCGGTTTCACGGTGGGCGGCAAGCCAGGCCTGCGCAGGGAGGGGCCGCGGCTCGTCAGGATTACTTTTGCCACCCAAGGCTCACCAGGCTGACCTGAAGTCAGCTCCAATGGTCAGACCATGCGATTGCATTCCCAACACTATCCAAAATGGAAACAAGATATTCAAAAATCTTCAGTGCACATAACAAAGGCCCAGAGTGGCACAGGGTAAAGGGCAGAAGTAGTACACCTTCTCTCAAACTCCTCACCTGTCTGGTCCATCAAGTACCTCCCTACCCACTCATAGCAGAGGTAGCTGGTCCCACAATGATCTCGCAAAACCTTCCTCCTTTCCAAAAAATACTCATACTTTGATTTAAGTAATTTATCGGTTCCATCAAGCACCTCCTAGCTCAGTGGTTCCCAACCTTTGTTAGTTCATGGCCCCCTTGGGCTCTTTAATTTTTCTGTGGCCCCCCCTGACATTATTAGCGGAAAACATGTGGCCCCCTTCATTGAACCTGTGGCCCCCTAAATCCCCAATTTTTTTCTGTGGCTCCCATGGCCCCACTGTCACTGTCCTAGCTCACCCATGGGAGAGAAAGCAGGTCCCACTATAGCCTCATCTGCCACCTCACAACCCACTGAACTGTAGTGGCTGCAAGGCATCCTCCATCTAAAGGAGAATGGGACCCATATACAATGATAAACAGCAGCTAGTCAGCATCTGCAGAGAGATACATGAATTAGCGTTTTGGTGCAAATCCCCTTTGTGTGTTTCAGCATGTATGCAGCAAAGGCAATGTCATTGAAACAAGCATTAGAACTGATTTCTGTTGTCAAATCATTAATCGCAGGCAGTCAAACATTTTATGCTTCAAAATCATATAACAATTAAAATATATATTTTTAACCTTTACGTTGATCAATACATTTTGGAGGAAGGAGTTGAAAGGAAGTTGGGGCAAGGTATAAAGTGCAACTCAATCCATATTCTTCATCTAACATTGCCACCAAAGTATTCAGAAAGTATTGTAGTCAGCATTACTCGATGATCCAAGAAATTAGTCAACGTTAAAATATTTTTGGAGCCTTTCCCACACTTGCAATTCCCTACAGCTGTAACATTTTAGGTTATTTTATTATTGTTGAATATTTACAATGTGGGTCTTTCAGATTATCTTTGCCGAATATAGTATTTAATAATACACCAGGGACAATAAACAGAAGAGTTTGGATCTAAACTCTTGCAATTTATCCCACAGTGCAGTCAGAAAGTATTCAGACCCCTTCACTTTTTCCACATTTTGTTCCGATACAGCATTTTAAAATTGATTAAATTCATTTTCTTTATCATCAATCTACACACAATACCCCAGAATGAAGAAGCGAAAACAGGTGTTAACTGAATATTAACTGAAATATCATATTTACATAAGTATACAGACCCTTTGCTCAATACTTTGTTGAGGCACCTCAAGTCTTCTTGGGTATGATGCTACTAGATTGGCACACCTGTATTTGGCTAATTTCTCCCATTCTACCCTGCAGATCCTCTCAAGCTCTGTCAGGCTGCATGGGGCTGGTCGATGCATAGCTATTTTCAGGTCCCTCCAGAGATGTTCGATTGGGTTCAAGTCTGGGCTATGGCTGGGCCACTCAAGTATATTCACAGACTTATCACAAAACCACTCCTGCATTGACTTGGCTGTGTGCTTAGGGTTGTTGGCCTGTTGGAAGGTGAACCTCTGCCCCAGTCTGAGGTCCAGAATGCTCTGGAGCAGGTTTTCATCAAGGATCTCTCTGTACTTTGCTCCGTTCATCTTTCCCTCGATCTTGACTAGTCTCCCAGTTCCTGCCGTTGAAAAAATCCCCACAACATGATGCTGCCACCACCATGCTTCACTTTAGGTATGGCATTGATCAGTTGATGAGCGGTGACTGGTTTCCTCCAGATGTGACGCTTGGCACTCAGGCCAAAGAGTTAAATCTTGGTTTTATCAGACCAGAGAATCTTGTTTCTCATGATCTGAGAGTCCTTTAGGTGCTTTTTGGCAAACTTCAAGCAGGCTGTCATGTGCCTTTTACTGACGAGTAGCTTCCGTCTGGCCACTACCATAAAGGCCTGATTGGTGATGTGCTGCAGATATAGTTGGCCTTCTGGAAGGTTTTCCCATCGTCACAGAGGAACTCTGGAGCTCTGTCAGAGTGACCATCGGGTTCTTGGTCACTTCCCTGACCAAGGCCCTTCTCCCCTGATTGCTCAGTTTGGCTGGGCGGCTAACGCTATGAAGAGTCCTGCTGGTTCCAAAGTTCTTCTATTTAAGAATGATGGAGGCCACTATGCTCTTTGGGACAAGCAATGCTGTAGAAATTGTTTTTTACCCTTCCCCAGATCTGTGTCTCGACACAATTCTGTCTCGGAGGTCAACAGCCAATTCTTTCGTTTTCATGGCTTGGTTTTTGCTCTGACATGCACTGTCAACTGTGGGTCCTTATATAGACAGGTGTGTGCCTTTTAAAATCATGTCCAATCAATTTAATTTACCACTGGTGGACTTCAATCAAGTTGTAGAAACATCACAAGGATAATCAATGGAAACACGATGAATCAAAGCTCAATTTTGAGTGTCATAGCAAAGTGAATACTTATGTGAATGTGATATTTCAGTTATTTCTTTTTAATTACTTTGCAAAAATTTGTAAACACCTATTTTTTCTTCTTCATTCTGGGGTATTGTGTGTAGATTGATTATAAAAATGTATTTAATCCGTTTTAAAATAAGGCTCTAACGTAGCAAAATGTGGAAAAAGTGAAGGAGTCTGAATACTTTCTGAAGTAATATCACCATGACATTACATCAGGTCTCAAACATGTATTAACGTACCAGCCAAATATATGAAATTAAAAGACTACAGAATAATCTAAAGTAAGATTTCCTCTAGACATCCGACAGTCATATCCTCAATTGGTCATTCAGTTAGAGTTGAGACAAACTATAATATGGGCATATTGTAATATTCTTGGATTATTCAATGCACAATAATCACACATACAGTACAATGACCTCCAAGGCTGAGAGACAAATTGCAATTGACAACAAACACATCAGGACCTATAACGACAATAGCTCCTCTCTTTATTTATTTGTCACTATTTCCCTCTGGGCTTTTTTGGGAGAGAGCCTCTCACATATATTAACCAATGCCAATAGCATTAGAGGCAGAGAAGGCTGGTGCAGAAATCGTAAGAGAACAACATTGTTCTAATACCTATGTGAAAAGTTTGGCAATAGTTTGCATAGAAACTCTATACCTACATATTGGATTATATCATAAAAGAGATAATTCTGCCAGAAATAGTTGTCCTGTTTACCTTCACCTGCTTCTTTGCTTTATAGGTGTTTACCTGGAAACCTGTTTAACTGCCTTCCAAGAGGAATATGCCATAAGATTTGTATTAAAAACAGGGACCCATCTGCTTTCTTTCCCTAATGCCTCAGGGATTTTACCTGCACATTTTCTAAAGTAAGATCCATAAATGTTACCCTGGGGATTCCTTTGTATTTCTTGTCAACTGAGGAGGATCAGAGTGAGTATATCAGGTGGGTGCATGCCACCCAGAGGCATGTCTGCATGAGATCCAGAGGCATGTCTGCATGAGATCCAGAGGCATGTCTGCATGAGATCCAGAGGCATGTCTGCATGAGATCCAGAGGTATGTCTGCATGCTATCCATACGCATATTGTCCCTTCCACAATAGTAGAACAGACCTTGAAGTCTCTTAAGAAATTTATGAAAATAGACCTTGCCAAGGAATCTGTAGCCTTGTTTTCCAAGGAATGGCCCTTGGGATCCAGCCAGGAATCTCCAGAGATGGTTCTGCCAAAGTATAGGACTGAGAATGTGGGGTTTGCACATATCTATGGCATGTGGGTGGGCTTCCTAGCAAAGGAAGAAGGGAGAATGTTATGAATTGAACAAATTCTGATGCCTACATTGGTATCGTCAATATTTTTTCAGTATTGCATGGAATTGTAAATATGCTCTTCTAAACTTCCCCCCAGTCTAGAACTGACACACAAGGACGCGGCATGGTCCTCGTACCCGCAGCACAAAAGGGCCTTCGACGCTCTCAAACTGCAATTGGCTTGCGCACCTACACTCTCCTATTTTGATCTGGAATTACCGGTAACGCTCAACTGCGATGATTCCCAGTACGGGTTAGGCGTAGCGTGCCTGCAGGCCACTACTCACGGCGATTTCAAGCCCGTGTCATATGCATCCCGTGCGCTAATTGACACTGAACAGCACTACGCCCAGATTGAAAAGGAACTGCTAGCAGTGGTTTGAACAAACCGATCCATGCTGCCGCAGCATGACTACAGAGAATGATGACGCCACTGCAGCAATTTGATTTTAACATCGTCTACAAGAAAGGAAAAGGCATGTACATAGTAGACACGGTATCCAGAGCCCCGCACAGAACCAACGAACAACTCTCCGAACAGGACAAATTCTCGGTCATGAAGGTCTCGTTTGTGCCAACTGATTGTTTAAGCAGCCTAGCTGAACACACGGCTGCTGATGAGACTTTACAATTGCTGTCTACAGTCATCCGGCGCAGTTGGCCTAACAAACAGTCCAACACACCACTCGAAATACGTCCCTACTTCCTGGTTTGTGACGAACTAGTGCTACATGACGGAATCACAGTCAAGGACCACAAGGCAGTGGTTCCAGCTGCCCTACGGGATGAATACTATAACGACATCCACAGAGGCCACCCTGGCGTGGAAGCAACCATCCAAAGGACGTAAAGCATGTTTTACTGGACTGGTATGACCAAATACATATGCGAAAGAACCGAAACGTGCACTGTCTGCAAAAGCCTGAGGCCACATCAGCAGAAGCAGCCCTTACTGCCACAACCAGTCCCTCCAACCCCGTGGTCCTCGTTGACCAATGACATCTTCAAGTGGCACGGGAAACACTATCTGGTTCTTGTTGAATCTTACTCGGGCTGGTTCGAAATAGACCTACTGCAAACCATTTTTTCGGAGGCAGTGATTGAGAAGCTACAGCGGCACCTCTCCATGCACATCTCTCCTACTTGTATTCAGTCTGATAACGGCTTTGTTAAATAATGGGACTTTCAACACGTTACCAGCAGTCCCAAGTTCCCGCAGTCCAACGGTTTTTCGACAAATCCAGCAAGCCACTTATACCTCTTGCGCGTGGACAAGTGGTTTGTCTGCAAACCAACAAGAGCCATGCACGCCTGGGACATATCCACAACCCTGCAAAGAACCACATTCATATCTGGTCAAAGTGTATGGAGTAATCTACAGATGCAACCGTCAACACATCCTTCCTATGAAGGAACCGTGTCCTCCCTATCCTGCGACTCCCTATCCTGATGTCCCACGCCTTATGCTCACTCCCACTGTCTGTCCTATTTCCCCACCTCCAACCAAGAAGCTGGAGTAGCTCAGCTGGTCAGGCACCATCTCTGGAGAAAAGGAAGAGGTGACATTTCAAATTGAGGACATTCTTCAGACTGAGTCAGGGGAAAGGGATATAAATTGTACTTAGGACAAATTAATGGAAAATGTGCAAAAAATAATGATAGACAAGGAAATATGGAGCCCACAATGGCCCACATGGGATAGGTGATAACATGTTATACAGAGAGTGGAACTCAATAGGACGACAGTAAAACTAGTATGATGACTAGGGTGGGGGAGGGACGGAGAGAGAGGGGATGCAAGAGTTCTTGTTTCGGTTCAGGAACTTTCTTCATACTTGTGGCTGCACTTCTCTTTCCTAGTTCTGGCAAGACTCTTCAACCTGAAATATTAACCCTGTTTCTTTTGTCATTGATGTTGCCTAACCCACTGATGTTGCGTTTGTTTCCAGCTTTTTCTGGTTTTATACCACATTCGTTTCTCAATCCCTCACACCTTCATGATCACTTTGCCTTTGTCTTGCATTTGCTAACGGCTTCTTAGTCATGGCTATCCCTCAAGGTTGAGGATGATGGTCTACGTTCTGTTGTTTTTATGGACCCTCAGGTGGCTTACGAGTCCAATCTTGGCTTTGAGAGTTCTTCGGCATTCAAGACAGTAATTCCATATGGCAGATCGGGCTTTGGTTGTTGCTGCCTCTCTTTCGGTTTTCTTCTCTTTTCTTCTAATTCTGCGCATCCCTTGTCTTTGAAGGTCGCTGTTCGTTCTTGGATGATGGTTCGCCATGGTTTCCTGTCCTTGGCATTGGTTTCCCAATTGTCGATGTCGATTTCACATTTCTTCATGCTAGCATTTAAGGCGTCTTTGAATCACTTATTTTGTCCGCCACTTTTACGTTTGCCTTCTTTAAGCTGGGAGTAGAAGGTTTGCTTTGGTAGACTTCCATCCGAACAACATGACCGACTACTAAAGCACAAACGTCCTGTTAAAAGCAAAATTGGTGGGTTGAAGGTGGCTTTTTGACAAAAAGTTAAGATGAGCACATTCATCCTCTGACATCCTCCCTATCCCATCTAAATGTTCAAACCCAAGGCGCAGATTCTGTGAAGGAACAAGTATGACAATTGTATTGAGATTTTTTTTTTTAAATGAAAAAAATGAGGAATATCATACAGGAAATATAGAATGAATTAAGCAACAAAAAAGTGATGTGACATAACAACATTACCTCACTGGGAAGATTTCTGGTTTCTGATTTGCATGTTTCTGGTTTACAGGACTTCTTCAGTACATTTTACTGCTGGATTATATTTGCATTCCTTTAATTTCCTTAAACGCTATCTACTTTTCACATATCTTTATTTGCTTATATTCACCAAGGTATAATTTTCATTTGACAAGGTTTAGATAAACTTCCAAGAAATTTCAAACATCTGTGCTGGTGAGTAAACCATGATAACATTGTACGCATTTCACACAGTGCTCATTGACTAATCATTTTCTTAAGTAACAATAATAGTGAATAGGTAATTTAACATTTCAAGATAATCAAACACATTGGAAGATGTAGAGCATGTTGAACAGGAGGTGCAAATGAGCAGTTATGTTCTAGACATTTGAATAATTCTCCAATATGGAACTTGGGGTCAGAGTGGAGATGGAAGAGAGGATAAGGGATATCCTACAGCTGCAGTTGGGTAGCTCTAGGGTTGAGGGGAGGTGGGTGTGGGGCAGGAGGGAGTGGTCATTGAGACCACCTCTGTACTGCATTAGGAGAAGATAGTGGAGAAGCCAGAAACTTGGGCCTAAGATATGCCTCCAATTTCATAAAAATTGTAATGACTTCAGATTCAGATTCAATCTTTATTGTCATTGTGCAGTGTACAATACAGAGACAACAAAATGCAGTTATGCCCCTGTCCCACTTAGGAAACCTGAACGGAAACCTCTGGAGACTTTGCGCCCCACCCAAGGTTTCCATGTGGTTCCTGGAGGTTGCAGGTGGTTGCCGGAGGTTGCAGGTAATGGAAGCAGGTAGGGAGACTGACAAAATCCTCCGGGAACTGCACAGAAACCTTGGGTGGGGCGCAAAGTCTCCAGAGGTTTTTCCATTCCAAAGTGGAACAGGGGCAATACACTTGTGGAGCAATTTACTTTGTCTAATAATAAGAAGTGAGTCAATCAATGAATGCAGAAACGTTGTCTGAGCTTTTCAATTTCAGCACTTGACACTGATCTATTCATTGGACATCAGTAGATTTGTTTCAAATAATCAACGATCATCAGTGGAACTCTCAAGGTGCAAAGGAGCAGAAGAAGGTAGACAAAAATGCTGGAGAAACTCAGCGGGTGAGGCAGCAGCTATGGAGCGAAGGAAATGGGCGACGTTTAGGGTCTATTTCCTTCGCTCCATAGATGCTGCCTCACCCACTGAGTTTCCCCAGCATTTTTGTCTACCTTCGATTTTCCAGCATCTGCAATTCCTTCTTAAACATTTTGCCTACACTGCAAAATCTCCTCAAGGTATGCCTACTTTGAAGAAGTTCTCCTCCTCTCTCCGAAGACAGTTTAACAACCTGCTCTCTCACTGCCCCCCTCTGTGATTCCCCCTTCCCTCCAAATCTACGACCACATCTTAACCCAGACCTGTTATCACAGCCACGTTTGTTTTCTCGCGACTTGCCTGAGCCTCCATCTTGTACCTCATGGTTTCCAGCTCCAGTTCCCTACCTCCAGTTTCGACCCAACCCGAACTATAGATACCGACTGGTTATCTGCCACCATACACAGCAGTTCTCCTTCCGAAAAAAAAAAGTTTGAAGAGGGGTTGGGGAAATAGGCACCCGAAACGTTGCTTATTTCCTTCCCTCCATAGATGCTGCCTCACCCTCTGAGTTTCTACAGCATTTTTGTCTACCTTCGATTTTCCAGCATCTGCAGTTCCTTTTTAAACAAGGAGCAGAAGAAGATACATTTCCGGTATCTTGGTGTAGGACTGAACCTCTCACTCAATGTCAGAATCCACTTCAGGCCAGCAACTGAAACAACCTGACTAAATCTTTCACCCTCATCATTCCTGATCAGCAGTGGTTCTTGACCACCCAGTTGCATATTCAGTATGGCCCATCAGTTTATATTTCAGCCAGTGTAAAGCTTCATTATCACATCACATATCATCATTGACTTTCATGACACCAATCAATAGTCCTACGTCATCTATTTCATTGAACATCCTCTTTCTCGTAATTTCTTACTTTAATTTTATTTTCTCAACTTACTGCTTCTTTTACAAGCTGTGTAGTGGTTGCCTTTTAAAGCACAAATGTAATTTTTTTCTTACTTGAAGCAATCTTCAAATGGCATCCACTGCCTTGGTTTACCTTTATAAGATGATGTTCAGTTTGCTTTTCGATAATACATTCTGTTACGTTCGTTAGAGTCAGGAAGTTAATATAGAAACATAGAAAATAGGTGCAGGAGGAGGCCATTCAGCCCTTCGAGCCTGCACTACCATTCATTGTGATCATGGCTGATCATCCCCTATCAATAACCTGTATATAGCCTTCTCCCCATATCCCTTGATTCCACTAGCCCATAGAGCTCTATCTAACTCTCTCTTAAATCCATCCAGTGACTTGGCCTCCACTGCCCTCTGTGGCAAGGAATTCCATAAATTCACAACTCTCTGGGTGAAAAAGATTTTTCTCACCTCAGTCTTAAATGACCTCCCCTTTATTCTATGACTGTGGCCCCTGGTTCTGGACTCGCTCAACATTGGGAAAAAATTTCCTGCATCTAGCTTGCCCAGTCCTTTTATAATTTTATATGTTTATAAAAGGACTGGACAAGCTAGATGCAGGTCTATATGAGGTCTTAGCTTACAATGTTAGTTAAAAACAAGATTACCAGACTAACAAATGAGCTGATGCTTGGAATAGAAATCCAAAAGATGATTAAGGAACTAATTGAAAGTGAAATTGCTTGTTGACATTCAAAGAAGAGTCTAAAAACAATTTACTTTACTCACCACTAGCCAATGTTTTAATTAATATCCACGCCTAACTGTGTCCAGCTGAACTGTAGCTTCAGTCAATTATTTTGAGGGCTTTATGTCATACTTTACTTTCAATGTTCATTTGCTGACTATGATCAACTGATGACATTGCAAAATAACAAATTATCTTGTACATGTCAGTATTGAAGAATGTGAAGGTGTTAGATTTCATGGAACATATTTGATATCTATCAGGGTATGTTACAGGAAACAAGGGAGGAGAGTTCTGGCAAGGTACCAGAAGACTGGATGATAACCAATTGTTCCTTTATTTAAGAATAGTGGCAAAGATAAGCCTGGTAACTATAGACCAATGGATTTATATAAATGGTTAGAAAATTATTGGAGAAAATCCTAACGTGCTAAATTTATGTACATTTGAATTACAAGGATTATTTGGGGTCAGTACATCTTTGTGCAAGGGAAGTCCTATTTCATTAATTTGACTGGGTTTTTTTGAGGAGGTATGAAGAAGGCAGGTGTATGCATTTTTTGTCTTTAATAAGGCATTATATAAGGTGTATGGTCTTTAGTCATTAGTAAGACATTAAATACACGTGTATGTATTTTTAGTCTTTTGTAAAACATTATATAAGGTCTTGCAGGGTAAGGGTGGTCCAGAAAGTTAAGGCAGATGGGAACATGGTGAGCTGAGTAATTGGATCTAAAATTGGTTTGGTGGTGGTGAATGGATTTTTTTTGATGGGGTGTCTGTGACCAATGATGTATTGAAGGGATTAGTACTGTGATGTTTGCTATTTATGATATACATTGTGGCGTCAGCGGATAGACAGACCACTTATGGTCGAACCCTCATCAGTGGTTATGAGGCCGTCATGTGATGTAATTGGTTAAGGCAAGTGTCCTGCTACATAAGCATATCTCACGTTGAGATCACGGGAGTCAACAGGTACCTGAGCTCGACACAACACCCTCGCTCAGCTACAGCAGCAATGACAATTATGTTAGTGGACCAAACTTGCATGTAACACCTGAATAAAGCAACTGTTTATTCACCATGTTTCGTGTCGCTACAACATAAATATTTGTATGTGAATGTAGGATGGATAGTTAGTTGATTATCTTTAATCAGACTTTAAAGGACTTATCTTGCATTAAACATTATTAACATTATTCCCTTTATCATGTATCTCTACACTGTAGATGGCTTGATTGTAATCATGTGTTGTCTTTCCGCTGACTGGTTGGCACACAACAAAAGCTTTCCACAGTACCTCGGTACACGTGACAATAAACTAAACTAAAATAAAATTGTGGATGACGTGAAAATTGGTGATGTTGTGGAGAGCATGGAAGGTTGGGAAATTATATACTTGTACTTCCGGTGGCGCTGGTGCCAGCAGCCTCCACCTTCAGCCGGGTATCTTTTTGTTCTTTTGTTTTTTTTAGTTATGTTGAAGTGTGTTTTTTATGATTTTTTAAATGTTTTTATGTGGGGGAAGAGGGCACGGTGCGGGGGATACCGTCCTTCAGCCGCTTCCTGGTGAGGACGCGACTATTATTCGAGTCGCGTCCTCGCCCCCCCCCCCCCCCCTCCCCCCACAGCGGCCTACCTACCTGGATTGGCGCAGCCTTTCCTGCCGGGATCGACCGGAGCTCCAGCAGCGGCGGGACAGCACTGGAACATCGCGGGGCTGGCGATGCCTTACCAGGGGTCGCCGTCTGGTGCCCGGAGTGCTGGACCTGCTGCACCGACATCATGGAGCTGCGGTTTGCGGAGCTCCCAACGCGGGCGGCGCTGATCAACAACGCGGGGTCCTGTGACTCTGCCCGGCTCGGCCTGTGAACTCAGGAGCTGCAGACTCCGGCAGCGGGAGGCGGCTGATCGGGAGGTCCGGGCCGCTGAGGAGGACGATGCTCACCGTCGGGGTTCGGCGTCGGCGTTCCACCAGCCCGGCGTGAGGGCCTGAACATCGGGCCACCTGGGGCGGCGACTGTGGGTACTCGGAAGGCCCCGACCACGGATGAACATCTGGGAAGATCGGAGGGGAGGCTGGCTGGACTATGGTGCCTTCCTCACCTTGGTGCCACTGTGTTATGTTGTGTCATGGACTTTCTGTGTTTGTGCTTTTTTAAAAATTCTATTTTACTTTTTTAATATGTTTTAATATTTATTATTTATTTATTTTTATGATACTGCCTGTAAAGGGAAATTCATTTTGTTGTCTCTAATTGAGACAATGACAATAAATTTGAATACAATACAATACAATACAATTATATAGAGGGTTGCAGATAATTTGGAACGTTGGGTGAAGCAGTGGAAGATGGAATTTAATCCAATTGTGAAGTGACGCACCTGGGAAGTCAAATAAGGGTGAGACATATGAAGTAAATGGTAGGGGACTAAGGAATGTTGATCCAGGGGCCCACCTCCATGGTTTTGTAAAAGTGACAATATGGGTAGAAAGGGTGGTGAAGAAGATATATGGGTTGCTTGACTATGTAGGTCAAATCATAGAAACAAGAGCTGGGGCATTTATGTTGCAGGTTTTTAAAAAAAACTCTAATTAGGCCACACTTTGAGTACTGCATGCAACTCTGCTTGCCACAAAGTGTAAAGGATGTGCTGCAGAGTGGTGAAAATTCAAGAGTGCATGGTCTGGTTTAGTGGACTTTGAAATGCATTAATCAGTGGTAAAACATATTCTTTGCTAATTTAAGCACACTCTGTGTAATTCAGGGGATGTAATGTATGAGAAATCTTCAGTTGATTTTGGAACTTGGGTCTTGGGAAGTTCCCCATTTGTTAGTCAAATTACTTTTTTTTAAAAACCTGCTCCTTTTTATGTCTGTCTGCCAACCAATGGTCATTTTCTGGATCAAGGAGCGTTATTTTAGGTCAAAAGGCTTCAAATGTGTGTTATATGATGCACCATGTCACAAGATGCAACATTGGGTGTGTAGAAAGGAACCATAGATGCTGGTTTACACCAAAGATAGACACAAAAAGTTGGTGTAACTCAGTGGGTCAGGCAGCATCTCCGGAGAAAAAGAATGGATGATATGTTGGGATCAGATATTGGGTGGTCATAACATTGGGAATGATGGCAAGGATCCTGACTGTACAGATCCTGACTGTGAGAACACTATCCAGCTGGAGTCATTTAATTCCAAAATCCTATATTAATCTGGATTTTTTTTTAAAGGGCAAATTACTGAGCGGTTCAGACAACATCTCTGGAAAACATGGATGGGTGATATTTTAGGTTAGAGCTGACAGATTCTTCATACTCTGGATTACATTGATTTTGGATCACCTAGGACTGAAAAAAGCTTGAGGTGCAAACAGTGGCACAGCTGTAGAGTTGCTGCCTTAAGGGCCTGTCCTATGAGCATGCGACCTGCATGCGGCAAGCGTGACCAAACCGGAGACGGAGGTCGCACGGAGGTCGAGTGATCCCCGTACAGGGCCGGTCCCACCTGCATTCGACTGCAAGCGGTGAGCGCGACCAAACCAGAAGCGGGGGTTGAGCAGAGGTCGAGTGAGTAACGTGAAGTTCGAGCGAAGTCTGCGGGAATTTTGCGCGTGACGTACAGGAGGCGAGATGCTGCGTATGCCCGTCGAGGCGGTGCTTACGGCATCGAGGCAGCTGCTATCCGGCAGGCCGTTGCCGCGTGGAATTTTTTAACACAGTCAGTTTTTCGGAACCCCGCGCGATGTCGGGACAACTCCATACGGCTCCAGCAATCGAAGTGGGACCGGCCCCGCGAGGCCGTACGGCTCAAGGGACCACGTTAGTTCGCGCTTGCCGCATGGAGTCGCCATTAAAACTGGAAATCGGCTAGATTGCGTTGGGGTTGATTTAGGATTGAGATTTTTCTTAAACACCCCATGCTACCCAAACAAATCCCTTTTTGAGGTTAAAATTATCCCTATTATTGCAAGCCACTGAATGGTTATCAGAACTAGAAAAAGTAAGTGATGAGATTGCAGGGGATGGGTAGAGAAGAGAAATACAGAAGAATGCAAGCAATTCACATGCTAGCTTCCATTTAACTTTGTTTAGTTTGAAACAGTTTGGATCTGATTATGTAATAAAACAGAGTTAGTTTGTCTGATCCCAATTCCTACCTTTCTTAGACCCTCCTCTGTTTTCACCAATCAAGGTCCTTACATTTTGGTCTTTAACAGTCCCTTGGTGGAGCTGCCAGGATGTCAATGGAAGGCCTACAGCTGTGAAAAGAAAACAATCTGGGAGGTCATTGTTCCTGACCCTGCTCCATTACCCAGGGACTGGAGATTTAAAAACAGCTGCAAAGTCATTCCAAGCAGGAAGTTTCATCTGTAACATCTGTACAAAAACATGTAATTGTGAAATTTCAAAATGAATGGATAAGCAACACCTTTCATGCCCTGATCTGAACTTTGGATTGTGTGTTGAAAATGTGTTCTAACTTGGTCATTACGGCAAAACCCATCACTGAATTATGTTATATTATGCATCAGGCCTAATTTAGCGTCAGCTTTCAAGATCCTTCCTGTTCTTTTCTACTCTCTGTGAGCTATTGGCACCAGCAATGGCTGCCTCGCCAACAGTCTGTCTGTCCCTTCCTTATTTTGTTGTTTGTTTGTATGTGTTAAATGTATGTTTTTAGTGTTCTTTAGCTTGTTTTATGTGGGGATTGGCGGTGGGGAGAGGGGGGAGTTGGGGAAAACTTTTTCAAATTTCTTACCTCGACGGAGATGCGATTATTTTCCATAATGTATCTCCGTCCACAATGCGGCCTAACATCGAGGAGCTGGCGGCCTTTGCTGGAGACCGATTTTGAGAGCTCCACCACGGGTGCCTGCAGACTTTAACGTCACAGAGCTTGCGATCCCTTTGCCAGGGATCAACCTCTGAGCTCCACCGCGGAAGTCAGTGGGACTTAAACATCAGGGAACTTGCGGTCTCTAGTCAGAGACCAACTTCTGGAACTCCAAGCCGCAGGAGCTTCAATTGCCCCGAACGAAGGAAGGAGCTTGGAATTTATTACCTTCCATCACAGTGAAGAACGTGTGGAATCCGCTGTGGTGGATGTTTATGTTAACCTTTATGTAGTTGTGTTTCTTGTTGCTTTTTTTTAGTGCGGCTTTATGGTAATTTGTATATCACAGGAACTTAATTGGTACATGTGACAATAAACTGACCTTGAAACCTTGAAACCTAATGAAGCAAAGAGGCCGTTGCAATCAAAATAACAGTTTTGCCTTGGTGTGTCTCCAATTCGAGTGTGCATAATAAGTGGTGAAACTTTTCTCATTCTGCCCACCTAAATTCAACTGCTGAACCTGTTCAGGTTCTACAGGCTCATTTAAAAATATTTTATATTTTCCAAAATTATTTCATGATTCATGAGGGAGTTAGATGTGGCCCTTGTGGCTAAAGGGATCAGGGGGTATGGAGAGAAGGCAGGGACGGGATACTGAGTTGGATGATCAGCCATGATGATATCGAATGGCGGTGCAGGCTCGAAGGGCCGAATGGCCTACTCTTGCACCTATTTTCTATGTTTCCATGTTTCTATGATATATTCCATAATTATAGACTAACTCAGTACAATCACATAACTCCCTTCAAAAGTATTATTTGTAACTGACTGTAAAGCACATTAGAATGTCTAAAGGAGATACAGTATGAAAATGCTTAATAAATGCACATCATTCTTTTTTTTCTCTGATCTGCAAAGTTGCCACTTTCCCCACTATGTTTCCAGAAATCCATCTAGATGTACATCTAGATTAAAATAAAATTGTGTGTGATATCGTAAAGGACATAAGTATTTTAACAATGCATATCCTGTATATTGTACTATTCAACCAAGGTATATAAACACCAGCTGTTATTGGCATCCTCCATGGCTCCAGAACACTGAAAACAAATGAAATGCCATGTTGAAACTGTGGCCATTATGCTATAACAGCCTATTTACTCCCACGTACAATAATGTGATATTGACTAAGTATTCTTTTCTTTTAAGATTTTCTATTGAAGTATTAGGCAGAATATCACAAATGTTTGGGTCTTGGAAAATGTTGCATCCTCTTTCAGCGCCAGAGACCCGGGTTCAATCCTGACTATGGGTGCTGTCTGTATGGAGTTTGTACATTCTCCCCATGACCTGTGTGGGTTTTCTCCAAGATCGTCGGTTTCCTCCCACACTCGAAAGACATACAGGTTTGTGGGTTAATTGGCTTGGTATAAACGTAAAATTGTCCTTAGTTGTGTTTGAACGTGGTGGTCATGAACGAGGGGGTCGCTGGTCAGTGCAGACTCAGTGAGCTGAAGGGCCTGTTTCCACGTAGTATCTCCAAACTAAACTAAACTAATTTAATTTAAGGCACAGGCCTTTCAGCAACAAAAACAAGTGTCAATCTCATACTCCTGATCATATCTCTGAATGGAACTTTTACTCATAGAGTCCTATGACTCTAAAGGTAACAGTGCTTGTCCAGAGGAGAGGCTGAAACTGAACACAATAATGCTTGTAAATTGTGGTAGATGTCACAAGATTAATTGCCATGATGAAATAGCAAATTATTCTAACGCACATGAACAAGTTCAAGTTTAAATTCATAATTATTGCCACTTAAGATACAGTGGAATTTGATTGACCATGCTGCCACACATCAAAAAGAGCACATT
This sequence comes from Leucoraja erinaceus, assembly GCF_028641065.1. Taxonomy (NCBI): domain Eukaryota; kingdom Metazoa; phylum Chordata; class Chondrichthyes; order Rajiformes; family Rajidae; genus Leucoraja; species Leucoraja erinaceus. Next base: position 100,059,743 of record NC_073378.1, read on the forward strand.
ACAACAATGGAATATAACATGAACATCCATTCTTCACTGTGGTTGAAGGCAATAACATTCAGGCAGTCGTCCTCCTTTGTTCATCTGTGGTCGGGGCCATAAACCCTTCGTAGTCGCCTCTATGAGGGGATGGCCCGATGTACAGGCCCTCTCATCGGGATGATTGTAACTCCGACGTCGGGACGGACGGACACTCCGCGGTTTGGAGGTTCCAAATCCGCCGCTTCCTACCGGAGACCACGGCCTCAAGATGTTATAGGCCGCAGGCCACCGGTTGGAGCTCTTCTCCGGTGATTCCCGTCGAGTTATAAGTTAGGTCTTTATTCTCTGGAGCGCAAAAGGTTAAGGGGGGACTTGATAGAGGTCTTTAAAATGATGAGAGGGATAGACAGAGTTGATGTGGACAAGCTTTTCCCTTTGAGAATAGGGAAGATTCAAACAAGAGGACATGACTTCAGAATTAAGGGACAGAAGTTTAGGGGTAATATGAGGGGGAACTTCTTTACTCAGAGAGTGGTAGCGGTGTGGAATGAGCTTCCAGTGGAAGTGGTGGAGGCAGGTTCATTGTTATCATTTAAAAATAAATTGTATAGGCATATGGATGAGAAGGGAATGGAGGGTTATGGTATGAGTGCAGGCAGGTGGGACTAAGGGGAAAAAGTTGTTCGGCACGGACTTGTAGGGCCGAGATGGCCTGTTTCCGTGCTGTAATTGTTATATGGTTATATGGTTATATGGAAGGATCCCAGACTCCGCGATGGAAAGTCCACGCTGTCTTCTGGCGACCCCCAGCAAGGGTTCGTCCGGCTCCGTGAAGGAAAGTCCGCGCTGCACCCGTTGCTGAAGCTCTGGGCGCGACTCCGGGAGAGGCCGCACCAATCCAAGCTGTTAGGCCGCGAGAGAGGGCAAAAATGCTACTAGGAGAAGAGCCACATTCCACCAAGGTAAGTGATCAAAAAACAGTTTCCCCCTTTCCCGCCACCACCCTCCCACACTAAAACACACTAAAACACATTTTTAGATATACTAAAAACAAAAAAAAAATAGTTCTCAGGTTCCTATCAAATCTTTCCTCCCTTGCCTTAAACCTATGTCCTCTGGTTCTCAATTTCCCCAACTCTGGCCAAAAGACTTTGCATTTACCCGATCTATTCCTCTCATGATTTTGTACACCTCTGTAGGATCACCCCTCATCCTCCTGTACTCCAAGGGATAAAGTCCTAGCCCGCTCAACCTCTCCCTATAGTTCAAGCTCTCAAGTCCTGGCAACATCCTCGTAAGTCTACTTGGCACCCTTTCCATCTTGACAACATCTTTCCTGTACAATGGTGACCAAAACTGAATGCAATACTCAAAATGTGGCCTCATCTATTTATTTATATGACTGTAAAATGACCTCCCAACTTCTATACCCAATACTCTCATGATGAATGATACTTTATAATTTATTATCAAGTGTAACATGTCACAGAGAAATTCATTTTTTTTACCCAAGGTATGCAAAGAGTTGCCCCATAAAGGGCACTGACAAAGTTACAAAGTATTTAATTCTAACACGTATTCCATTTGTAGTTCGCTTAGTACTTGGCGCCTCCTCGCCCCCTCCCCCCCAACCCCTCCCACACCGGGTCCCCCTTTGTTCTCGGCAGAGCATTCGACCTCGGGCACCCACGTGGAGCATCCAAGTTCCGGCACTCACCACCGAACCATTCTCGACCACCGTGGCCTCAATCGTCTTTGCATGCCCTCGACTTCATCCTCGACAACTGCTGCTATCCTCGTCCTCGACCGTCGACCCCTCACTCGACCTCGACTGCTGGAGTCCACCATGACCTCGACTGCTGGCCCAACCTCCTCGATGACCGCCGGCCCTCCTCGACCGTGGGCGCCCTTCCTCGACCGCCGCTGGGTCCACTCCTGACGTTTCTGACCCAGTGTCCGGCTGCGTGGATCCTCCACCTGGATTCTCCTCGGCCTCATGGGATGATGAAGGCCAATATGCTGAAAGTCTTTTTGACTACCCTTTCTACCAGTGACACCACATTCAAGGAACTATGTACCTGGTTCCTAGATCTTTCTGCCCTACAACACTCCCCAGAGCCATACCATTCACTGTGCAAGTCCTACCTTTGTTGGACTTCCCGAAATCCAACACTTTTCATTTCTATGTATTAAATTCCATCAACCATTCCTCAGCCCATCTGCCCAACTGAACAAGATCCTGTTTGACAAATATCGTCACTATCTTGCATCATCTGCAAACTTGTTTATTGCACCTTATACCTTCGTATCCAAATCATTGATATAGATGACAACCAGCAATGGGCCCAGCTCTGATCCCTGAGGCACACCACTGGTCACCATTTGTGGGGTCGGGGAAGGATTTGTTGACAACTTGGGTTGAAGCCCTAAATCGGAACAGTGGAAACAAAAGATAGCAAGTATAACAAGGAGACGTGGGGTGGTGGGATAGGGGTCAGTAGGGATTGATGGATCGAGGAGGGGGGGAAGAATAATGAAAACTTGCAGAGAAGTAGGGGAGCAGAAGAGGTGGAGTTGTTAGAGAGAGGCAGGTGAGTGATAGGTGAAAGCAGATTTTAAAAGATCAACAAGAATAATGAAGGCAGATGGTAGGGGGGAAGTGAGGGCAAAGATAGAAATAAATGTTGAAAAGTGATAACTTGATAATAGACACAAATAACTGGACTAACGCTGTGGGTCTGGCAGCATCTCTGGAGAAATGTAATAAGTCACATTTTGGGTCATGACTTCTTCAGACTGTGAATCAGGGGAGGGAAATGAGGGATATAGAATGTAACTAGAACAAATGAATGAAAGATATGCAAAAAACAATAATAATCAAGGAAAGGTGGAGCCCACAATGGTCCATAGTTTACTGTGCGGAGGTTGATAACAAATTATACAAACAGTGAAACTCAACAGGACGGCAGTGAAACTAGTATGACGAGTAAGGTGGGGGAGGGACAGGGAAACAGGGAGTGCAAGGGTTACTTGAAGTTAGAATCCATAGAAGTCATACCCTGGGATGTAAGCTGTCCAAGCAAAATATGAGGTGCTGTCCCTCCAATTTGCAGCTTCACTATAATCCTGTTGTTTCATTGTTTGTATAACTTGTTGTCACCTTCCCCACAGCCAGCAATGTCATTGTGATAACCCAAAGAGCATACTATAATGTGACACAATCCTAAAAATAACAAAAAGCTTTAAGTCAACAAGTATTGTTCACAACAAATACATGTTAAAGCTGGAGGTAGGAACATTTGTATACACAAGCTACTGTGCAGAGGAAACTTCAGGCTCGCTGAAAGTGGCAACACGAGTAGATAGTGTGGTTAAGAAGTCATATGGTGTGCTTGCTTTTATCAGTCAGGACATTGAGTACAAGCATAAAAAAAAAATCATATTGCAGCTTTATGGGACTTTCACTCGGCTGCATTTAGAGTATTATGTGTAGTTCACAGGAAGGATGGCAAGGCTCTGAGCAGATTTACCAGACTGTTGCCTGGTTTAGGGGGTATTACCCATAAGGTTTGTTTTCTCTGGGACATCGGAGACAGAAGAGTGATCTGATAGATGTATATAAAATCATGAAAGTCATAAATAGGGAGACATAAACAGTCAGATTCTGTTTCCCAGGTTGGAAATGTCAGATTAGAGGGCGTAGCTTTAAATTGAGAGGGGCAATGTTCAAAGGAGATTTGTGGAGCGGGTTTTTTACCTTTGAGAGTGGTCGGTGCCTGGAACGTGTTGCCTGAGTGTTGTTGGAGACAGACATAGCGGCATTTAAGGGCTATTAGATTGGCACATGTATATGTAGAGAATGGAGGGATATGGCCATGTGCAGGCAGATGCACAGGCAGTTTATCATGTTTGGAATGGGCCTTGTGGGCTGTTCCTGTGCTGTACTAAATTATGTTTTGTGTTCTATGTCCTCCATTCAACTGAAAAAAAAGAACATCTTTCAACCATGTAGAGAGCAAATATTTGTTCTCCATTTAATTGAAAGGTCATATTTTTTATGGACGGTCTTCATCAGACAGAAAGTACACCATAGTACACCACCTGCAGCAAATGGATGGTAAATATTCCCACCAAATTCCTTGCTGATGTGTCTCAATAATAAGCTGCGCATTTAACCGTGGCACCTTAAGGAAGGAAGTTGGCTGCTGTTTGCAGTATATAAGGAATTCAGGTTTAATGATTTGGGAGTGGGGATGATGAGGAGTTATTGAATTACAACATTAGCCTAAATGTTTTGGGCGATAAATCCTGGGTCAAAGGAAGACTAAGATTAACCATTTACTTTTCTGTGGGCCAGTCGTGCAGAGATGCACTTTCAAACCTCCCACGAGAGCCTTGAGTGTTCGTCCTTCCAGGTTAATTCCTCCAATTCGATATTAGTATGGGATATTTATTTATCTCAACAGTGTCATGATGCATAATGTGTTTCCCCTGCCACCACCCCACCCAGCTACTCTTTTACTCCCTTTTACAGCTTGAAACCCTCTAAACTCCACAGCCCCCAGCTGAGACCTGAGATCCAGTGTTACTTGGCTGTATTCCAACCTACCAGCTAATCTATCAGCTTGTACAACTACTGGGCACAAAACTAAACCATTTTAGTTAGATTAGGCAAATTTGGTGAAATTAGCAGGAACTCCACACCCTTGATCCTTGGCTCTTCAGCCTGTTAATACCTTCTCTTTCATCGGGAATGTTTAGCCTGAACTGCATCCAGCTTCCTACAGCTATGTATTAAAACTCATCTTCATAATGATTAACGCCAAACCCCTAGTTTCTTCAGCATGTAATTCTTTGAGGGGCCAGTCCAAATTACAGCATTATAATTTACCTCTCCAGGAGGCACAACAGTCTTGCAAAATATTTTTCAAGGAGACAGACAAATTGGCACCTGTAGTATATTCTAAGTCAAGTGTGCAGACTTTTATATAAACGTAAACATGAATCCTGATACAGAAATGTAAGTTGAGGCAGCGGGCCAGAGATTATTTTAAAAATTCTACCTTGGCAAGAACTGTAATGATACAACCTTTATTTCCCTCTGGCTAAATGCTGTTGAATTAGAATCACAATTAGAGTCAGGCAAAAGTTTGTAACGAAAACAAACTGAACTTTCCCAGGGTTTTTGAAGATAAAAATACAGAGGAGAAGGAGAAATGAAATAAATTCCAACATATTAGAAATGCGATAAAAACAAGAAAATAAAAGTCAGAAGTAAGTTTTCAAAGAGGGTAATAAAATGCCTTAATATACAGAAGTGGCCAATTCAAAACACATTAGAACCTGTCATTGTCACAGAAAAGTAGCATCAGAGATTCATTGTCATAGCATCATACAACATATAAAATGGTCCTTTCGTCCACCATATCCATGTCAACCAGCAAGTACCCATCTGCCTTGATTCCATTTATCAACACTCTGAGGTGGCACAGTGGGCAGCAGTTGAACTGCTACCTTGCAGAAGCAGAGAGCCAGGTTTGATACTGACTACGGGCACTGTCTGTTTGGGTTCTCCCCCTTACCAGGTGCTCTAGTTTCCTTCCACATTCCAAAGTTGTGCAGGTTTTTAGGTTAATTGGCTTCTGTAAATTGACCCTAGTGTGTGGGTTAGAACTAGTGTAAGGGTGATCGTTGGTCAACACGAACTCTGCAGGATCCGGTACCGTTCTGAGAGGCTGAGAATCTTGGTCACAGAGTCATTCAACATGGAAACAGGCTCTACGGCCCGATGGCCGCACCAACCAACATGTCCCATCTACACTAGTTCCACCTGCCAGTGTTTGGCCCATATCCATCTAAACCTGTCCTATCCATGTACCTGTCTAATGTTTCTTAAATGTTGCAATAGTCCCTGACACAACTACCGCTTCTGGCAGCTTGTTCCATACACCTATGGTACTTTGTGTGAATAAGTTACCCCTCAAGATTCCTATTAAGTCTTTTTCTCTTCACCTTAAACCTGTGTCCTCTGGCTCTCGATTGCCCTACTCTGGGCAAGGGGATCTCTGCGTTTACCTAATTTATCCCTCTCATGATTTTATATGCCTCGATAAGGTCACCCCTCATCTGCGCTCCAAAGAATAGAGTCCCAGCCTGCTCAACCATGTCTTATAGCTCAGACCGTCGAATCCTAGAAACATCCTCATAAATCTTCTCTGAAACTTTTCCAACTTGATAACAGTGAGTGTGGACTGGACATGAACTGCAGCTGCACGGACCGGTGGAGCAGTGGTGGAGGACAATAGACAATAGACAATAGGTGCAGGAGTAGGACATTTGGCCCTTCGAGCCAGCACCGCCATTCGATGTAATCATGGCTGATCATCCCCAATCAGTACCCCGTTCCTACCTTCTCCCCATATCCCCTGACTCCACTATTTTTAAGAGCCCGATCTAGCTCTCTCTTGAAAGCATCCAGAGAACCTGCCTCCACCGCCCTCTGAGGCAGAGAATTCCACAGACTCACCACTCTCCGTGAGAAAAAGTGTTTCCTCGTCTCTGTTCTAAATGGCTTACCCCTTATTCTTAAACTGTGGCCCCTGGTTCTGGACTCCCATAACATCGGGAACATGTTTCCTGCCTCTCGCGTGTCCAAACCCTTAACAATCTTATATGTTTCAATGAGATCCCCTCTCATCCTTCTAAACTCCAGAGTGTACAAGCCCAGCTGCTCCATTCTCTCAGCATATGACAGTCCCGCCATCCCGGGAATTAACCCCGCAAACCTACGCTGCACTCCCTCAACAGCAAGAATGTCCTTCCTCAAATTAGGGGACCAAAACTGTACACAATACTCCAGGTGTGGTCTCACTAGAAGTATTGTACAACTGCAGAAGGACCTCTTTGCTCCTATATTTGATTCCTCTTCTTATAAAGGCCAACGTGCCATTCGCTTTCTTCACTGCCTGCTGTACCTGCATGCTTACTTTCACAGACTGATGAACAAGGACCCCCATATCCAATTGTACTTCCCCTTTTCCCAACTTGATGCCATTTAGATAGTAATCTGCCTTCCTGTTTTTGCTACCAAAGTGGATAACCTCACATTTATCTGCATTAAACTTCATCTGCCATGCATCTGCCCACTCCCCCACCCAGCCCAAGTCACCCTGCACTCTCATAGCATCCTCCTCACAGTTCACACTGCCACCCAGCTTTGTGTCATCTGCAAATTTGCTAATGTTACTTTGAATCCCTTCATCCAAATCATTGATGTATATTGTAAATAGTCCCAGCACCGAGCCTTGCGGTACCCCACTAGTCACTTACTGCCATTCTGAAAGGGAGCCATCAATCCCTACTCTTTGTTTCCTGTCTGCCAACCACTTCTCTATCCATGTCAGCACTCTACCCCCAATACCATGTGCCCTAATTTTGCCCACTAATCTCCTATGTAGGACCTTATCAAATGCTTTCTGAAAGTCCAGGTACACTACATCCACTGGCTCTCCCATGTCCATTTTCCTAGTTACATCTTCAAAAAATTCCAGAAGATTAGTCAAGCATGATGTCCCCTTCGTAAATTCATGCTGACTCGGACTGATCCTGTTATTGCTATCCAAATGTTCGGCTATCTCATCTTTTATAGTTGACTCCAGCATCTTCCCCACCCCCGATATCAGGCTAACTGGTCTATAATTCCCTGTTTTCTCTCTCCCGCCTTTCTTAAAAAGTGGGATAACATTAGCTACCCTCCAATCCACAGGAACTGATCCTGAGTCAATAGAACATTGGAAAAGTATCACCAATGCATCCACGATTTCTAGAGCCACTTCCTTAAGTACCCTGGGATGCAGACCATCAGGCCCTGAGGATTCATCAGCCTTCATTCATCCGGAAGTGGCGGCGCTGCCCTGGCAGCAGCGGCTCGCCTGCAGTCCGTTGGTTTTTACTTTTTTGTATAGTTTTTTTTCGTTTTTGTCTAGTTATGTTTTTGGTTTTTAGGCTGTGTTTATGTGGGGAGGGGGGTGGGGGGTGAAACGGGGGCTGCTATCACTCCCTTCGGGGGAATACGACCTTTTGTCATATCCCCCTTCTTTGCCTCCGTCTACGCTGAGGCCTAGCGGAGCCGGCGACCTCGGGACTCTGGAGGCAGCTGACAGGACTCGTCCTGGGCTCGCTCCCGGCCCAGCCCGGGATGGAACGGTGCTCCCGTGAGAGCGGCATGGTGAGGGGCTGGAGTGGCCCAGCCCGAGGGAGGAACGGCACTCCCGCTGGAGTGGCCCAGCCCGAGGGAGGAACGGCACTCCCGTCGGAGTGGCCCAGCCCGAGGGAGGAACGGCCCTCCCGCTGGAGTGGCCCAGCCCGAGGGTGGAACGGTACTCACGTGAGGGCGATCCGGTCCGGGGGCTGGGACGGTGCTCCGGTGGCTGGGACGACGTTCTGGCGGCGGTGTCCAGAGTCCTGGGTTCAGCCGCGGGCCGGCGGCTGCGTGTGCTGGACTGGAGGTGCGGCGGCTTCGACCACCCCGGGCCGCAGTGTTTGAACCGGCCCGTTCGCGGAGTTTGGTGAGCTGCGAGACTGTTTGTACCATCGCCCGGTGGGGAATCGCCTCAGCGCAGAGGGAGCAGAGGGAGAGACTGCAACCCTAAGATTTTTGCCTCCACCACAGTGAGGAGGTGTTTGGAGGACTCACTGTGGTGGAAGTTAATTTGTGTTTATTGTTGTTATTATTGTATCATTGTATGTATGACTGCAGGCACGAAATTTCGTTCAGACCGTAAGGTCTGAATGACAATAAAGGAAATTCAATTCAATTCAGTCCCATCAGTCTATCCAACCAGATGGTGTCACTTCTGCGAGTGTCAGTGTGGGTCCGGGGAACTGCCAAACCCGATGTCATCCCCGACACCAAAACTGTCTCAATGTACTTTAGTTCCCCTTCCCATTCCTTCACTGACCTTTCTGTCCTAGCTCTCCTCCATTGTCAGAGTGAGGCTAAACACAAATTGTGGGGAGAGCATCTCATATTTCACTTGGGCAGCTTGCAGTCCAGTGGCATGAATATTGATTTCTCTAACTTCTACCTTTCCCCTAACTAGTCTGAACAAGGGACTCGACCCAAAACATCGCCCATTCCTTCTCTCCAGAGATGCTGCCTGTCCTGCTGAGTTACCCCAGCATATTCCTGTGCACTTGTACTGAATTGAAAATGTGCTGCTGTATAGCCATACTTTTACTGAACTGTATGAAAAAAAAATCTCATTGTAACACGGTACACATGACAGTAAAATAAATTTGACGTACAATTGTTAATCATAATGTCGAGAATTTTGATCAGATCTGCATTGCTGCCTTCATTTTTGTGTTCTGCATCTCAGAAATCATATATTGTTTCTCGGAGGAGTTGGAGGTTCACCAGAGTGATATTTTGGAAAATTTGGTTGTCTGAACCTGGTTTGTACTAAAATCGGAGGTGCAAAAGGATTTGGGAGTGCTGGTGCAGGAATCCCAAAAAGTTAATTTGCAAGTTGAATCGGTAGTAAGGAAGGCAAACGCAATGCTAACATTTATTTCCAGATTAGATTTTAGATTATTACTTTATTAAGATTATACTAGAATACAAAAACAGGGGTGTAATGCTGAGGGTCTATAAGGAGCTGGTCAGGCCGCATTTGGAATATTTTGAGGAATTTTGGGTCCCATATCTGAGGAAGGACGTACTGGCTCTGGAGAGGGACCAGAGGAGGTTTACAAGAATGATCTCAGGAATGAGTGGGTTAACATATGATTAGCGTTTGGTGGCACTGGGCTGTACATGCTGGAGTTTAGAAGGATGAGGGGACCCTCATTGAAACTTAACAAATAGGAAAGGTTTGGATAGAATGGATGTGGAGAGGATGTTTCCACTAGTGCAAGAGTCTAGAGGACCCGAGGTAATTGCTTCAGAATTAAAGGACGTTCCTTTAGGACAGAGATGAGGAGGAATTTATTTGGTCAGAGGGTGGTGAATCTGTGGAATTCTACCACAGAAGGCTGTGGAGGCTAAGTCAATGGATATTTTTAAGGCAGCAATAGATAGATTCTATATTAGTACGGGTATCAGGTGTTATGGGGAGAAGGCAGGAGAATGGGGTTAGGAGGGAGAGATAGATCAATCATGATTGAATGGCGGAGTAAACTTGATGATGAGCCGAATGGCCTGATTCTACTCCTCTCACTTATGACCTTATGACATAATATTTTACATGAAACAATATTTCACAGAATGGGCTGATATAACTTTAGGCCTCTTCAGGAGTTGTAGATCAGGAGAGATAATTGATACTGGAGGTGTCATCTGGGTAAGTTAGTGTAATAAACTTTGCACAATACAGAGAACACGGAAAGAAAAGAGTCTGAAAATAATGTATCTGCAGTACGCACAGTATAATACATAATGGTAAAGGCATGTAGGGATAATGCCTGAAGGTGGTCACAGGACACCAAAGCTGATGGACATACATGAATGGCTGAATGTTTCGTGTTTCAGTTCCCTGGTGAAAAATAATTTCATCACATGAAAGTGAGTACAGCCAGTCAGTTGATTCAGATGATACTATTTCACGCATGCTTCCTCCCTTCTCACTTCAGCTCATCAACGGATCCTTTAATCCCATTTCCCCTTTATGCTATTCCTCTTGCCCAACAACTTCCATATTCTCAGTATTATCCACTCCAAAATTATTAATTTCTCAGATCAGGTGGCAATTTGTGGATAAAGATACAAGAGTCAATATAAGTCTTGATTTGATTGATACTTTATTATCACATGTGGCAAAGTATGCAAAGAGCCGCCACGTAGAATACTGACAAAGTTACTGAGTGTTCTTTGTGGTCCCCAATAGTCCCTCATTGTTCTCGGCAGTCCCCCCACGCCGGGACCCTCATTGTTCTCGGCATCCCCCCTCATGGGGATTCCTCACCAGAGAACGTATTTCATACAATGCCTGCATTTGAAGAGCTCATAATGTAACTTGTCAGATGGACCAGTACAGATCAAATGAACTAAATGAAGCCCTTAGACCTCTTTCAAGCTGTGGGTTGTGTTCATTCCTCTACCATTATATTCACTCGCATGTTCATTTATCCTACTTATTTACCTATTGATCAACGTTTTTTTAGTTTGATGTTAAATGTATGTTTTGGTGTATTCTTTTTGTATTATGTTGTATTATGGGGGAGGGGCAGCGGTGGGGGGAGGGGAGCGGGGGGGGGGGGGGTGGTGCGGAGATGCAAGCGGTGGGGTGGTGGGGATACTTTTTTTATCTCTTTCCTCGACGGAGATGCGATTTTCTCATATAATATATCCGTCCACACTGCAGGTTAACATCGTGGAGTTGGCGATCCCTTTGCTGGCGGTCGACTTTGGGAGCCAAGTTTATTAGCCAAGTTTTACATACTTGGCTAATAAATTAATTACAATTACAATTAACCAAACAGGCTGATATATATTCAAGAGAAAACACAATTTTACAATGATTCTGCACCAGTGGCTATTGTAAATGTGCATATCAAAGGGCTTGCTGTGAAGTCCTGAATCTCTGTGGTCCTAGATTGTAACAGAGGTGCCAATGGGATAACTTACCCACGTAACAAGATATTGCTTAGAGCACTAAATTGTTCAATAAAATAGATTATTTCTGTGCAAGGAGATGTCACAAGAGACACCATCTGGTTTAATTTCCCATATTCAATGACTTGATTTACAACTATATTCCAAATACTAGCATTGGTAGTAACAAACGTTACTCTTGAGTTTAGTAATCTGGAGATTTATATGCTACCATTATACTTCTGAAAGCAAATTTTCCAAATTAGTTCTCCTCGAGTCATTGTGTTTTTGTAAGACGAGGAGTATTAATATAATTGTCTGGTGATACATTTTACCAAGTTCCTCTTGTTCAAAACCTGTTGCTATAGTTTGAGTCAGGGAAGTGTGACTGTCTTTGATGCCTATGTATTGTGAATCCTCCTCTGCAATCTGCACGCAGGCCCACATCCTCATTGTCAATATCCTCTGATCTTTCTCAGTTGCCACTTCCCCTCAGCAACTATTGTCTTCCATTCCCTCCGCTGTTCTTGCGGCATTAGGGTCACCAATCCCTCTGACAATTCCCAGATTTAAGTATCACACCAAAGCAGAAAACACTAAATATATTCAACATAGCAACTGGTATCAGTGGAGAGATTAAAAAAGAGTGAAGTTATCTGAACGCTTCCAATAAAAGGACACCAACATAAAATATTATCTATTTCTATCTTCAGTAGGTACTTTCAGGAACTCCAAGTTCCTCTCATCCACTGCTCTTCTAGTTATCCATGCATCATCTAGCACTCCCCCAGCTAGTCTTACCTCTTACAGTGCTTTCATAACTAATCCCGCATCATCCACTGCTCTCCCAACTATTCTCGTGTCTTATACCATTAATAAACTTTGGTTTATTAGAATACTGCTGTCTGTATCCTGACTCCAGGCACGTGCCATCAGGATAGGCAAGGCAGGCACTGCGTACCCTGACTAAAATTATAAAATGTTAATTACTAAATATAAATAGTAAAGGCATGGGAGAATTGTGCATATCTAACAGATCGATCTCTTAGGTAGGCATAATTCTCCGTGCCTTTCAAGCGCAGCACTTGCAGCACGCAAAAGTGTGTGCAGCCCACATGCCGTCAGTGCTGCCTGAAGTCGTCAATTTCAAGGGGAGCTGAAGGCAGCTGAAACTCTGCCTTGGCTGTACTGTGCAGGTGCAGCAGCCGACTGCGCATGTGCAGCGCTAGTTTCTTGGCAGATTTTTCAAATATGGATTGCCATTATCTGAAGAGAATCTTAGGAAACAAAGAGCGAAGAATGGAGTTTGTATACAAATGATGTGGTAAGTACATTTCTTGGTGCTATATGTTTTTAAATAACGTATTTCCCGGGGTGGGGAGTTCCTTTCACAGCGTTTGGGGAGTCTGACCCGGGGGTAAAGTTGTGGGGAGGAGAGGGCAGGAGTGTTGTGAATGAGGGGGTCAGGATCATGCCACTTGCGATGCTCCTTGCACGGAGGCGCGCAATGCCACTGCATTGAGGCCGGGGGGGGGAGAAGTAGCTCGAATGGCTGTGAGTGGCCGCCGGGCCGCACAGCAGAACCAGCCGCCACCTTAGCTACTTCCGCTCACCTCTGGCAGCTCTCCAAGGCTAAAAACCTCTCTCCTGCTGCTCGCTGTTCTCACTCATGTCAGGTTGAGGTTGAGGTTACTTGGCTGTGGGAATTTAAGGATTTGCAGGAAGCCGCTGACATGAGTGAAGCCGGCGAGTGGCAGGTGAGAGGTGTTCAGACGGAGAGCACTGCCAGAGATGAACGGGCCGGCAGAAGGCGCTGAAGTGGCAGCCAATTCTGCTGTCAGGTCCCGGCGACCGCTCACAGCTCCCCGAGCTGCCTCTATCCCTGGCTACAACCCGGTGGCGCCCGGAGCGCCGCAGCAACGGTGAGTGAGTGAGTGACTGGCATTATCCCCGAGCCCCTCCTTCTCAACACTCCTTCCCTCCCCGCAACTTTACCCCTGGCACAGACTCTCCAAACGCTGTGAAAGGAACTGTCCCCCCAATTGGTCCCTTGAACAAGTGTTATCATTCAATAAGATGACAACTGATTCAACTTTCCATCTCTCCACCTGCCATCACCCTTCACCCATTCAGTAATTCAGAATAAAGGAGACTTGGAAGCCTTGGGAAAATGTAATTGTTACAGTCTTTATTTTTATTTTTTATTTTTACGGAGAGAACAATCTGCGCATGCGCGGTTTAAGTTTTTTTGAAAAAAGCCGACTGACTGCCCACCCTGAGTAATCACTCACGGCACGTGCCTGCCTGACTCAAACCAAGTCTTCATACATCTGTTAAAGGTTTCCATTATCTCATTATCTTTCCTTTCTCAATAAAGACATTCAGACCTCCAGGAACTCCAAACTCTTGTTTTTTTTTGATATTCATTAATATCCATGCATACTTCATGCTGCCGTGGAAAAGCAGCCAACATAATTAAAGACTTATTCCACCTCAGTCATTCCTTCTTCTCCCTGCTCCTGCCCAGCAGAGGCTAGAAAGCTCACATGGCCAGACTCATGAACAGCTTCTTCCCCTCTGTTATCAGATTTCTGAATAGTCTTTCCATAAGCTAAGGCACTGTCCTATTCACCTCTACCCCATTAAGGACATTAGACTTTGTCTAGGGAACTTATGTGTTACAATTCTATGACTTAAGTACAAATAACAGGAAATAGAATACATTTCAAATATTAAAATATTATATCATTCCATGTTCATTTAGAAGATCTCAGAAGCGTCAGATGTCAGTGGGGAGCTGGTAGAATGCCACTAGAAGAAGATTCACCAGGGAATAGCTGCCCTTTGTGTGTCCTTTGTATGCAGTCTGGTATGTAACAACTCCCTCTTTTCCCCTCTCCCACTGGGCAAAACGTATAGAAGTATAAAAGCACACACCAGATTCAGGGACATTTTCACAAAATATGCTCCGTACTACAGAGGCATGCACAGGCAGTTCGAGTCATACGCCTGTGGCAACTCCTGGTTCAGGGTTGCAATATTCCTCCCACTTGGATGAGGGGAGTGTCCGAGATCAGTATGGAGCTGACTCCAAATATGAGTATGTGCCTGAGTCCCATGCTTTAATGCATGATGTGTGTGAGTCGCATAAGGCAGAGCTGCCTGCTCTTGCCCCTAAATTTGCTGTTCCCTCAGGGACGGGCAAGCCACTTCAAGAGGAGTTGGCCAGCAGCATCAGCTACCTCACATCTCACCAGCTGAAGGAAGAGGTTATGGTGGAAACGGCTGGGAGATATCCCAGTCTGGAAAATTGCAAAACCTTGGATGTGCCCATAGTTAACACTACCATTTGGGAAAACATCGGTGTAGAACAAGATCCAGAGAGATGAAACTACAACGGATCCTGAGGCTATTGTCCACAGGTTTTATGGCCTTTGCCAGGTCGGTGGATGAGGTTTAGCTTTCGGAAGCTCAGCAGGATGCAATGGCACTGTTGTGCAATGCTGATTTCGAGATTAACTGCTTCCGAAAAGAGGGCATTAAGCCGGAATTGAATCCCAAATTTGCACATTTATGCAGGTCTAGCAATGTTCAGCCTGCTAAATTCCTCTTCGGAGAAGATTTGGGTAAGCAAGTCAAGGACTTACAGGAGGAATTAAAGGCTGCTGGCAAGGTGAAGGCATCCGATATGGGCAAGACTCCTCTATTCCAGCGTTATCACCCCTACACCTCAACCAGCAGGAATCGGTTCCCTGAGGCTGGTGGCAATTTCAGATTGCTCAGTTTCGACCCAGTCACATGTCTTTTTTAGGCCAAGGCCCATCTCGTCCATCTTGGAAGGTGCGGCAGCTTCAGTTCCCTGCGACTCAAGCTTTCAGAGCGAAGGATTGCAGATTATGTGTGGTTACCTATATTAAAAAATACATCAAGGTTACAAAAAACCTTCGAGGCAGCGAACAGGCTCTCTTTATCAGTTATAAAAACCCACACAGAAGGGTAACGGTGCAAACCATTTCTAGGTGGTTAAGATGTGTATTAGCAGATGCAGGAGTGGATACTGATATTTTTAAATCTCACTCTACCAGGGCTGCAGCTACTTCGGCAGCGAGTAATATGGAAGTTCTACTGGATCACATTCTTGCGACAGCAGGATGGGCCGATGAGCGAACTTTTCAGACATTTTACAATAAACCAATTAACAGGCCTGGTTTATTTGCTAGCAGAATTTTAAGTTGTGGTGATTGAATCAAGTGGTTATCCCTGATGTAAAGGGACTGTGACTTCGATATAAATTGGAAAGATTAAACGAGAACTTACCGTTTGAAGTTTGATCTTTATTTTATGAGAAGTTGAAGTGAGGGAATACGTGCTCCACTCCCAACCCTACTTCTCATAAAGATCATTCGGTAATTCTAAAGTTGTTAATCTTTCTATAGCTTAAGTTCAGCAACTATGTGGTTTCATACAGCTGCTCAGAAGATTGATGCGCATGCGGGCTGGTGGGCTCTTCACGTATTCCCTCACTTCAACTTCTCATAAAATAAAGATCAAACTTCAAGAGGTAAGTTCTCGTTTAATCTTTCTATTTAGGAGCACTCATATCCTTCCCAGGTTCATCACAGTAATCTAAAAAAAAAAAAAATTTTCAAAGTCCTTAAATTAGTGTCACTTAAGTCAGAAACCTACATAAGGAATTACTTGTTTCATGTGGATACGAAGGATGCCTAAAAGATGAGGTGAAAAGATCAGCAATGATCTGAAAACAAGATTGGATGCCAGATGTTAATGCTATAATTCTTATCTATTTGTCCATTTATGGTTTGAACTGCTTGATGGATTCTCGGTTAATGACTTGTGGTGTAGCATGCAATAATGCATTTATTAAGGGTATATTTATTCAGTTAATGTGCACTGCCTGAAATAAGGATCCATCTGATTGCAACAATCTAATTTTCCAAACCCTGATATAAAGTTTAACAAATAAATTAACAACTTAAAAATACATTAATGCTTACTTAATGTGACTTTCATTTTGTCAAAGAAATACATCCTATAAAGGAAAGCAGAAAAAGTAGTTTTGGTTGCACTACAGACTTTGTTTTGTATTGCACTAGTAAAGAGGTTATTAACTTTTTGAATGTTTCTGCATTGCATTTATAGGCCTGCTAAGCTGCTGCCGGTATGAATTTCATGGTTCTGTCATTGATACATATGACTTGAGCCAGGATTTTGCAATAAATGCTAAGTGCCTTTTCATGCCTTTTTTGATCATTTCACCAGGATAATGCCCTTTTCACGATCAAGTGCCTAAATTAGCCTTTTTTTGCAGTTTTACTAAAAGGTCGTGCTATTTTCTCTAGTTGTACCATGATTACTAGAGCCAAGATTTTGCAATAAATGCCATGTGCCTTTTCATGCCGTTTTTGATGATTTCACCAGGATAATGCCTTTTTCAGAGGCCTGAGAGCCGTTGGAGCGGTCGCAGAGGGAGGAGCTACGCCCAAGCGGTAGGGTGAAAACTCGAGCGCGGGGCTTGTTTTTTGCAGAGGCCCGACAGCCGTTGGAGCGGTAGTATCGAAATCGGCAACGTTCCATTTGCATTTCCAAACGAGTGGGCTTGAGGAAGCCACTGATTGGTGGAAGCAGACAAGAGGGAGCAGCTGATTGGGAATCAGATCCCTGCTGATTTCTTCCAGCAGTTTGTATTGTATTGTACTTTGTATTGTATCCTAGGTAAGAGGGGATTATGAGTGCCAGGGCAGTTCACTGTTCTGGATGTCAGATGTGGGAGGTCAAGGAATCTGATAGCCTTCCAGACGTCCACATCTGCGCCAGGTGCGTCGAGATGGGGCTCCTAAGGGACCATATTAGGAACCTGGAGCAGCAGCTCGATGACCTCCGTCTGGTCAGGGAGAGTGAGGAGGTCATTGAGAGGAGTTACAGAGAGGTGGTCACTCCAAGACCACGGGAGGCAGGCAAGTGGGTCATGGTTAGGAGGGACAAGGGGCAGAGGCAGGGACTAGAGAGTACCCCGGTGGCTGTACACCTTGGCAATAAGTACTCCTGTTTGAGTACTGTTGGGGGGGACAGCCTACCTGGGGGTAGCGACAGCGGCTGGGCCTCCGGTACAGAGACCGGCCCTGTTGCTCAAAAGGGTAAGGAAAAGAAGAGGAGGGCATTAGTAATAGGGGACTCTATAGTTAGGGGGTCAGACAGGCGATTCTGTGGACGCAGTCGGGAGACCCGGATGGTAGTTTGCCTCCCTGGTGCCAGGGTCTGGGATGTGTCTGAACGTGTCCAAGATATCCTGAAATGGGAGGGAGAGGAGCCCGAGGTCGTGGTACATATAGGTACCAATGACATAGGTAGAAAAAGAGAAGTCCTGAAAGGAGAATTTAGGGAGTTAGGAGGAGAGTTAAAGAGAAAGATCGCAAAGGTAACAATCTCGGGATTACTGCTGGTGCCACGTGACAGTGAGAGTAGGAATGGAGCGAGGTGGAGGATAAATGCATGGCTGAAGGACTGGTGCAGAGGGCAGGGATTCAAGTTTCTGGATCATTTGGACCTCTTTTGTGGAAGGTGCGACCTGTACAAAACAGATGGGTTGCACTTGAACCCAAGGGGGACCAATATCCTTGCGGGGAGATTTGCAAAGGCTCCTGAACAGACTTTAAACTAGAACGGTTGGGGGGAGGGACTCAAAAAAAGAAAGCTAGTAGACAGTGTGTGAGGCAGGAGGCACTCAGAAGGGAAGCACTCAGACCTAACATGTAGGGGGGAAAGAAGAAAACAATAATAAACAGAGAATAAGAGGTGGTGGGGTTCTTAAATGTGTGAGCAGAGAGACAGAGGGGTGTAAAATGAGGGTAGAAGCAATAGGTAGCAAAGTGAAAAGTAAAAGTGGCAGGCAGACAAATCCAGGGCAAAAATCAAAAAGGGCCACTTTTCAACATAATTGTATAAGGGGTAAGAGCATTGTAAAAGCAAGCGTGAAGGCTTTGTGTCTCAATGCAAGGAGCATTCGTAATAAGGTGGATGAGTTGAATGTGCAGATAGCTATTAATGATTATGATATAGTTGGGATCACGGAGACATGGCTCCAGGGTGACCAAGGCTGGGAGCTGAACATCCAGGGATATTCAATATTCAGGAGGGATAGAGAGAAAGGAAAAGGAGGTGGGGTAGCGCTGCTGGTTAGAGAGGAGATTAACGCAATGGAAAGGATGGACAATAGCTTGGAGGATGTGGAATCAATATGGGTAGAGCTGCGAACACTATGGGGCAGAAAACGCTAGTGAGTGTTGTGTACAGGCCACCGAACAGTAGTAGTGGAGTTGGAGATGGTATCAAACAGGAAATTAGAAATACGTGCAACAAAGGTAAAACAGTTATAATGTGTGACTTCAATCTACATATAGATTGGGTGAATCAAATTGGCAGGGGTTGCTGAGGAAAAGGATTTCTTGGAATGTATGTGGGATAGTTTTCGAAACCAACATGTAGAGGAACCAACGAGAGAGCAGGCTATTCTAGACTGGGTATTGAGTAATGAGGAAGGGTTAGTTAGCAGTCTTGTTGTACTTGCCCCCTTGGGCAAAAGTGGTCATAATATGGTTGAGTTCTTCATTAGGATGGAGAGTGAAATTGTTAATTCAGAAACAATTGTTCTGAACTTAAAGAAAGGTAACTTTGAGGGTATGAGACGTGAATTGGCCAAGATTGACTGGCAATTAATTCTTAAAGGGTTGACGGTGGATATGCAATGGAAGGCATTTAAAGACTGCATGGATGAACTACAACAATTGTTCATCCCAGTTTGGCAAAATAATCAATCAGTGAAGGTAGTGCATCCGTGGATAACAAGAGAAATCTGGATAGTATCAAAGCAAAAGACGAAGCGTACAAATTAGTTGCAAAAAGCAGCATACCAGAGGACTGGGAGAAAATCAGAGACCAGCAGAGGAGAACAAAGGGCTTAATTAGGAAAGGGAAAATAGATTATGAAAGAAAACTGGCAGGGAACATAAAAACTGACTGCAAAAGTTTTTATAGATATGTGAAGAGAAAGAGATTAGTTAAAACAAATGTAGGTCCCTTACAGTCAGAAACAGGTGAATTGATCATGGGGAACAAGGACATGGCGGACCAATTGATTAACTACTTTGGTTCCGTCTTTACTAAGGAAGACATAAATAATCTGCCGGAAATAGCAGGGGACTGTGGGTCAAAGGAGAAATCCAGGTTAGCCGGGAAGTGGTGTAAGGTAAATTGAATGGATTAAAGGCCGATAAATCCCCAGGGCCAGATAGGCTTCATCCCAGAGTATGTAAGGAAGTAGCTCGAGAAATAGTGGATGAATTAGTGATAATTTTTCAAAACTCTTTAGATTCTGGAGTAGTTCCTGAGGATTGGAGGGCAGCTAATGTAACCCCACTTTTTTAAAAAGGGAGGGAGAGAGAAAATGGGGAATTACAGACCAGTTAGTCTAACATCGGTAGTGGGGAAACTGCTAGAGTCAGTTATTAAAGATGGGATAGCAGCACATTTGGAAAGTGGTGAAATCATTGGATAAAGTCAACATTGATTTACAAAAGGTATGACGAATCTTATAGAATTTTTTGAGAATGTAACTAGTAGAGTGGATAAGGGAGAACCAGTGGATGTGTTATATCGGGACTTTCAGAAGGCTTTCGACAAGGTCCCACATAAGAGATTAGTATACAAACTTAAAGCACACTGTATTGGTGGTTCAGTATTGATGTGGATAGAGAATTGGCTGGCAAACAGGAAGCAAAGAGTAGGAGTAAACTGGTCCTTTTCAGAATAAATGTGAGATTATCCACTTTGGTGGCAAAAACAGGAAAGCAGACTATTATCTAAATGGTGGCCGATTAGGAAAAGGGGAGATGCAACGAGACCTGGGTGTCATGGTACACCAGTCATTGAAAGTAGGCATGCAGGTGCAGTAGGCAGTGAAGAAAGCGAATGGTATGTTAGCATTCATACAAAAGGATTTGAGTATAAGAGCAGGGAGGTTCTACTGCAGTTGTACAGGGTCTTGGTGAGACCACACCTGGAGTATTGCGTACAGTTTTGGTCTCCAAATCTGAGGAAGGACATTATTGCAATAGAGGGAGTGCAGAGAAGGTTCACCAGACTGATTCCTGGGATGTCAGGACTTTCATATGAAGAAAGACTGGATATACTCGGCTTGTACTCACTAGAATTTAGGAGATTGAGGGGGGATCTTATAGAAACTTACAAAATTCTTAAGGGGTTGGACAGGCTAGATGCAGGAAGATTGTTTACGATGTTGGGGAAGTCCAGGACAAGGGGTCACAGCTTAAGGATAGAGGGGAAATCATTTTGGACCGAGATGAGAAAAACATTTTTCACACAGAGAGTGGTGAATCTCTGGAACTCTCTGCCACAGAAGGTAGTTGTGGCCAGTTCATTGGCTATAGTTAAGAGGGAGTTAGATGTGGCCCTTGTGGCTAAATGCATCAGGGGGTATGAAGAGAAGGCAGGTACGGGATACTGAGTTGGATGATCAGCCATGATCATATTGAATGGCGGTGCAGGCTCGAAGGGCCGAATGGCCTACTCCTGCACCTAATGTTTCTATGTTTCTATGTTTCACGATCAAGTGCCTAAATTAGCCTTTTTTTGCAGTTTTACTAAAAGGTCGTGCTATTTTCTCTATTTGTACAGGTGCACAACTTTTTATCCGACAGCCTTTTCGTAATTCGTAATTTGTCGGACTTTGGAATGGAAATTTTTTAGCGTAGATTTTAATAGCTGGCTCAGTGGTAGAGTGCTCGGCTCATATCCGCAAGGTCGCGAGTTTGCGCATTGATCCCGGCCGGTGGTCGAAGATTTAATGTTCCTGCCTTGCCGCAGCCAGAAGCACCGCAGACCGCATGGCTGGCGGTCGAAGTTCCCCTCCAGGGGTCCCTGGCAAGGGCTGATGGTAAGTCGCAGCTGTGCCCGTGGTAGAAGTAGGCCATGGGCCAGCGGTGGGAGCTTCTTCTTCTCCCGGGTCCCCAACGAGGGATCCTAGGCTGCGGACGCCGCGCCAGCTGGAGCTCATCAGACCGCGGCTTCAGGCTGCCTTGGGCCAGCGAACGGAGCTCTCCCCTTCGGCGAGCCCCGGCGAGGGCTCGCAGGCTCCACGCCGAGATTCCATGCTGTGCCCGCCGTTGAAGCCCCGGGCACGTCTCCGGGAAAGGCTGCACCGATCCTCGATGTTAGACCACGGGGGAGGCGACATGGAAAAAGTTGCCGCTCCATGGAGGAGGCGACCAAAGCGGTTTCTCCCTTACCCCCCCACACCACCCCCCACACAAAACACTCAGAAAAACATTAAAAACATACATACACACTAAAAAATTTAAATAGTAGAAAAAAATTGACACGCTGCTGGCAGGGCTTCTGGCTTGCAGCACCCACACCGACCGACCATGGCAGTTGTTCAAGGAAATGGCGCCCGAGATTCCACTTCCTCCTCAGCCCCTTTTGACTAGGTGGGGTACATGGCTCTCTGCTGTACTCTACTATGCTGCAAATTTTGAAAAGAAAAATAAATCTTCAACTGTTTTGAAGAAGAATCTGCTGCAGTCAGGGTCGTCAGTGAAATCATGCAGAAAAAGTCCCTCCACCGCCATCTTGTGTTTATTGCTTCCAATATTGCAAAATTCCCACAAGCTATCACTTCCCTTGAGAAACGTGGCAAAACATTAGTGAATAACTTGCAGGTTTTCAACAAAGTAACTGACGACATTCGTAAAGTTCTTGGCGATATAGATAAAGACATGCAAGGAAAATGTGAGCTAGTGATTTTAGCTAACAAAGATCTTGAAGAAATAGAAAACATAGCTAAAGGTAGTTGTAATGCACAAGATATCAACATAAATATAGTCTATAGCTTGTTTTGGGCATGCACCAATGACTTCAGCTGGTGTAGAAAGACATTTTTCACAACTGTAGCACCAGATTATTAAAAAAAAAATGCTAGTAATTATGTGCAACCAGGCAACTTTGGTCATTTCATGTAGTATACTGTGGCAGTCCCTGGGGGTTAGGCCACTCCTTGGGTCATCCACCTCGGCTCTTGAGGGACAGGGATGATTGTCTGCCTACGGGGTTTCCCAGGTCTTGCTCGGAGGCGTGCGTTCATGATGATTCATTAAACTACTTCTGAACCTGCCTAGCATCTGGCCTTTTCCTGACCTCATCCAGGCCCAACTGGTGACCCCGACACCATTTCACTGAAGCGCCCGACTTTAAGGACCGAAGAGCCTGATATCTGGTTCCAGCAGGCAGTTTGCTCTGTGAGGGGTGATGGTAGATGAAACTAAGTACTTTTACGCGGCCAGCGCTCTTGACCAGGCGACTGCGAGGCAGGTTAAACCTTTCCTCAGCCCCCCCCCCCCCCATTAACTAACAAATATAGGGGCCTTAAGGACCTGCTTATCAGGAGATTTATTACATTATTATTTTTAACCATATTTTGATGGGGAAACTCAATGCCTTTTTATGCCTTTTGTTTGGTCAATAAATGCCTTTCTCGTGCCTTTTTTGTGATTTTATTATGCCTTTTTGCCTGCCTATTTCAGAGTTTTTAGTGCCTGAACATCCTGGCTCTACATATGACAATTACACACTTTTGACTTTTGAATTGTTTTCCATAAGTTATGAAATGTGACAATTTTCACACAAATTCGATGTAGTGAAATAAGTTAAGTAATAAACTATTTTAGAAGTGTTAATTAACGGATAATATTAGCCAGGACACCACCTCTCCTGTTCTTCGCACAATTTCATGCGGTTGAATGCATCCACCTAAGCTGACAGATAGGATTGCAATTGACTATGTTTCTGACAGTGTGCTGCTCTCTATGAATTGCACAGGAATCTCAATGAACATTACATGTTGAAGTCTTGCAATGGGGCTTGACTTTATACAGTTGCAGAGAACAATGGTGAGCAGGAAACAAATTTCTGCTTTGATACACAAGAGAAAATCCTATGCCTTAAATGCAAAATCTTACCTGTTATTCGCAAAGGCAATCACAAGGTGAGCTGTCATTAAATTGAGTTAATTAATATTAACTGAAACAGATATTGGATTCTTGTCCACTGAGCTATAAAATGGTTTGTGGAATGTAGAATGGATTGAATATCAATATGGCAGATGACTGCAAAAAATAACAGATTTTGGTAAGCTTCTGGTGCTATGGCACTATTCTTGGAGTGGGGTGATTGCTGACTTTTGATTCAGAGGTATTTGTTCTAGCACTGAGCACAAAAGCTGACCCTATATGCACAGTTACTACATGGAGGATACAATGATTCTGAAATCCCTCAATGTTGTATTCTGCCTGGTAATACTGTACCTACGGAGTGAAGGCAAAATTACCACCAACAGCAATTTGATTACAAGTTTCAGCAACTATAGCTTTTTTTTAGAAATGACAGCAGATTTTGATAACATAAGTAGCCAAAAAATGCTGGAGAAACTCAGCGGGTGAGGCAGCATCTATGGAGAAATGTAGGCGACGTTTTGGGCCGAGACCCTTCTTCAGACTGCAAAAAAATAACAGATTTTGGTAAGTTCCTGGTGCTCCTAAGATCTGGATCAGTTCCTAAGCATAATTCCCTGTGCTTTGAATTTCCCAAAAATAACTTATTGTGATAGGAACCTTGATATCAAAATTACTGGCGCAAAGCATTAAGACTAATATGTTTGGAATGAGTTTTGAGATCACATTGCATTCACCTGAAGTGTTAAGTATTGTTGCTCCTAGCTGGCGTTAGCAATCTGTAAATAAGGTTGATCCTGCATTCAAGCAAACGCCGATTGTTCTGTCAGAATAAAAAGGAAGATCGGATTTCTTGACGGTTCCTCACAAACCATTCAGTAGAAATATTGTAAGGTAATGCTCCTTGGTGCTTAGCTAGTGCTAATGGCAACCGAGTGCCAACATTGCTTTGGTTTCAATTTCTGCTGTTATAAAACTGGGGCTGTGATGTTGGTTCCTTTCAGAAGAGTTTCGACATTCTGAGTTAGATGTACAACCTGCGCAGGTTACAGCTATCATCTGGTTGACAAGAGTTTGAAGCGATATTGTGCTGAACGTGTGTTTGTGCGTGTTTTTATTAGAAGATTACTTCTTGGATATTGATGATGCCCAGGGGAGCAGCACTTATGACAAGACGTGAATTTAAACTTGTCATGGATTTGCTCTCTTGAGTGCCATTGATTGCGCACCTCTCAAGGAAACTGGGGAAACTTTTCTGGCGTAAATGTGGGTTAACATTGCTTGTAACACTGGATTTTTCTTTGTGATGGCAAATTTTCCTGTCAAGAAGTCTTTTTGATATTTTGGTTTAACAGTACGATATGTCTGGAAGATTTAACGTTAATTTACAATGACATAGAGTGGTAGTTCATTGTTAGCGATAACTGAAGTTTTAAAGAATGCAAATAACATACAAAGCTGCTCGTGAAACATAGGGATTTAAAACATAGTGATAAAGGGGCATCTGAAATCTTTGTAGATAATAATACTGACTTGTATTGCAATACTGCTAGACATAAAATTTAGGATTTAAATTCCAGGTAGTCATTATATTTATAATGAGGGATAACATTATCTGTTCCCAGCCTACCGCATATAGTCAAAGACATACATGTCATTTTTCAAACCCATGCATGTGTTATAAGTATTATTTTTTATTTGTTTTTTTTTGCTGCTGTGTCTAACAATTGCATTGGAAAGCAAAGCAACATTTGTTCATGATTTATACAAATGAGAAAAGCAATGGTAGTATCCAACCATCAGGCTATTAAACACTACAATCTCCAAATAAGCATCCAGACTTGGGAGCATTGTATCTTTGCACTATTATTGTTTGTTTGTTTATTATATCTATATATTGAACTTGTCTTGGAGTTTATTAAGGTGTTTACAGAGTACTATGTTTACATATCTGCTGTGCTGCTGCAATTAAGAATTTCATTGTTCCATTTCGGGACATATATTACAATAAAATTCTTGACGTAGTTTCCCCATCTGACGTTGATTATTTTTGTGGTGACTCAGCCATCTCATCGAGCATAATAGACCAATCTGTAAATGATAGTTTCAAGCAAATGGGAAAAAAATCAATTTGCTTCAGACACAATAACTTTTTTAAATATCTCCCCATATTTCAGAAGTATTGGTTATTGGTTTTCTTGTCACTCCTATCCAAAATTGTGAAAAACATTTTTCAGGTTGACCTGTTTCAAATTATCATAGCACTTTTCAGCGCTCATTGATGTCAACTGTATACATATGTGCCCTAATTTTATTGATGTTTATTCCTGCTACTTCTATATGTTGTACATTATTCATATCCCTTGATGATTGAAACTGTGGACTTCAGCATTTCATAAGAGCAAGTGGAGCCAACTTTAGTGAGATAAAACAGATATTAATCAAAAAGCTGCCTTGGTAACATGAAAAATACTGAAACAAATATCTTGGTTTATCATTGCATTAACAGTCAATTTTACTATAAAAAGGATATTCTTGCAGACATTATTATTCTTTGTGGTGCCACAGATAAGAGGGTATAACATAAGATCTGGAACACATAGCCCCAACGTCGCAGAGGTGCAGCGTTTAGTTCTGTTTGATCGTGTGATTAACATTGCTGCCTCACAGCTCCGGATTTTATTCTGACACGGGAAGTTTGCACATTATCTGAACAAATTTCCTCTGGGTGCTGCAGTTTCTTCCTATATCCCAAGGTGACAGTTAGTTTGAGACACAAGGAACTGCATGTGTTGAAATCTTGAGCAAAGCGCATTGTGTTGGAGGAACTCAGACTTCTTCAGAGTGTAGAAGGGTCCCGACATGAAACTTTGCCCGAACATTCCCTCCACAGATGCTGCCTGGCTCTCTGAGTTCCTCCAGCACTTTGTGTATTGCTCAAGTGACAGTGTTAATTAGCTACAGTAAATTACCCTTTAATGCACATCAACAGCAAAAAGTATCAAAGGGAACTCGATTGGTGTGTATGAAAGAGGACGCGATACCTGACTTAGGGGCGGTTCATTGGCGTAGCAGACGAGTTGCTGCCTTACAGCACCAGAGACCCAGGGTGGATCCTGATTACAGTTGCTATCTGTATGGAGTTTGTACGTTCTCCATGTGATCTTTGTGGGTTTTCTGTCAGAGCTCTGGTTTCCTTCCACATACAGGTTTGCAGGCTAATTAGCTTGGTAAAATTGTAAATTGTCCCTAGTGTGTGTAGGATAGTGTAATGAGCCAGTCCCAATTAGACTATTTTTAGGCGACTGCCGGCAACTGGATCCCTATTCGACATAAAATTTGAAATAGAATCATTACTTTAACAAAAAAAGTGAAGTAAGCACCAGCGACAACCTATGTCACCTGGCGACAACCTACGTTAACCTGGCGACAATTACGACAGCACCTATGTCAGGAGAAGTCAAGCTACACTCATTGGCATCAAACCCACTGTCGCCACCTGTTTTCGAAACATTTTCAACGTTGAAAATCCAGCGGCGGCAAGGCGCTACGACTCTTTGGGAGACTGAGGCGACTACTCACGACCATACAGGCGATACGCCGGTGACCATGTGGCGACAGTCTAGTCGCCTGTAGTCACCTAAAAATAGCCGAAGTGGGACAGGCCCGATAGTGTGTGGGGATCACTGGTCATCGTGGACTTGCTGGGCCTAAGGGGCTGTTTTAATGCTGTATCTTTAAACTAAACTAAAGAAAGGAAACAGAAAAGGGGCATTAGACCAATGGGAGTGCTTCCCTATGAGGTGGCAAAGACCTGAAGGGAAGAAGGGCCTTCTTCTGTGCTCCAGTAAGTACAAGTCCTGGTTTCTGATTAAAATAACTGCAAACATAGAATTAGTCTAATTGCGACCAACAACATACTGACAGAATAAGTGTTCCTGCATCTCCAATCTTCTACATTATAGTGGAGGATGAATAGAAATAACCCAATGGACATCAACATTGCTTAAGAGCAAGAGGAGGGGAAACATAGAAACATAGAAAATAGGTGCAGGAAGAGGCCATTCGGCCCTTCGAGTCAGCATCACCATTCAATATGATCATGGCTGATCATCCAAAATCAGTACCCCGTTGCTGCTTTTTCCCCATATCTCTTGATTTATTTAATCATCAGAGCTCTCTCTTGCAATACATGAGATGTTTATGCTAAAATGAAGGTATAGGAAAAACGTTTGGTATAGGAAAAAAAATTCCTCTTCATTCAATTCTTTAGTGGTTCTTTTCTTCAGTTTTATTTATTAAAATTATGGTAATTTTTCAAACAACTTGTACGTGGAAATTAAAAAAAATAATAGAAACTTAGCTTTTGTGAATCAGTTGAAATGCATCAAAAATTACAACAGCCAATTTTTAGACCCTAAATGCATACTGCACAATCTGGAAGAGTGGGAGAGTTAAGAATCGGGCACAGAAATCAGGGGGCAGATATTTAAAACTGAAATACACGGGGATTTCTTCTTCCAGAGCATTTGAATCACTAAAACTTGCAAATGCAGAGGGTTGTGAAGGGTAAATCATGGGACATATTCAAAGTGTAAGTTAAAATTTTCGAAAGGTATGGGGAACTGGCACAAAAGTGGTATGTGGTCTGGGGCAGGTCAGGGATGAACAGATTAAATGGTGGAACTGGATTGAGAGTCTAATGTTCAATGCTCCACTGTTCACATGATCTTGCATTGGTGTGAGAAGAGGAGAGGGAGGAAGCTTTCCAGGGTAATGCATGTTTGACCTGCCTATTCTCTCCATTTTGACCAACACCAAAGGATGATCGGGTTAAAGAAGCTACTGCCAATCGGGAGTTATCATGCTGCTTGTTCACAAGCAGCTTATGTCTCAAAGAGAAACTGAACATAGAGGAAATACTCAGCAGGCCAGGCCCCATAAATAGGAAGAGAAAGTGTGTCAATGTTTCAAATCAAAGATCATTTATCAGAACTAGTTATGGCTCATGTTTCTATTTTATGTAATTGTGTTCTGCTACTTAGAATAACTGCCATTTCATTATGCACCAGTTTTATATTTTACTAGACCAAGTGCAGACCCGTTGGGTCTGCTCCCCCAATGGTGTGATTCCCCCAACCCAATATTCCACCATGCACCCGTCTCCTCCAATGGAACTGAAGCCGTTGCCAAATGTAAGTTTCCAGCACTCCCCTGCCTCCCTCAATTGCAACTCCCCTGCCTGCTGCAGCAGTGAAAAGTTCAGTGTTCCTGTCTTGCAACTTTGTTTCGAAGTGTGTTGGAAGCTGATAGGAAGGAGCAGCGAATCAAAAGGAAGAAAGGCAGCTGGCAGCCGGACGGCAGGCGGCAGCCACAGACTTTTATATAATAACTAGACCAAGTGCAGACCCGTTGGGTCTGCTCCCCCAATGGTGTGATCCCCCCAACCCAATATTCCACCATGCACCCGTCTCCTCCAATGGAACTGAAGCCGTTGCCAAATGTAAGTTTCCAGCACTCCCCTGCCTCCCTCAATTGCACCTCCCCTGCCTGCTGCAGCAGTGAAAAGTTCAGTGTTCCTATCTTGCAACTTTGTTTCGAAGTGTGTTGGAAGCTGATAGGAAGGAGCAGCCGTCAACTAATCAAAAGGCAGGAAGGGATCTGTACTGCAGGCGGATGGATTTGAGTTTTATATATTAATAGATAGATAGATATTCCTTAACCCCTTTAGGTAACCTGCAATCTTTGCAAAAATTTTAAAATCTTACATTGTAGCAATATTCATAACTTTGAAACCAGCGTAATTGGGCTGAAGGTGGCGCCGTTGAGCACGGCAGCCTTGCCTGCAGCTGTTCGTCCTTTCATTCGTTTTTTAATTTTTTAGTCTGTCAAAAGTTTTGTTTTGGAGGTCTTTTAGTCTTTTTATGTGGGGGATGGGGGCAGGAACAGTTTTTTCCAGTTACTACCTGGTCGAGGATGCGTCTGCCCTCCGAGCTGCATCTTTTCCCCCTCCTCGCGGCCTACAATCTGGATTGGCGTGGCCTTTCCTGCCGGAGAATGACCAGAGATTCAGCTTCAGCAGCAGCGCAGCACTAAAGTACCATCGCGGAGCGGGTGATGCCTTACCGAGGTCGCCGTGTTGGAGCTCCGGAGTGCTGGGACTGCCGACTCTTACATCATGGAGCTGTGGTCTGCGGAACTTCCATTCACGGGCGGCGCTGACTTTAACATCGCGGAGCCTGGGATTTTTCGGCGAGGATTGCCGTGTGAAGCTCCGCCCAGCTCGGCCTGTGGGCTTCGGGGAGCTGTGGTCTCCGGTAGGTAACAGCCGATTCGGAACTCCAAGCCACTGAGAGTGTTCTTCCGACGCCAGAATTCCATCATCCGGCGCGAGGGCCTGAACATCGGGCTGCCATTGCGGTGACTGCAGAGGCCTCAATAGGCCCCGACCACGGGTGAACAAGAGGAAGTGGACTGAACTTTTATTGCCTTCCCTCACAGTGGGAAACATTGATTCCGCTGTGTGGGAATGTTCATGTTAAATTCTATCGTGTGTTGTGTTCTTTTTATTTGTATGGATGTATGGTAACCCAAATCTCACTGTACCAATTGGTACAGTGACAATAAATGTAAACTTGAACTTGAACTTTACTGCCATCTAGTGCTTGATATTTAAATAACTTCAATTGATCTCTAGAAGAAAATGTACTGTGACCTCCAGATCTGTATTGCTATTTAACTAATCAGTGAAAGATCTCAACTTCACCTTCCATATGAAGGGAAATCGATCTCAGTTTATATGTCACTAATATATCACTTCAGGAATTTTTAAGGTGTTGCTCCCGGCAGCATGATATTCACCATTGGAAATTTGTAACAAGAATTTTATTTTTACATATGGATTGTATCCTCACTTCACAGAAAACACATGTTCAGGGCATGTTTTCCAAAACAACGACTCTACTTAATGATTCTGAAGATTGGGTCTCGACCCGAAACGTCGCCGATTTCCTTCGCTCCATAGATGCTGCCCGCTGAGTTTCTCCAGCATTTTTGTCTACCTACTTAATGATTTGTTGAGTTTGTTGGGCAGTGGTTGCTAAGCTGTGGCATTTGTTTTTCTCTGTGTCTATAGATATAAGCAGACCTTGAACAATGAATACAGTGTTAAGGAGAAGAGTTCATCTATAACAATTCTAAAAATAGTTCAGTTCCGTGCAAGTTGAAAGCTGATAGGGCTTTTAATTCTCAAGGAACATTCTCTGCATTGGTTTGAGTCACATATTTCAATAAATTATGTTGAAATGAATCCCTCAGATTTGCATGTGGTGCAATTAAAAAATAATTTCTTGATCTTGCACAATGGATTATAATCCTTGACAATATTGTCCCTTATGTTTTGTAGGCATAGCCGAGTGGCAGAGCGGAAACAGAAAGAGGCGGGATGAAAAACACATAAGTTCTTCCTCCAGATGAAATTCCTGTGGCAGCTTTAACTGTTTTGTATTATTATTACTGACTGAAAGAAATTGGAAAGAGACACAAAATACTGGAGTAACTCAGCGGGTCAGGAAGCATCTCTGGAGAAAAGGAATAGTCCTTCAGATATTAGAAGCCCCATTGATTTACTTTTCATACCTGAATTTATTCCTCATGGACAAAATCATGCAGAAATCTTATTCAAGTTGGAGCAGACCTTCCACTCAGGCGCCAGAGCTTCCGGCAGACATTACCTGCATTTCTTGCAGATTAACTAAATGCAGTTTTGCCACAGGTTCAAACCAGCAGCGATATTGGCCACACTGGTGTCTGAGCTGCACTGGGGCAGTTTGCCTCTGCCACATCAACATTCCTGCTCTCAGCTCTGTAACCTGCTCACTGAGCTTGTTCCAGCGAAATCCAGGCACAACCAGGCATCTTTGAAAGAGAATTGCTGCCAGACGAACAATAATTTGATTTAGTTCACTTAAATTAAACATATGTAATTGTGTAGTGAGCATAAGGGCATAAAGAACCTAAGAATAGGAGCTGATGCAGTTCTCGGGCTTGACTCCCTGGTCAATAAAATCATGGCCAACTTGCATTTTCATGTCAGTTTCCTGTAACCCCCAATTGTCTGATATGTTTTAATGTCATCGTTTTCAATTTTGTAAAATTATGCCATGTTTTAAAAAATGTTTTAAAGTTCCCTGGTGTTTCTAAATAACTGTGTAGATCAGATGGGGCCAATTTCTGTGATTCAATTATACTATCATTGGTTTAATGATACTTTTCTGTCACATGTACAGTACCTAGGTACAGTGAAGTTCTTTGTTTTTTCGTACAAGCACAGTCGCAAAAGTAATTATTAGAGTCCCCCCCCCATTATCCCTCCGGTAGCTGATCTCGAAGAACCCCCTGATTCACGTCCTACTGGCCCTTTATCTAGCGTCCACTGGCCCATTGGTTAGCCTTGGTGTGACAAACTATCCTGGGATGTCAGCTAGCCCAATGTAATGAGAAGGGCCCAGCACAAGGCTGGACTTATGGACTCAGCTGATTCACTGCGAGATGGTCTACCAGTGGAAGATAGCTTCCTGGACCACCCGTGGTCCAAGGGCAGAAGTCTGAATTCAGCAGAAGACTAACTTTGAGAAAGATTGATTAACTTAATCGATCCTTTTCACGCACCCGAGAGTAAGCTGAAATGTTTGGTTAAAGCCTGCTTTAGTGTGAACTGGCCATGTAAATCATGACATTTGTGAGTGAACATGTAATGTGAATTATGTATTAGCTGCTGATCAACAATAATGCACATGCCCAGTGGTTCCACTTGTTTGCCAGTCACACACAAAGTGGACTGGGATTAAATATATCAAAAGTGTTGCAATTGCGCAATATGTCTAACTGCATTCAACAATCTGACTTTGGAGAAAACTCATTAATGTAGCATTTAATAATGATGCTCTATGCAAGAGGACATCCATGACTATGAATTTTGATTTAATGTTAAATTGTCAGTCTTGAAAGAAAAATGAGTCTCACATCTGTCAGCATCACCATACTTTTTGTGTTATTGTGTAACTGAAGCACTTACAAATATATTCACTTCAGTGATGAGAAAATGTTGAAAGCCAATTTTTTTGTAAAGAAATGATGTGAGAATGTTATCATTATTGCTTAACGGAGTTTGTGCAGCATTAAGGAAGTTTTGAATGTGGGTAATAGTATAAAGCAGATGCTGTGTAACATTACTCATATATATTTTCATTACCATCTAAAAATCTTACAGCAAGTAACTCACTTCCTACCTTATCAAAGCCGGTCCACCAACTCGAAGGCTCAAGTTAGGAGCGCGTTGAAACTCTTTCCACTTGTCTGGATGAGTGCA
The DNA here is from genome assembly GCF_028641065.1 of Leucoraja erinaceus. Lineage (NCBI taxonomy): Eukaryota > Metazoa > Chordata > Chondrichthyes > Rajiformes > Rajidae > Leucoraja > Leucoraja erinaceus. Next base: position 100,092,729 of record NC_073378.1, read on the forward strand.
GCTTCAACAAGCTGCACTTCAATGATATGATAAAGGACATAATAACTTGCTTGATTGGAATTCCATCCAGAAGAATTCATTCAGTCCAATACTGCAATTCAACAGCTTTTAACCATCTACAGCAATGTAACCACTGATTCAAGATGGCGGTGGCAACAGATGCAGGGAAACAAATGGTAAACAGATTTAATTGAATTGAATACTTTATTGTCATATGTGATAAGTCACAGTGAAATTCTTTGCTTGCATACCAAAGGTATGCAAATAGTTACCACGTAAAGGGCGCTTACCTCCGATCTGGATACTACGAGGTCGGCTGTGGTGGAGGCCTCCAGGGCACGAAGACTGAATGGTGGCTGGGTGAGGTGAGAGACAACAGTTCACTTATTGATGTGCCCAGATTGAGGCATCAGTGGATTGGGCAGCATTCCGTGGTTCGATTGGAGCGGAAGCCACTACAATTGACAGAGCACATGGATCGCACTAGTATAGAGTGATGGAGGACACCAAGAACTTTGCTTGGCCAGGCCAACTCTGCAATGCAACAGAACAGTGGGTCTGCATGGCCAAGTTAAGAACTCAATATTTATAACAACTTGGAGGAATCATGAAAAATGGCATAGCAACTCTTGTGTACTATCTCAGTACACTATTCGTGTATACTTGGACTTAACTAAGATTGTTCTTATGTATAGTAATACTTTTACTGAAGTGTACATAAAGAAGGAATTGCATTGTATCTCGGTACATGTGCCAATAAAGTACCAGTGACCACTGACCAACTCACCAAGACTCCTTAGTCAGCACCTTGCAAACACTTGACCTCCACAAGTTAGAGAGACAATGCAGCAAAAGCTGGGTCACCATCAATTGGAAGTTACCCTCCTACCTACACACCATCCTGACTTAGAAATATATTGTCAGACCATCACTGTTGCTGTTCTAATATCCTGGAACACCTTCCCTGACAGTTGCACACCCAGACCTCAAGGCTGCAGAGGTTCAAATGGACAGCTCTCACCACCCTCTCAAGGGCCATTAGGGATGGGCAACTAAAGAGTCCGAAGAAGGGTCCCAATCCAATGCATCCAATGGATGCATGTCTTCCAGAGATGCTACCTGACCAGCTAGGTTAATCCAACACCTGGCGTCTTTATTTTGTAAACCAGCATCTGCAGTTCCTTGTGTGGGCAATTAAATGCTCGCTCAATTTAAAAAAATGGTCCACAGTAATAGTTTGTTTTGCTTCAGGAAGAAAAAAGATTGGCAGAGGTGTACCATTATCTATTGAATCAGTATTGGCCATTTGCATGATTGCACAGTCAAACTCTAAGTCCACGTGTACAAAATTGAAAGAAACGTAAGCTGACTTTTCCAGAACCATGTAACTAAAATATAATGTCATCAGTCTCATAAGAAACAAAACCCACCAGGTATATTAGTGTGATAAGAATTAAAATATCATGAAAGAAACTCGTGGAAATACTTAGTTTAGTTTTAGTATAGTTTATTTATTGTCATGTGTACCGAGGTACAGTGAAACATTCTTGGTGCATGCTAACCAGACAGTGTAAAGACTATACATGATTAAAATCGAGCTGTCCACAGTGTACAGATACAGGATAAAGGGAATAATGTTTAGTGCAAGGTAAAATCCGATTAACGATATTCCAAAGGTTACCAATGTGGTAGATAGTAGTTCAGGACTGCTCTCTAGTTGTGGTAAGATGGTTCAGTTGCCTGATAACAGATGGGAAGGAACTGTCCCTGAATCTGGAGGTGTGCGTTTTCACAATTCTATACATTTGCCTGACAGGAGAGGAGAGAAGAGGGAATGGCCAGGCTATGATTTGTTTATGAATTTATGCGACTTGATTATGCTGGTGGCCTTGCCGAGGCAGCGTGAAGTGTAGATGGAGTCAATGGAAGGGAGGTTGGTTTGGTTGATGGTCTGGGCTGCATCCACAATTCTCTGCAATTTCTTACAGTCTTGGATGGAGCTGTTCCCAAACCATGCCGTGATGCATCCTGATAAAATGCTTTCTGTGGCACATCTGTAGAAGTTGATGAGAGGTGTTGAGGACATACTGAACTTCCAAGCCTTCTATGGAAGTCGAGGCATTGGTGTGCTTTTGCTTTGGCCATTGCTTTGATGTGGCTGGTACAGGACAAGATGCTGGTGATATTTACTCCTAGGAACGTGAAGCTTTCAACCACCTCTACTTCGGCACCGTCAATGCAAACTGGGGTATGTGTACCACCTCGCTTCCTGAAGTCAATCACTATCTCTTTTATCTCACTGACTATAAGAGAAAGGTTGTTGTCTCGACACCAGGTTACGAGGTTCTAAATCTCCTTCCTGTGCTCTGTCTCATCATTATTTGAAATCTGGATCCATATGGTGATGTTGTCCATGTATTTGGATTAACCTACATTTAATTTATGGTACGTACATTTGTGGTACGATATTTTGTATCCTGCTGGATTGTCTGTTCTGCAGCTCTTGCTCCTGTGAAAGAAAAGAACATCACAAATTGTCTTTGACACCACAACAGATCAAAGCACTAAATGACAAGTTGTCAGGCCTAATCTTCTTACCTTTGTTCCCATAAGACGTTATTCTTTATTCTGGCAAAGGACAGAATTGGACCGGTATTTACCATAGCATTTCCAGATAGGCCGTTTGCCAAAATAAGCAAAGCCAAAATCAGACGGTGTGAAGTAGGTATGTTGCAAAGCCTACCTGAAGCGTCGCTGAAAATCTGTCCCAGCCCATGTGCGCGAAATCGAGGTTTTTCAACCTAGTTAATTGTTAACGAAAAATCGCTGGAAGCTTCCCTCGCTTGAGCTATTATTAGTTTTAAGGGCTTTATTTAATTGTTATAGTAGGTTAAAAATTAACCTCAAAACCCCCGACCGCCGACAACGGGCCAGATCTCATACAGGGGAAAACGGAAGGTAGGCTGTTTATTTTTACGTTAAAAAGGGCTTCTTAAGATCCCTTTATTCAAAGTTTAATGTTGCGAGTAGCTAATTTTGGGCCCATTATATCCCGCAGTATTTTTCTGGGCATTTGAGGGTACAAATCTACCGCAATGTGAACGTTCTAAACCAGCACGTTCACAGGATCCCACTAGAAAGCTGATTTAAATGGACTTTAATTTACAGCAATAAAACACTAAATTCCTTCCATTTGGCCTATAAATTAATGTAAATGAGATTTAAAAATCATGTTTTATTGTGAATTGTTTGTGAATATTATTTGGACACTTCGGCTATTTAAAAATGTTAATCATTTATTAAGAAATGGATAGATGTTTAGATCTAGTAATTGAAGTTTGGAATTAGCTACAATTAGGTAACTAACTAATTATATGCTTTAATTTCAGGTCATCCAAGTAAGATTATTTTATATTTGTTTCAGAATGCTTCAATCTATGATAACTGAAAATTTCATTCAGTTCTCTTAATTTTTAAGTAAGTTATGGGCTTTTGACTGTCCACGATCACATCTTTTTTGTTATGTCCATAGAAAATCAATAGGGAACACGATGCTAATTTCCAAGTATGAAAATGGCCATAACGTTTTAAATACTTGAGATATGAAAGTGAATTAGGTGTCAAATTAAACTTATTTTTATGCTTTATCTGATGGGATAAATTGCAGACTTGATTTTTAAAATCTCAACATTTTGTAACATTGCTATGTGAAGAGTTTGGAGTGGAACAGTATCTTCTCTTCTTGATGTCTACAAATGTTTAAGATATTTAACCCACGTCACTGCCAATGATTCTTGGGAATGCAAAGACCTCCATGTGATTATTGTATTTTTCTCTACCCAGCCAGAATTTTAAGGGAATATTGGCAGATCAGTGATTCTTGCCATAGAGGGAGTACAGAAAAGGTTCACCAGACTGATTCCTGGGATGGCAGGACTTTCATATGAAGAAAGACTGGATAGACTTGGCTAGTACTTGCTAGAATTTAGGAGATTGAGGGGGGCTCTTATAGAAACTTACAAAATTCTTAAGGGGTTGGACAGGCTAGACGCAGGAAGATTATTCCCGATGTTGGGGAAGTCCAGAACAAGGGGTCACAGTTTAAGGATAAGGGGGAAGTCTTTTAGGACCGAGATGAGAAAATCATCTTTTACACAGAGAGTGGTGAATCTCTGGAATTCTCTGCCACAGAAAGTAGTTGAGGCCAGTTCATTGGCTATATTTAAGAGGGAGTTAGATGTGGCCCTTGTGGCTAAAGGGATCAGGGGTTATGGAGGGAAGGCAGGTACAGGATGCTGAGTTGGATACAGGATATTGAATGGTGGTGCAGGCTCGAAGGACCGAATGGCCTACTCCTGCACCTATTTTCGATGTTTCTATGCTTCTCTGTTTAACCTGGGAGTCATTTGGGGCTTGCCGGGAGTCATGAAATGGACACATATAACATATCAATTTGTTGAACCCATGTTTAGGAACCTAACAAAGGTACATACCACATATAGTATTTTGTTCGCGTATGCGCATACTGGTGCCATAAAGGTTAAGAACCACTGCTTTAGATGCTGATGTCCATGGCTGAGATTTGTTCCATTGAAACAAGACTAAATAATTCATTGAGTCTGCTCAACAATTACAAGGTGTTTCATGGGAAGCAAATAAAATTTAATATCAACCATTTAAAGAAATAGTCGACCAGATGACCAAAACATTTATCGGTAGGGTAGATTTTAAGAATTGTCATAAAAAGGCAGAGGTGGTCAGGAAGAGTATTTAGGAAAGCAATTGTCTCATGATATAGCATTCAGTAGAATATTAGGTTGATCTTGAGACAAGAATTGGAAGCAGATGTCATTGAAACTTGTAGGACAGAGATGGGGAGGGGTGAAGTAAAAATAATGGGCTAAAGTAAAAATAAAGATGAGAAAATTGAGATCACACTGTATTGAAACATTGCAATTTGAATCAGCCAGCTTAGGAATGATAGACAACCAAGATCGAATGTTTGTTACAACATAGATAACTATTTATCAATGCTAGATTGAGAGATTTGTGAAGAGTGCAGTTGAAATAGTAAATTTAAAGTATATAAAGTAGATGATTTCAGCAGAAATGGAGATGATGGGAGTTAAGAATCTGATAATTTTACCAAACAGAAATAAACAACATTGTAGTTTAGTTTGTTTAGTTATACAGCACTGACATTTACTGGAGCAACAAGCAATCTGCCAGAGGAAAGCTGGTTGAGGAGCATCTCAGGGTGGAAAGAAATTACTGACATTTTTCAGGATGAAACCTGCATCAAGAAAGAATATTATTGTAGGGACTGGATGACGGAGGAAGTTTATCTTCGGTCAAATATGACCCCAAGGCTGCAAACAAATTGGTTCATATTTAGACAATTACCAGTAAGAGGGATATAATCAATAGTAGAATTAAGTTTCTAATGGAAGCTGAAGGCCATTACTTTAGTTTTCCCATTATTTATTTGGAGGTAATGCCTGCTTTTTTTTTGCCCTGAATATCGAACATTGAACATAGAGAACATGAAAGAGTGGCGGTGAGATGGAGCTGAGAGCCAGGATGGAAACTGATGACGTGGCTTTAAATGTAAATGAGAAATGGAAGTGTGATAGGTTTATATCCTTGTAAAGGCTGAGAGCAGGAAGAAAAGCTATTGTGGGTGATTCTCAGCCACGTTAAACCCGCATCCAGTGGAGTTGCCGTCTCACCCAGCGGAGTGATGTGGAGAGGCTTGGTGACGGCTGTTGGGGTCAAACCTGCCAAAAGCTGCAAATAGATCTGAGATTTATGGCAGTCTCTCCTTTATTGCAACCATTAGGGACCTCATTTGTGACTTTGCAAAGAGCAGATTCATGGCAGGTGAACAAAGCTGATTGACTGCATTCAAACAAGGATTTCGAGCACATTTCGGGGAGAAATACAAACCATTTGTCTAATGCATGTGCTATTTTCCTATTCCCCATCATATTTTTCCTTATGTTCCCTCTCTTGCTTTTCATTCTGTAATGTTTGTTATTGGTTATATAACATCATATTTTCTCATGACATTTTCTGCCAGCCAAGCTCCTCACACCTGCTGCACATTTCAGTGGTATTTCAGATAATATTACTATTGACATTTCTGTATCAATTTCATGTTAGCTTTTCAAAGTCTCTCAAGAAAAAATGGTTCTAATTATGTCATCAGCTCCTATAAGTAATCCATGCCCTTCTCCATGATCCTGAGACTTGGGCTACAACAACAAGATAGGAAAGGTTCTAGTGGTGTTACCTTCTCAAAATCCTTCAAATTCACAGGAAGGATGAGGACACTATTGTGCTTTTCTAAGCCTGGAGCACCAGCACTGGGGCCTCTGTTGCACATAGTTGGCCACATTGGGTGGGCCATGTCATCTGCCTTCCGAACACCAGACCCACAAACAGATGCTCTATTTTGAGCTTTACCATGGGAAGAGATTGCCGAGTAGAAGTAGGACTAATTCAGCGATGTACTCAAGGTCCACTTGAAGAATTGAAACACCCTCACTAGCTCCTGGAAATCTCAGTGGCCCATGTCACTCAAAGTGGAGATGGAGCACCACACGGACAACCTGGGAGGAAAATGAGTGTTCTACCTCCCTAGCTACGTCTCTAGCAACCCACCCAACCATGCTATCAGGCACCTCCTACCCAATCTGTAAAAGATGCTGCAGCCCCCACATTCGCTTCGTCAGCCATCTCTTGAATCCTGAGGGGCGACATGGTGGTGTAACAGTAGAGCTACTGCCTTATAGACAATAAACAATAGGTGCAGGAATAGGCCATATACAAGCCCAGCCGCTCCATTCTCTCAGCCTATGACAGTCCTGCCGTCCCAGGAATTAACCTTGTAAACCTATGCTGCACTCCCTCAATAGCAAGAATGTCCCTCACATTTAGAGACCAAAACTGCACACAATACTCCAGGTGTGGTCTCACTAGGACTGTACAACTGCAGAAGGACCTCTTTACTCCTATACTCAACTCCTCTTGTTATGAAGGCCAACATGCCATTTGCTTTCTTCTCTGCCTGCTGTACCTGCATGCTTACTTTCATTGACTATAGCGCCAGAGAACCGGGTTCAATCTCGACTACGGGTGCTTGTCGGTATGGAGTTTGTATGTTCTCCCCGTGACCTGCGTTGGTTTTCCCAAAATCTTCGATTTCTTCCCACACTCCAAGGACTTAAAGGTTTGCAGGTTAATTGGCTTGGTTATAAATGTTAAATTGTCCCTAGTGTGTGTAGGGTAGTGTTAATGGGCAGGGATTGCTGGTTGGTGTGGACTCAGCAGGCTAAAGAGCCTGTTTCCACTCTGTATCTCTAAACTAAAACTAAACTTGATTACCCAAAACAACCAAAATAATTTTCCTCCTCCTTTACCAAGTTCTTATCAATTAACATGGAAATGTTTGAGGATAAATCATCTGATCAACATTGTTTCTTTTGACTAACTATGAAGTAATGTTATTTAAACATTTATAATTACATTTGGGGTATTCCTGTTCTTCACCCACCTTTTGCCAAAGCTTTGTAACTTTTTCTTCTACCCGGTCCATGAAGGCACTGTAAGCATCCCGAGACCTTCTATGCCTCTGTAATGAATTAAAACATTATCAGTTTAAGGCACCATGCGATTTACATTCAACTATCAAATGTCAGAAATGTGTTGATAAATACACTGACCGTGTAGGAAGCTGGTCTGGGTGGCCAATGCTCTTTCATCAGAATGAGTTGAGAATCCCACTTGAGCTCTTCAGGTTTATAGGTATCGAAAACCTGGGCAGTTAAACCATTTTCTTGCTCAACTTTTAAGAGAGGTTCATGAACTAATAAAATAAATTAAACATGAATGTGTTAACGTGTAAACTTTCTATGATCAGATTGGTCAATTGCATTACATTTTATTCCCTTATCATGTATCTATACATTGTAGTGGTTTGATTGTAATCATGTATTGTCTTTCTGCTGACTGGATAGCATGCAACAAAACTTTTCACTGTACCTCAGTACACGTGACAATAAACTAAATGGAACTAAACTGATCTCCCACTACATTGCTTTTGGGAAACCTGTATCAGCTGACTGTTCTCTGAGGAATCGATCAGGCAGCAGCTGAAGCTGAACATTCAAATGGAGGAAGAGAAATGTCAATGATTACAGCAGTTTGAGGAGAGGCAGGACAGGGCTGGGCAGGCCAGGCAGACGGGCTGAGGCAGGGCCTTTTCCCTCCAAACCTTTACTAGCCACGTACCTATCTTTGTGTTTTTTAACTTGCGTAATGGTATCTGCCTCCACCACTCCCACTAGCAGCTCATTCCACAGGTGCACCAAACTCAGTGTAAAAACAAGTGCCCCTCAGATCAATTTCAATTCAATCCCAATCACTTGGGCGGTCACAGTGGCGCAGCGGTAGAGTTGCTGCCTTACAGCGATTGCAGCGCCAGAGACCCAGGTTCAATCCTGACTACGAGTGCTGTCTGTATGCAGTTTGTATGTTCTCCCCGTGACCTGCTTGAGTTTTCTCCAAGATCTTCAGTTTCCACCCACATTCCAAAGACGTACAGGTAACATGAGGGGGAACTTCTTTACTCAGAGAGTGGTGGCTGTGTGGAATGAGCTTCCAGTGAAGGTGGTGGAGGCAGGTTCGTTTTTATCATTTAAAAATAAATTGGATAGTTATATGGATGGGAAAGGAATGGAGGGTTATGGTCTGAGTACAGGTATATGGGACTAGGGGAGAATACGTGTTCGGCACGGACTAGAAGGGTCGAGATGGCCTGTTTCCGTGCTGTAATTGTTATATGGTTATATGGTTATATGGTTTGTAGGTTAGTTGGCTTGGTAAGTGTGAAAATTGTCCCTCGTGGGTGTAGGATAGTGTTAATGTGTGGGGATCACTGGTCGGTGCGGACCTGATGGGCCGAAGGCCCTGTATCCACGCTGTATCTCTAAACTAAACTAAACTAAACTTTAAACTGTGTCTTCTAATTTTACTCACACAAACTTGGAGAAACGACTGTGGCTATTCATCTTATTTATGCCCCTTATGATGTTATAAACCTCCAGAAGGTTAACCCTCAGTCATCTATGCAAATGTCTTTTGCATCATTTCTGGTTTAATGACATCCTTCCGAGTGAATGGCAACCATAGCTGTACACAGTAATCCAATGCGGTCTTACCAATGTCTCATGCAACTGTAACATGATGTCCCAACTCATGTACTCAATACCTGAACAAATGAAGGCACGTAACTTCGCCATCTGTCTAACTGTGCCACCATATTAATGGAACTTTGTATCTGCAACCTACGGCTTTCAGTTCTACAACACTCCCCCAAGCCTCTTCCATTTACTCTGCAAGTACCGGCCTAGTTTATCCTGTTGAAGTGCAACCCCTTGCATCTATCTGAATTAAACACCATCTGCCATTCCTTGGACCATTGGCCTAATCAATCAAAATATATCATAATCATAAATAATCGTCCTCATTGTCCACTGTACCACCAATTTCAGTGTCATCCGCACACTTACTAAGCACACCACCTACATGCGCAGCCACAATGTGAATATAAATAATGAACATTTATAGACCCAACACTGATCCCTGTGGTACACAACTTACAGGCCTACAGCCTGAAATCACCACCCTCTGTTTCAAGCCAACGTTGTTTCCAATTGGAGATAGACACAAAAAGCTGGAGTAACTCAGAGGGACAGGCAGCATCACTGGAGAGAAGGAATGGTGACGTTTCGCGTCGAGACCCTTCTTCAGACTGAAAGTCACGGGAAAGGGAAACATTTTGAAAACCCGAAACGTCACCCATTCCTTCTCTCCAGAGATGCTGCGTGTCCTACTGAGTTACTCCAGCTTTTTGTGTATCTTCGGTTTATACCAGCATCTGCGGTTCCTTCCTACACATTGTTTCCAACTGGTTAGCTCGCCCAGGGTCTCATATATTAACCATCCAGACTAGCCAACCATGTGGTACCTTGTCAAAGGCCTTAATAAAATTTGTGTGGCTATCATCTTCGTTACTGCCCTCATCAATCTTGTTGGTCATCTCTTCAAAAACTCAAGCAAATCGGGTGAGACATGATTGTGCAACTGCCTTGTAGGATCAAGTAGGTATTTTATTGCTTATAATAGGTAACAAGGTAAAACAGGTGAAATGACCAGAATACAAAATAAATGCCATATTAAATGTTGATTCTGTTATCAAAAATGTTGCACTAATGTTGGTAGTACAATAATAACAATAAAATTCACAATTTAACCTGCCTTTGCTGATTTTTAAAATATTTCATTGTTTTATTTGTTTGGTTTAGAGATACAGCATGGAAACAGGCTCTTTGGTCATCATACTGGCCAACTTTCACCCATATACTAGTTCTATCCTACACACCAGGGACAATTTACAGAAGCCAATTAACCTACAAACCTGCACGTCTTTGGAGTGTGGAGGAAACCGGAGCACCCAGATAAAACCCACATGGAGAAATCACAGGGAGAACGTACAAACTCTGTACAGACAGCACCCGTAGTCAGGATCGAACCAAAGTCTCTGTCTCTGTATGGTGGCAGCTCTACCACTGTGCCACTGTCCTGTCCTGGAACTGAAAACATTCTTTATTTTTGTGGAGGAGTCTGATGATCATACAGAAGCAAAATATAATGTTGACATTTGTAATGACTACTAATTGCAAGTATTGTGATTGGTCTATACTAGGATTCTCCATTCATAGAAGGATACTTTCCTGAAAAACTATGCACTAAACAAAACGTTGTAAATTGGAAATACATTTTGGGGCATTTTAGTACATTCCTTTGTGTGGAGAGTGGAGAGTGTTTTGTGATAAATAGCTTTATGAATCAAAGAGAAGCGCACAAAGGAATTAATCACATTCATATTTCTCTTTCAAAAATGAAAGCACGACCTGGAAAAAGATTATTGCAGAAGGTTCATGTAAATTTACTGATTCAAAGCCATTAATATACCTGTTTTTAAATAGCCTGATTCAAATTTCATGGTAAACGGATCTCTGCCAAAACTGGTCACAAAGTTCGGAATACCAGCCTCATACTAACAAAAGAAAGAGTAGAGTTATAATGATCATTGCGTGTACTTTTAGATATAAAGATACTTTAAAATGTTATTAATAATTAATTCCAATGGTATTGCTACAATCAGGATCTAACGTTTGAGGAAAAGTGTTTTAATATTTGACACAGCAAATATGATATGAGGAAAAGTGAGCACAGAAGTCTTAAACCCCTGTCTCATGGTGCGAGTCCACCCACGAGTGATCCCGAGTTAAAAACAAATCAAACTCGTGGTAATCACGTAGAATTAACGTAGCGGGAACGTCGGAACTCATGGACGTAACTTAGCGACTCGTAACGCTAACGGCAGGTACTCGGGAAACTTGTTAAATCGTGAAACATTTTCAACATGATGAAAGATGTCCACGAGTCAAATTTACTCCTGAAGGAAAAATTTGAAACTTTTAAATTCGTTGTAATACCATAGTAGCCCTTGAGTTTACCGAAGTGACTCATGAGTAACTCGTGGGTTTGGCCTAAGTGCCAGAAGTGAAATGTTGAAGATTAGTCATCTCCGGAGAACTTGGATAGGTGACGTTTCGGGTCAACTTTCAAACTTTAGACCCTTCTTTCACCCGAAACGTTACCTGTCCATGTTCTCCACAGATACTGCCTGACACGTTGAGTTACTCCAGCACTTTGTTTTTTTTTTTGTAAACCAGCTTCCGTAGTTCCTTGTGTTCCAAAATGTAATGCTTTATAAATGTCCAGAGATGCTGCCTGTCCCGCGGAGTTACTCCAGCACTTTGTGTCTGTCTCCCTGGAGACCCCGTTTCCCTCGCAATGTGACATCAACCGTGCATATATTGCCAACTGTTGTTTTGGCAGCAGCAACATAGTCTCCCGGTTAGTACACTCAGTGTTGCTGAGGCCTAGTTCATGTAGAGACAAGAAACTGCAGATGCTGGAATCATGATCATAAAACACACACAAAGTGTTGAAGGAACTCACACAGCGCTGGAGTAACTCAGCGGGACAGGCAGTTTCAGTGGAGGGAATGGACAGACCTTGATTCGGCTCGAAAAGAAGGGACATGATCCGAAATGTTGCCTACCCATTCCCTCCACAGATGCTGCCTGACCCGCTGGCTTACTTCGACACTTCGTGAGTTCATAAGTCATAGGAGCAGCATTAGGCCATTCGGCCCATCGAGTTGCTCCAACACTTTGTGTTTCACTCAACATGCCAGCATCTGTGGTTCCCTATGTCTCCATTTGACAGCTGGAAGAACTCAGTGGGTCATGGAGTCTGAAGAAGGACCCTGACCTGAAACCTCGCCTGCCCGTTTCCTTCCACCGGTTTCATTTAGTCACTTTACGATAAAACCCCACCGCCCCAGTTATTCCAAGTCCATTTAATTCCGCGTGTCTCCATTTCATTCATTAAGTCGCCGGTACTGTCACATTGTTCGTTTTCGGTCAATACAACGGAACAGTCTGAAGAAGGGCAATGATAGACACAAAAAACTGGAGTATCTCAGCGGGACAGGCAGCATCTCTGGAGAGAAGGAATGGGTGATGTTTCGGGTCGAGACTCTTCGACAGACTGGTAAGGGAAACGAGAGATGTAGATGATGATGCGTTGTAGAGAGACAAAGAACAATGAATGCAAAAAAGTTACGATGATAAAGGAAACAGACCTTGGTTCGCTGTTCGTTGGGTGAAAACGAGCAGCTGGTGCGACTTGGGTGGAGGAGGGATAGACAGAGAGGGAATGCCGGGGTTACCTGAAGTGAGAGAAATCAATATTCATACCACTGGGCTGTAAGCTGCCCAAGCGAAATATGAGATGCTGTTCCTCCAATTTGCATTTAGCCTCACTCTGACTGGAGGAGACCTCGGACAGAAAGGTCAGTGTGGGAATGGGAAGTGTTTGGCAACCGGGAGATCAAGTAGGTCCAGGTAACAACCGGGAGAGTGGTGATCCGAAACGTCACCCATTCCTTCTCTCCAGAGATGCTATCTGACCCTCTGAGTTACTCCAGCTTTTGGTGTCTATCGTCGAGATAAACCAGCATCTGCAGTTCCTTTCTACACAACAAAACAGTACGAGGAGCGGTTAATGTTAGAGGATGCTCACTAACCTCACTATGTTTACATCGTCCTCTATAGCAATGAATACATATCATTCGGTTACCGTATTATTGACTACAACCGCCCGTTTAAAAACACTAATGACTGCTCTTTAATCCTCAACCACTGGATATTTATCTGGAAACATATTGCATGTTTTCGTTCAGTGAGATAATTCAATTTCAATACACTGAGATGTTAAATCTGGCACCATTTCATAACAAACTAAACGACCTATAATTTAAATAGAGCATTTAATATCGATAATAAAATTCCCAAGACTATTTCACATATATAATTCCAGCACCATTTAACACTGAGCTGTCCGTGATGTTTAAAGGGACTGGCACCTGCCCTGATCTGTTGTTCGGATAAAAGACTGTTTGAAATAATTTGAAGTTTTGAAATGAATCCTCGCAGCCTAATGTACACTTTGGGCTAAGATTTGATCCCTGATCAAAGCGCAATGTAAACGGAATGGAATCTCTATTAACATTCTGAGACTCTCTACATAATGGAAGTGATCACATTCGGCCCTTCAAGCCAGCATTGCCATTCAATATGATCATGGCTGATCATCCAAAATCAGTACCCTGTTTCTGCTTTCTCCCCATATCCCTTGATTCCATAACCCAAAGGAATTTAAACATGGGAGGCTTTTTATAGTGAAAAAGAAATCTGCATGACATCATTTTTACCATGTGATGATTTTTCCACACGTCGGTAGTCGTTGTTGGCTCAAGAGTAACTCGGGAGAGGAACTTGGTAACTTGGGAGAGGAACTTGGTACATCGCAGAAATGAGAAGTAAATGGCAAATTGAGACATACACGTGGGAACTCGTTTAAACTCGTGAACATAAACTTGGAATCTCGTAGATAACCACGAGTTTGATTTATTCTTTTACTCGGGATCACTCGTGGGTGGACTTGCACCATAAGACAGGGCCATTCGTTTTAAGGTATGCCAGCAAAGAGACTGCATGGGCATATAGGCCTAAATAACTTACCTCCATGGATATAACCTACAATGAAAATTTCAGCCTTGTTTTCCATTGCTTTTTTGTGGAATGTTAACACCGATAGAGTATATCAGGACATGCAATCTTTCAAACCCCCACAAAGTGCTGTAGCCCTTCAGATTTGTTGTTGGTGGTTCCCAAATCTGATGGGTGCCGATCTAAAAGTGGCAGTGATCAACTTGAACAAGAGGGTTCAGGCTCTAGCATGGATTTAGGACTCCAATGAAAATATTAGTGATCATGAAGAACATGTGATGCACAAATATTTTGGATTTTCTCTGTGGTCCATTTCATTCCCAGCCAGCTCACTTTAACTCCTCAGCCAGGGTGATTGAAAGTTAGGGCTAGCTAAATTTCTGTGGATACCAATCGGCAAACTGCCTAATAGCAAAAACTTTGACTCCCCTTTCCAATTAGATAGCAGCACGGCAGAGTAATAGATTTGAGATTAAACAGTTTAAACAGACTGTGGTTATCCATGGAGTTAAGACACCAAATAAAGGCTTGTGCTGAATTGTACTTTATTGTGGCTGATAGTTCTCATATGTTAGCATCTTCCTATATTCCATGCTTACATAGTTCAGTGTAAAACATGAAATATGTTGGGGGTCAGAAGCCTGTATTTCTAGCCTATATTTCTAGCCTATAACTCTGCCCGTGGATATACCACAGAAAACACAGACAATTCCTTATTGACGAGCTAAGTATCTGATATACTTTATATCTGCTCTTAAACTTTACATTAGAAACAGCTGGCATTTTGCAATTATCTGTATTAAACTCCATTAACCATTAACCATTCCTCAGCCCATCTGTCTAACTGATCGAGATCCTGCTGCAATTTTTTATAACATTCACTATCTATGCTGTCACCCACTTTTGTGCTATCTGTAAACGCAAATCATGCCTTGCACATTCTCATTCAAATCGTTGATATAAACCACAATTAGCAAAGGGCCCAGCACTGATCCTTGAGGCACTCCACTTGTCACAGGCCCCCAGTCCGAAAAATAACCTTCCACCATCACCCTCTGCTTCCTTCCATGAAGCCAATTATCTATCCAGTCGGCTAGCTCCCCCTAGATCCCATGTGATCTAACATTCCAAAGCAACCTACCACATGGAACCTATCTAATGCCTTGCTGAAGTCTATGTAGAAAACATCCATGGCATTGCCCTCATCAACCTTTTTGTTACCTCCTCAAAAAACTCAATCAGATTTGTGAGACCTGATCTCCCATGCACAAAACCATGCTGACTATCCCCAATACACCCCTCATTATCCAAATGCCTATATATCTTATCCATCAGAATATTCTCTGGTAACTTGCCTACCAATAAACAGGTAAGTGAAAGTTAAGCTTTTTGTTTATTTTTTTTAATATTGATTTTAATGAACATAGGAATTTATTTAAATGTATTTGTATCTATTTTAAAATGTTTCCTAAATGTTTATATTATGTCACTTTTAACCCTTTTCAAATATCGGTGACCATGAGAGACAGTTCAAAGGGCCATCTATGGCAGCAGCCCCAGAATGTGCTGCATGAGCTTTGCTCACTGCTCAAGGACTGCTCCTCTTTACAGCATGCTATGACAGCAAAGACTAAAGGTCAATTACACTTCATAGAAGCCAAATTAAGTGCAGTGGGAGCCACACCCAAAGCATGGGGCATCTCATATATGAATCGGGCCAATGCTTTCAGGAAAATAATGTTCGAGGTAAAGGATAAATTTCTGCACATCTGCAAGTATAAAACCTAGATACATGTTCACATCCCAATGACGACTTAATGATCATGGTCTCACTTCATACCGATTAATATGATAGTCATTAAAAAAATACCTGTCTGAAATCATGAGGCTTTGGATCTTTATAAGCACCAAGTTCATACTTGCCAGACTTTACAAACTTAATCTTTGCTTCAATAGGGTCTATAATTTTAAACCTGCAGACAAAGTTTGAAGTCCGTTTCTTCAAAACGAGTTCTGGAAAAATAACCTTTCTACTTATTTTTGCCTCTTTAAAATCTTTATTCTTTTTCCAAACCATTTTCTCAGCATATGTTGCCGTAGATATGTAGAGCTTTGGAGTGAAGTCAGGGGGCTTCCTGTTCCATATGTAGTTATTGGATTCTGGTTTCAGTTGGACATGGCTTTTACTTCTTATCTCAGCCACACTTTGCCTTGCAGTGAATCTACGTTTCTGCAAAAATCCAAAGGTGGATTCGCCGACCAAAACATCCTCTAGCTCCATTTACTCTTCCGGCTTAATATGTTATTTCATTGATACCTCATGGATAAACATTTGCCTTGATGTATCGAGTTATTAAAGCAGTAATAAAATTGATCTGCAAAAAAAAAGAGAATTATTTACAAATAGGGAAAATCGAGGAGATCCTAGAGATTGAAAATGCTGGAATCTGGCAGAATGAAATAAACTGCTGGAAAAAAACTCAGTGGGTCAAGCAACATCTGCAGAGGCAAAGGGATAGTAGATATCTTCGATTGGAGACCTTGCATCAGAGAAATTAAAAGGGCTGATTTTGCAAGGGGGTTCCTGCAAGGCTTTGGTTTACAATAATTGTACAAACGCAGGCTGACCACCACTAATCATTACTTGCCTTTCCAAATGCAGGTCATTCCTATCTGTCATAATAACTTACCCAGCACTAATGTCAGGCTCAATGGCCTGTGGTTCCCAGGCTTTTCCTGACCCCTTTCTTAAATAGAGGCATAATATTAACGATTCTTCAGTCTTTCAGCATCTCACTCATGGCTATTGATGAAGAAATATCTCTGCCAGAGCTTCTGCAATTTCTTCCCCAGTTTCCCACGGTCCGAGGATATACTCTCCTATATAGTCTCCTATTCATGAATTTATGAATAGTCTCCTATTCATAGTCTACAACTCTGCTTTCAATACCATTATCCCAACCACGCTCATCTCCAAACACATGGAGGTTGGAGACAGCACACCCCTCTGCAACTGGATCCTCGACTTCCTGACCAACAGATGACAATCAGTGAGGATAGGTGACAAATCATCCTCTACGATAATCCTCAATAATGGTGCCTGCAAGGATTTATTCTCAACCCCTGACTGCACTCCTCATACATTCAATACTGTGCAGCAATATACCAATCCAACTCAATTTAAAAGTTCACAGATGACACCACTGTCACGCACCAGATATTAAACAATGATGAGATGGCGTACAGGAAGGCGATTGAGAACCTAGTAACATGGTGTCAAAACAACAACATTGCCTTCAATGTCAGCAACGCTAAGGAGATCATGATTGACTTCAGCAAGGGAAGCAGTACACACACCACATTGTGCATTGATAACGTCAAAGTAAATTGGTCAATATCTTCAAGTTTTCAGGAATAACTATCACCAGAAATTTGTCCTGGACAAGCTACAGTGAAGCAATGGTCAAGCAAGCACACCAACACCTCATCTTACTTAGAAGGCTTAGGACGTTTGTCATATCCTCAACAACCCTCAGCAACTTCTACAGATGCGCCGTAGAAGACACTTTATCCTGATGCATCACAGCATGGTTTGGGAACAGCTCCATCCAAGACCACAAGAAATTTCAGAGAGTTGTAGATGAAGCCCAGACCATCAGGCAAACCAACCTCCCTTCCATGGTCTCCATCTACACTTCACGCAGTCTTGGCAAGGCCACCAACATAATTATGGACCAGTTTCACCCCCTCTTCAATCTTCTCCCCTCTCCCATCAAGCAAGAGGTGCAGAAGTTTGAAAACACATACCTCAACATTCAGGAACAGTTTATTCACAGCTGTTAGCAGGCAATTAAACCATTCTCTCACCAGCTAGCGTGCAGTCCGGACCTTCCAGCTACAGTACCTCAATGGAGTCATTAGAACTATCTTTAATCGGACTTTATCAGACTTTATCTTGCACTAAATTATATACTCTTTATCCTGTATCTGTACACTGTGGACAGCATGATGGTAAACATGTATAGTATTTTCATTAACTGGATAGCACGCAACAAAATAGCTTTACACTGACAATAAACAAAACCAAACTAAACTATACTTGCTCGTCCTGGGGATTTATCGACGTTTATGACTTTTCAAAGCTCCAGCATCTCTTCTGTACTGTGAACTCTCTTTAAGGTATCGTTATTAAATTCTCCAAGATCCCTCGCATCCAAGCCTTTCTCCACTCAAATACAGATGAGAAATATTAATTTAACATCTCACCCATTTCCTGTGGCTCCACACATAGATGACTTTGCTGATTGTTAAGTGGCACTGTTTCCTCCCATGCAATGAGATTGTGGTTGATATGTATCTTACATTTATCTACCCGTCTGCTCGGTGTTTTTTTAGTTTTTAGTTTACAGATACAGTACGGAAACAGGTGCTTCAGTCCATTGAGTCCATGCCTACCAGTGATCCCCATACACTAATATTATCCTACAGACTAGGGACAACTTACAATCTTTACTAAAGCCAATTACCCAACAAATCTGATGATAGACACAAAATGCTGGAGTAACTCAGCAGGGCAGGCGACACCTCTGGAGAATAGGAGTGGGTGACGTTTCAGGTCAAGACCCTTCTTGAGACTCGATCCAAAACGTCCCCCATTCCTTCTCTCCAGAGATGCTGCCTGTCCTACTGAGTTACTCCAGCATTTTGTGTCTATCTTTCGTTTAAACCAGCATCTGCAGTTCCTTCCTACACAACCTACAAACCTGAATGTGGGAGGAAATTGGAATACCTGTGGAAATCCCACACGGCCACAGGGAGAACGTACAAACTTTATACAGACAACACCCATGGTCAGGATTAAATCTGGGTCTCTGGTGCAGTAAGGCAGCAGCTCTACCACTGCACTACTATGCCGAATGTTAACTGTCAGCGGAATCCAGCTGCATCTGTGGCATTTGCGATCTCCTATGTAAGCACTGCCACAATTGCCAGCTTGTTTCCAATGTAAACGTGAGTGATCGTACAGCGTTGTGGAAATTACAAATTGCACCAGGGACAGAGTGTAATCTTCCAAATTCCAAAAGCGTGCAGGTTTGAAGATTAATTGGCTTCAGAAAATTGAACCTTGTGTGTAGGATGGAATTAGAGTACAGTTATTGCAGGTCGGTGCGGACTCAGTGTGCTGAAGTGCCTGTTTCCACGCTGTCCCAAACTAAACTAAAATAAACTATTTTCCATCTAAATAAATAAATTGCCCAGTGTAAAACTGACTGCTGAATGTCCATCTTGAAAATTGTGCTTCCGACCAAGGTTAATCCCACCCCCTGATTTTCAAAATGCAAACTGAATCTGCTTGAAAATTGACTGGCAATGTTCTTTGATTTGCCATCCATCTTTCATTAGCTTGTTCTTTAAATTAGTGCATTTATATTGGAGGAATAATTCTGCTGATCAGCCAGCAAAACAAAATAGATGATTGAGACCATTCCAACTGACATGAGAGATACAGTGCGACACATTATGTAAGTAGTGTGATGAGTGAATTTATGAAATTCGTGGACCATATTAAACACAGTGCAATTCCTTCTGTGGTCATGGTACTTCCAACGGTATTTTGCACTGGGGATGGGAGATAATGGCTCCAATTTATGTAAAATCTGACATGGAAAGTAACCCCTACATAAATTGGGGAGGGCCTGTATAACTTGACAAGAGTTGTGCATAAGTGAATGCTACAGACTGACTCATCCCATGGACTGGAACCAAACACTGAGGGATGTACTGAAGCTGTTGCAGCTGCCACAGAGACTCTATGGGGACCACAGTTTAAGGTCCTCCTCTTTTTGCACTGTCCTCTCATTGAGAGGCTATAGACTGCATAAAACTTCTCAAGTGTATTGGTCATCGACTATATGAATAAGAAAACCCAATGATAGACACAAAATGATAGAATAACTCAGTGGGACAGACGGTATCTCTGGATAGAAGGAATGGGTGATGTTTCGGGTGAAGACCTTTCTTCAGATTGTCTCACTAACGATGCCACACTAACATGGTGTAAATTTCGTTAGCAAATAGAATGTTTACTGTGCATGGCAACTTATGACTATACTGTACCATATATCTGCAAATGTTATACATAGATATAGGTGGGGAAAAACAATGGAAGATCAGCAGTAGGTGCTTCACATGTTCTCTAGTACTTCCAATCTTCATTGTTAAAGATTAATTTTTAGACTGGAGAAGTCCTTCAGGGCATAAGTGTGTAGTTATAAACTTGTACTGGACATAAAATCTGCTGTTGTGCTATTTAAACAAATAAATTGTGTGAGAAAACTGGACAGTGAAGGGAACTGCAGATGAGAGAGGGATAAGACTTTGGAAGAGGTAATTTGGCTTAGCTATGACGGGTAGTGAAAAGCTTGAGGAAGTGGCAAAGAAAGATAATAGGGAATGAGAATAATAAGATCCAGAGGCAAAGCATGGTCAGAATTATATGTAAATTCACTGATATCACCACAAATTCCTGTTGTAAACATTTCACCGGACAAGGTGGGGCCTGGCACAATCAGAGCTTAAGCACACAGAGAACTGTAGATTTGAATACAATAATTAGGAGAATACAATGATTCAGAGAAATTTGGACTAAAAGCAAAAATAAAGTATAAGCAAAAAAGGTTGTCAAGGCATTTTGGCTTCCAGCAAGAGAATAAGTAAATAATAGTCGAGAACATTTTCTAAAATTGTTACCTTCAGCAAATTTGTGCAAACCGTTGCGTCTTTGATGTGTTGTACAGATGAAGTAAGTGCAGTAAATATCAAACTTCTGCCATGAGGAGCAGCCATGCCAGTTTTGGTGTCTTTCCAGGGAGAGAGTTTGCAGTTTAACCAGTAAAGTGCTGCTATGATCCATGAAAGGCCAAAAACAAATAGAAATCCCAGCAGCAAACAATCCAAAGCAGATTCAGAAACCAACCTAAAATCCTCACCTTCTTTACCCCACCATCTTCCACATAAATGCAGGATGCAAAAGTATCAAATCAATGGCACTGATTGGGTAAATTATAGTATCAGTAAATGGTTAGACTGGTGACACTACAGTTTGATGTTGGTGCAGTAAACAGTAAAGTGGTGTTACTAGTTACTAGGAGACAGACTTCCTGCAGTTCTCTTGTTAATTGAAACAAACGTGTGAGGTTGTTTTCGGACTATGAAAGGTGATGCTTTCTTAGTAATAAAACACAAAAATGATAATTGCCCAGGTATGTATTTATGGTACAGTGTGTAGATCTAATACCATCAACACATAAAAAAATGTGACATGTCTTTGAGTCAATTTTGTGATTATAACCTCTTCATAATTACATAGAAACATAGAAAACATAGAAAATAGGTGCAGGAGGCCATTCGGCCCTTCGAGCCAGCACCGCCATTCAATATGAAGCATAAGTCCAGCTTCTTTCATTTAAGGCAGCTGGCAAAGGTGAAGCCCATCTTGAACGACAGCATTTTGAAACAGTAATCCATGCCTTCATCACGTCTCGGCTGGATTACTGTAACGCACTTTATTTTGGAGTTAGCCAATCTTCCCTTGCACGTCTCCAGTTGGTTCAGAATGCTGCTGCTCGCCTTTTAACTGGAACACGTAAGAGGGAGCACATAACGCCTATTCTGGCCTCCCTCAACTGGCTGCCTGTGTACTTTAGAGTTCATTTTAAGATTCTTTTATTTGTTTTTAAATCTTTAAATGGTCTCGCCCCGCCTTACCTCTCTGAGCTGCTTCATCCATACGCTCCTGCTTGGTGCCTCAGGTCAGTTGATCAGCTGCTCCTGGAGGTACCGAGGTCTAAGCGGAAGCTCAGAGGGGATAGAGCCTTCTCTGTTGCTGCTCCGACATTATGGAACACTCTACCTTTGCACATTAGACAGGCCCCTTCACTGTCCATTTTCAAAACTAATCTTAAAACCCTTTTCTATTCCTTGGCTTTCGATCCTGCATGAGACTTTGTTCCTGTTTTAGTGTTTCTATTGTTTTTTATTGTTTTTACTTCTTTTAATGTTTTTATTGTTTTGTTTTATGTTTATGATTAGTCATGTACAGCACTTTGTTGCCACAGTGGTTGTTTTTAAAGTGCTCTATAAATAAAGTTCAGTTCAGTTCAGTTCAGTTCAGTGATGATGGCTGAACATCCCCTATCAATAACCTGTGCCTGCCTTCTCCCCATATCCCTTGACTCCACTAGCCCCTAGAGCTCTATCTAACTCTCTCTTAAATCCATCCAGTGACTTAGCCTCCACTGCACTCTGTGGCAGAGAATTCCATAATATCACAACTCTCTGGGTGAAAAAGTTTTTTCTCGCCTCCGTATTTAATGACCTCCCCTTTATTCTAAGACTGTGGCCCCTGGTTCTGGACTCGCCCAACATTGGGAACATTTTTTCTGCATCTAACTTGTCCAGTCCTTTTATAATTGTATATGTTTCTATAAGATACCCCCTCATCCTTCTAAACTCCAGTGAACACAAGCATAGTCTTTTCAATCTTTCCTCATATGACAATCCCGCCATCCCAGGGATCAATCTCGTGAATCTACGCTGCACTGCCTCAATCACAAGGATGTCCTTCCTCAAATTAGGAGACCAAAACTGTACACAATACTCCAGATGTGGTCTCACCAGAGCCCTATACAACTGCAGAAGAACCTCTTTACTCCTATACTGAAATCCTCTTGTTATGAAGGCCAACATTCCATTAGCTTTCTTCACTGCCTGCTGTACCTGTAAGCCAACTTTCAGTGACCGGTGTACAAGGACGCCCAGGTCTCGCTGCACCTCCCCCTTACCTAACCTAACCCCATTGAGATAATAATCTGCCCCCTTGTTTTTGCCGCCAAAGTGGATAACCTCACATTTATCTATATTATACTGCATCTGCCACGCATCTGCCCACTCACTCAACCTGTCCAGGTCACCCTGCAACCTCCTAACATCCTCTTCACAGTTCACACTGCCACCCAGCTTTGTGTCATCCACAAACTTGCTAGTGTTGCTCCTAATTCCCTCTTCCAAATCATTAATATATATGGTAAACAGTTGCGGCCCCAACACCGAGCCTTGCGGCACTCCACTCGCCACTGCCTGCCATTCTGAAAAGGACCCGTTTACTCCTACTCTTTGCTCCCGGTCTGCCAACCAATTTTCTATCCATGTCAACACCCTACCCCCAACATCATGTGCTCTAATTTTAGTCACCAGTCTCCCGTGCGGGACCTTATCAAAGGCCTTCTGAAAGTCTAGATACACTACATCCACTGGCTCCCCTTCATCCATTTTACTTGTCACATCCTCAAAAAATTCCAGAAGATTAGTCAAGCAATTCCAGAAGATTAGTCAAGCACCAATGACTCCGTTTATTAGATTTCAGACATACAAGCATGCATACAAGTGTTCTCTATATCACCATCTATATCTCTCATTCCCTTTCCCCTGAGTATGAAGAAGGGTCTCGACCCTTAACGTCATCTATTTCATTTCTCCAGAGATCCTGGCAGACCCGCTAGGTTACTCCAGCTTTTAGTGTCTATCTTTAACACGCGGGTGTCTCTTAAAGAATGAACACAACAGCTCTTCACTGGATTGCTCAGGAGAAATTAGCTAGTACCTCCCGATGAATGACAACAATGGAGTCGAGGGGACAATTCCTTTCACTCTTCAATGACAATGTCATTGAGTTCTGTCAATTATTATTTACAATCAATGTATAATCAGGGTATACATGCTTATGTAAAATTCATGCACCTTGTATGTCTAGAATATATTTTCTCCAAAAGAAAATAATTCAGGAGAGGACATCTATAGTGGTAGCAGCTCAGCAGGATTGGGAAATTGGGAAGGTTGGTACTGGGAGGCATTTCAATTGTCTATAGGGGAGGCACGAGTGTCAGATCGTGGTTAGTTGGGGATGATAAAAAGAAGATAACGAGCTGTGAGTTTTGGGAATGTGTTCATGACAGGAGGATTAAGCATTACAATTATTATTACTTAAAGGGAACTTTCCTGAGGCAGGTCTCCTGCACTAGGCACCATGGCTCAGAACCAGGGTAATTCCCCTTAAATATTGTGAAGCTCAATTCTGCAGTAGTGACTAGCTCTTACAGCCCACGCATGTGTGGTAACAAATAGTGAAACCAGCATCCGTACCATACCATTGTATGCAACTTTTGTCTCCTTAGGGTAATTGCATGGCAGATACATTCATACAGTTTGTCAAACTCTCAACAATCCACAATTTATTTTGCAAATTGTTTTTCATTGAATTGAACTTCATAGCACTCAAAATAATTTGGTTTCTAGGCAGATCTAAAATTTTCCATGCTGAAATTGGAAGTAATACCAAGTCTTCCCAGTAGACAGCAGCAAGTCACTACAATTCAGTGTTCTCAAACTTTACTGGGTAATGTTGAGAAAGAGATTTATTAGATTTCAAATACATTTTCATTGATGACATGTGTTAGATACTGATTTGTGTAATAGGAACACAAAATAACCCAGTTTTCAGCTATTTATATTGTTATCGATATGATAACATAACTGATGTGCAAGTCTGAAGAAGGTTCTCGACCCGAAACATCACCCATTCCTTCTTTGCAGAGATGTTGCCTGTCCCGCTGAGTTTCTCCAGCATTTTGTGTCTATCTTTGGTTTAAACCAGCATCTGCAATTCCTCCCTGCACCTCTTATTTACCTGCACATGATTCATATCCCTCCATTCCCTGCATATCCACGTGCACATCCAAAACTCTCTGAAATCACTTAACTCTCTTAAGTACCTGTTTCAACGATGACCTCCGACAGCGCATTCCACCCTCTGTGTGAAATACTTGCCCAGCACATCTTTTTTTTAATTTGTCTCTCTCAACTTAAAGCTATGCCCTCGAGTATTTGATTTTTTTCTTTTCCATCCCATAAATGATATATAAATTATACATGAATACTACACGACAGTGAAAAGAAAAATAACGTGCAAAAAGACATTCGTGCAAAAATACACATTTAGAAAACAAGACCATGATGGTACAACGGCTGGTCTGTCGTGCTTCGTTACCTAAATCCATTCCTTTACGAATGGAGAAAAGAAAATACAGAAAAGATAAAAAAACCCGAATTGAAGGAACATTGTGATCACAGAGAGCTGAAGATTACAGAGACCTGGAATATCTTTGTACATAAAACCAGCCTCTTGTAACCAGCCTCTCAATTGCACATCATTGTGTCTGTCAATATCTAATACTGATATTAGAAAGGCTCAAAGTTCCTAACCTAGTATAACTTCTCCACAACCAATAACTTTCCTGGGATTGTCCACTGGAGATGGGAATGGTTTCACAGGTGTAACTGGATGTGTTTGGATTAAATGAAAATGACCTGACCTGAACAGATCAAACAATGCATCTGCAGTGTTTCACCACAACTTTGCTATGTCTTCCGGGTAACTAAGCATTCTGCAGACTTTTGTGAAGTGAAATTAAATGTCATGTCACAGCTTTCCAAATAGAGTAGATTGTAGAAAGTTCAAGATTATACATATAACGAAGACTTAAAACTGGAAATTGGGTTGTTTAATGGTGTTGATTGCGAGGCAATTAAATTTCAGTCAGAAATGTATTTACGCTCCATAAGGTTTCCTTTGTGTGTCTGAAGTTCTAACACATTGAGGAGTCTGGATATGCACAATGGCATCCAATGCCACCCAGTGCACGCTTGCAAGCACTCCCAAAACCTTGTCTACATCTACAATTCGTGGAGAGTGTGGACCGCTCACACAGAAGCTTGTGTGAGGCAAGTTTCATTGTTATAGAGCTAGAATTATACAGCAAAGAAACAGGTTCTTGTGATCACCAAGTCATGCATCGACCATCAAACACTCATTTACACTAATGTTACACTAACCTCATATTTCTTATTCTCCCATATTCCGATTAACTCTTCCCAGATCGTACTTTTATACTACAGGGAATTTACAGTAGTCAATTAAAGGGGTTGTCCCACTGCGGCGAACTAATACGCGAGTTCAGACGAGTTTGCCCTAGACTCATACTCGCAGCATGGTCGACACGAGGTCCTAGGAGGTCTTTATAACTCTTCTTTATGCTCAAGGGTAGTCCACGCGTACTCGATGTCTCAGCTAGTTCGTGGCGTATTTTTCAACATGTTGAAAAATGTCCACGAGTAAAAAAAAGTCGCAAAACATCGATTTTTTTTAAACTTGTGGGTTTAGTCGAGTTAGGTCATAGTAGGTCATAATGCTATTTTTA
This sequence comes from Leucoraja erinaceus, assembly GCF_028641065.1. Lineage (NCBI taxonomy): Eukaryota > Metazoa > Chordata > Chondrichthyes > Rajiformes > Rajidae > Leucoraja > Leucoraja erinaceus. The sequence goes on from NC_073378.1 coordinate 100,119,253, forward strand.
GGTAGTTGAAGTCAATTGAAGTTAATCGAAGGTTGTTGAAGGAAAAGCTCGTTGAGAAAGAAAAGTAAGAATGTCCACTAAACTTTATTAAACGTTATCTGGCTTCTTAAAAGTGTCTCCATTCCTTCTCCCCCCTTCTCTCTCTCCCTTCTCCCCCCTTCTCTCCCCCTTCTCCCCCCTTCTCCCCCTTCTCCCCCTTCTCCCCCCTCTCCTCTCTCCCCCTTTCTCCCCTTCTCTCCCCCCACCCCCCCCCCCCCCATCGCGCTCTCTAAAAAGGACTTACCGAACTGTGCCAGTCGTCATTTACCTTCCTGTTCATCGCGGGTGTGAATTTCAGACAGCACTCCCCCGCTTTCCCTGGCCCCCGCCTTTGCGATGTGTGTGTATGTGTGTGTGCAGACGGTCGATCCGGCTTGCGGTTTCATTGCTGACGGTCGATCCAGCTCGAAGTTTTCCAGGTGAGTGTCCTCGAGCTTGAAGGTCGAAGACAGTCTCTGTAAAGTCACGTCAGTGGGACAGGCCCTTAACCCACCAACATGCAAATCTTTGGAACATGTGAGAAAATCAGAGAACCTAGAGACCCAAGCAGTCACAGGAAGAACATAAAAGAGCAAGCTGGAAAGGGTAAAAAGATTTCTGAGGATATTGGCAGGATTAGAGGTCTGAGCTATAGGGAGACATTGAGTAGGCTGGGACTTTATTCCATGGAGCGCAGGAGGATGAGGGGTGATCTTATAGAGGTGCATAAAATCATGAGAGGAATGAATCGGGTAGATGCACGGTCTCATGCCCAGAGTAGGTGAATTGAGGACCAGAGCACATAGGTTTAAGAAGAGGGGAAAAGATTCAATAGTAATCTGAGGGGCAACTTTTTCACCCAATGAGTGGAAGGTATATGGAACAAGCTGCCGGATGAGGTAGTTGAGGGAAACTTTTGATTCTGCTGTGTGGGGATGTTTTATGTTGAACTCTATCATGTGTTGTGTTCTTTATTTTATTGTATGGCTGTATGGTGATCACATTTCACTGTGCCAACTGGCACATGTGACAAATATATGTATCTTGTATCTTATATCTTGTATCTGCAGTTCCTTGTTTCCATCTAGAAGGTTTCTGTTTTTATTTTGCATGCATGAAATTTCCCTATCAAGCTGTAGTGTTCATTTCTTGCAATATGCTTCCAAGATTGGATTTATTTTTTAAACCAAATGAATGAAACTCGTTGAGTCTGAATATATATTATTTTCTTTCTTGATCATCACTAAAGTCATGAACACATAATGTGTTGATTTAATTAACAAAAAATATATCTTACTTGAACAATGTCCACAATTCATTAATTTGGACAACTGCACTTTATTTTATTGGTGTAACTAATGCAGGGGTCAAAGGTCAAAATGTTTCCTTTTAAAATAATTAAACAAAAATGTTTCCCACATGCCAGAGCAGAAGCAAGAATCTGGCAGACATGCGGGTTTTGTTAACAGTGACATTTAGGGAAATGTTTGAATGTCTGTACATGAGGCCACACAACAGCGTCCAATAACCAGTGTTAAAGGTCATGTGAATCTGACCAGGGCTACAGTATAATTCCTGACCTCGAAGAGGATCCACCTTTATGTGCTGAAGGTCACATTTGACAAGTGATAAAGATTGTAAGTAAGTTTATTGGCCAAGTATTCACATACAATGAATTTGCCTTGGTGCTCCGCCCACAAATAACAACATGACATACAGTGATAGTTACGAATGACTCAGAAAACACTAAACATTAATAATAATAAGACATTAATGATAAAACACCATTGATCAACCATGTGAACCAACAAAATACCAGATCAAAGGGAGGCTACAGATTTTTGGCTGTTGTGTAGAGCAACTACTCGTGGATAAAAACTGCTTTTATGTCTGGCTGTGGCAGCTTTAACAATCTGGAGTCGCCTTCCAGAGGGAAGTGATTCAAAGAGTTTGTGGCCAGGGTGGGAGGGGTCAGAGATGATCTTGCCCGCTCGCTTCCTGGCCCTTGCAGTGTACAGTTCATCAATGGAGGGAAGGTTGCAGCCAATAACCTTCTCTGCTGATCAGACGATTCGCTGCAGCCTCCAGGTGTCGTGTTTGGTGGCTGAGGCAAACCAGACCGTGATGGAGAAGGTGAGAACAGACTCTACGATTGCCATGTAGAATTGGACCATCATTGCCTGTGGCAGATTGTGCTTCCTCAGCTGCCGTAGGAAGTACATCCTCTGTTGTGCCTTTTTAACTGTCGAAGATATTCATAAAGATCACCTATGTTTCTAACTTTAAAATTCACATGTCATTGAAGAAAAGGCTCCTTGAAAAGCCCTTGAGCTTTGTATTATCTGACAGGCTGTTCCAGCTTGAATATTTACACCAGATGTAATGTCCATGAAATAAAGCTATTGGACATCTAATGACTCCGTCTGATCTCTGACTGCACTACCTGTCAAGTGTAGCAGAAAGGCAATATTCCTTCAGCGGTTGAACAATTATATGCTGATCTGTGCTTAGGTTTGATCTAGTTACATATGAGTAACATTGGGCATATAATTAGACGTTTAATGAGGTTTGCAACATCATATGACAATGATGAAGTTGAGCATAATTTAACAATTCAATTGTTAGATAGATTTAAAACTGACCTAATTATAAGAACAATACATAATTATGTTTTATCTTTTACAGAAGGTAACAGTGTTTCAGTGGTAAGAATTTTAGTAGCTAAGATTGATGGAATTAGGGTCATGGAAAGTAAAGATTGAAGAAATCTCAGATAGAAACAGGACAGTGACTCCAGGAGACCAACATAGGGGTTTGACGTAAATGAGACCTTTCTTGAAACCTTAAATTTCCGACAATGCTTGATTTAAATGTTTGAGTAATCTCCGTGCTGCACATTTCCTCCCACACTCCGAAGACGTGCAGGTTTGTAGGATTAATTGGCTTCAGTAAGGATTATGAATTTTCCCTAGTGTGTAGGATAGCGTTAGTGTAAAGGGATCACTGGGTGGTGTGGACTCAGTGGGCCGAATCTCTCTCAAAACATGGGGGGAGGGGGGGACACATTTTCTTGGCAGCTGCGCGTGCTTGCGCACACACTCGAGGGTTTGGCCATGGGTCCTGTGGACGGTAACAGCAGCTACGTCCACACCGAATCGTGCGGCTTCAATCGGCCGTTTCGCAGGGGCTTCAACATCTGGAGCCTCGATCACCTCGACGCAGCAATTTGACCGCGGGGCGGTAGAAGATCTCGCGGCCGGCCATGCCGGGCTGGGCGATGAAAAGCCCCGCGAACGGGCCGATTCAAGCTCTGCTCTATGATCTTTGTTCTCCCTCCTCCAATCACCACGCTGAATCATCATGCCCCCCCCCCCCCCCCCCCCACTGCCTGCCTGCTGACCGACATCTCTTTCGTCCAAGCGGCGCCCCCGATCATCAGTCCCACCCTCACTGTCTCGCGGAAAGCGGAGATTTTTGATAGCTTTTATTTTACTGAGTTTTAAAATACGGATTACAAATCATGGGGATCGTCCCCTGCCTCTCAAAACATGAGGGGGACGTGTGTCCCCTGTACCCCCCCGGATTTCCACCCCTGGGCCGAAGGGCCTGTTTCTGCGCTGTATCTCTAAAGTCCAAAGTCAAGTTGTAAACCCTTGTGCCCTGTGAGTGGGGAATATCTCCCTCTCCCTCTCCCTCTCCCTCTCCCTCTCCCTCTCTCTCTCCCTCTCCCTCTCTCCTCTCCCTCCTCTCCCTCTCCCTCTCCCCTCCCTCCCTCCCTCTCCCTCTCCCTCTCCCTCTCCCTCTCCCTCTCCCCTCCCTCTTTCCCCATTTAGGTGCCCTCCTGTATTGTTCTACTTTCTATTTTCTGTAAAAATTACTCTTCCCACCCCCAGGTTTAAAGCTGGACTGGGATATTAAATTTCACACTAAACAGTAGAGTTGCTGCCTAGCAGCGCCAGAGATTAGTGCGGGTGTCCCAGGTTATGGGGAGAAGGCAGGAGAATGGGGTTATGAGGGAGGGATAGATTAGCCATGATTGAATAGCGTAGACGATACTCATTCTGGCCTCATTCTACTCCTATCAGAGAGAGTTAGATGTAGCTCTTAGGGCTAATGGAATCAAGGAATGTGGGAAGAAAGCAAGAACAGGGTACTGATTTTGGATGATCAGCCATGATCACATTGAATGGCGGTGTTCGCTCGAAGGGCCAAATGTCCTACACCTGAACCTATTTTCTATGTTTCTATATCTATCGCTCACGATCTTATGAGACCCCAAGTTTGATCCTGACCTCTGGTGCTACCTGTGGTGTAAATTGTCCCTGTCTCGCAGTTGGTTTCCTCCAGTTGCTCCGGTTTCCTCCCACATTCTAAAGATGCTCAATTTAGTTTATTGTTTTATGTATTGAAGTACGGTGAAAAGCTTTTTGTTGCATGCTAACTGGTTGTAATATTTTCTTGAATTTAACAAATGTTGAACATATATGTCAGGAAAATCAGGTGAGATTCAAAGTCAACATTTGTTTTAATTCAAAATTCCCTCTTAATTTAAAGGGTGAGTTCCAGCTGCTTGGTTGATTCCCTCTGGCAACCCAGAAGCTGAGAGCTTTTGTCAGCATTAAAGATTCTTACAACTTTGGATCTTTTAAAAATACAACAGTAGAGTGGAAGGCAACATGTTTTCAACACTAGTTCTCAGGTGGATACCAAACAACATAGCAGCAGGGGCATACTGTGAACAATAACTGCTCCAAAAAGGGTTGGTAAACTGCCAAAGACTTACAGAAGAGAGGTGCATGAGTATAATGTCCACAAGACCAAAGTGAATGTCACAGGAGACTGGGAACCATTGGAGGAAGTTTGCAAAGAGACTTCCGCTGGATAAGATTTGAAGGAAACCAGGTAGAGAACAATTGAGAGGCTGAGGTCGTATCAGGCACCACTTCTGAAGAAGGACTCAGATATAGAGCCTGGGACCCGTTGACTTAATTAAAGCAGTCAGACATAGGGTTGGCGTTTAGGAGACAAGGGACATACACTTCAAAACTGGTCGATGCTCTTTTGAGAAAACACCATCACTTAGGCACAAAGAAGGACCATGTGATCACCAAGTATGTCATTGAGGGAGAGTTCATCATGTTCAGATGTACATCAGTTGCCTGGCATGGGAGGAAGACTCAGGCAATGAACTTTCCTGTAGAAAATAACAAGGAACCCCTCACCATAGTCATTTAATTTTGCCTCCCACTTGAACACAGTCATGACATATCTGAGATGTCATATCATAGAAACATAGAAACATAGAAAATAGGTGCAGGAGTAGGCCATTCAGCCCTTCGAGCATGCACTGCCATTCAATATGATCATGGCTGATCATCCAACTCAGTATCCTGTACCTGCCTTCTCTCCATACCCTCTGATCCTTTTAGCCACAAGGGCCACATCTAACTCCCTCTTAAATATAGCCAATGAACTGGCCTCAACTACCTTCTGTGGCAGAGAATTCCAGAGATTCACCACTCTCTGTGTGAAAAATGTTTTCCTCATCTCGGTCCTAAAAGATTTCCCTCTTATCCTTAAACTCTGACCCCTTGTTCTGGACTTCCCCAACATCGGGAACAATCTTCCTGCATCTAGCCTGTCCAACCCCTTAAGAATCTTGTAAGTTTCTATAAGACCCCCCCTCAATCTTCTAAATTCTAGCGAGTACAAACCGAGTCTATCCAGTCTTTCTTCATATGAAAGTCCTGACATCCAGGAATCAGTCTGGTGAACCTTCTCTGTACTCCCTCTATGGCAAGAATGTCCTTCCTCAGATTAGGAGACCAAAACTGTACGCTATGATGAGCGTTTGACGGCACAGGGCCTGTAGGCTGGAGTTTAGACAGATGAGGGGAGACCTCATTGAAACTTATTGAATAGTGAAAGGCCTGGATAGAGTGGCTGTGGAGAGGATGTTTCCACTAATGGGAGAGTCTAGGACTAGAGGCCATACCATCAGAATAAAAGGATGTACCTTTCGGAAGAAGATGAGGAGGAATTTTGTTAGTCAGAGGGTGGTGAATCTGTGAAATTCATTGCCACAGAGGGCTAGTGGAGGCCCAGTTCATATATATTTTGACAGAGATTGACAGGTTCGTGATTAGTATGGGTGACAGGAGTTATGGGGAGAAGGCAGAAGAATGTGGTTGAGAGTTAAAGGTGGGTCAGCAAAGATTGAATGGCAGTAGACTTGATGGGCCGAATGGTGCGAGCATGTAGCATACATTCTCGGTGTGAGCAAGTAGTTTTACTCCAGGAACTCTGGTCTCTTCCCTCATTCCAAAGACCTGCTGGTTGGTAGTTTAAAATTCTAAAATTGTGAGATTGTGAGTGAGTGATAGAATTTTGGGTGGAGCTCATGTGAATATGTAGAAAATAAAATGGGCTTACTATGGGATTGGTGTAATTAGGTGCTTGTTGGTCAGTATTGATTCAGTGGGCTGAAGGGTATGTTTCTATGCAGTGTGGTTACCTATGATAATTCTTCCAAGAAATTCTTTCTATGAGCAATGTAGCATCTCTGTACTTCATGGACTTTCCTCCATTCTTGTCGCTTGATGGGAGGGATTATTTTTATTTCCTTAACAAGAAGCTTTTATTCAATTAATAACAGATGCAGAGTACTGAAAAGACCAACACTTCCATTGGCAGTTTGCAAGCAATAATAGTAAGATTAAACGAGTACTTACCAGTACGAAGTTTGATCTGTATTTTATGAGGAGTTACGATGAGGGATTACGTGAAGAACCCACCCAGCGCGCAGGCGTGGCATACTTCCAAGCAGCGGTGTGGAATCACAGATAGACACTAGTTGAAGTAAAGATAGTAAAGACCAACGAGACATTAGTCCGAATTTGATCTATATAATGAGGGTGGGAGCGGAGGGCACGTAATCCCTCATCGTAACTCCTCATAAAATACAGATCAAACTTTGTACTGGTAAGTACTCGTTTAATCTTACTATTTTACTTCGGAGTCACGTGAGTGACTACGTGAAGACTTCAAAGGTCTGTGATTTCAAACCGTGTAACAGCTATATCACTCACTGCCGAAAGATCATCGAGGGAGGAAGTAGTATCTAAAGACCAACAAGTTTGTTTAGTTATAAAAGAAATGTTTATTAACTATAACAAAAAATAGCTCCCCTGGGCTTTAAATCATAACTTTGCGGTTTCTAAAATGCTTTCCGCAAAGACGTCCTGTTCCATCAGCGGTTTTCTGTAGAATCTTTGGAATGTCGATTCCCTTGACCATCCCGCTGCTCTGAGGATGTGGTCTAGGGGAACCTGCATCCTATCCGCCGCTGAGGTGGACGCTGCCCTGGTTGAATGGGATTTAAAAACATCTGTGTTAATCCCTGCCATGTTGAGGACCTGTTTCAACCATCTGGATAATGTCTGGCTGGTAACCCGTCCAAAAGGCTTTCTGTGGCTAACCCATAAGGCTTTCTCTCTCCCTCTAAGCGTTTGGGTAGTGTCTAAATAATGATGAAGGTGGGTCACCACACACAGCCTAGGTTCTGGAGGGTATGCCCGGAAGATCAACGGGGAGATGGATGTACCTGGTCTACTTTGTTTTACCAACCCCGGCATGGTGAAAGTAATGGTATCTGGGGTGGTCACCATGTAGTTCAGATTTAGCTGATGGAGCGACTGAACCCTTTGAGCTGAGACAAGCACCATGAGCATGAGGGTCTTATAAGTGGACTGTTCCAGGCTCAGGGATCCCACCGGAGGCCAACCTCGAAGGTGTGTCAGAACTACACTCACATCCCACATGTGGGTGTATCTAGGTGTAGGGGGTTTGGTGTTAAAGATCCCCTTAAGGAGTTTGATGACCAGAGGGTGGGATCCCACACTATGCTGTCCTATCGGCATGAGGTATGCGGACAGTGCGCTCCGAGCTGTATTGATGGCACTGTAGCTCATCTTGAGGTCATGGTGCAGGTGGGCCAGGAACTCCAGCACATCCGAGATCGAAGCCGTCTTGTAGGATGTCCCTGCTTCCAGACAGTACTGTTCCCATTTCCTGATGTAGGTCAGGTACTGTTTTTTGGTGGAAACTCGCAGGGATGCTGACATAGTGGTGATTGTTCTCTCTGATAACCCCAATCCCCGGTAAGGTCTGTTCAAAATCTGGAAACCAGGAGGTTCAATTTTTGGTGGCATGGATGGCTAATGCCAGTTACCGGGTGAGTCAATAATTGGGGGTGGTTATGAAGGACCATAGGTGTCTCTACCACCATGTCGTGGAACATTGGGAACCATGGTTGGGTAGGCCAGTCGGGCACGACCAGAATGCCAGAGGCTGAGTCTGCCTGAATTTTCTGGAGTACCCGACTGATGAGGCAGAAGGGAGGGAAAGCATAGAAAAAGAAATTTCCCCAATCCAGCGTGAAGGCATCTACTGCTGCTGCCTCTGGGTCTGGTTCCCAAGCCACATACATGGGTAGTTGGTGATTTAACCTAGACGCAAACAAATCTATATCTGGCGTACCATATTGCTTGACAATTTTAGCAAATAATTTTGGGTCCAACATCCATTCGATGTTGTCGTTGAATTTTCGTGACCTGGTGTCCGCCACTAAATTTAGCTTGCCTGGTAAATAGGCAGCTGATAGCCAAATATGTCTCTCGACACACCATTGCCAGATTATAGCAGTTAATTTGTCGCATGATACTGATTTTATGCCACCCATGTGCTGGATATAAGATACCGCCGTAGTGTTGTCGATCATAATCCTAACATGCACGTGCCGCATATCAGATGCATATGCTTTTAGCCCATAAAAGGCGGCGAGCATTTCCAAGAAGTTAATGCCCAGTGATTGTAGTAGCGATGCCTCTGAGTTAGTCCATCTGCCACCTGTGCTGTCTATGGAGTTAGTAGCTCCCCAGCCTAAAGCACTGGCATCCGTTGCAATGGTTATGTTAGGATTGGTTACGGCGATAGGACTGTGACTGTGCCAAATATTATCAACCCACCACTGAAGTTCTGATTTGGCTTCAGCGGGTAATTCCATTTTGCGATCATAATGCCCCCTATTAAGGCGTAATGCATGAGTCCTTGCTCTTTGTAGATTTTGATAATGCAAGGGCCCATGTTGGGCAGCCGGGAATGCTGCTACTATAGAGCCAATAACTCTGGCTACATGCCGTATCCTAGGTTGCGGTGTAGCAATTAAATGGTTACAAGCTTCGATGAGTGAAACTTTTTTGTCTCTGGGCAGAGTGACAGTCATGTGAATAGTGTCAATAGTGAAGCCTAGGTAATCCATGTTAGTAGTAGGCTCCAATATTGATTTATCTGGGTGAAGGATGAATCCCAAAGTTTCAAGGAGTTGTTTAGTGGCTAACACTCCTGCGACAGCTTGTTCCCGTGTTCTTCCTAATATGAGAACATCGTCCAGATAGGCCACGACTAAATGTTTTAGTTCTCTCAATTTCTTCATGGCCACTTTAAGAATTTTCGTAAATAGTCTGGGAGCTGTCGTTAACCCATTGGGCAAGGCTCGGTACTGCCATAGCTGGCCCATCCAGATAAATTTCAGATATTTATAATAATCTTTATGAATGGGTACCAAATAGTAAGCATCTTTGATATCTATGCTTGCCATGTAGTATCCCTTGGAGATCAGTTGTCTGGCAGTGACAAATGTCTCCATTTTGAAATGTTGATACTCAACAGACTGATTAAGTGACGTCAGATCAATAATAATGCGACGTCCACCATCTTTTTTGGTTTTGAGAAAAATATTTGATACAAATTCTTGCGGCTCGTGTGTGGTCATTTCTATGATGCCTTTAGCCACGAGCCGATCAAGTTCAGCTTGTCCTTCTACCTTCTCAACTGCTGAGGGAAGGAACACCCTTTGGGGCATGTGCTGAACTGGCGGTTCTACGCCTGGTTTGAACTCAATTTTGTATCCACTAATACTGTTGAGTATAAACTTATTGTTAGTAAGGGAGCACCAAACATGCTTGAAGAACCTCAAACGTCCTCCTGTTAATACTACACCCTTTGTCTGTGTATGTTGACAGGAACCAGACCCACCTACCTCCATGTTTACTTGTGGGGTCGTTTTCGGTGGGTCTGGCCCAAGGTTGTCCGTGTTGGTGCTGCGGTGGGGCGGCGCATCTTCCCACGGCTCCGCCCTGGGCCCCGCTCTAAAAAAGAGCTCTGGGGGTAGTGGGAGGCGGTCACCAGGCTTTCACCAGCTCGGTACCTGCTGGTGGCTGCCGAGGCGTGCGGCCAACTGGGTGTCTTCACCCTGCTCGGTCCTGGCCCTGCCCTCATGAGGCCTACTGGTTTGGCCGCCTCTTCCAACTCCTTCAGCCTTTTGGCCAGATCTGCACCAAATAGCAGCGCCTCTCGTTCGGGCGCTGGAGCTTTGCAGAGGCCGGCATATGTTGGGTTGAGGGCAGGCCTGATGTTGTCCCGCCGTAGGCTATTTAGCTCATAGGTGGTGCTGCACATCAGTGCGAGGGCATCCTGCCGGGGTATGGTCAGGTCTTCATTCCCAACGGACCGAGCAAAGGCGGTGACGGCTGCTGAGTGGAGCTTCAGGACTCGCTGCATCTTGACTTCCTGAGCCCTGATTTGCTGCCCCAGCTGGTTCCAGATCTGCCCATTGACCGTCTTGACCCTCAGCGCCTCGCAATTCTCTGGCGCTGTGTAATTGTCAAGGGCCTGCTGGACGGCCTTGTCCTGCAGCGGGTTGTTGGACAGCCTGTTTATGCTGGCCGCCATTCTGGGTGGTAATACCATCCCAGTCGTTGGGGGCGCTGCGTATCGGCCCACTACACCCAGTAGCTCTTCTTCTGGCACGCCCGGCATGCTGACGGTATCCTCCGCCTGCCCTTGGGATAGGCCAGCCCAGTCCTGGCCTCCCTTACTGCCCTCGAACATAGAGGGTACAGAAGGGTATGGAGAGGAGGAGGCCAAAGCCCGTCCTCCTGGGAGATGCCGCATCTCCTCGTTAATCATTCGCTCTAGGAGCTGCCTCATGCAGCTGATCCGAGCGTCTCCCCTTTTCGGTGGGGGAGAGTGTTCCCGTTCCTCCGATTCATCGGAGGACACCGGCCGGTCGGTCTTATGAGTCGCCTTCCTCCCTGTGCGGGGCGTTGAAATCTGCAGCACTGGGGGCGGCTCGGTGTCGGGTGAGCGGGAGCGTTGAAAAGGCTCCTCCGCTGCGAGAGGCTGCCGCCCAGCTATGGACCCGTCCTCGGGTGGAGTTGGGCAGGCAGTCCTCCTGGCTGGTCGCTTTCGAGAGGCCATAATTCTCCCTGGAGCGACTCTGTAATACAAAAAAGGCACTTACCTGAGGTCTTGTCTTTATGCTGCAGCTGGAGAGCCTGGCTCCAGCTGCTGCCGCTGTTGCACTGCTGACGTAATGCCGCACCTGCGCGCTGGGTGGGTTCTTCACGTAGTCACTCACGTGACTCCGAAGTAAAATCAAACAGTTATCACATTACAATGTTGTCAACCTCATATACAATACACTCAAGCGTCCCACAGCGAACAGTGTTCACGGAAGGCATCCAGAGTCCCCGTGGACACCTCGTGCTCCCTCTCCAGGGACAAGCGAGCAATGGGTGAGATTCTTGGGTGTTTGAGCCTACTGGGCTTGAAAGCGCCGAAGAATCCATGCACGTCATGGTTGGCAATGTGGTATTGCCACATATGTGATCTTTCCACATAATATCGGCTCTTTAATTTACAGCTTTTCCATTCAACCTTGGTCTTCAAGTTGTAAAGTCATTTTTTTCAAATTTTCTCTTCAGTCAAGTTTCCAATAATACGTTGTGTATGCATTAATTGGATCCTAGATCCCCAAGTCATTCTCATCAAAATAAGTTCTGCTGTCTTTGGTTAAGAGTCTATCAGTTTCCTCACGAGAGCCATCAAAACTGTCCAGATGTTGTAGACGCTCAGCAGCTTGTATACCTTTGATGGGCCCGTGGCATTCAACACTAAATTGCCTTATCTAAATATACTGATGAAGGCAAGCATTTCAGATGCTTCACCCTCTGAATGCCCAGTGAAACTATCTACCTCTCTTCCTGGGTTTCTTCATAGTCTTTCTTAAAAAAATGGTGTTGACTACTCTCCAAACTTCCAGATCATGCTGTTTAAGAAGGAACTGCAGATGCTGGAGAATCGAAGGTACACAAAAAAGCTGGAGAAACTCAGCGGGTGCAGCAGCATCTATGGAGCGAAGGAAATAGGCCTTTTTCCTTCGCTCCATAGATGCTGCTGCACCCGCTGAGTTTCTCCAGCTTTTTTGTGTACCTTCCAGATCATGCTTGTGGCTATCAATGATACAAATATTTCAGCCAATCGCCCCACATTTTCTTCCATTGATTTCCATTGGAGAATGTGTCACTCTTTTATTGAGTACATTCAGAGACTAAGTTTCCCATAACTTCTAGATAATTGCATAGTCTGGGTGAAAATAGCTCTTATATTTGAATGTCTGACACTTTAGTTTGGATCTAAGGGGCTACAGGAGGATCTGATAGTCTCTCTATAGGGCACTGACCAATTATTTTTAAGGCTGGAGCAAAGTGATCCCCAACAATACATATAGTATCTAGAATTGGCGTGCATGTGTTGATCTGGCATGTGCTGAAATCTCATTAGAATGAGCTGGGGAGTCACGGCGTGCTCATTTATTCTACAGGGAGAGTCACTGAGATGCCAAGCTAGTTCATACTTGATGCCAAAACCCACCCATATGCACAATGGAGAGAAACTTAACAGCTTGCTACATTTCCTTATTAGACATTACCCGATCCCATAGATCTGCCTCTACATTGTTCCTTCATGTGGCCTTTGTGCGATGAAGTTATCCATGAGCTCCTGTGTGGAATCACATATCCAATTGGCTGGAGAAGGGTCCCAACTCAAAACATCACCTATTTATTTGCTCCAGAGATGCTGCCTTACCCATTGTGTTATCTCCCACTTTGTGTTCTGTGCAAGATTCAGCATCTGCTGATCCTTGTGTATCCAATTGCCCCATCCTGCTTGAAACCCCTCTCCGTATTTCTATTAGGTCCCAAGACTCAGCTGTGATGTAAAATTTAAGAACTTAAGAAATATGAAGGCACTGTCGGTCATGTTTCCTCTCAAGCCTGCTCAGCTATTCAACAGGATTGTGGCCTCATCTCTGCTTTCTTGTCTACTCCCCATAGTCCCCCGTAGCCCTTGGCCACCCAATAGTCCAAAAGTCTATCTATCTCAGACTTACATATACTTTGTAATTCAAGAACTGCACAGGTCCCGAGGTAGAGCCTTCCACCATTTCTGAGAGAAAACAAGTCCTCACCTCGGTCTTAAATTGATGTCTTAATATAACTTTATAGCTGCATTGTGAAAGAACTTATGAATTCCATGCAGATCAGCAGCCAACCAACCCAGAATCTAACCTATTAATAAAGTATAAATTTGAGCAGGTCAGGACTATCATTGCTTATTTTGACTTCACAGCTGCTGATGTATTTTTGAATGGCAGTGATAATGAGTATTATAAGTACCTAGGCAGAAAATCAGCTGTGAGTGGGACTTAAATTTCAATTCCCTTCATATTCCATGATCCCACCTTGTAGAATATAACTGCAACCTAAACTTGCCGTGATTTTTACACCCATGGATAATGCTGCAAACCTATCAATCCATTCTTCACAATTTAAGACTCTAATACACAAGTTCAAATGTGTATCTGTTCTGAACAGGAAAGGAAATAAAGGATATTTTAAAACATATAATAGTCTCTTTTATAGTCAGCTGTAAACTGTGGTATTAAGTTAAAAATAAAACAATCAGACTGTGGCAGTCTCCCTGGGATGTAATACTGCTAAGAAGGAAATCCAACCCATTAACATTTCACAGATGTAAAATTTCCACCAGCTGGATTTGAATAACAAGTTATAGATTTACCTCCGTCCTGCAGTTTCATGTGTCATATTTTCTTCCAGAGGCAGAGCTGAGGTCACGTTTCATGCACTGAACTCGTGTTGTGCTGTGGTTTGAGAATTAAGACAGATATCAGCTGTCTTATTGAGTTACTAATTGCCATCAACGTGACCCAAAAGGATAATATTTTGACTACATGTTAACATTTGGTCCGTAGACACATTATCAACAGTTGGATTAACACACTGCATTTATGCTCTGTAATATTCTGTAGCACTTTACAGCCTCTCCTAAAAACAAATATTCAGTGCAGGTCTTTTTTTTTAACATGGACCATTAAAATTCAAAACCCATTGCAATAAGCAAAGACAGTCAAATACTTAGAGATGAAAACATTTACAATGTACAAAAGGTAATTTCACCCACAAATATCATGACTAAAATTTAATGTCATGAATAATTTATATAGTCTCTGTTGAAACAATTTTATTGAAGGCTATTAAGAGGTTATACATTCAATCAGTTACAGGGCATTTGGTAGCTGTCCAGAATGGTTTATCAGGCCCATTACTGCCAGGAAACATTTGAATCTACGGAACAAAGATTAATTATAAGAATCTCTCAGATAGGTTTTTAGACTGAGCAAAATTGATATTGGATTTTAAAATAACGGAGAACAAACACCGCAAACTAGTTACACCACACGGACAAAATACCACAACACATTGAATAAGGTTTAGTCTCATCAAAATTAAAATAAAGCCAATTTTTTTAATTGATTGATGCGGTCAAAACTGTCATGTTCTCAATTCTCACTCCTCCCTGGTCATGCTGAGAAGACAGTGCTGGTCTTTCTCCATGAATCACTGCAGCTCTGGTGGCATGCATGATGGGAGGGGAATTCAAAATATTGATGTAGGGATAATGAAGACATGACAAGATAATCCAAGCCTGAGAGATGTGTTACTCTCAGGGCAGCTTGGACATGTTGATAGGTTTGATGCTGTTACTGGCACTGGACAAGGGAATGGATGTGTTTGTCAAAGCTTTCAGAGTTCCTCAACTGCATCATGTGTTTATTATTACCTACATTTTATGGTTTAGGAAAATACATTAACTGGCCCAACCAGCATTTATACTCCACTTGAGTATATATCCATGGTGCAGTGGCCATGTACAAAGCAGATACAACGCTCAGAAAATAGAACAATGAAACCATCTTCTCTTTTACTAATGGAGTCAAGCTGCTCCAATGTTTTTCCACAGAGAACGTTGTCTTGATGTGCTCAGTTTTCTATCACAATCACAATAATACTTTATTAGCCAAGTATGTTTTGCAACATACGAGGAATTTCATTTCACAAGTCAATCATACAAATAAAAAGCAATTGAACACACAAAATACATTTTAACATAAAAATTCACCACTGTGGCTCTTCCAAATTCCTCACTGTGGAGGAAGATGACAAATAGTTCAAATCTCTTCGCTTCTATGCTCTCCCACGGTCGGGGGCTTCGGGCCCTCCGTTGACGTGACGATCTTGACTCCCATAGCCGATTGTCAGGCCCTCCGTGTTGGGGCGATCAGCTCCTTCATCGAGGGGATGTCAGCTCCTCCACACCGGACGATCGAACCCCACGTTGGGGCTGGTCGAGCCTCTGCGTCGTTGGAGCTTCCTGACTTGGCCTCTCCCGAGACTGCGAGCTGTTGATGGTAAGTCCGCAGGCCACAGTTGGAGTGATCCCAGGCAACGGATCAGCTCCGATGTTAAGTCCACGCCCCGCGGTGGGGACTCAGTCAGTCAGAGCAGGCCTCCAGCTCCATCAATGGTAGGCTGCTGAGCGACCAGAGATGCAACCCGGAAAACAATCGCATCTCCGGCAAGGTAAGAAACTGAACAAAAAAGTTTCTCTCTCCCCCACATAAAACAAACCGGAAACATTGACACAAACTTTTAACACACGCTAAAAAGAGTTTTAAAAGACGAAAAAACAGACAGACTGTTGACAGACAAATCAGATTCCAGATTTAACATCAGCCGATACTGAGGAGGCAGTAGTGGAAAGTACCTAATCTCTGATAATGCTCTGGTCATTTGGATAAGGGAATTGAAGGCTTTGTGGCCAAGTTTGCTGATAACGTGAAGATAGGTGGAGGGGCAGGTAGTGTAGAGGAACAGGGACTGCAAAAGGACTTGGACATGTTGGGAGAGTGGGTAAAGAAGTGGCAGATGGAATACAGATAAGCAAAGTGTGCAGTCATGTACTTTGGTAGTAGGAATAAAGGCATAGCCTATGTTTTAAATGGGGAGACAATTCAGAAATTTAAGGTGAAAAGACACTTGAGATGTTCAGGATTCCCAAAAGGCTCATTTGCAAGTTGAATCTGTTGTAAGGAAGGCAACTGCAATGTTAGCATTCAATTTGAGAGGTCTAGAATATAACAGGAATGGAAAGAGCATCAAAGGTTATGAGGAGATCGCAGGAGAATGGGATTTATGGGAAAATATAGATCAGCCACAATTAAATGGCAGAGTATACTCAATGGGCCAAATAGCCTAATTCTACTCCTCTGACTTATGAACTTATGAGATGTCAGTATGGCCAGCATTTATTTCCCATCTCTAATTAATCTTTGTGAAGGTAGTATGGAGCTACTGAAGGAGAGTCCTGACATTTCCCGTCCATGTTTCCAGAGATGCTGCCTGACCCGCTGAGTTACTCCAGAACTTTGTGTCCTTTTTGATAATCCTGCATCTGCAGTTCCTTTTGTCTACCTTCTTACACTGCTGCAGCCCTACCAATGAAGATACTCCCATCATGCAATAATCAGATCCAGTGAAGGTAAAAGACTGTCGATATATTTTCAACTCAGGGTAGAGGGGGGAACCTGCAGGTGGTGGTGTTTCCTTGCACCTACATTCTCCTTCTTGGAGGTATATGATGCAGCTTTGGGAGATGTAATTTAGAATGGCATTAGAGCGCGCTTCTGAGAGCAACTAAAGTGCATTTTGTACATAGAAACAAAGAACTGCAGATGCTGGTTTATACCAAAGATAGGCACAAAGTGCTAGCCTAACTCGGCGAGTCCGGCAGCATCCCTGGAGAAAAAGGATGGGTGACATTTCAGGTCAGGACCCTTCTTCAGACTGAAAGTAGGGAGTGGTGGGGGGAGAAGGGCTGGAGGTGAGAAAAGGCCAGGAATAATCAGCGCCAGCCACAAATGGCCTCATGCAGGGCGGTGCCCGTTAGGCCCATTGTTGGCTGGGGAAGATGTGATCTAAAGAAGGAAACAATGTGGAGAACTGTGGAACTGGTAAAATGAATGACTGGGTTGGAGGAAGGGAGCAATGGGGGGGAGTGTAAGTAGAAGTTACTTAAAATTAGAGAATTAAACATTCATACCGCTGGGCTATAAGCTACCCAAATGTAAAATGAGGTGCTAAGCATCCAATTTTAGTGTGGCCTCACTCTGGCAATGAAGAAGGTCAAGGCCGGAAAGGCCAGAATGGGAATGGGAAGGCCAGTTGAAATGTTTGGCAACCAGGAAATCCGGGAAGCCTCAACGGATCGAGCATGAGTGTTCAGCAAAATATTTGGTCTCGCCATTGTACAAAAGACCACATCGGGAACACTGGATACTGTAGATGAGGTTAGTGGGGGTATATGTGAACCTCTGTCTCACCTGAAAGGATTGTTGGGATCTCTGGATGGAGTAGAGGGAGTGTAGCATCTCCTGCAGTTGCAGGAGAAAATACCTGGGGAGGCAGTGGTTTGGTTGGGAAGGGATGAGTGAACCAAGGAGTTATAGAGGGAGCGGTCCCAGGTGGAAGGTGGAATAAGGTGGAGATGGGATGATTTGATTAGTGGTGGGATCCCGTAGGAGACGATGGAAATGTTGAAGGATAATGTGTTGGATGCAGAGGCTGGTGGGGTGAAAGGTGAGGATTAGGGGAAATATGTCCTTATTGTGTCTGACGGTGGGGAGAGAGAGGGGAGTGTGAGCACAACTACGGCAACCAGAGGAGACATGTGTGAAGGTCTCATGACAGAAGAGTGGAGTCCACATTCCCTGAAGAATGACGACATCTCAGATGTCCTTGTATGGAACATCTTATCTTGGGAACAGATCCAGCCGAGACAGTGGATTGAGAGGAGGGAATAGCATCTTTGCAAATGGCAGAGTGGGGAGCAGTGTAGTCCAAATAACTGTGAGAATCGATAGGCTTATAAATAGATGTCCATCGAAAGTCTGTCTCATGTAATGGAGACAGAAAGATCTTTTGTATATGATATACATAGCACACGATTTCAACATATATTCGGCTCAGGCCTGAATAGCTTCATAATTGTGGGAATCATGAATTAATTAATTAATTGTCGAATCACCTTATTAATTAATTAATTAATTATACTTTATTGTTACATGTGACATGTCACAGTGAGATTATTTGTTCCGCAAACATAAGGTATCCAAAGAGCCATCACATATGGGGCACCGAAGTTGCAAAGTATTCCATTTAGTTCCCAATGGTCCCCCTTTGTTCTCAGCACCCCCCCCCCCCCCCCCCCATGCCCCCCCCGCTGGGTCCTCCTTTGTTCTTGGCGGCCCATCACCCTGCGCTGACCCGTCTTCGACTGCCGGTGCCCGTGACCTAGACCACTGTCGCCTGACCTCGACCGACGGCGTTATCCTCGTCCACAACTGCTGCATCCCTCTCGCCTATCGGCCTGACCTCGATAGCCCCGGCTCTCCCCGACTGCTCGCCCCCGTCCTTGACCGCCCCCACCCTCCTTTACTGCCCTAGCTTTCCTCGACCGTCAGCCCGACCTCGACTGCTGTCAGGTCTTCTCCTGATGGCTCTGCGGCGCCGACCGATAGTCTGACTGCGGGGATTGGCCGTCTGGCTTCTCCGTGGCCTCCTGGGAGCGTCATGGGAATTCCTGGGAATCATAGGTTCGTAGAGTCATGCAGCACAGAATCCAGCCTTTTCGGTTCAAATCATCCATGCCAACTAAGGCGCCCGATCTAATATAGCCCGCATTTGGGCCGAATCTCCCTAAACCTTTCCTACCCACTTACCTATCCAAATGTCTTATAAATGTTGTTATTGGACCAGCTTGAACTACCTCCTCTGGCGGATCGTTCCATACACCTATGAAAAAGTTGTCCCAGGTTCCTGTTAAATCTTTCCACTCTCTACTTCCTCCATGCTCTCCAGTTCTTGATTCCCTGCCCTGGGAAAAAAATTCTGTGCATTCAATTGAATTGTTGGACAATGTTGATCTTCAATGAATAGCCAGTTAATAGATAGAAGGTCAATGATGAGCTGAAGATAACTGCGTTGAGAATTCTCCCTTAAGGCAATAATAAAAATCATTGATATATGTTTCATGGTCATTAAAGATAATGTTGTCAATTAGATTTGACAAGAATAACTATATATATACTATATATAGATATATATATATGGGGAAGGAACAATGTTATGTCCATTTTGCCATGAGCATATCACATAGAGGAGCAAAATATTAATTAATTGATACAATTTTAATTATTTTGAAAAGATTTATAGATGTAGGATTGAATCAATGAGAAATCATTGGCATTTCTTACTCAGACTCAGTACGACCAGCTGTGAGAAATAACGATATAAATCAAGAAAAAATACTGTAATAAAATGCAGATCACTCTTGTGTACACATTGCCCTCTCTCCCTGTTTTAACCCTTCCTAAGATACCTTGAAAGTAGACCAACGCACAAATCACTAAAGTATGTATGCAGATGGGACCATACCATACCATATCTCTAAGGCTATAACTAACAACTAAAACTAACTGGAATGTGAACTGAGGGAAAAGTTTTAAGAGTTCTGCATCGGTGAAATGGATTGTTGGGAGATGCAGGAGAAAGGGCACAGCATGTAGGAGACGTATATTGGAGTCACAAGAGACTGCAGATGCTGAAATCTTGAGCAAAGTACAAAATGCTGGAAGAATCCAGAGGGTCACGAAGTATCAGAGGAGGGAATGGATAGGCAACATTTTGGGTCTGAAGAAGGGTCCCGACCCAAAACGTCACCTGTCCATTCCTTTAACAGTGGCTGCCTGATCCGTTAAGTTCCTCCAGCACTTAATGTGTTATTGGGGTAGATGTACACCCAATTAAATATAACATTCCTGTATGCAATTAGCAAAATGGATGAAAACTAGAATGCGAGAAATGTGGTGCTATATTTTCATATTATTCAGTTTCTATAATACTGATGGAAGTATATTACTATGTCTACGATGTTGTCATTGACAGAGACAAGAGGTCAAGCACCCTGGAATCACTAGGTTTTATAATTAATTCCATGTCAGCTGTAACTAGAGTCTTATTGAAGCTGCAGGCCAATAGACTGATTAATGTCCTTTGATTAATGCACTACAGTCTGTGAGTGGATGAGTTTAATTACTTAAAAGAACCTTGAGCGACTTATTATCGGAAGAGGTGTCTTCCCATTATGACTTAGGAACTTGCAAATGAGAGAAATATTACACGTAATTGGAAACCTGTCCTTCATTAAACTGCTAGTATTTGGCAATTATAGTCCCTAACACGTTTCTGAATAATACTGAGGAAAGGAGCTTTGTGATTAAATCGATTGTCTCGGCTGACCGTTACTCATTATATCCTCCCAAGCACGATTTGCTGAGAGAAATTAAAGATATCCACACTGGGTCCATGCGTATCAGGTTTTCAGAGTGAGCAAAATACATAAGAGTTATTTTTAAAGTTCTTGATGTAATATGCCTTGAAGAATAAACCACCATTCTTCAAGGCATATTACATCAAGAACTTTAAAAATAACTCTTATGTATTTTGCTCACTCTGAAAACCTGATACGCATGGACACAGTGTGGATAGTGTGAGCAAGGAGAGTTTACTGAACAAAGAGTGAAAACAAGGTCAGAGTAGGTGCTGCACTGGTCAAAGACAGATTTTTGAAACTTTGTTTTAGTCAACAATTTCTGGACTGATTACTGAAGATCAAGATTTAACTACATCAAAAAGGGCTAAAGCTAAAACTGCAGCTTGCGTGGTGCTGGCACGAAGGGCCGAATGGCCTCCTCCAGGACCTATTTTCTAAGCCTTAAATGAGGACAATCAACCTGGAGACGGGCAAGCAGTCTTCAGACCAGTTATTAGAATGATTCAGGATCATGAAGGAGCTTTTCAAAGGTAACACGGGATGCTGGCGGAGAGGGTAAAGGAGAAGAAATCAGCATTTGCCAGGGGGTGGACCACAAATGATGGGACAATTGGCAGCTATGGTTCCAGTACCACATGATGTAGAACAATTTGACAATAATGGCACAGCTGGTAGGGCTGCTGCCTCACAGCACCAGAGACTCGGGTTCGATCCTGACCTTGGGTGCTGTCCGTGTGGAGTTTGCTCGTTCTCCCTGTGACTGCGTAGATTTCCTCAGGGTGCTCTGGTTCCCTCCAACATCCCAAAGAAGTGCAGGTTTGTAGGTTAATTGACCTGTGTAAATTGACCTAATGTGTAGGGAGTGAATGAAAAAGTGAGATAACATAGAGGAATGAATGGGTGCACAATGGCCGGTGTGGATTCTGTGGGCCAGAGGGCTTGTTTCCATGCTGTATCTATATTCTAAATTAAAACTAAACTAAACTAAACTGAACTAAAACTATCGAAAGTAAGGTCTTGACTTAGAAACATACATCAAAATTATGTTGCCGTCAACTACAGACCACTACCACTACTATCAGTTCATACACTCACATGCTTGGTCTCACAAGCTGACCACTTAACATGCTGTACCTGTTCAGCCATGTGAGGCATCACTCTCACCCATCACAACAGATCATAATATCTGACTCTCCTGTCAGATATCTGACTCTCCTGTCTCTCTCTCTCGAAGAACTCCGAAACTAAAGCATTTAGCTTTAAATGTTCAATCCCTACCTCTATTCCATGACCGAGTTTCTCAAGTCACAGGAAACCTGATTGGCAAGTATGAACTTTAAGAAGGGTTTCTGAAGAAGAGTTTCGACCCGAAACGTTGCCTATTTCCTTCGCTCCATAGATGCTGCATCACCCGCTGAGTTTCTCCAGCATTTTTGTCTACCTTCCATTTCCAGCATCAGCTGTTCCTACTTAAACATGAACTTTAAAGCTGTCTCCCAGTTATCTCCAGGACATCTGTACTAAAGCACATCACTTTTCCATAGAAGAGCATTTACACATTTCAAAAGCTTGCAGTGGTGGAATGGTAATGAACACTCACAAGGTTGGTTAGGTAAAGCCTTCCTTAGTGTTCCGGTCTGCAATACCCATCAATACCTGTCTCAAGACTAATGGACTTTGGCAGTAGTATCCAAATGTTGCATAGTCATGAATAGGGGATTAACCTGTTCAGTGCCACCGCCGAGTATACTCGGGTCATGGCCAATAGTGGGAAAAAAAACTTGGCAGTGAACAGGTTAAGGAAAAAGAACAGAAAATTGCACTGAAAATTTTTCTGCCATTTCACAGATTTCAATTCCAAATCAAAGTAACAGCAACAAGTAAAACTTTGACCTGCCAGATCAGTGAAGCAGTGGTACAAGCTCTGAGTTTACATTGGTCATTCAGATGTCCAAATGCTTCTGAAGACATTAATGCTTGCTCATTATAGCTGCTGACAATGGTTGTCATTACATTGTACCACCATTTGTAGAAAGGAAGGAAGGAACTGCAGATGCTCTAATCTAGAGCAAAATACAAAATTCAGCAGGAATTCAGCGGGTCAGGCAGCATCTGTGGAAGGAATAAACAGGAGATATTTTGGAAGTGTCCTGACCCGAAACTTGCCTGTTTATTCCCACCACATGTGGACGGCATGTTGGCGCAGCAGTAGAGCTGCTGCCTAAGTGCCAGGGACCTGGGTTTGATCCTAACTATGGTTGCTGTGTGTATGGAGTTTATACATTCTCCCTGTGACCTGCCTGGCTTTTCTCTGGGATCTGTGGCTCCCTCCCACATTCCAGAGACATTCAGGTTTGTAGGTTAATCAGCTTGGTATAATTGCAAATTGTCCCTGGTTTGTGTAGTGTTGGTGTGCGGGGATCAAAGGTTATCACACACTCGGGAGGTCAAAAGACCCATTTCCACGCTGTTTTTCTAAACTAAACCAAACCAAACTAAAAAGTGCTACTTGATTCACTGAGTTCCAACAGCACTTGGTGTTTAACACCAATGTAGCACCAGGTGAGATGGTCTACAAGAACTTCTCACTAAATAGTAATTAAATCTCAATCTATTAATCAGAATCTTACAGGCCATTGGTGCCTTTAATTTCTACAGCCAATATTTCTCCAAGTAACTGTGAGTAGCATTAAAGCAGCCATACAAAATGTGTATGTCATAACACATATTTTCACTGTTCTTCTGAATGTTACCAGACTCCTAGTCTGAAGAAATCTACTCGAAATGTCACCCATTCCTTCTATCCAAAGATGCTGCCTGGCCCGCTGAATTACTCCAGCTTTGTGTCTACTAAACCACATTGGACTTTGATGTGAAAGATCAAGCTGATTCCCAATTCAAGCTCCCATTGAGATTATAATGTTACTAGACTGGTAAAACTTGTATTTTATTTAGAAGTGTAGGTAGCTGTCAAGATAAATGAAAATTCTGGAACAATATATTTCATCTGAAGATATTATGCAGTCACAATTGGAGTTTTCTTTGATCGGCAATGAAGATAACGCAGGCTGAAAAGGTGCATAGAGACACAAGAGACTCAAGATGCTGAAACCTTGCCAAAAAAACAAACTGCTGGAGGAAGTCAGAGGTGTAAGCAGCATCTATGAAGGGAAATGGACAGATGGCATTTCGGGTCAGGACCTTCTTCAGACAGATCATCTGTCATCTGTCTATTTCCCTCCACAGATGCTGCCTGACACACTGCATTCCTCCAGCAGTTTCTTTATATTTGAACAGGTTTATGTGTGTCTCTGGATATATATGTTTCATTATGGAGAGGGGAAACAGAAATCTATCAATTTCAACCAACATGCAGTGTAATTCATTCCTTTTTCTCTCAGGCAATGTAGACTGTAGTCTGGCACTGGTAAGCATGGGACAATGGTGATAATAACTAATTACTTTTGATGTACCAAGAAGAGTATGTCGGATGCTGCTAGGATCCATCCCCAAAACACCCTGTGGATTTCATTCAGCCAGAGGTCATCAGTCATCAGTCATCAATCCATTCAGTCATCATTTATACCATGTGACACAATGCAGAGGGCAGCACCTGCCAATATACAACATCTTTTTCAATCTCACCAAAACATTTGACTGTCCCTCGAGAGGGTTTGTGCAATAACTCTCTCATGATCAGTTCCCTACAGAGATTTGTCTTCATCCTATATTTGTTCCTTGGCGTTCAAGCCATGATATTCACCGATGGTTCCACAGCAGGATCATTCTCTAGGTTGATCTCCAACAAGACTGTGTCATCCCCACATCACTTTTCTCCATCTTTCTCACTATAATGTTCCACCGCGTCGATGGAAACAACGCCATCCAGAACAAGGAGGGACACAAGAGCAATGTGGATGCCAAAAGCAAAGTGGGGAGTAGTAGTGGGGGGGGGGGGGGGGGGGGGGGGGGGGGGGAAGAGGGAGGAGGGGGGGAGGGCAGTGGCAGGCAGAACTATTCGGTACTTTTGTAACTTTGTCGGTGCCAAAACGTGGCAACTCTTGTGTACCGCCTAGGTTGTATGTAAAACAAAGCATTTCATTATACCTACAATATTTACATGTGACAATAAAGTATCATTCATTCATTCACCATCCTCCTCTGCACCATACTACCTCAATGATGAATTCACCACAGAGTGTCTGGTTGATTTAAGAAAAGTGTATTTAAAGATCATGATCTCAGAATTCGCCTGAAACTCATGTTCTGCTAGGCAGGTGTATTCCTCATATATGCCTTTGAGACCTGGATTCCAACAGCAGATATGTTTGAAAAAGTACCACTGACACTGTCTTCACAAAGTCTTCCAAATTCATTGGAGTTGCAAGTGAAAAACAAGTTAGTGTTCTCTTCCAGGCGAATGTCCCTGATTTTGAGATCTCAGTTGTACATAGTTGGCTATGATGATGAGGAGATATCATTCACATGCCCAACACCAGAATTCTGAAACGCTCATTCTACCCCAAAGTCTGTGCTAGGAAGGGATAGAGGGAGTGTTAGGAAGAGCTGAAAGCCTCAAAAGACAAATGCAACATCTCCAGCTACTGCTTGGAAGCTCTATCCCGTGAGGTGGGGAAGGAACATCAGAGATTTAGTTTAGTTTAGTTTAGAGATACAGCGTGTAAATAGGCCCTTCAGCCCACCAAGTCTGTGCCGACCAGTGATCCCCACACTAACCCTATCCTACACACTAGAGACAATTTACAATTTTGCAGAAGCCAATTAATCTACAAATCTATATGTCTTTGGAGTGTGGGAGGAAACCAGAGCACCCGGAGAAAACACACGCAGGTTACGTACAAACTCCGTACGGACAGCACTCGTGGTCAGGATCGAACCCGGGTCTCTGGCACCGCAAGACAGAAACTCTACCACTGCGTCACTGTGCCGATGATATTGAGAAACTTGGTATTTTGCATCATGAGGGCTCTGTACAAGTGGCTGAAAGAGCAGATCACATAATAGACCACCCACCTGACAGCCCCACCCATCACCACCTGGACATCAGTGGAAGAGCCTACAATTGCCACAATATTCTCATTAGCCACTTCAGATACCCGCGGCAGTGTATTGCCCTTGATTTAAAGGAGCTGCCAAAGACATTTTAGTACCTGTTCCGTTAGAATGTACCACAACAGGTTTTGCAGGAAAGTAGTTAAATCCTTTTATTTTGACTTGACGAGACACAAAGGTATAAAGAGGTGAATAGGAAGTACTAAATATTAGGAAGTGATGGACTGTAAAGATTATGCTCAATTGAGCTCTGCAGCATGGTCTAATCAGATTTTCCATTGAATGAATAGCAATTCTGGGAGCGGCTGCCATTCAGAGGCCAGTTATTGGCCACATCAGATCATTTTATAGCTGCATCTTGATTTTGCAAAAAAACGATGCAGCTATGAAACAACCTTGTTAAAGGATTATACTTTAATGCAATTCAAGTTACCAACAGTTCAGCAGTTCAACCCTGCTTGATCTGAAAACTAAACAGAAAGATCTTAATTTTTATTCAGAAAGCCACCGACATTTGTTGCAAAAAAAAAATGAAAGATTCTGAAGGCTACTGTCAAGGAGACAGTCAACATTAGCCGTCTTATAGAAGATCAACACAAAGTCCTGGAGTAAGTCCAGGCAGCATCTCTGGAGAAAAAGGATGGGTGATATTTCAGGTTGAGACCCTTCTTCAGATTAAAAAAGAGTCCCGACCCAAAACGTCACCCGTCCTTCAGACTGAAGAATGGTTCCAAGCCGAAACCTTTGGCATTTTTCACACAGAGAGTGGTGAATCTCTGGAATGCTCTGCCACAGAGGATAGTTGAGGCCAGTTCATTGGCTATATTTAAGAGGGAGTTAGATGTGGCACTTGTGGCTAAGGGGATCAGGGGGTATGGAGAGAAGGCAGGTACGGGATACTGAGTTGGATGATCAGCCATGATCATATTGAATGGCGGTGCAGGCTCGAAGGGCCGAATGGCCTACTCCTGCACCTAATTTCTATGTTTCTATGTTTCTATGAAACATCACCCATCATCTTTTCACTAGTTATGCTGACCCTCTAAGTTACTCCAGTACTTTGTGTCGATATTCGGTATAAATCAGCATCTGCAATTCCTTTTTACACATTAGCCATCTTATCACAGCAACTTTTGGATTTCCATGCTTGTGTGTGCAAAGTGGAAATACAGAATGACTGTCAGTGATTCTTCTGCTAGGTAGCAAGTTGCATCCGACACATAGAGTTCAGTATGGGAGAGTTGGGCGAATCACCCTATATTTACCTAACAATTCCAGAGATTATGTGGTGCCATATCAGACAAGGTACAGATTGTATTCTCCCACTGAGTGGGAGTGAGCAATTTCCAATGTTATTTTTTAATGAATTCTATCAAGGATTGTTAATCTTGAAGATAGAAACAAAAACATGAAGTAGCTCAGCAGTTCAGGCAGTATCTCTGGAGAAAAGGAATAGGTGATGTTTCGAGGAGACCCTTCTTCAGACAGTCAGGAGAAAGGGAAACAAGAGATATAGATGGTGATATGGAGAAATATAGAACAAATGAATGAAAGATATGCAAAAAAGTAACGATGATCACGTTGAATATAGGGTAGGTGATAACGAGTTAGACAGGCAATGAAACTCAACAGGATGATGGTGAAACTAATATGATGACTGGGGATGGGACAGAGATTTTTGTATTAAGAGTACTTGAAAATGTGCTTAAAAGCGTTTTAGGTTTTGTAATGTATCTTCTGAGATTACATTTTTGAATGCCATATTCTGAGAAATTCAGTGATAAAACCTCTGACAGTTCCAGTTTGGGTGGAGCTATGACTTGGCAAAATCTCATTTTCACTTCATTTTATGGGCGGGCTTGTTTTGGCTGCTGCTGGTGGACCAGAGGGGTTTGTATGTGGAGCTATGGTTTTGGCTGTGCTGTGGAGTCCCGCTGCTGGCTTGTGTGTGATACTCGTTTTGGTTGTCCTGTGCTGCTTATGATGTGGAGAACCTAGCCAGCGAAGATGCTCCCAGTGGCTTTTGCAAGCTTCTTTTTTTTAGTTTAGTTTAGCTTACAGATACAGTGCGGAAATAGTCCCTTCGGCCCACTGAAGTCGCGCCGACCAGCGGTTCCCGTGCATCAACACTATCCTACACACACAGGGACAATTTACAATTTACAGAAGCCATTTAACACCCAACCCTGTACGAATTTGGAGTGTGGAAGGAAACTGGAGCTTCCTGGAGAAAACCCATGCTGTCACTGGGAGAACATACAAACTCCGTACAGACAAGCACCCCTAGTCAGGACAGAGCCCGGGTGTCGGGTGCTGTAAGGCAGCAACTATACCGCTGTGCCACTGTTTAAGCTACTGGGACTATTGCCAAGGGTAAGCCCGTATTTTGTTAAGCTCAAGATCTGCCTCAATGTTTGTATTGCCACAGTATCTCAACAGTGTTTTTGATTGAACCTGTGTTCAATACAATCACTCTACTGAAATATCAATGTATATGCCTCTGAAAATGTTAATGAAAGCTGTCTGGTTATAATCCTCCTTAAGCTTTCATCTCAGAATAGCGATGGCACTTCATTAAAGTATAATGATACAAGAAGCTCTTTTTTCTCCCTTGTTTTTTTTCTAATGAAATGAAATCGTGATTGTATGAATATAATTTGTGACAACTTCACTTTATTCCCAGGTGCACATTGACCCGCATTCAAGATTAATGCAGCAGCTTTCAAGGAAATCTTCACATAATGCAGCTCATTTTTGAGAAGTGGGAAGGTGAACGTGACAATGGTGACACATAAATTAATAACCAGTCTATTTAAAAGCCATTTCTGGCTATCAAGAACCAGCACTAATATGATCTACCATTGTCTGCAGAGAAGTTAAGCTTTCTGTGCATTTTCAACTATTTTGCGAGACTAGTGGGGTGCCACAAGGCTCTGTGCTGGAATCACAGCTATTTACAATATGCATTAATAATTTAGATGAAGGAATTAAAAGTAACATTAGCAAATTTGTAGATGACACAAAGCTGGGTGGCAGTGTGACCTGTGAAGAGGATGCTATGAGGCTGCAGAGTGACTTGGACAGGTTGGGTGAGTGAGCAGATGCATGGCAAATGCAGTATATTGTGGATAAATGCGAGGTTATCCACTTTGGAGGCAAGAACTGGAAGACAGTATTATCTGAATGGTGTCAGGTTAGGAAAAGGGGAAGTACAACAACACCTGGATGTCCTAGTACATCAGTCACTGAAAGTAAACATACAGGTACAACAGACAGTGAAGAAAGCTAATGGCATGTTGGCCTTCATAACAAAAGGAGTTGAGTATAGGAGCAAAGAGGCCCTTCTGCAGTTGTACGGGGCCCTGGTGAGACCACGCCTGCAGTATTGTGTGCAGTTTTGATCTCCTAATTTGAGGAAGGATATTCTTGTTATTGAGGGAGTGTAGCGTAGGTTCATGAGGTTAATTCCCAGGATGGCAGGACTGTCATATGATGAAAGAATGGAGCGACTAGGCTTGTAGTCACTGGAATTTAGAAGGATAAGAGGGGATCTAGAAACATATAAAATTATTAAAGGATTGGACATGCTAGATGCAGGAAACACATTCCTGATGTTTGAGGAGTCCAGAACCGGGGGGCCACAGTTATAGAATAAGGGGTAGGCCATTTAGAACTGAGATGGGGAAAAATGTTTTCACACAGAGAGCTGTGAATTTGTGGAATTTTTTGCCTCAGAAGGCAGTGGAGGCCGATTCACTGGATGTATTCAAAGAGAGTTATGGCCCTGTCCCACGGTACGAGCTCATTCCAAGAGCTCTCCCGAGTTTAAAATAAATCAAACTCGTGGTAAGCACGGAGAATGAATGTAGCGGGTACGTCGGAGCTCGGGGACGTCACTTAGCAGCTTGTAACGCTAACGGCAGGTACTCGGGAAGACTCGCTAATGGCAGGTAAGCTCAGGAAGACTCATGAAGATTTTTCAACATGTTGAAAAATGTCCACGAGAGCCCCAAGTACTGACGAGTGGCCATTACCGTAAATCTCCGAGTTCGAATCAGGGCAAACTCGGGAGAGCTCTTGGAATGAACTCGTACCGTGGGACAGGCCCATTAGATAGAGCTCTTAGGGCTAGTGGAATCAAGGGGTATGGGGAAAAGGCAGGAACGGGGTTCTGATAGTGGATGATCAACCATGATCACATTTAATGGTCGTGCTGGGTCGAAGGGCCGAATGGCCTACTCCTGCACCTATTGTCTATGTATCTATCTATGTATCTATGTAACTCTGTTGGACTCCATCAAGTACAACATAGAAAAGGTGCTGGTGGGATGCACGAAGTGGTGCCTGTTTATTTCACAAATTACAGAACAACCCAAATATATGGTACCTTCATGGCCATCAATAATGAGGTCTTCCTTTACACTGGTACCAACTCAGGTATGCATGGTGAAGGCTAGTACTCATGATGAAGGAATGTTCAACATTTATTTTAATGCCATTAGTGAACAGGCCGATTAGAGCAACTTCATGTGCATTAATTCTGATTATGACCCAATGTGGGTTGATGTTCACTGTCTTCTCCATGAGTGGACAAATGTGTGAAGTATGGGGTAAATATACTTATGGTTTAACTTTCTTCGTGGGCTATCTAAGCCCACGAAGAAAGTTATGCTACTGAATAACTTTAGTATGTTTCAGTAGCATTTCCATGCTACTGAAACCTACTTAAAATTGTAACTAACCCAAAGCACAAGTCCAATTCATTTGGATATATCCCTGTAGACTTCTATCACATTTCAGCTTCTTGAAAACATATGCATGTTATTAGCTTGCAGATATTGGATCCCCTATTTTTCCTGAAGAGGTACTTCAAGTCACTTAAAGATTATAAAGTTTCATAAGTGTGTTTGCAAACATTATCCTAGGTTCCTGTGCCACTGTGCCATGAACAAAGTCCAGCCTGAAATATGACACTAGGGGGCAACTTTTTTTGTAGTTCCTTCATGCTTGCATGCTTGGTAATGTTTCACTAAGATTTTATGACACTTGGTAGTCAATGGTTCAGCCGTTAATTGTTTCGAATAATATTGACTTACAAGAAAAATATTCACTCTAAATAACACATTGTTATAGATTTTTCGTAAAGGTTTATAAACCAGAAATGTCTTCTTTTTGATAATACATGATGCTTTCATTAGTTTCTTTACAACAACACCAACACCAGCCATTATGTAGCACTGCAGTCAAGGATGCTTCATGAAAGCAATAGAAGAGTCATGAAAGACTATAACCCTGTCAGAATGGGAATTTGTTTAATCAAGATGCTTGATTTTCCTATTTTCTACTCTTTCTCTTTCTCTTTTTTATTTTTTTACTTTTCTCCCTCACTCTCTCTCTCTTTTCATTTTTTTTTCTTCTCACACATTACATGTTTTTCTACTCTCTATTATCTAGTCTCTTTTTTTAGATTAGATTAGATTAGATTTGTTTATTGTCATTCAGACCTTTCGGTCTGAACGAAATTTTGTTTGCCTGCAGTCATACATATAATTTTAAAAAATGACAAAAACACATAGTCAACACAAATTTAACATCCACCACAGTGAGTTCACCAAACACCTCCTCACTGTGGTGGAAGGCAAAATCTTAGTCTCTCTCTCTCTCGTTTAAAATTTTTTTTTTTAAATGAAGCTGTACATAGAATGTAACATGCCAACATATATTTGGCATCTGAAAAAAGGTACCACTGTATTGTACTTACTTCTAATTTTAAAAAAAAGACATGCTTAAGTCATAGCCGATAGAAGTCTGCAAGCACATTTTGCCTCTTTTCAAGAAACGGTGTTGCCTCTGAGATTTGTGATTTTAATGTGTTAAACAATTTTTATCAAGCTAAATAACAATTCTCTTTAACATTACATGCCTGCTCTAATAAAATATTTTCCATGCATGATTGAGTAAATAATTTAGTTAGTACAATAATTCTGAGCGTTGTGTAAAAACAGCAATAATAATGTTTTGAGATGGTAAAGCACAAAGTGCTGGAGGAAATCAGTGGGTCAGGCAACAATTGTGGAGGTAATAAACACCATCTTTGAGGTTGGGACCGTGCTTCAAACTGAAAAAAGATCACAGCTGTCCATTCCTTCCATAGATGCTGTCTGACCCATTGAGTTCCTCCAATACTTCTGGTTTTGCTCAAAATTCCCGCTGCCGCCGTACGCACTGCCTCGACGGGCATGCACAGCATCTTGACGCCGTACGTCACGCATGAACTTCCCGCGGACTTCACTCGAACTTCATGTCACTCACTCGACCGCCGCGCGGCCCCCGCTTCCGGTTTGGTCGGGCTCGCCACATGCAAGCGCATGCTGGTTGGACCGGCCCTGTACGGGAATCACTCGACCTTCGCGCGGCTCCCGCTTCCGGTTTGGTCGCGCTTGCCGCATGCAAGTCGCATGCTCGTGGGACAGGCCCTTAACTCTCTCTTGACCCACGCAGGTCACAGAGAGAACATGAAAACTCCGTACAGACAGCACCCATAGTCAGGATCGAACCCGGGTCTCTGGCGCTGTAAGGCAGCAACTCTACTGCTGCACAACCATGCAGTTCATTAATACTACTACTTTAGTCCACTGAAATCAGTTCTCGTGATTTGATCCCAAAATTGGAAAAAACAAATGCAGATTGGGAATGTAATTTACATTATACCTCTGCTGAGTCAATAAAGATGACCCAGAGTTTTCAATTAAACAGCTCAGGTATTTAATTCTCCATCAGTCTCCCACTCTGCGCTCTCTACCTTTGGTCTGCCGCACTCTTCCAATGAAATCATTTGTATGTTCAAGGAAGATAGACACAAAAAGCTGGAGTAACTCAGAAGAACAGGCAGCATTTCTGGAGAGAAGGAATGGGTGACGTTTCAAGTCGAGACCCTCCTTCAGACAAAACATTGTCCCATCTTCCATTTCAGCACCTTGCAATCCTCAGGATTTAATTATGCATTCAATAATTTCTGTGGTAGATTTGGCATATTTTTCAGTTTCAATTTGCTTCAGTTTATTAAATTTTTCATCTGCAAAGTGAAGAACATCAGAACTAATATTTCCCCTCCAATCCATGACCTGCCTGTCTCATTTGTCTGTTCTTCAAAATTAGACTGTTTCTAATCCGTTACTCTACCCTCCCTTGTAAAACTGGTCACCACAATGAAACCTGCTACCTGCCCCCTCGACGTTGTCCCCTCTGCCCTTCTGAAGGATGTCATTCCAATAGCATCCTCGCCATCTTCAACAGTTCTCTGGCCACTGACACTGTTCCTACCTGCTTCAAGCATGCGGTGGTCTAGCCCCTCCTGAAAAAAACCTAACCTGGACCCCACGTTGCCAAGCAACTACAGACCTATTTCAAAACTGCCTTTTCTTTCAAAGGCCCTTGAAAAGGTAATTTTAAGTCAACCTATGCCTTACCTTCACCAAAATACTATCTTGGAAACTTTCCAATCATGTTTCAGGGCCCACCACAGCACAGAGTCTGTCTTGTTGAAGGTACATAACGACCTACTGCTCACCGTTGACTCCGGTGACTGTGCAATCCTGCTCCTTCTCAACCTCAGCGCAGCATTTGATACTGTTGAACACACCATCCTAATTGACCGTCTCCGGTACGGGGTTGGTATTGATGGCGCTGCTCTGAGCTGGTTCATCTTCTACCTCAATGGTAGGAGTTTCTCTACTAACATAGGCAACTCATTCTCCTCCCCAGCTAATCTCTGCTGTGGGGTTCCACAAGGTTCCATCCTTGGCCCCATTCTCATCTCCCTGTATATGCTCCCCTTAGGCCAAGTCATTCAAAGGCACGGCATTTCCTTCCATTGCCATGCAGACGATACACAACTCTATCTCCTCCTGAAGCCCAAAAACCGATCAAATCTGCTTAACCTTATCCGCTGCCTCGAAGATATAAAGTGTTGGATGGCCCAGAACTTCCTCCAACTAAATGAGAATAAGTCGGAGGTCATCCTTCTCAGCCCCTCGGACTCAATCAAAATGATAGCAGGCAGCCTTGGAAGCCTTACCCCATTACTCAAACCGCACATCAAAAACCTTGGCGTGATATTTGACTCCGCTTTGAAATTTGACAAACAAGTCAATGCCGTGGTAAAAGCTAGCTTCTTCCAGCTTCGGACGATAGCTAAAATAAAACAATTCCTCCAGTTTGATGACTTCGAAAAGATCATCCACACATTTATCTCCTCCTGCCTAGATTACTGCAACTCCCTCTACACTGGCATCAGCCAATCTTCCCTGTCCCGCCTGCAACTGGTCCAAAACGCCGCAGCGAGACTCCCGACGGGCACCCGAAAAAGGGATCACATCACCCCGATCCTGGCCTCTCTCCACTGGCTCCCTGTGCGGTTCTGAATAAATTTCAAGATCCTCCTTTATGTCTACAAAGCCCTTAACGGACTTTCCCCCACCTACATCAAAAGTCTGCTAACCCATCACACCACCTCCAGGTCCCTCAGATCGGCCGACTTGGGGTTACTGAACATCCCGCGGTCTAGGCATAAGCTCAGGGACAACCGCGCCTTTGTGGTTGCAGCTCCTAGACTGTGGAACAGCATCCCTCTTCCCATCAGAACTGCCCCCTCCATCGACTACTTTAAGTCGAGACTAAAAACTCATCTTTACTCTCAAGCCTTTCTTGACGTCCTCTGAGGGAGGGCTAAATGTATGTATTTATGTATGTACTTAATCTATGAACCACTGTTGTATAACGTTAATACCTCTACCAATGTAAAGACCTTTGGCCAATGAGGGTTGTTTTGTAAATGTGCTATAGAAATAAAAGTGACTTGACTTGACTTGTTTCTTTTCTTTTCTATCTTTAACTGCCAGTATTTAAAGAAAGGATTACCATGGCAACCTTGGTCTCCAGCCTACACAGACGATCCCTCTGTTCTCTCTCACACCCATTTTAGTTTAGTTTACAAATCTGCAAGTCCTTGGAATTCAGATTCAGATTCAGATTCAGAAAACTTTATTGTTTGTTGTAACAGAAAATCTTCTTTGACGTGGCTCAACATACAGACAGGATGTGGGAGGAAATCAGTGGAATTCATTGTCACAGAAGGCTGTGGAGGCCTAGTCAATCAATAATTTTAAGGCAGAGAGATAGATTAGTGTGGGTGTCAGGGGTTATGGGAAGAAGGCAGGAGTATGGGGTTAAGAGGGAAGGATAGATCAGCCATGATTGATTGGCAGCATATACTTGAGGGGCTGAATGGCTTTTGAATTTATGAACATGAAACAAGTGAATCCGGAGAAAACCTGCATGGTCACAGGAAGAACATACATGAAACACACAGATAGCATCAATAGATCAAACGCTGGTCTGGCGCTCTACCTCTGTGCCAGTGTGTCACCAACTCTTCCTCTCCAACACAGCATACTTGTCATCTCATTTTTCCATTTCTGATCAACCCAAATCATTGACTGTCTCTCTCTCCCTCTGGATTCTGCCTGACCTACTGAGTTTTATATTTCCACCATCTGCATTTTTTTGCACCAATTATCATTTTATTTTACTCGTCTCAACAGATTTTTCACTTGAGCCATTTAACTGCGGACAGAATCATGGCCAAACCAGATTCTGTCCCTTCCTCTTTTTGAATGAATGCGTTTTCAACAATGATGAAAACATTTGAATTGCTTTTCTCTCCTCTAAAGCAGGGACATTCAGGCCAATTGTGCTGCCCTTCCCCTGAGATGAATTCAGCTGCTGAAAGTATAATGAAGGTTGAAACTACTTTAAATGTTTTGGCCGCTCAGTGTATGAACTCAGTGGTTGCTTCATAGTCGAGTGGTGGCGCCACCTAGTGTGGCAGCCTCGCCAGCAGCTGTCTGTCCTTTCATCCTTTTTGTTAATTTTAGTCTGTCTAAAAGATTGTTTTATGAAATCTTTTAGTCTTTTTTATGTGGGGAGAGGGGGGTGGAAGGGGGAAATGTTTTTTCTCAGTCATTACCTGGTATAGGGTGCGTCTTTTCTCTGAGCCGCATCTTCGCCCCCTCCTCGTGGCCTACCATCTGGATTGGCGTGGCCTTAACTGCTGGGGAATGGCCAGAGCTTCAGCAGCGGCGCAACACTGAATTCCAAGGATCGCCAGTGTTGGAGCTCCGCCCAGCTCAGCTTGTGGACTACGGAAGCCGCGGTCTCTGGTAGGAAGCGGCCGATTCGGAAACTCCAAGCCGCTGAGAGTGTTCTTCCGTTCCGACGTCGGAGTTTCATCATCCCGGCGAGAGGGCCTGAAACATCGGGCTGCCATTGTGGCGACTGCGGAGGCCTCACGGGTGAACATGAGGAAGATGACTGAACTTCATTGCCTTCCCTCACAGTGGGAAACGTTGGGGATGTTTTATGTTAAATTCTAGAGTGTTGTGTTTATCTTATTTGTGTGCTGCATGGTAACTAAAATTTCACTGCACCAATTAGTGTATGTAACAATAAATGTCCTTTGTCCTTTGTCTTTGTTATTTTCAAGCTGATTATTATGTGGTGATAAAACTAAGGTTTATTTATGACGCCGTGCAAAATGATTCAAGACTCCCCTTTGCACAAGCACCTCATCTCAAGAATGTACAATTACATTAAATCTATTGTGCGGTTATCAGGGGGAATGAGTTGGTAAACAAGAATTTAAGACCCTTTGACAAAGGAGGTCATCTAATCCAGATTCAGCTGACTGTTTGTATGGCAGAATTTCAATTATGGATCTTGTATTCTTTTGAGAATTTGTCATGAATTAAGTTACTGATGCAAATTTCAAATTGTAATATTTACCTAGAAAAAATAAACAAATCATGAATTTTAAATGTGAGAATATATTCAATTATTTACTAGCAGTTTAAGTACCCAATACATTTTAATTGCACAAACTGTTCATCTGTGTATAATGCAGCAATTTATTGGAAAATGATGCATGGAGCAGGTCAGTAGACCAGCATAAACAGCAGAATAATCTTTCAAGTTTAGTTGCACACAGTCAACATAATATAAACATAGTCTGATGAAGTAATAGCAAAAACAGAACTCATGATATAGTTTGATGCCAAGTTTGTTTCAAAGGTCTGCAGAAGTAGTTGTTCAAGAGTTTTAAAACAATTAACGTTCCAGTCAAAGAGCGCAGAGTTACTCCAAGAGGAGCTGAGTTGTGATATGCAATCTACTAATTTTGCATATTATTAACTAAATGATTTAATAGATTTTGAGCCAAATGATTGTTGGCCCTAACATCAGTTGGCATATTCAGTTAGCCGGTTAGGCTTTGGCTTTGGGTTTGGTTTTCTTAATTGAGCGCTTATCCTGGAGTGATAGCATGTACTTTGCGTTTTAATTGTAATGTATATAGTTTATATCTATAATTTAAACAATGCCAAATTAATACTTCAGAAGAAACTGCTGTTATGATTAGTTCCACAAAAACTATTTGCAAAATCTTAGTGTTGATCTGGTTTTACCATTCCTTCTGGAATCTGAGCAAGTTGCAGAGAACCTTTCTCACTTAGCCTCCACACCCTGGGTCCCAGCAGAGGCGTGTGAATGGTGACAGGCTTTGCTAGGATTTCTCAAGAGGTTATTGATAGAACAAAGAACAGTACAGCATATTGATAGAACATAGAACAGTTGGCCCATAATGTCCACGCTAAACATGATGCCAAGTTAAACTAATCGTCTCTCTGGCTGCACGCGATCCATATCCCTCCATTCACAGTCTATCCATATGCCTGTCTAAAATCCTTTTAAATGCCACTTTCATATCTGCCCTCACCACCACCCCTGGCAGCATGTTTCAGGCAACCACCATCCTCTGTGTAAAAAATCCCCGGTGTGGGGAGCTATCGAGAACTGAGGGGGACCTGGGTCTCCCATAGCATGGGGGTGGTGGGGGGGGACAAAGAAGGGATGAGAACCTTTTGTAACTTTGTCGGCCTTTGCGGCAACTCTTTGTGTACATTGTATGCAAAAACAAAGATTTTCACCATACCTTCGTTGTCGTGACAATAACGTAGCATCATCATCAAAACATTTTTAAACTTTGCCGCTCTCAACTTAAAGCTATGCACTTGACAGCAGGCAACCCCAGGCTTTGCTCACAATAAAAGGTGATTGTAATGGCTCTGGTTGTCAATAATGGTTAAGGTAAATAATTAACAAAAATCAAATGTAAATTATGTCAGCTAAAACATGCAAAGAATGTAAATTACATTAAACTAATGCTAAATATAAAAAAAGATTCAGTCTCAGTTTTTTGCCTAGGAAGTAAGCCGGCTATTCTTCAGTGCAATGTTGGTGATACCAGCAAAACTTAATCATAATCATAATCATAAGTTATTAGCCAAGTATGTTTTGCAACATACGAGGTATTTGGTTAGCCATACAGTCATACCAAAAAGGCAACAAGACACTCAAATGCATCAAAAATTGACATAAACATCCACTACAGCGGCTCCTTCACATTCCCTACTGTGATGGAAGGCAAGATGGGTCCATATCAACATAAAGGTGACTTAAACTACATTGATAAGATGCAGTGAAGGATCAGATATCGGGCGGACCAAAGCTGCAAAAGAGTATTAGAGAAACAGATAGTTTTCCTACTGAAGAAAATACTGGGCTGGGAAGGGGAAGAATAACTAATGT
Organism: Leucoraja erinaceus; assembly: GCF_028641065.1. Taxonomy (NCBI): domain Eukaryota; kingdom Metazoa; phylum Chordata; class Chondrichthyes; order Rajiformes; family Rajidae; genus Leucoraja; species Leucoraja erinaceus. Next base: position 100,157,701 of record NC_073378.1, read on the forward strand.
TCACAAGGTAAAGAGAATGGTCAGGAACAGGAAAGAAACAAGTGAAAAGTGGGAGGAATGAGTGGGATTAAGGGAAGGGATGGGTTCCAGGAACTCATGGAGACAACAGTGCATATTGAGTCAATGGCCTTGGGAGTAACATTCCAAGCTGACGTTCCTGGTTGAACGGTTTCACATGCTGGAATTGCAGAGTAATATTTAATCTGATTCTGTAAGTTCTACATGTGGTCAGTTCTACAGACTAGCAGAGTCTGAAGCAAGCAAGTATATAGCACATTTCAGCAAAAAGGCAATTCAAAGTGCTTTACACAAAACATTAAAGAGCAATCAAAAGCAATTAAAAAGTTATTAAAAATAATAGAGAATAAAAACAAGCTAAAATAGAATAGGACGTATAAAATACAAGAATAAAAGTTACAGTGCAATGTAAGAGATTAATAATTATTTAATTTAATTAAAGGCAGCATCAAACAGAAAAGTCTTCAGCCCCAATTTAAAAGAACTGAGAGAACTGAGAGTTGGAGCGGACCTGCGTTTTTCTGGAAGTATATTCCATATATGTGGTGCATAAAAACTAAATGCTGCTTCTCCGTGTTTAGTTCTGACTCTGCGTACAAAAAGCAGACCTGTCCCAGACAACCTCAGAGGTCTGGATGGTTCATTATGTAGCGGAAGATCAGACATGTATTTTGGCCCTAGACCATTCAGTGCTTAATAAACCAACAGTAATATTTTGAAATCAAATCTTTGACAGACAGGAAGCCAGTGTAAAGACCTCAAACTGGAGTGATGTGATCCATTTTCTTGGTCCTAGAGAGAACTCGAGCAGCAGCGTTCTGAATCAACTGCAGCTGTCTAATCGATTTTTTAAGGAGACCTGTGAAGAGAGCATTACAATAGTCATGTCTACTGAAGATAAATGCATGGACAAGTTTTTCCAAATCCTGCTGAACCATAAATCCTTTAATCCCTGATATATTCTTACGGTGATAATAGGCTGACTTTGTAATTGTCTTAAAGTGGCTCTTGAAGTTCAGGTCTGGGTCCAAGAGTTCTGGCTTTGTCCGTAGTTTTTAACATTGCCGATTGAAGCTGAGCACTGACATTTAATCGTTCCGCTTTGGCTCCAAAAACACTGGCCTCAGTTTTGTCTTTGTTTAATTGAAGAAAGTTTTGGCACATCCAATCGTTGATTTGTTCGATGCACTTACTCAATATTTGTATTGGACCATAGTCCCCAGGTGATATGGTTACATAAACTTTTGTGTCGTCTGCATAACTTATTTTGTTGTTTTCATAATCTGAGCCAGTGGGAGCATGTAGATGTTAAACACAAGAGGCCCCAGAATGGAGCCCAGGGGAACTCCACATGTCATATTTGTCTGCTCTGGTGTGTAAATACCTACAGACACAAAGTAGTCCTTGTTCTTTAAGTAAGATTCAAACAAATTTAGTACTGTGCGAGAAAGTCCAACCCAGTTTTCCAATCGGTCTAGTAATTTGTTGTGGTCGACCATGTCAAATGCAGCACTGCGTTCCAGTAATAAGAAGACTGAAATTTTGCCACTGTCTGTATTTAAGTGGATGCAATTGAAGACTTTAATAAGAGCAGTCTCAGTACTGTGGTGTGGTCGAAAACCTCTGGAAGACATCAAAACAGTTGTTTAGTGGCAAGAAGTTGTTATAGGCCATTCTCACGGGGCGACTTGACGCAAGTGTTAACCAGAGTTGAACATCGTGGGAACCTCGTGCGATAACCGTACGGCATTCGTGGACCACCGTGGAGTACCGTGGCGCTAACGGCAGGCACTCGTGTAACTTGGTGACTCGGGAGAAAATTAAATCAAATAGGTGATGTTTCGGGACGAGACACATCTTCAGACTCAATTCCGATTAGGATGTCTGAAGAAGGGTTCCGATTCAAATCGCCACCTATTCTTTTTCTCCAGAGATGCTGCCTGACCCGCTGACTTACTCCAGCTTTTTATGTTTTTCTTCCCAGATCTGACTTACCTGCTGAGTTACACCAACATTTTGTGTCCTTTTGTGCATATTAACCAGCATCTGCAGTTTCTTTAGACATTACCTAACTTCAGATTTTAGAGATATAGCGCGGAAACAGGCCCTTCGACCCACCGAGTCCGCGCCGACCACCTATTCTTATACACTCCAGGGACAATTTTACAATGTTACTGAAGCCGATTAACTTACAAACCTGTAATCTCTGGAGTCTGAGAGGAAACCGGTGCACTCGGAGAAAACCCACGCGGTCACAGGGAGAACATACAAACTCCATACAGACTGCACCCATGGTCAGGATCGAACCCCGGTCTTTGGGGCTGTGAGGCAGCAACACTACCACTGTGCCACATGTAGTCAGATTTAATAAATTGCTGGTGTTGCTTCCAAAGACAGAGGCATTGATAATATTAGATCAGAATTGCATCTTTCCGCTAATAGAGTCAATTATTAGTCAATTAATAATAGAATCAATTATTGTTGGTGACATTTCACTTACGAATATCAGACTATTTTCGCAGAGGTAAGAGCCAATTAGGCCTAGCAAAAGGTATGAACACTTTTAAACATTTTTTTCCGACTATTTTGTCAAATGCAAATACAGGGAGAATGATCAAAGTGCTCACATGGCTCACTCTGTTAGAAGCGTTCTGAGTTTAAATGTTCCGTGTATTCCTTCTTAAAGTATAAATTTTTGTGTGGCCAGGGGTGCGATTGAGAACAGCTGGGAAAGGGCGGAGGGGACGTCACGAATAACAGCGTTTCCCTGGCCATATTATGGCCCATTCCCCAAACGTAACATTAATCAAGCTCTGTCTAACTCCGCCTTCACACCATCCCCCTGTGACATGGGTTAGTCATCGCTGGGCGGGCTGTGGGCCGAATGGCCTGCCAACGGGAGTCAGAGACTGACACTGAGATCCATTGTGCAGGAAGGAACAGCGGATGCTGGGTTTTACCGAAGATAGACACAAACGCCACCTGTTCATTTTCTCCAGATATGTTGCCTGACCCATTGAGTTACTCCAACATTTTGTGTCTGTGTTCACTATGAACATTGAATTATTTGATTTTAGGTAACTTACACTCTCTCTCTCTCCCCCGCCCACCCCCTCCTCCCCCCTCCCCCATGCAGTAAATGTCAGTTAACCAGGCCAAGGTTTGCAACGCTGGTTCCCTCTTGGGATCACACTATCCCTAGCCAACAATTGGCCTATCAGGGAAACAAATATAGACATAAAGTGCTGGAGTGACTCAGTTAGTCAGGCAGCATCTCTGGAGGAAAGGGTTAGGCGACATTTCGGGTCGGGACCACTCTTCAAAAAACCCTGCTGAGGTCATCTGTTGTTGGCCCTGATTTGCCCCGGTCTTTTCTTGCTTCCAGTTCCCCCCTACAATCATCCCGAAGAAGGGTCCCGACTAAAAATGGAATCTATTCCTTTTCTCCAGAGATGCTGCTTGGCCCGCTGAGTTACTCCAGCATTTTGTGATTCAGACAGTTTTTGATTATCAAGGATTCTGCGCTAACTCTTTACTCTGAAACACACGTTGGAAATTTAAACTTGGGCGCAACTAACATTGTCTAAGTAATATGGCGTCTTCCTGCAGTAAAGTCATGGCAATAGTACAGGCATGTCTCCAAATGAGCCAATTCAACCAAGGGAGGATATTTATAGTGTATGAAAAAGAAAGTGACATCATTTGTGCCACGTGACACTTCACAGTTCACAATATTCATTCAAGATTTAACGGGAAAGCTCGGGAGACGGACAAGTCACTCGCACAAATAACAGAAATGCCGAGTACCGTGGGAACTCTTTATCTACCCCCCGTTATATCATGTGATATCGTGCTAGACCACGACCACTTCACTCTGGTTACATCTTGCGTCAAGTCGCCCCGTGAGAATGGCCTATTAAGCTGTTGAAAAACAACTTTTTCAATTATTTTACTTAAAAATGGAAGGTTTGACATGGTGCCTGTAATTGAACATTAGTGACGTGTCTAGATTGTTCTTTTTTAAGAGTGGCTTGATGACTGCAGTTTTCAGGGCCTTTGGGAAGACACCTGAGAGAAGAGACATGTTTATGATTTGTAGAAGACCTGAGGCCAAATAATTTGAAACATTTGAAGAAAGGTCTCGACCTAAAAGGTCACCCATTCCTTATATCCAGAGATGCTGCCGGTCCCACTGAGTTCCTCCAGTATTTTGTGTCTATCTTCGGTGAAAACCAGCATCTGCAGTTCCTTCCTACACTCTGCTAGAAAACATTGATTGATCGTAAGATACAGCATGGAAATAGGTCTTTTGGCCCATTGAGTCATGTTCATAAGTTATAGGAGCAAGAAGTAGGCCATTCGGTCCATCAAATTTACTCTGCCTTTCAATCATGGCTGATCCATCTTTTACTCTCAACCCTATTCTCCTGCCTTCTCCCCATAACCCTTGATACCCGTACTAATCAAGAATCTGTCAAACTCTGCCTTAAAGATGCCCGATGGCTTGGCCTCCGGAGCCGTTTGTGGCAAAGTGTCCGCAGAGGAAAGTGATGATGGGAAAATAGAACTCAGGTGGGGGAGGTGGAGAGATTGATTATGTGTACAAAGGGAGAGATAAAGTTGGTGGTCTGATAGGAGGAGGAAAGGAAAGAAAAACAGGGCAGTGGGTTACCTGAAATTAGAAAATTCAACATTCATACAGTGGAATTGTAGGTTATATTTCTCCCACCATAAATCACCCTTTCACACCTGTTCCATGTAATCTAACTTTCATATTGAATCCTGAAACACTGGGGGCAATTTACAGTAGCCAATTAACGTAAACTAGTACATGTTTGGGATGTAGGAGGAAACTGGAGCACCTGTGGGAAACCCACGTGTTCACAGGGGGAATGTGCAAAAATCCACACAGACAGCACTCGAGGTCAGGATCGTACCTGGGGCTCTGGAGCTGTGACGCAACAGCTCTACCAGCTGTGCCACCATAAAAAATAAGAATTTAAATTTTAAAAGTCATTCCGCTTATCAGACCACCTCCTTGACAGGAAATGCCCATTCCACTGCTGAAGATTTTAATCCAATGAAGAATTTTAAGATGGAAGACTGGCATTATATCACCACATCTAATCTATTTATTCTTATCTTACTATGAGATTTCTTACCACATCTGGTCTGAAGCACCAGAACAAACATGTAATTTTAATATAATTTAGTTCAGAGATACAGCGCGGAAACATGCCCTTCGGCCCACTGAGTCTGCACCGACCAGTGATCCCTGCACATAAACACTATCCTACACACACAAGGGACAATTTAAATTTATACCAAGCCAATTAACTAACAAACCTGTACATCTTTGGAGTGTGGGAGGAAACCGAAGATCTCGGAGAAAATCCATGCAGGTCTCGGAGAAAACCCATGGGGAAAACGTCCAATCTCCGTACAGACAAGCACCTGTAGTCAGGATCCAGCCCAGGTGTCTGGTGCTGTGAGGCAGTAGCTCTACCACTAAGCCACTGTGCCGCCCAATTTGAAGAAAGGAATAAACTGCTGGAAGAACTCATTAGGGCAAGCAGCCTCTATGGAGGAATAGGAAATGTGTTAATATTTCTGGAAACGTCCTGCATTAAGACTGTGGGGATAATAGGACAGGTGGCCAGTATATAGAATTGCAGGGAAGAGGAATAAGAGAAACTGGTAGGTGTTTAGTAGGACAATTTGAGGAAGGGGGTGAGAGGCAATTGGCACTCAGGTGAGGGAAGTGTTCAAAGGGGGAGTATATGGGTGGTCTGGTAGGAGAAGGAAAGGAAAACAGGGGTGTGGATTACCTGAAATTGGAAAATTCAACATTCATACAGCAGGGTTGTAGGTTACACAAGTGGATGTTGTTGTGTTAGATTGCAATTGGCCTCACAGTGACAGTGAATGAGGTTGCGGGCACAACTCCCTTAATTTTGGGAATGAGAGAAAGAGTGAGCAGAAGCTTGAGATGTCTATTGAGTTCGTGATCTGCAAAACAGTTGCCTATACGCTTGGTCTCACTGACATAGATGAGGCCACGTAGTGAACATCGAATACAATAGACCAGGTTGGAAGAGGTGCACGTGAATCTCAGATTTCTAAATACATAACCTCTACCACTTAGGGCTATAGATGCTTGGGAATACCAGCAATTCTATCCTGTGCAGTAAATATACCACCATTTCTTCATTATCACTGGGTCAAGGTCTTGAAACTCCCTGCCCAGTAGCATGTGGAAGTATCTTCCCCAGAAAGACTGCACATCGCCATATCTCAGTTAGGGGTGGTCATGGAGGCTGGCCTTGCCCGTGAGACCCACTGGCCAGACACAGTACACTGCTTTTAAAAATGACTTGAAATTGCCAATTGAAACTCACGGTAAAAGATGTGAAATTGGAATATCATTGCTCTAACAAGGCATGACTGTTGTTGCATCTTTTTAAGAGCATAATGCTTAACGTGCGGCTGACGTAACAATGAGGGATAATTGGGTAGAGGGAGGAATTTACAGAAAGTAGAACAAACAGAAAAGGAGGAGGATAATGGTACATTAGTCTCCTAGGAGACCCCAAGACTATGGAAGACCATCTGTGAAAGTGCATAGCCCCCATGACAGCAGCAGCTATTAGTCCTAGATCAAGGGGTTAGAGAACTATACACACCAGTTCACTGAAATCTGTTATTTAAAGAAGTCTGTCAGCACAATTTTATTTTCCCTAATAGAAAATTCACTAGAGCATGTTTCAAACTTAAAAATTACTTCCTGGGGGACTCTTTAAATCTAGCTGGCTGGCTACTTTCAGCAAGGTCTTGACGTTGATTAATTGTGAGTTAACGATGAAGGTCGCAGGACCTGAGCTTTTGATCGTATTCTGTTGTTAAATAATTACAATGATCCATGCATGTTGATGGAATTATCATGCAGAGGGCTGCAATGTGAAATATGCTTTTGGGGTGAACAACACCCAAGATACATGATCATATTTCCCGATTAGCTGTGCTTCTGCCAGAAATGGACACTAATACGTTAAAACAAGATACATTTTATATTTAACATGTGATTTTAAAAGATGGATGGAAATGTATCTAATTTCTAGGACGATATTTGAATGCTTAAGTACAATTTGATTCTTGCTTAAAATAAAAATCTCAACATCGACTGTTATGAGCAAGCTTAAATATTGATCAACTATTGATTAAATATTGATTAACTATTTGTTCCTATCTCTTTTCCTCTTCATACTTTGAAGCTTGACATGCAAAACATGAATGAAGGAAGAAGTGGATTGAAGATTAAAAGACAGGTGGACAAGGTGGACATTTTGTGCGGTATGTCTCATCGGTAAAATAAAATTACGGGATAAGAATATCATGGTGAGAAGGAGAATGGCAAGAAATGCATACAAACCAACTTGCCCATTCCCCAGTAATCTTTACACAGCCCAGCAGCTTGGGATAAATGTACGATTTAACCTTTGGTCAACATTGCTGCAATCTTAAATAGTGACAGTATAGAAAGGATATCCTAAAACATATGAGTTTCAAATTAGTAATTTGGTAAGTAATTATAAAAGATATCTTGATCTGGATATTAACAAATAATCCTTATTGTTTGTTAAATATTTTTGTTTTAAGATGACTATTAATGGTAAATATGGCTGGAGATGGATAGACAAACATAAAGATAACAACATTCAATGGATAGTCAAGTATTTAATACAGGTTGAATATCAATTTTCTGTAACCCTCAGTTCTAGATGCTTTCTGGATAATCCGTTTTTCTGGACCAACTGAGGTCATGTGATAATGAAATGACAGTACACCCCTGGCCTACTAATGACTCCTCTCCGTGTCTCTAAAGCACCATGGAGTGCCAGAAATTAAATAAAACAAATATAAAATGTAAGGTACACAAAATTGCTGGAGAAACTCAGCGGGTGCAGCAGCATCTATGGAGCGAAGGAAATAGGCGACGTTATAAAATGTAAACAGAATGCGAAGGGAATAACCTGCCGACCCATCCCTGACTCCCACTGTCTCTTCGGCCGTTTAGAGTTCTGCTTCCGACCCCATTCCCAAGTCGCAAGGTGCACCAGCGAACCCTTCTTCACCCACCACACAAACCAGTGACACAGCTGTTGTTGCGAGTCACATTGTAGCCCCTGGACTCAGCGCTTTCTTCTGGCCACTGCCATGGACAGAATGCGCTCATTTACCATGGGGCTCCCTCCCCTCTCATCTGCTGCCGTTTCCCACTGTCAGTGGTGGCCTTGTCTTGATCGACCACTGCTGCCTGCTTCTCCCGTGGATCTGTCCAATTGGCATCTTCCTTCCTCCCCCCCCCCACCACCACCGTCTCCGCCTTCTCCCCCGGAGTCACCAACAAACTACACCTTGGAAGGGCGAGCAAGTGAGAGAAGAGGGAGCCCCATGGTGACCGAGCACGTCCTGTCATTGGCAACGGCCTGAAGAAAGTGCGTCTTGTGGGAGGCTATAATGTGAACCGCAACAACAGCCATGTGAACCAGTGAAGAGGGCCTTGTGGAGCAGACCGGTGGCATTGGCCCTGGTTATAGAAGACAATTAGCAATAATGGACACCACTCTTTCTGCTATGGTCCATATTAACAAGGGTTTACTGTAAACGCACCAAAACGGAAGGGAGGGTGTCCATTATTGCCGTTGACTGCAGATGGTGACCAAGTTCTGTTGGTGGTGGCAGCCCAGAGAAAGCACTGTCCCCTGGGGCTACAATGTGAGCCACAACAACAGCCGTTTTACTGAACCGTGCAGTGGGTGAAGAAGGGCTCGCTGGTTCATTCGAATCTGGGTCTCAAAACAGCTGGGGAGATGATGGGAGCCGGGGATGGGCCTGCGGAGCCGGGGATAGGTCGGCAGGTCCGTTCGCTAAATCCAACATCTGTTATATATGGAAGTTGCTAAAACAAGGGTTTACTGTATTGTCTCTGCAAAACAGTTAGGAGAGTCTATTGAGAGCATAGTTGAAAAGGGATTTTGGGAAGTAGCATTTTAAAGGTGCCCGGTAAATTAGAGAAGGCTTGAGAGGAAGTTCAAAGTTCCAGATGGTAAGAGGAAAAATGAAAAGAACGGGAGAGGAGGAGTTGCGGGGTTGTCATGGGGGCCAGACAGATGAAACATGAACAATGTAAACATTGAGATAGAATTAGACAAGGCCAAGGAGAGATTTCAATGTCAAGATGTAAACAAATAGGGACAGAGGAACATGACCTGAAAGAGCTCCATAAACCATTCCATAAACCATTAGTGGCCATTCAGGGAATTTCAACTGAACTCTAATAACAAGCGAGTTTGGTATTCCAACTGCGCATGCCCAGGTCATAGGTCACTCGCGATAAACACGCTCGGCAACCGTGCCGCCGTATGCACACAGACCTGCACCTCATCCGTAGCCAGGATCGACCCAGGTCTCTGGCGCCGCAAGCGCTGCCGAACCGCCACTGGACCATCCCCGTGCCCTCCCGAGTGCCCCCCCCCCCCCCCCCCCCCCCCCCCCCCCCCATCCCCGTCCGGGTCAGCCAGAGATGTCGGGAGTAAGACGGGAGCAGCGCCCCCAGGCCCACAGCCAGCATGGAGACAATTATATAATATATAATGACAATTAAATTGACTCTGACTCTGACTCTGACTCTGAGCAGCAGCGCTAAATCCAGCTCAATTCTGCCTGTTAACCTACCAGCCCTACCTGGACTTACGGGAATGACGGCCCAGGCTTACAACCAGCACGGAGAATCAGGGCTAACTCCATGGCTCCGAACTGGTGTCCCGACAGTCCAGGCAGGGCTGTAGGTTAACCCGGCGAGACAGGCAGAGTTGAGCTGGATTTAGCACTGCTTCTCTGCGCTGGCTGTAAGCCTGGGCTATCGTCCCCGTAAGTCCTTTGACAAATCCCATGATTCCTTGTGTTTTTCGGAATACCGAACTCGCTTTTTTTTGTTTGGTTTATGGGGTGGGGTGGGGGGTGGGGGGGTGCAGGCCATCAGTAGTCAGAAAATAGGTGCTCAACCTGTAGTTGAAAACATTATTTCTCTTAAATTCAGCTAATTTTTGAGGATGCACATTTAGCTACCATATGTGTGTACAAATTGGTAACAATATTTCTGGGGTAATTGGAAAGATCCTGAAGAAATGAACGCTGCTATCTCAATGCAAATCTTTTAGTTCTGGTGAAGATTATCCACCCTCTTGCTCTATTCTGAATGACTTACTTCTAGTTTGAAGCTTGCTTATGGATGTTGGTAGGTTGTCGGAGCAGAGAGAGAGATTTCACAGCTAAGCCTGGCATTGCTCTGAGCTGATAATCATCCACGTGTACCTTCATGTACGAGTTCACTAACTGTGATTGGGAGCAAGAACTCAAATTATTCTACTCATTTAACCATGCATATGAGGTCAACTGTGGTCAATTGAATCCCAAGGTGTAGTAAATTTGATATATTGTGTTGGAATAATTGGTATTCCTCAAGGTAATTTTTATATAAAACTGATTAAATGTCATTATTAATGCTGCAATTGTTGTGTTTATCAGTGTCTATATATATATTTTTTTAATATGTGATGCCTTAGTTATCTTTCTGCTTTTTCATTAAAGGACAATATATCTCTCAGTAAAAAAAAACATATTTCTAGTCAAAAACATCTCCATCTCTTGTTCAAGGGATGTTTCTGAAAGTTAATAATTTATATTTTGGCATAGAAATGGTTTTTCTACCATTGAACAATTCCTTCTTAATAGTCTTTGATAACTATCTTCAAATTGCAGAAACAAATTATTTTTCAAGCAGACCAACCTGCAATATTCAGAAATAATTTATTTTATAAATAGGACTATTTAATATTTTATATTTAATGGTTTGAATTTTCAGAAAATCTTTTTTTGCTGCTTTAACACAAAATCAGAAGAAAATAAACTTAAAACAACAGTTTTACTAGAAATCTTTGCTTTTTAATAGAAATCTAAGCTGCAAGAAAGTCACCGTTGTTACTTCAAAAATATTTTATAAGTTAAATGTTATTTTTAAGCCTGATGACAAATATTGTTTATGTTGTTGTTCAGGGTATACTTTCAGTATAATTCTGAATGCTTTAACAGATTCAGGTATTAAATTGCAGGAAACAGAATCCCTTCCTTGGAGACCATATTCCTTGGAAGTTCTGTGGAAAACAGAAAAGTGACTACTGATGCATCTCATGTGCTCTTACATCTTTTTTTGATTAAAGCAGCCAGATATTTGCATGTAATTTTGATTCGATCAGAATAATGGGACTCCAATATAATAATTCACAGACCAGGCGCCTCATGTTATTTAACATATTCATGGATTATATGGATGCATTTTAATAAGAGCATAAGACGCAAGTCTTTGGTCAGCTAAGTCTTAATTCAGCCCCTCTGGCTTGCACTGCTATTCAAGAAGATCAAAACTGATTCTGAGCAATACAAATGTTGTACCTTATGCCCACATCTCTTGATAGCTTTCATATCCAAACACATTGCTTTCACATTTGAACTTAATCAATAACTGAGCTTCCACAACAATCTGGGATAAACAATTCTTTAAGAGATAGAGGATAGAGGGGATTTGTACTTGGAGACTGAGGATGTAGGTAGGATACTAATCAATTCCTCTGCAACTGTTTTCACCAAGGAGAAGGACATTGAGATCAGTGTGGAGAATTCAAATATGCAAGGGCATCATTAAGAGATGAGATTAAGAAGGAGGAGGTATTGGGGCTCTTGAAGAGCACTAAGGTGGATGTCCCCGACCTGATAGGATTTATCCCATGTTATTGAGCAAGCCAAGAGAGGAAGTTATGCAGGAGCCTTGATGATCTTTGCATCTTCTCTAGCCACAGGCAAGGCCACAGAGGACTGGAAATTAGCTAATATTGTTGCTCTATTTAGGAAGCGTTGTAGAAAGAATCTAGGGAATTATAAAACGATGAGCTCCACGCCGGTGGTAGGGAAACTATTGGAGTGGACTTTTTGGGGATCAGGTTTATTCCCATTTGCAAGAGATTGAGTTAATTAGGGACAGTCAGCATGGCTTTGTACATGGCAGATTGTGCCGTACTAACTTGATCGAGTTTTTTGAGGAGGTGACGAAGGTGATTGATGAGGGTAGGGCATGGATGTTGTTTTCATGGATTTTAGTAAGGTATTTGATAAAGTGCCCCATGTTAGGGCGATCCAAGAGATTAAGATGCAAGGGATTAACAGTGACTTGGTCATATGGTTCAGAACTGGTTTACTGATTGAAGTCAGAGGGTTGTGGACATTAATCAGGCTGGATGTCTGTGTCAGGGGTCTATGCAGGGACCGCTGCTGTTTGAGGTGTATATATATAAATATGACTTGGATGTAAAAGCAGATGGGTTGATTAGTAAGTCTGCAGATGATACCAAGATTGCTGGGGTTCAGGATGTGAAGATGGCTGTCAAAGTATACAGCCAGATATAGATCAGCTACAAACACAGGTGAAGCACTGGCAGATTGAGTTTAATCTGAGCAAGTGTGAGGTGTTGCACTTTGAGAGTTTGGAAGTTGGGAATGCCAAAATGTACAATTAATCACATGACTCTTAACAGCATTGATGTACTGAGGAATTTTGGGGTCCAAGTCTATAACTCCATAATCTATGATAAAGTAAAGCAGGCACAGGCCCTTCCAACAAAAAGAATATGCAGCCGTTTAAACCAGAAGATCAGGTTTATGAACGAGCAATGAACAAAGATGATTTCTCTCCTAGGTGGAAAGGACCATATTTGGTGCTGCTAACAACACAAACAGCAGTAAAAGTAAAAGAGAAACCTGATGGGATACAAGCCACTGAATGTAAACTGCATCACTCAGACGGAACCCTTGAGGAGAAGGAAACACACGAGCCGTAAAATGTTGTAGTGATGAGACGATGATAAAAATTCTCTGCAAAGGAACTGCAGATGCTGGAAAATAGAAGGTAGACAAAAGTGCTGGAGAAACTCAGTGGGTCCGGCAGCATCTATGGAGCGAAGGAAATAGGCAACGTTTTGGGCCGAACCCCTTCTTCAGACCTTCCTTATTAACTATCTTTGTAGTATACTTATGGATATACTATGTGCTCTGTGACCCCTGAGTTCTGCTAGTGTTCTCAATTATAGTTGGGTTTGAATAAAGTAACACCCCATTTCAGCCAACACTGTGCTCTTCCAATAATGAAACAGAACTAAATAGAGATCTTTCCCGAGGTCAGTTAAATGTGCAATGTTGGCTACCAGAGGGCCACGTCAGCTTGATCTAAACTTTGCACGGCAGAGGGTCTGAGTAGATGGAAAAAATAAACTATATTAGCTGGCTAGGTCAGCCACTTTACTCACTTGCCTTTAAGAAAAGCGTTTTAGTTTATTGTTAAAAATCTCATGGTAGTATTATTTGAAAAAGGTTATGTATTGTTTCAGTGAGATTATTCTAAAGAGAACCACATTCCCAAAGAGTAAGGCCCTGTTCAGTTAAAGTACTTGGGGTCATTCTGATGGGTATCTGGAACCTAATCAGTTAATTGTCCTACTGTTCTAGCGATATTCCATTTAACATGAAAAACCAGTGGTGTTAAATGGGAGAACCTAAGAGATCATCTTAAGTGACAAACGCGTTAAAGCTCTTGAGCATCCAGTTTTGATTAAATTTCAAATTAAGGGCCTACATTTGAAATTAGTCTGGAGAGTATCAATCCAAATTTCTGTTGGTTGGCAGCCAGATTATGCTGAAAATGTAAATGCTTTAAATGTATTGTGAAGAGGAAATTTCATAAACGGAAAGTTAAGGCACTCGGCCAGTTTCAGTCTGGTGTGATTCCGAAACAAAACAACATACATCATGTTTGACCTCTTCTTCTTCTTGCATATGGCGTGCACAGCCTAAAGTTGCAGGACAACTATTCTATTTGATTGTGCACACCAGGTTGATTGCATTCGTCGAAACAGGGCGGACCACGTGAAGGTTGCAATCTCCCACCTCAATGTTTGACCTCATGATTTTTAATTCTGCTACTGGGTAGAAATAAGGAAAATGTTTCAATTATTCAGCATTATCATTCCTCAACTTAATGACCAAAACAAAATTATTTATTCCCAGAAGTGCCCAGTTTAGTGGATGAAATAAACCATGATGTCTGAGAATACTCGGTAGATAAGGGGACAGTTATTTAACATGCCGTTTTCTCATTCCATGCAATCAAAGAGTTTTTGATTTAGCTTTATGTTTTTTAGAGTTATAATGTTTTCCTTTTTCTTCCAGGTGTATGTTTGAAATTGCTTTTTCCGAATTAAATAAAAACTTACAAATAATACATTTACAAAACTAAGCAATGGTTATGTATAAAATGTTTTTTTTTAATGTGAAAATAGCTCTTAATTGTAACAGCCTGGCACTGGTTATTATTTTGTGCACACAAGCTAACTTCACCAGGTAAAAATTTGGAAAAGTCTGAACTCTACTCTGAGTCTTTAATGCATTGATACTTAATGGCATAGATTTACCTGAATCTCAGTTCAAACATTAAGTTGTCAGTTGTATTTTGCAAGATTGAAATATTTTTGGCGGCACGGTGGTGCAGCGGTAGTGTTACAAGACTTGCAACGCCAGGAGACCTGGGTTCGATCCGGACTACGGCTGCTATCTGTACGGAGTTTGTACGTTCTCCCCATGACCGTGTGGGTTTTCTCTGAGATCATCGGTTTTCTCCTACACTCCAAAGATATACAGGTTTGTAGGTTAATTGGCTTGGTATAAGTGCAAATTATCCCTACTGAAGCCAACTACCTTCTCTGGCAGCTCACTCCATATACTCACCTTCATGATGAGAGGCATGACTGTAGCAATGAAAAGCTGGTGTTTGGGAAATAAAGTACATCCTTATCTGATGTTGCGATTTCATGGCAATGTCTCAATTTTTGCTTAGAGTTAGAGTGAATGAAACAGTCTACAATAAGTCTACACTGGATTATAGCAGGTTCTGTACCACTAAATAGCTTAAATCCAATATTTCCCTGATAACTGAAGAAAAAGATAAGGATCAAAGTCAGGTTAGATTCAGTTATTTGAAATATAGAGAACAGGATTAACAAGATCTGACAAAGCTCATTTCTGTTGCCCTTCGTCAGTTGAAAGATAGGATTTTTTTCAATCTTATATAGCACTGTACAATAGTAAAGAGAAGTCTAAAGGCAAACATATTTTGTGTTTGACAAGAAATAAATATCAGGACACATTTCAAGATTGAAGCAACCAAAAGAAAAAGCATCAAATAAATAAAATGCAAGACACAAGGACACTGACAGGAGTTTAAATTTGCCAGTGTTTGTTATCAGTGTGATGTGAACTTTTATAACCCAGCCAAATTGTTGAAGAGGCCAATGCCCAGCTTGTCCATTCTTCAAGACAAATAATCAGACCAAAAAGTAATATTTACTTTCATTGTTCAAATCACAGTTACATATTGCCTGTTGTGTGTTGTGACTGAGGATGAATCAAAAGAATGCAGCAAATTGCAATAAAAGTGATTGTTTTAACAATACTTCAGCCATAGCATACATTAATGATACATGAACATATATTTTCAATGGGAGTGTGAGGTTCTTTATTCATTGGATTCTCTTCGAAACCCACAAAAATATTATTCACATTATAGAGGATGCAAATGCAGAGTGCCAGTGTTAAGGAGAAAACATACTTTGCCTAAAGCAATTATGTTATTTCAAACGTTTTAGAACAAACTAGAACAAACATGTAAAAAACATTATTTTTATGAATGAACTATTTAAGGCATATAAAAGAGCATATATGCATGAATTTTGTCCAAATGTTGAGAATCATAAATGTCAGGGAAACACATGATTTTGCTGAAATAAGACATTTTTATTTACCTCATTATTAAATGACAAGCATTATAAAGGACTATCAGCCTGAACTGTTAAATCAAATACCTTAAAAAAACATAGCAGAAAAAGTGTCTCGACCCGAAACGTCACCCATTCCTCTCCAGAAATGCTGCCTGTTCCACTGAGTTACTCCAGCATTTTGTGTCTATCTTTGATTTAAACCAGCATCTGCAATTCCTTCCTACACATGGCAGAAAAAGAAGTAGACTAAGATCCACAAGTAATTTAATTTGGTAAACAGAGACCAGTGGTGACCCGCTGTGCTGTTTGTTTGCCTTTGCAAGCACTACTTTCCTTTTTCACCATTCCCCAAGGGTTGATGATAAACTATTTATCCTGGATCAGATTAAATCAATTTTAGAGTCTATCAACTTGGAAATCATTTCCATATGTGACGAGCCAGGAAAAACACCAGTGGAACAATTTTGAAAAGTGTGAACAAATGTGAAAAAGCTATTTGGAAAGGAACCTTTTCTACATATTTGCAAATAATTAATTTCAACCCGAAACCAATTTTCAACAGAGGCCAATGTGTCAATGGAAGTTTGATTTGTAATTTTTAACTAGTTTGAATGGATACCATTTAATTATTAAAAAGTAGCATTTGAAGAGTTCCACTTCACTACTGATCCAGGCACTTTCTAATGGGTAGCAGTTATTTCTTCTGTTCCTGCTAATACTTGATTAGTACTGTTGAATCATGAAGTACAGTTTACATGAAGGAGAGGAAAAAAGTTTCCAAGAAAAAAACAGAGGTTCTCAAATTAGATGCTAAACAAAAATGCTGGAGAAACTCAGCGGGTGAGGCAGCATCCATGGAGCGAAGGAATAGGTGACGTTTTGGGTCGAGACCCTTCTTCAGATAGTCATTATAATTAGTGACACTGTAAAGTGGACAGCCCATTCTACACCCCTCGTGAAGTATATTTCCATCAGTCCCAGATTATGATTTTACTTCGGAGTCACGTGAGTGACTACGTGAAGAACCCGCTCAGTGCGCAGGCGCGGCATTACGTCCAGCTGTGCAACAGCGGCCCAAACGGGAGTCGGGCGCTCCCGCAACTAGCCTGAAATAAGGAACGTTAGGTAAGTACCTACCTTAATCGGGCCTTGTGTTTTTTGCTCCAGGGGGAGCAAAGCAGCAGAGGAAGCGGCCCCCGTTCGACTCCAGCGAAGGAGCCGACAGTGGAGGGGGATAGGAGTCAACGGGACCGCACACGCTGCGGACCTCTGACAGGGTGC